>NC_137076.1:52018580-52744413 GCF_951640355.1 Cnephaeus nilssonii | reverse complement strand
CTCAGCCATTTCCCAGGCTTTACATTTCCCCCTCGAATGCTTTCTAAAGCACAGAGGCTGTGTTTATTTATATTCAGAGTCCTCTCTGGTCTCTAGTTCTGGAGGGAGGTGAGGTAGGTATTGGCCCCATTTTACAGAAAAGGAAACTGAGACATTATATAAGTTACTTGCCAGGGAGGGACCACACTCTGGCTTTCTTGCTTTGAGTCAAGAGCCCGATGGGGCTGTGTGACCCAGTGGAAGGCTGGTCCCATGCTGACAGGACGGAGCTCCGTAAGGGTTCCCTGCCAGCCCTGGTCCCCCTCACTGGGGGCCACCTGCCTTCTATAGTGAAGACAGTTTGGAGTCTAGGATTCAAGCTGGGTAAAGGAGCCTTAGCAATGACACTTTTTAAATTCACGGATCAAACTACATAAATGATCCACAAAAACCCTTTTTGGAAAAAAGAAGAGTGACTTTGAAAGAGAAAGATGGAGATCAGGGATATGAACCAGCTACAGGGAGATCAGTGAAGGGAAGACCTGATGTTGTTCAGTTTCTTCCCTCATTCATCCAGCAAATGTTTGTTAGCTTCTACTATGAGTAAGGAAGTGTGTGGGGCCAGGAAGGACACATCGAGTAGGGGCTCAGCTCTCAGAAATCTAAGAGTCTCCCAGTGGAAGCAAAACGTAACAGCAATGCAGGCTACAGGGCAATGCAAGTATTATTGGTAAATAAGATGGGGTGGGAGGCTAATCAGGGAATTCCTCCCAGGGGCAGGAAACAGGAAGTGCTTTGTAAAGTCAGTGGCAGCTGAATTAATGATGACACATGGCTGACACCTAGCAAGAGGCCCGTGAGTACATTTTACCTATTGACTCATTTCATCCTTACAACTCTGTGAGCCTTTCACACATGAGGACATTACAGAGAGGTAAAGCAAGTTGCCCGACGTTACTCAGCCAGCAGGTGGTGGAGTCCGCTCTCCACCGCAGTACTGGAGTCTCGTGAGGCTAGTGACAGAGGTGTGGGGGCGGGGATTCCAGGTGGGGAGCCAGTGTGAGAGCAGGGCTTGGTCTGGGATTAGTTTCCTCGTGTCCCATTACCCACTGGTCCAGGACAGTGTCCTTTCTGAGCCTCGTGGGACGCTTTGGAGAGATGCAGTGCTGGAGGCTGGGGTGTGGGTGCTGAGGGGGTGTCTCCATGGTTGGTGAGTGACGTCAGGAGCACTGTCCTCCTCAGTGACGTCAACTCTTTGGTCCACACTCTGATGTCAGGACACGCTGTGGGCTTCTGCTGAAAGGTACCAGCAGATTCTTTTCCACTTCTTTATGGCACGAACTGTGACAAGCTTTAATCAAAAAGGATATTTAAAGCAGTAAAGCGAAGGATTTTTTTTCTTTAACACTAAAGACGATAGTAGTGAGATATGGAAAGTACTATAAATGTCAAGAATTTTTAGTACTGTAGTTAAGCGACACTCTTCTTAGAGTGTTAAAAATGGGACTGGAATTCTGAAAAGCAGCCAAAATAATGAAGAGCTTGAATATAATGATTTATAAAGAGTAATGAGACTGTTTGAGTAGGGGGCAGAAGGAGGCATAAATAACTCCTATAACTATATGAAGGCTAGAGCTGTTCAGGAATTAAATAGTCCGGAAAGTTGAACCATTTTAATTAGTGAAACTGCTTTGATATGAAAATGCAAATAACTTGAATATGTTCAAGTTTGGGCTCATTATCATCTGAGACCTACGTTACTGAAACTGAGATAGAAACCCCTGGAAACCGTCCTTAAAGGGAGGCTCCCAAGCCACTTGTCACCAGATGCCCAATCTGGTCTTCCCAGCACCCAACTTCCTCTCCATCATTTCCAACATTTCAGTGGCTTCTTTCATCCTGTGCTCCACTGAAGGCTGGAGGTCCCAGCCAGAAGGGGCTTGGGGGGGAGGGGGGACGGAGAAGGAAAGCCGTCACCATGGAGCCCCAGAGGCAGGAGTATGAGCTGCAGAGCTTGCAGTGGCTGTGGCCCCGCCTCCCCCTGCAGCAGTGCTGTGTGCCCCCCCCCCCCCCCCCCCCCACCCACAGCAGTGCTGTGTGTGTGCTAGGGCTTTACCAGCGCAAGTAGGACAGTCTCCTGACAGACACCGGGAGGTTGGGAGAGCGGATGGAGCCCTTGGATGTCCTATTACCATCCTGGTGAGTTATGCCATCACTTGGTTGGTGCAATGGCAGGAGATGACTTTTTCTATCTTCTATTTTCTTTTTAAAAAAATATATTTTTTATTGATTTCAGAGAAGAAGGGAGAGGGAGAGAGAGATGGAAACATCAATGATGAGAGAGAATCACTGGTCGGCAGGAGATGCCTTTTTCAACCCTTCCCTTTGCCAAGTCCTGGGCATGGGGGTTCCTGATAAACCTAAATTCTTGTCACACTCTCTGCACCATGCTCCTTATCCAGGCTTTTGGATAAAAGCCTAATGTCTCATGCCCTGTGCTGAAGGTTATCTGCTGGGCAAGTGTGTGAGCCACCGAGTGGGCTAGTGTGTGCTCAGGGCTGTCTGCAGGCTTCAGTCAGTCACAGGACCTGGACCCACCACTCCCCACCCGCCTCCTTCCCTCCAACACACACTTGCGAGGGTGGAGGTAAAGGGCTCTGGAGGGTCCCCGTGACCGTCTGCTTTCTGGTTTCAGATCCCACTCAGGATGCTTCCAGGACGGGAGCTGGCAGGAGCCTTCTGGATGGTCCCCCACGGGTGCTCCAGCCCTTCCTGACAAGCAGAGCCACGGGGGCGGGGGTGCCGCCAAGCCTGCCCCTGCCGGTGAGGAACACCATGCTGGCCGCGGCCCTCTTCCCGGAGTTCCTGAAGGAACTGGCTGCCCTGGCCCAGGAACACTCCGTTCTCTGCTACAAGACCCTGGCGGACTTGGAGGACGCCTATTGTTAGCTTTTTTTTTTTAAAATAGAGGTTCTTGTTTTTTAAGGTTTTAGTGTCTTGACTGAATGTTAAATGCAAAGCTGCTTACAAAGATTTCTACTTTGATGTTTCCTGACAATACTTGATTTGTGGGGAGGGGACCTTCTGGGCACCTCCTCTCTCTCTTGCTGGGCCTTCCCACCCCGCGTCATACAGAATGTAAGTCTCATAAGCTGGCTGCTCCTTGGGCGGGTTTTCTTTGCTCAGTTCTCCCTCCTCAAATACTTCCGTTGTTATTCTCTCATCCCTTTGAGTCGACTCTTCTTGCAGCGTAGAGCACACCAAGCGAATATTGGGGTTCAGTGACTTCTGGAAGGACTCCTTGTCAGGTCGGCTCTTCAATGGCACATGAAGAAAGCACACCCGTTCCTGTGGCCTTCTGCATTTTGGCTTCCATTTTATCAAGGGAAGAATAAAAATGGAGCCTCCATCACGTAAGCCCGTTATAATCTGTCCCTTTGCATTTTATGTCCAAGACTCGCTTTCTGCCCAACATAGATTGCTTATGGTGCAGGCAAATCCATTGGTCTCAGCTGTCTGCTGGGAGGCTGATGCGGTTGGAGAGAATTTGGGAAATGTTCCTGTTGCTGGAGAGATTATTTGGCGTGTCACCTAAACACTGAAAGTAGCCTTATCTTAGTCAGATTTGCACAAAGTGAAATATACCTATGCAAACTGTTTCTTTGGTTTTTAGGATTTTGCTCAGAAGAAAGCATGCTATCATATACTTATATAAGACAGCCATCATTATTTTTTAAAGTGTTTTATGAAAACCAGATTAATTTGTGGAGCTATTTCATAGTAGGGTTTTTTTTTGTGGTTGTTTTTTGATGTGTGTGGGGGGAATATGGAGGGAAAAAGATAAACTAAATGCGGCCTGTAGAATCATTGCTAATTGTTTAAGTTTTGCTTGCTTTTCCTAATGTGTTGCACTTTGTAGCGAACCAGGAACTGTACACCTGCTTTGGGAATTGGGATGCAAATGCAAACAGGTCGCAGGGAGCCCTGCAAAGCCAAGTGCCTGCCAGTGACTCACTCCACGCGAACTCACTGCCTCCTGAATAATGGGGCTCACTGGAAGGCCCCAGTGTGATGTGTTAGTGCCTCTCTGCTGCTTTTCAGCTTGCTCCAAGAGGCATAATTATAAGTAGAGCCACAGTCTCCTTCAACCATCACCAAGAGTGGGAAACCCACAAGGTAATTGTGGGCTAAAAATGAGACCCTAAACAACTGGTATTGATGGATATTCAATTCTCCTCCTCTCGATTTGGGGCAGGTGAGAAGCACCTACAAGGATGAGCCTCCTGTGTGGAGGGAAGTCGGAAACCCCAGGTCTCTGTGGTGTCATTGCTGAGCCCCGGGGGATGGGAGGGGGCAGAGTAGTGGGCAGCCACAGGTCTGGTGGCTGTGCCTCGGGACCACTGGTTTGGTTTTAATCAGCCTCTGGGTCAGGAGGGGACTGGAAGAAGCAATTGTATCTGAGGCCCTGCAGAGCAGAGGCCACCCTTTGTGGTCCAGGGACCTTGACGCAGCGGTTACTGAGAGCGGCTTTTAGGGGCCAACCTCGCAGTGTTTCCGAGTCTAAGCAAGAAACCAAAGACACCAATTCATTGAACATTTCCAACTTCAAATCTGTTTGGCTTGAAAAATGGTTTTCCCAGCTGTGGTGCAGCAGTCAGAACCCACGAGGCCCAGCAGACTGGCCTGTAGTGGGCTTCCTGGCGCCTGCTTGCATTTGCACAACCAAGTCTCCACTGGAAAAGGGAGAGAAAGAGAGCAGAAAGAGGGAACGTAAGCTTAAATTATTATCCTCTCCCTTTGTTTTGCACAAGTATTTGTCTTCCAGTTTGGACTTCCCAGGTACATAAAATGCTGAAGTCACATCTGGAAACTATTCTTTAAGCTTTTAGGCTTGGTTTACACATCTCTCCATTATCTGGTGATGGTGTGGGCTCTTGGTATTTATTAAATAGGTACTGAAGTAGACTTACTTTACAGGAGACAGAGATGACCAGTGTCCGGGGTGAGAGGCAGGAAAAGAAACTCGTGGTTGGGTGCTGGTAGCAAATTCACATTAACCTGTTTGACATCGGAAACTGGTTCGTGTTTCTGAATCCACTGCAGTGTATTGTGTTCAGGGTTTTACACCATTAATTCAGAAAATTGACCTGGAAATACATTCTGGAAAACCAGAAAACCCATGAAACAGACAGGTGGGTTAGTAATGTGGTTTACAGAATGGGGTGCATGTGCCAGGGGAAACTGAAGAACTGAGGCTGTAAGGAGAAGAGCATATCCTAGGGCAGTGATGGGCAACCTTTTGAGCTTGGTGTGTCAAACTTTGCCAAAAAACTGAGCATAACTCGGGTAGTGTGTCACTTTGAGGAAAAAACATTATTTTGCAAATGTTTCATCCTCGGCATGCAGCCGCCTCAGCGGCCGCGTGTCATCAAAATTGCTACGCGTGTCAGTGCTGACACGCGTGTCATAGGTTCGCCATCACTGTCCTAGGGGTTGGAGGAATGAACATTGGTCTAGGTCTAGGTAGATATGAAGATACTGTGCAGGAGGTGGGTGAGGCTCGGAACTCCGGGTGGGAAAAAGTCCTGGTAATGAAGTAAGATATTCTAGCCACATAGAAATATTTTCTGTAATAAGTTTTGGGGGAAAATTAAAGATATCTGGCATGCTCTAAAATGTGGCCCAAGAGTAGAGATACTTTTCCACGTGGACAGACTGGCACGTCCAACGCTGCGCTACTTGTGGAAGATGTGGGCAAAGCCTTGGGGGAAGCCCTGAGGCTGGCGTCATGGTGTCCTGGGCCGGCGAAGGCCAGTCAAGGGTTCCTGGAACATCAGAGCATTAACCTCCACTCATAAGTAGGGTCTGAGGTTCAGTTCAGATGAAGTGAGTTTTGGGGTATAAAGTATATGAGAGCAAAGAGATATTTAAAATTGATTTTTCAAAACGGCCAAGGACATGTTCTTAAATTTTTAAATAAATTTCAAGTTGAGTTTAGCTCAAATACAATGTGGGGGGAGGGAGCAAATGACAATTTCTTAGCCATGAAGTTGTCAGCCATGATGCTGGAGTAACCAATTAGCGGTGGGATTTTCTTTATCAATGGATTCTTTCTTCTCCTGGTATTTAGGGGAATTATAAAACTGCCCCCCTTTCTCTTAGTATTATAGAGGTGGGCAAAAGTAGTCTTATATTGTTATACAAATAATAATTAATAAATAACTGAAGAATAAACTGTTTCTTGTACTCACAACTGTAAACCCACTTTTGCCCACCCTGTGCTTTGGAAAATGCTTTGCTGTTTTGGGGTTGGCGCTGTGTCCGTCACCTGGAGAGAGGATGCATTCAGTTCGTCTAGGGGCCTCAGGACACCTCTTCATAGCAAGTGGCTTTCACTGTGGTAACGTGGTTGTCAGGAGGGCGTCCCATTAGGAACAGAATCTGGAAGCTGGGTATGTGTACTCAGTTGCCTGTCCCATCGGGGCAGCCCATGGTGCCCGACTGTGAGTGGTCTTGGAGGTCTCTGCATCAGCTTGGTTGCAGTGGTGTGTGGGTTGGTTTCCAGACCTGTGTAGGGGTTTGCGATGCATTCTGAGTCGGATCAGTGTGTCTAGGTTGCTTTCATGAGGGAAGGGCTGCCCCAGCAGGGGTGAGGCATGCCACTGGTGTGATGTTAAATGTCCACAGCATCCCCTCCAGTTCTCATTTAAGGGCAGTTCAATTTGATTGCTAATTACCTGCCCTGTGTTTACTGAACTGGCAGGCATGCTTGCTATTTTTATGAAACAGCATACTGGAGGAAGGCTATTAGTGAATGTGCCACTTCCAGTCCCTGGCCCACGCCAGTGTAATTCGTGGCTTGCTGCAAATCTCAGCTGGCTTTGCAGTACTGGCTCTTCGTGGAAACAGCGGTCCTCTGGTCGCTGATGCCACATCAGCTTTAAGTCGCTCCGAAGATATTCTCAGGCCCCTTCCTGCTGCTGCCATCATTCTATAAATCACACAACACGAATTCCCCACCAAGTAACAGCTTAAAACAGAACACTGTCAAGCCAGTTTACACTCCATCCTTAAATTACATCACTGAGGAAACACTTAGAGAGAATGGAGTCGACTTTTTATTTTTTTGTTTGAATGACCATCATAAACCTAATGCTTTTTTAAGAAAGAGTGCCTGGAAGACCAAGCGTTGTTTTCAGGATAATTTTGCCTCAGTAAATCCTCTCCACGTCCCAGCATTTATTGGGCCATTACTTGTTCTGAGGACAGATTATCCAGGCAGCTCATTAACTGGATAAACGGGCTTTAGTGAAAGATTTTCGGTGAGGTCCTGTAGGGAAAACACAGCCTTCAGTTCTTCGGCCTCTGCACTTGGGATCTGAAATGAAGTGATTTTAGGTGGGGACTGACCCTTCCGGTCCTGTTGGGTCGTTGTGAGTGTTGTTCCTGTGTTACATTGAGCTGCCTTAACTCGCTGTCACTCACACAAGTAGCAAGGCTGCTCGCAGGTTCTGCCAGCACGAGTCCGGTATGTCCTTCAGGCACCTCTGGGGGCACTTAGGTTTCCTATGTCATCGCAGAGCCTGGCAAGAGTATGGAAGCTCTTAGGCCAGATTATAAATTTCGTGGAGCTGAGACTGCAGAAGTCTGTGCTGCTTAGCGCATCAGCGGACTTTTCACTGGCACAAGTCTACACAAGGCCCACCTATAACTAGCCCCTTTTTGCCCTGGAGACATTTTAAAAGAGGGAATTTGGTACTGACGATGTTACTTAATTGATTTCTGCTAAGTTGTTTGACGAAGGCAGGCAGTGAGATTGGATTTCAGTCAGATGCTTTGCATCTCACAATCGGGGGTCAGCTCTCTTCTTAAACAATCCCCGGGTGCATTTGTCTCCAATCTGCTGAAGAGGCATGGCGGCCGTTTCCACACTGCTTCTGTAATGGGTAACATGGCCTTTCAGAGAGACTTAGTGTTTTTTCCCAAATAGTCACCTTGCAGAATCCTTGAAATGATGCAGCTGAATGCAACAGAAATGAAAAATTCAACTAATTGTGGGTGGTGGCCACAAGCTGTATATTGAATTAACCAGCTAACTCAAAGCCCCAGGAGGATGTGTTACTTTCAAAAATTTCATGGCCTTCTTACAATCTTCTTCTTGTAAAGATTAGCAATAATTACAAAAAAGATGGGTGGTGTGTGAAGCTCAGGTAACGCATCCTTAACTTGGCATAAATAATGATCGATGTGTTTTTCCTGGGCTACCTACACCCTGACAGGTAGGAACAGTTCACCTTGATGCACAGGCCTGCAGTCAGGAAGCTCCTTCCTAGACGAAGAGATCCAGAGTTTACAAGCCGAGTAAGTGGGCACCAACTTCTCATACAGAGGTGCCCCACAAAAAATTTATTTCGTTTTATAAATTAATGAACTTTTACTAAGTACTTATTCTGTGCCAGCGAGCATGGTGAGTCCTGAGGCTGACATTCCTCCCCTCCACCATAACCAACCAAGCAACCTCCTCAAGCAACACAACACATGGCCTGCACCTGGCCAGGCTGACCTGGGGGACAGCCTGTTTTCTAGCACATTGCCCTCCCAGCTTACAGGTGTGCGGATTCCAATGACAGATGGTAATGGCTTCACCTGTGGCACCAACTCATACATTTTAATGAGATTTGCCCCTAAATAGCAAACAGACTAAATCATACTCTTGCAAAGTAGTATTGTATTTAAAATTGTATTTCACTGAGGCCTATTAGGAGCAGAGCCAGATTTCGTGGATTTCTTAGGGTACCACGTGAACGTATCTTCTGAATATCTAGTCAGGTTCCTGTAAGGTATCTTACACAGGAAGTAAGATATCTGAGTTGTGGTTTGATTTTTCTTTTTCTCATAAGCAGTTATAACCACATAAACGTCTGATTTTTAGGATTTCAGCAGTGGGATTTCAGGACCACAGTCAGCTTGGTGAAGCTCGAGTGAGTTGACGGCATGTTTCTCTGAGAATGGTCAGTCCATAATACAGTGTACACTTGACGTAACAGTTTAAACCAGCCCTTGATTTCCAATGGTCTGAAAAGCTCCTCCAGTGCATTCTGTAAAGTTTGATGACTAAGAAGCCAGGCTTTGCAAAATAATGATCCTGCTAGATTCCAACCTCACAATGCCCTTGCCTGTTGTAATTAATTCTGAGACTTGTGGGGAGAGAGAATGGACTTGCCTCTCTCTCTCTTGAAAAGAGGTTCAATGGTAATACTTTACTTTTAGGCCCAGTGGTTGTCAGTATTGGGACAGAATGTGGGACACATGGCTTCCTGGGTGGTGTAACATATTCTAATTCTAAATCAGCCCGAGGGTCGCTTCTCTCATTACCTAGTTAGGAAGTCCTGCATCTGCGACCATTCACTGCTAAACTGGTGATGGGGGAAGGTCCACTTTTGTCCAGCCGCCACGGGAGCACCATTCATGCCGGAAATGTTTATCCTTTTCTTTGTAGGCTAAAGAATTCAGGGTAAAAGTAGGGCTCCCAAAATGTTTCCTCTCTCATTTATGTCACAATTTGAAATGTGCTTTTAAAAACCACCACTTACAAAACTGGTCTTTAAGCATGGTGAGTCAGAGGTAAAAAGGCACAAAATGGACAAAGGGGCGCCCAGTGCGATGGACAGAAAGAGTATTACTGTCACGAGAACAGCGGCAAAGGCACCCGACTTCACGGAGATGCTGTTAACGGCACCACAATTACCATTAAAGGTCAGAATTTTGATTTGCCAGTTTATAATCTTATTCTTTCCAGGCAAAACAGATCAATTTAATGTTACAACTTATTATTTCTCTTTTTATCTCTTTTGGCCTGAGGGGGCAGGGGAATTGTCAAATGCGCAATCTTTAAAGTGTATGTTAATTTTTAATGTGATATTTCAGTACATATTTTATTCATTAAATTTATTTGAAAACTTCTGTTGTCTATTTTACCAAAAAGAAAAAATCCATTTATTCTCAGAGCATGGCCTCCTAGGGCGTTGAACGGGCACCACTTCTACTCAGTGGATGGGTGACTAACATCCTCCTTCCCTGCCCTCACGAGACCAATCTAAACACACTGTCAATGGATTTATCTTGCTTTCTTCCTCTTTCCTCTTCATCAACCTCTTTTTAGGTCTAAAATACTGCACCCAGATTCTGGTCTCTTTCCATCACTGCTGGCCCTTAGGATGTGCTCAGAAGTATTTGCTGAAAGAACTGCGTAATGAACTTTTTCTTAGAAAGGTAACAGTATCAGAAACAGCATGTTTCATTTAGCTCAGAATTATTAAGCACTAGAATGTGCTAGCTCTTAACCACCTTTGCAGCTATGATGGAGCCGTCTTGATGTCAATGATGCAAACAGGTGAGGCTGCTGGCCTGTGGAGGTGGCACCCGAGGCCCAGGGATTGGGGGATGCCAGCGCGTCGAGCTCACTCGCGGACATTGGGTTCCGAGGCTCTGGTTCTGTGTCGTGGCTCCACTATCTCCCTCAGGCAGAGGGACTGAAATATCTCATGACGACAGCTGCTTCTCCAGCATCTCCTTTATCACAGTCGGGTCTGCTCGACTGAGAGTCGCTTTTCGGACCAAGCCAATCAGTTTATTTATAGCTCTGGGGTTTCCCTTCTTCAGATCCATTACCTTTCAAGACAGAAATTGTTTTAGAGGAGAAAATATAGACTCATACCCCTAAACATCTTAAATTAAGGTTTATATTTACTGAAATTTAAATTGTTTCTTTTTGTATGAGAGGGGTCTGTGAAGATCTGAGGCGTTTTCTAGGCTCCTGTCGGAGATCCTGCCACTCTGTCTCCCAACTGGAAGGGACAGAGGACTGTGCTGCATCATGCTGACCAGGGCGAGGCGCCTCTCTGGGCCTCCAGTGGAGGTCAGCAGGCACTGACATGCAGGTCTCCTTCTCCCTGGAAGGTTTAAACTCCTGTTTACTAGAAAACAAAGCCACGGAATGGCGACTCTCCCCTAGCATGTGGATGGGGGAGAGGGGGTACTGCACCGTCATGCCAGGGCCACCGGCTCCACCTCCTGCTCTGCAGGCCTGGATGGGCAATAACGCCTGTGAGTATCTGCACTCAGTGCTGTGGAATGAGTCTGAAACTAAAAGTGTAACTTTATAGGTCACTACAGCTGAGGCAGGAGGACAGAGGTTCCCAAGACCCAGTGCAGGCTCATTTCCTTGTCAAGAGCACTTTCCAGAGCTGAGTGTCCCTGGCAAGCTGATGGGTAGGTGGCTGTTATTCTGAAAGAGGTACTATCATTTTTCCCCCGCTGAAAAAAATATCTCTAGACAATATGATTAGACTTGGGGAGGGAGGGATGCTACTCATTGTAGCTTTTCTATTTTGTTCCATGCTCAGAACACAAAATGACTTGGTTTTCAGCTATGCTCCTGTTAAGGATTTCCTCCATAATTTACAAATAATTTTTTCTGCTTTTCTTCCCACCTGTTATGGCATGAAGCTAACGTGTTTTCCTAGCGTCTTCCCCCTCTGCAGCCACCCCTGCTGGTGTATTACCGAGGACCTCCTCATGAAGCAGGGCAGACAGCATGTTCAGAAGCCACATGCTTGGGAGGGCCGTGTGCCCAGGAGCTCAAAACTTGGGTAGTGAGTCTGAGATCTACCCTTCCAACTGAAACGCCATGAAATTAAACTGCAGGGTGGATCTTCCTTTTCCCTGGGAAAAGCTGTATTTTTCTAATATTCACCTACTTTCATCCCTTGACTTACTCATCCCTTTAGCTCATCCCTTGAGCTAAAAGCTGACATGAACCCTTAGGGAATTACTGACGAACTGGATCAGCCAGTATTAGGAAGCGCCTCTGGGCTGCTGTTCAGGGAGCTGTGGACAGGCTCTTGGCCGTGTCCTCAGGCTGGCCCCTCCCTCCAGCTGCAGGTAAAGACCCTCCTCACCCTGTGGGTGGTAATTACCACTTGAGGATGTTTCTCCATCGTGGCCCGGCAGAGCTGTTCCAGGGCCTCTTGATCCTGCATCAGTTCAAGCCTCTTTTCTGAAACAATCTGTGCTGGAGTCTTCCCTCCACTCCTCCATAGCTCCTCAAACACCTGCAGGCCAGAAGCGGGGAGAGAAGTCAGCAAGCAGATGCAATGAATTCCCAGCTGCGGGCGTGGCCCACACGGTGACCTGCCTCTCCTGACACATCTGGGAGGAAGCTGCTCTGTGGCGGATGCAGGCATACCTGGAGTCTCCCCATGCTGAGCTGCTCCCTCGGAGCAGAGCAGGAGGCCGCACTGCAGAGACAGGTACTCCCCACCAGCTGACTCAGCCACCAGCAGGGAGGGCTTAGAGGAGGTGTGAGATGGTTACCCACAGGCTCCTGCTGACAGGAGCAGGAGGGCCAGGCCATTGAATTAATTAACTGAAATCAGTGTGGTGAAGGATGGGGCTTCACAGGAGGCAGGAGTTAACCACTGCTCTTAGATGAGGTTCAGAAAACCCAGCCTGCTCAGAAACAATTTTAGGGGAGCAAGAAAGTGGCCCCATAATGAAGATACAAAATGAAAAATAACTAAAAACAGAAATCATAATCCACAGGGACCTGGCCCCAAATCTGGCTAGGATGATCAATAGTTAATGTTTGTATTTTTCTATTTATCAAAGTTGGAAAAAGGAAAATATTTTTAAAAAAGGCATTTCTGGGGGCAGTTTTCCTCATTCCTCTCATTTTTCTAGTGAGAGCTGGAAGGGGTGCTGTCCTATGTGTCTCATGTGGCACCTCCTTAATCTTGGCCTGCAGTTAGCATTGACCACCCCTAAGACCACTTGGGCCAAGGACGAACCATCCTTCCGGAAAAATAGCTGGTCAGTAATTAGCCCATAGGACTTGGGTCAAGAGGCAGAGTAGGTAACAGCTGTGCTCGCCTTTTCCCACGCTCACATCAAAATTACAACTAAATTCTAGAACAGTTATCACTGAAAACCACCTGAGGACAAGCTACACAGAAGTCCTGTAAAGAGGCTGCGTTGAGGATGGTAGGAGGGGTGGAGAGGTGGAATGGGCAGGTCCCCATATCCATGGTGTGGAGATTAAAAATCAGGAAGATTATCTCTGCTATAGAGGCCCCCCTGAGGAGCAAGGGGTCTCAGCCCAGGGCACCAGTACTGGGAAGAGAAGTCCCCACAACATCTGGCTGTGAAAAACCAGCAGGGATTGCATGGGAGTGAGACGGAGGGCTGCTGGAGACCCAGCATTACTCTTTCGAGGATCCACGCACAGACTCGCTTGCTTCCCAACTCACTTGCTCTGGGCTCCAGCACAGCGGCAGCAGCTTGAAAAGCACCAGGGACATAGGGTGAGGAGTTAAACTGGTTGGCTTCAGGGCTGGCGGCAGCTCTTTATGGAGACAGAAGTGCTGGCAGAAGCCGCTGCTCCTTTGTTGAGCTCTTCTCCCATCCTGCCAGCCTGGTACAGGTAGGTGCCAAATCTGAACTCTCCATCAAACTGGCTAACACCATTTCACCCTGCCCTGTTATGTCCTCCCCACCCAACTTGCTTGCCCGACCTGAGCCACTTCTAGTGGTTCCTCCACACAAGTGGCCTGCCTTAGCACATGCTATGGACTTTCCTAAATATCTCAAAGGTCCACAAAACCCAAACAAGCAGAAGCCAGCCTGGCATACTCTGTACCTCTTGCTAAGTGGCTCCAAGCCTGACACAAGTGACGACCAGTCTCAACTTGCATTGTAACTCCCATCAGGTGGCCCCAAGCCTGGTATAGGCCATGGCCAGTCTTGGCTTGGAACATAGCCTCAACTAAGCAGACACATGCCCAACACAAGTGGTGGCTGGCTTCAGCACACACGGTGGTGCCCACCAAAGGGCTCAAGCCCAGCACAGTGGCAGCCAGGCTGGGTTGCAGCAGAGCATCCAAGCCCAGCACAAGTGGCCAACCACAGATCACTTTGTAGCCCCAAGCGTGGCAGAAGCATTGGCTGACCTTGGCCTGCACCAGAGCCCCTCCCAAGAGGTTCCAGAACCAACACACCCAGTGGTTGACTTCAGACCACATGAGAGCACCACCCAACCGGCTCCACAAATGACACACTTGAAAGGCAGGCCTGGCTGGTACCAGAACCCTGCTAAAGCAACTTCTACTCCATGGGTCAACGTCCACACAATAGCCTCCAAATAGCCAAAGCAATCTTGAGAAAGAACAAAGTTGGAGGTATCACATTACCTGACTTTAGGTATGGTAGTCAAGGCAGTGTGGTACTGGTATGGGGACAGATGTGTGGATTGATGGGGCAGAGTGGAGAGCCCAGAGGTAAGCCCATTATCTATATCGTCAACTGACCTCTAACAGGAGGCAGGGGTGTACAGAGGGGTAAAGACAGTCTCTTAGGTGGATGCTGTGTTGAGAAAGCTGGACAGATACTTGCAGGAAAGTGAGGCTGGACCACATTCTTACTCTGTATACAGGAATGAACTCAGAATGGACTGGGACTTGGGTGTAAGTCCTGAGACCATGGAGCTCCTGTAGAAAACCACAGGCAGTAAATCCTTTGACATTACTCATAGCAATATTTTTTTTTTTTTAGGTATGTCTTCTCAGGCAAGGGAAACAAAAGGAAAGAGAAATAAATGGGACTACATAAACTGGGACTACATAAACTAAAAAGATTTTGTGTAGAGGAAGCCATCAACAGAACGAGAGGACAAGCTACTGAATAATAAAAGACATTTGCCAACTCATATACACAGACAACAGTATAGTGATTACCAGAGGGAAGAGGGAATAAATGGTGATGGAAGGAGACTTGACTTGGGGTGATGAACATACAATATACAGATGGTGTATTATAGAACTGTACACCTGAAATCTGTATAATTTTATTAACCAACTAGAGGCCTGGTGCACGAAATTTGTGCACGGGTGTGATCCTAGACATGGCTGGCGATCAGGGCTGATCAGGGCCTTCCAGCTGCCAGCCAGGGCCTCCTTTTGTTCTGTGCCACCCCCTGGTGGTCAGTGCACATCATAGCGAGTGATTGGTCTCCCAGTCAAACTCCTGAGGGGACACTTTGCATATTAGCCTTTTATATATATACTAGAGGCCTGGTGCACAAAAATTCGTGCACGGGGGGGGGGGGGGGGGGGGGTATGTCCCTCAGCCCAGCCTGCACCCTCTTGCAATCCAAGACCCCTCAGGGGATGTCCAAACCGGCAGTCAGACATCCCTCTCGCAATCTGGGACCGCTGGTTCCTAACCACTTGCCTCCGTGCTGGCCTGATCGCCCCTAACTGCCTCTGCCTCTGCCTCAGCCCCTGCTGCCGCAGCTTCATCCAGAATGACATCTGGAAGGTCGTTCAGCTGTCTGGTCTAATTAGCATATTACCATTTTATTATAGATGTCACCCCAATAAATTCAATGAAAACCATTGTTTCTAATTATAAAAGTTAATGCACAATCACTGTAGAAAATAAGGGAAAATAGAAAAGATAAAAATAAATCACCTGTATTCCCATTCCCTCAGGATAACCAAGGTTAGTATTTTGGAGTTTTCCCTTCCCATCTTTGTCTTTCTGTTTTGTAACATAATTGTGACCATAATGTATATACAATTTGTGACCCATTTTTGTTTTATTTATTGCAGAAGTGCTTCCTTATATTAGTGAAAAGCTATTATCCATCAAATATATTTATCATAATTATCCCCTACTGGTAGGTATTTAGACTTTGACCAGTGTTTATTTTGTCCATCACAATAGTCTCCTAAAAGAAGTTCCCAGTTGAAATTGTCCAACCTTCAGGAAAAAAAGAGTGAAGATCTCAAGAGACCCCAGATCTCTGGCTCAAAGCAAAAATAACCTGTGAGGACTCTCTTATAAAGAATCTATGCCGCAACCCTTCTAGGAAAGGAGGTGGGAAGCTCATGGCTTTGCAGCGGGCACACCTGCCAGTCTCAGGGGCCATGCAGATCTGAGCAGGTCGACCAGGTTGTCAGCCTAGGTCTGGCACCTCACACAACTGGGACCGACAGGCTCAAACACTGGTGGGATTTGCTTGAGCCAAAATCACCAGAATACAGGCAATGTGGAGCAGCTCAGTATCATTACCAAAGCACACCATTCAGAGGAAAAGCAGGACAACATGAGGACTGATGCTTTTAAATACAGAGACTGGCTGCTCCCTGAGAAAGAAGGGTGAGGTGGGGTAAAAAGGAGAGACATGAGAGAAACACATTTCAGGGGCCTCCAGGAACAAAGGGGAGCCTGGTGGCTGGAGTGTCACTATTCATGGAGTTAGAACACATCAGCTTACTAACTTCCCTCATTAGTCAAGTGGCATTGTAGCCCAGCTCCAGCCCCTTGGACTGACACTGTAGACTCCACTGGTCCAAACCTCTGCTCATTCCTATTTAAGACAGACTGCACTCCTGGCTGGAACCTAGTAGGGTGGGAACCACTGAAGGGGCCATGGGCTTCCTCCCCTGGCCCTCTTGCAGCAAGTGTAATGGCCTCTGTTGTTGCCAGCGTCATGGTGAAGCATAAATCCTCAGCTTTTGTCTGTGTTTAATTACCACCCTGGGAAGTGCTATCAAAGTGCAATGTTTTTGGCCAGGCATGCAGCTTTAGGCTCAGCTGCTGCCCACTCAAGGCACACATACAGAATAAAGAATTCCCAGTGCCATGCTGGTCCTCTGTACTAATAAAGGTCCACCAAAATATGGGGTAATACAAACTGGGAACCCCAATCGCACCCGACCACTGAGCCAGCTCTAAAATGGGGACAGAAACTCAGCCTTCAGTTCCCTGGGGACTGAATTTACACATCCTCTTACCTACTACCCAAGTGTTTCTCTAGCTAAAGCTTGTTTTAAGGTATCTAGAAGGAAAGCAGGCAGGCCCTTCACCTATCCTGGGAGCTTCCAGGGTCAGAAAGTGGAGGAAAGACCTATTCAGGGGAGGGCCTGCAACAGGTACAGTGAGGGGCATTCCCTCTGGTCAGAGGCAAGTATTGTGAAAGATCTTCCTTCTAAAAGGAACAAACATCAGCACAAACCCTTAAGAGAAGCAGGGCAAAGAAAAACATGGAAAGAACTAAAATACTAAAAGGAGGTAAAAGACATAAAAATATTTGTATGCATGACATGTAACACTGTCTACAAAGGTTTTTGTTGATTTTTGTTTAGACACAAGGAAATGACAAAATGAAGGATAACAATCTTGATAATCTCAATAGATATATGAAAAGCACTCGACAAGATACAACATGCATTTATGACAAAACTCTCAAAATGGGTTTAGAAGGAAAGTACCACAACACAACACAATATAGGCCACATGACAAACAACAGCTAACAACTCAACACTTTCCCTCTAGGATCAGGAGCAAGACAAGGATGCCCACTCTTGCCACTTCTATTCACATAGTACTGGAAGTCCTCGCCATAGCAATTAGGCAAGAAAAAACAAAAGGGATCCAAATTGGGAAGGAAGTGAAACTCATTATTTGTGGATGATATGATTTTATATGTGGATAACCCTAAAGACCATAAAAAAACTATTAGAAGTAATAAACTCAGTAAAGTTGCAGGCTACAAAATCAATATGCAAAACTCTGTTGCATTTCTCTCTACTAACAACGAACTATCAGAAAGAGAAATGAGGAAAACATCCAATTTTCCACCACTACAAAAAGAATAAGATACCTAGGATAAGCTTAACCAAGGATGCGGAAGATCTATATACTGAAAACTGCAATACAATAATGAAAGAAATGGAAGAAAACACAAGGAAATGCAAAGATATTCCGTGTTCACGGACTAGAAAAATTAACATTGTTAAAATGTCCATGTTACCTAAAGGAATCTACAGAGTCAATGCAATCCTTATCAAAATCCCAATGGCATTTTTCACAGAAATAGAACAAAAAATCCTGAAATTTGTATGGTACCACAAAAGACTCTAATAGCCAAAGCAATCCTAAGAAAAAAAGAACAAAACCAGATACATCACATTCCCCAATTTTAAACTATATTATAAAGCTATAGAAAAAAAAAGTTTAGGTAATACAGGAAAATATAGAGATTTTCAAATTCTAGCACCTTGAAATAACTACCATTAATACTGGATGAATACCATTCCCATGCATATATACCAGAAGGATGGATTCTTCATAAAAAACAAATATCATTCATTTCACCAGAAATTCAGAAAACAAGTAAAATAAAGCAAAACCACCAAGGCAATCCTATATAATAAAAGGCTATTATGCAAATAGACCGAACAGTGGACCAACTGAAACAACCAAAACAACCAAACAAGTGGTCACTATGATGTGTGCTGACCACTAGGGGTGTGTGCTGAACATGGTGGATGTTGGCCGTGGTGGGATGATGGAGCAGATGAGCAGGGGAGCCAGACCAAGGTGGGGCACCAGTCACTGTCATCGGGGCGAGCCTCTGGTAGTTACTGAAAATTCTTTGCTCCTACACACCGCAGCCCCGCCTGGTGCTCACACCTGCTGCCAGCACCAGCCCCGCTCGCACCCGCAGCTGGCAATGGAGCTGCCGCTTACACCTGCTGCTGGTGCCC
The DNA here is from genome assembly GCF_951640355.1 of Cnephaeus nilssonii. Lineage (NCBI taxonomy): Eukaryota > Metazoa > Chordata > Mammalia > Chiroptera > Vespertilionidae > Cnephaeus > Cnephaeus nilssonii. The sequence goes on along the minus strand of NC_137076.1, from coordinate 52,725,825 downwards.
AGCACCAATCCCAATCACTCAGCGCCATCAGCAGGTGTGAGCAACGGCTGCTGGCCTGATCCCCCTGAGGGCTTCTCCACCTGCCCCTGCTCCTGAGGGGTGATCGGGGCAGTAGCCACCATTCACACCTGCTGATGGCGCCGGCCCCGCTAGCACCTGCTGCTGGCACCAGCCTCAACCGCTCCGTGCTGTCAGCGGGTGTGTGCGGGGCCAGCACCTTCAGTGCATGGGAGCGAGGCAGCGGGAGTGGGGCTGCCGGGAGACAGGGGACCAGGGGCCCTGGGGGGAGGGGCCAGGCGGGGTCACAGAGAATGGGCAGAGACCTGCCCTTGTGCCTACCGCAACCTCGCAGCCCACAATTCCTTTCAAGGTGCACAAATTCATGCACTGGGCCCCTAGTGATAAATAAGGGAGATTTCCTTATGCAGCACACAATTCACACCTTTCTAATCAGACTTTCATTTCACTTTGCCTCCCAGAAGCCAGGATTCACCCCACCTCCTTTTTTACATGCTCCAAGTTTATTTAGAATCCAAAAGTGTCTCTATATCTGAACCCAGCTGTTAGCACCTTCCAGCGTGTTCCTCGTCATCCCACTGAGCCTATCATATTCACTGCACTGGGTTTGTTTGTTTTGTTTCCTTTTCTTTTGTGTGTGGGGCAAGATGAGTGGAAAGGGGAAGATTTCGCCCGTCATTTCAAATGCTACAATTCATCTGCTCTTTAATGCACATACATATATTTTCTGCCCTCCAGCCATCTAATCTTTCTGCTCTAGCTGAGCATTCCCATAAACATTTGTATTCCTCTGACATCCCAGCAACCACAATCCTTTCCTGAAGGTGGCCAGGGCCCTGCAGCGTCAGCCTCACTTGGTGGGGAAACAGCCTTGATCAGTTCCTGTCTCCAGGTTCACCCCGAATGGGCAGATGTATGCTTCCAAAAGCAGACACTTTCCAAAGCCTCACTCTGTAATCTGCCACTACAGTTGATGTGTATAACTATTAAATGCAAAAGGCACCATTAAAATAACATTAGTTTCTGGCTGCCTCACTGACAGCTTCAGATATCTGAAGTGGAGATCAGGTGGCTGTCTTGGTGTTCTTGACCATTCTGGGTACTTATTTGTTTGAGTTTTCAGAATTCCAGGAATCTTTCACTCACCTGAGATTGTTAGATGTAGGTGGAGATGAGGCACCAGGCCACCTATGATGCTGCTGCTATTGTTCTGTTTTCACACACTCTGGGCACGTGTGTAAAATTTTCTCTGAGCGTTAGGCAGTCTGTCCGACCTCACCCTCCTTGCTGAATGACTGGCTTTCAAGGGCAACCACGAGACAAAGAAAAATGAGTCCCTGGTCTTGGGCTGGGAGGCTGTGGAGGCTGTGAGAGGGAGCACCAGAGGCTGCCGGAGCCTCCCACAGCCCAGGGCAAGTTCCACAGTCAGAAGCCCGCAGGAACTTCAGGGCCCCAGCCTTTTATATCAGCCAATGTTTAGGAAACATTCCAAGCAAGTCAAACAATAAGTATTCCCCCTGGTTAGCAAAGATGAGAAGCAAATCACCTGCCTAGCTCAGACTGGCTTTACTTTATTTGCTAAATAAAATATTTCTACCTTTCAGCATGCAAATAGCACTTACAAGCATTTACTACTTCAACTAGGAAATTCACTGAGTGACGGCAGAAAACTTCTGCTTGGACAGCAGAGCAGGGAGAAGCTTTAGGAAGTGGGGACATACCTTTTTAGCTGCGGCTGAAGAAATTGCTCTCTGGTCCAGTAGGTTGAGAAGCTCGGCCAGTGCAGAAGGTGTGACAGGACTAGCAGCCCCCAAAAGGAGAGAAAAGAAATGCATATTTCATGTTAGCATATCCATTTACAGTTCCTCATAACTGCAAGACTTGATTTTATAGGTTTACATAATTAACCTCTTACGCAGGAAGGAAAACAAGCCATTTGGGCTTTATTTTATTTACTTTGTATTTTAAGATATAACAAATTTTTGTGACTAGCGTTGTTTTTCTTTGTTTTACCACCCAACAATAACAGCTGTTTGGCAGAAGTTGTAGCAACAGACAATTGCTCAGTTTAATTTGTCAAAGAAAGGAGGTGGCTGCAAAATTCATGAACCATGATGAGGAAAGAAAAAAAACACACACAAAACCACCCCAGTAATTAAGTATTTTCAACAGAAGATCAGCCTAAAAATTACTTCAAACAAAACAGCTAACAAAGCCACATTTTGAGAGTTTCTGTGGAAATATAAATTATTTTTGATTATGAGAGCTTTTCTTTAAGGGAATGCAATGACTACCCACCACTTCTTTAGCTATCCTCACGGGCATCTTCTTAAACTGTTCTCTCCTGAAGTCACAAGAGCTTTCTGGACACACAAGGCTTAGAACTCATTATCTATACTTCTAGAACATGACTTATTTACCAAGATGCTGTGATACAAAAGGCCAAGGAGCAAACAAACGCATAAAGTGTCATTAATTCACACTCAGGGGTAGGAGTTGGGGTGAGGGGGTGAGTGCCAAGATTACGGAAAAGACAAAACTGAATTACAGATTTCTTTTAAAATATATGGTTTTGCTACTTCCAAACACATACAATAACTAGGATAATTAAACCCGTCTATCTGAGGTCATTAGGGGCTAGTTTTAAATAGGTGGGACAGCTTATAAACAGCAAGGTAGCCTGTCGGGTAAATGAAAGCTTCTGAAATGCTTAACATCACTTGAAAATACCTTCTGTTTGAGTCATCATTTGCTATTAATTTCTTTGCAAGCTCTTAGATAATAAAAAGGAAACTGCCGTTGCCTCTGCCAATTTCCATGAATTTCAGACCAAGTGAATGCAAGTTAACCTGATGTGCCTTACTGTGCAGTCTGATGCAAGTACAGTGAAACCTCATTAGGATTGTTCACTGAAGACAGCTAACACATGGAGGCAGACATCAGCCTTAAAGTGTTTGTTTATCCCAAAGTACATATGGATAAAGGTGACCCCAAGTGGAAATTAGGTTTGGAGAGTGTCTGATGTTATTAGTTGGCATCTGGAACATCTGTGAAGCCCCCTGATTAAATCTCAACAGGAAGAGGGGCAGAGGACTGGGAAATAAGCTTTTGCCAACCTCCCACCCTTACTGACTGGTCATACAGAATCAGGTTTCTGGGATGCTCTGCAATCCTAGAAAATACAACAGCCAATCAGACTGTGTAGAACCACAATAGCACTGAGGTGGAACTGGATTTCTAGAGCAGTGGTCGCCAACCTTCCGGACCTCACAGACCACCAGTGGTCTGCAGACAACCGGTTGGGGACTGCTATTCTAGAGCATGCAAAAAAAAAAAAAAAAAAAAAAAGGGTCCCTACTCCCCTATGAGTCCAGGATATAAGGGATGCAGGGACAAAGGACAGAAACAGAACATAACTAAAAATACTTTGCCTTTCATCTAATGACCTTAATTCATTAGGTAGGTGATAAATTTATACTATAAAACACCTCCACTGACCTAACAGCACTTTGGATTTCTCAATCGCCTTTTTACACCGCAATGCTTGACACATAGTAGGTCAATAATATGTGTCATAGAATTCTTCCCCACAACGGGGGTATCTGTTATACTGCGTATACCAATTCCAGATATACCAGGGCTAACCTCGAGTAAGAGGATGACAAAGATCAGTTCCTGTCTCACCCTTAAGGACCCCACTCAGCAGATAAATAAATAAACCATCAATATGGAACATAATGGCAACAGAAGCACAACTACTAACTTGCTGCTGTCAGAAAATACCAGTTTCTGGACAGTAAATGCATCTCAGGCAAGAATTAGCTGACACTGAAGGCTTAAGCTTTCCGTGCTTGCTTCCAATCCCCCAAGGCCAGGGTATCTACAGAGCGAGGAGATGGGGTATGTCACCTCTCTCAACTTCATCCAGAACTTTGGAGCTCTTTTAGGATCACAACTCCATCACCAGCTTGGATTGTGGGAACAGATACCTGACACCTCTCAACCATGATCTGGCCAAACTGTACTTGAGAAATGTGCTGACCATCTCAATCCCAAAGCTCATTTTAGGTCCAAAGTCCACCTTCTGCAGATGCAAAAGCTCCTGGAGGAAGACATGGGACTTGGACATCCAGGGGCTCTTGCTGCTCAATAGTCCTTTTATCTCTCTAACTTCATAGCAACCGGACTGTTCCCACAGCCTCCTTCCCACGACCCTCTCGGCAAAGACCCTCTCCTCCCACTTCATAAGGACATCAGCTGATGCAAGATTCATCATTTTCAAGGGTGCCCTCCTCCTATTTCATCAAACAAACCCCCTCGGCCCATACTCTTAATCCCATCACCCTCCATTCCTAAGATTCAGACTCACTCAGACACTTACTCCCTTTCTCTTGTGGCTTTAATGCTGAGATATTCCCTATCATGAAAATGCCTTTTGCCCAGCCAGTGAGGTTCAGTGGTTGAGCGTTGACCTATGAACCAGGAAGTCACGGTTCATTTCCTGGTCAGGGCATATACCCAGGTTGTGGCCTCAGACCTCCAGGTAGGGGGCATGCAGCAGGCAGCCAATCAATGATTCTCATTATTGATGTTTCTATCTCTCTCCCTATCCCTTCCTCTCTGAAATCAATAAAAAATATATTTTAAATTAATAACCAGTCCTAGCTCACAGGCTATAAACTGGGCTCCCAACCCCCACAACCCCCATTATTAATGCCATCCACATATCACACGGCTGGACTAATCTTCCTGTCACTATCAGTCCCTTCTCGGCCTGAAACATTCCCTGGTTCCTTAGAGCGTAAGGAAGTACTGCCATATCTGGCCTGGGAGTTCAGGTACTCTACTGGGCTGGACAACTGGGCTTTACCAAGAAATGCTTGCTCAGGGAATATGTCATTTCCACTTTCTTAACGAAATCCAACCTGTTATTAACAGTAATTTAGAGTGCGATATTAACAACAACAACAACAACAACAACAAACTTTAAAAGTAATATACTCGAAATAATTAAAAAGCCATGTTTAAAAAGAGCTTTTCTGGTTGGATCCTTTAAATACCAGGGGCCTTAGATATCCTCTAAGAACACTGAGGTCTTCAAAGATGGATGCTAATTTACAAAATCTGTCCCTGCCACCTTATCTCTAGAGTGTTCCTTGCAGGTGTCATATGAGACTATTGTGAGCTCAGCAATACTGCTGTTCTAAGTGTTGGGAACATTCACCCTAGTGGCTAAGGCTGTTCATTAGTGTTTGTCCCAAGGGCAGACTGGCAAACCAGACCAGCTAGCAGGTCTTTGAAAGGTATAGGAAGAGAGCTGTTCCAGCTGGGTCTGGGCTCCTCAATGTTTGTTTTCATACAAAATAAAACAGAACTGTTGTTTAGCTTCCTCTTTACCTGATTTTAGAACAACCAAATATAGTGGACCCTTGAACAATGCCTGGTTTAGGGCGCCAGTTGCAAGTGCATCTAAAATCCACTTAACTAATAACCCAACTTCCCCAAAACTTAATAGCCTATTGTTGAGTGGAAGCCCTATCAATAACATGAACAGTCGGTCAGCACATATTTTGTACGTTATACATATTCTTATAATAAAGTAAGCTAAATAGGATGTTATTAAGAAAATCATAAGGAAAAGAAAATACATTTACAGTATTTATTGAAAGAAATCTGTGTATAACTGGACCAGCACAGTTCAAACCTGGGTTGTTCAAGGGTCAACTGTATACTTTTATTTCTAATTGGGTACCCTTTCAGTTCTTAAAACTCTAGCGCTTATGAATTGTTTGGATAAATACCAGGAGCTCCAACTTCACTAAACAGGCTCATTTATCAACCTCAGTTCCTTTTGAAGCTACCAACACATTAAGCAAACCCGTAATTTCACAGACCAACATCAAAAGAAACTGACCTGAAAGTCAGGGGATGTGGCTTCCAGTTTTAGCAGGTTGCAATGTAACCTTACGGATTAGGGCCTCCATTTCCCCATGTGCTAAATGAAGGACCCAGACCAGAGGATATCTAAGGTCTCCATCAGGACTAAAATTCAGGGAGCATAGCCAACAATATAGAGACCATAAATGCACAGCTAAAATTTGCATTTTCTCCAAAAGCTCACACCACATCTTCTTGCAGCCTTTCTGGTGTCCCCTGGCTGACACCATCTCCCTCCTCTCTGCTCCCACTGCACTGTGCAGAGGTCTAAAACAGGAAGCACCCCATTCGGCTTTGAACTAAAATATTCCCCAGGAGACGGAAAGCTTCCTGAGGGCCCAGATGGGTCCTGTTTCTCTCTCCACACACTGCAGAGATCCATGTGGACTTTTCCTGTGAGTTCCCACACCCTACATATTCTGGTTCTGCTCCAATGATACAGTTAACTGTACTTTTCTGACATTGCCCACCCTCTGCTCCTACCAGCTATGCTCCTCCCTGGTCCAAAAACATGCCAGTTTGTTTCTATTCCCACACCTTGGCTCCCCACTGGTGTCATGCAGCCCCTCTTCCTCACCAAATCCTGTCCATCCTTTAAGGCAGGGGTGGGGAACGTCCAGCCCACGGGCCGTATAAGGCCCTGTGATATCATCTGGTCTGGCCCTGTCCAGGCAGCAGCAGGCGGGACTCAAAGTTCAATAAATCTAGGAGCTTTTTTCATAGCAGCATAAATTTATATTAAGTAGATTATATTAAGAGAATGGTGTTATAAATAGCCCAATGGCCCTTGGCAGAAGAAAAGGTTCCTCACCCCTGCTTTAAGACAAAAAGGCAACAGAGGGATACGTGGGGAGGAGACTGAGGGTGGCCATTGCTTTGGCACCTAATACACCTAGATGGCAAAGAGAAGAGAGCTAATTTGGAGGGTCCACTCTGTGCCAGGAACTGTGCACTTTCTTCTCAAAACCCTTGGGGGCAGGGATGGTCTTTTCCTTTTACAGTGAGAAAACAGGGGCAGGGAGGGGAGCTCCTTCAGGGTCACTGCTGACAAGTAGCTCAGGAGGGAAGTGCACTGACCCCACATTAATACATGCATATATACATGTGAGCAAGAGGCTGGACCTCAAGTTGGCATTGCAGAGAGTTCACGTCTTTGAGCAAACACCTTTTGGAATTGTATACCAATATATGCCCATCTTTCCACTGCACTTCTCCACAGCAATGGATACAGAGACAATGACACACCCACCAAGATTGGGCTCCACTGGGACTGGGACCTTGCCAGGGTCCTGCCGTCTGCCTCTGTGTCCCTAATGAACTCTCCCCGACTCCCCACATTTAAACCTTGCTCATTCTTTCCTTCTTGAAACTTTCCTTTTTTGGGGCATCTGTGACACTAGCTCTCCCCTGGATTTTCCCCTTCTTTGCTGCCCATGCTTCTCAGTTCAAGTCCAGAGAATCTCAGACTTCTCATCGGCCACCTCCCTGACAGTTCTCATCTGCCCCCACAACTTCATGTACCTTCTCTATGCTGCTCAGTCCATGTTCCACTTACACCTAGGTATTTGCATTTCTAAAAGTGCCATGCTCAGACTTATTCAAGACTTTTCCACATGTTGCTCCCTGTGCCTGAACACTTTTACCCCTGGACTTTGCCTGACTAACCCTACTCATCCTTGCTCAGGTCTTGGTTTAGCTGTTAGTTTCCCTTCTCAGATCATCTAACTCACTGCTTTGTAATCACCAGCTTCTGGCCCATCAGCTCTGAAAGCAGGGACTGCGTCTGTCGTGCTGACTAGTCTTCCCAGGCTTAACAGAGTCTAAGTTAACATGTGTTGAATAGTGAATTCACTGCTCAGATTTATACCTCCCATATATCTGTCAGCAGCAGATCCATATGTCTGACTGCCTGTTGGTTATCCCCATGAGGCAAATGTTTGTTCTTCACCAGGTTAGGGAAGTTTTCAGTTATTATTTCTTTAAATAAATTCTTGACCCCTTGCTTTCTCTCTCTCTCTTCTCCTTCTGGTACCCCTATAATGCAGATGTAGTTACACTCCATGCTGTCCCAAAGGTCCCTTAAGCTCTCCTCATTTTTTAAAGTTATTTTATCCTTTTGCTGACTTGATAGGATGTTTTCCTTTACTGTGTCTTCCAAATAGCTGATTCAGACCTCTGCTTCATTCAACCTGTTTATTCCTTCTATTGTATTCTTCATTTCAGATATTGTATTCTTCATTTCTGACTTGCTTTTTATAAAGGTTTCTATGTCCTTTTTCATGTTGTATTTCTCACTAAGTTCCTTGAGCATCCTTATAATCTTTTTTTTTTAAATTCTATACTGAAAAATTGTTTGCCTCCATTTCATTTAGCTCATTTTGCTGGAGATTTATCCTATTCTTTCATTTGGGGCATGTTTCTTTTCTCCACATTTTGGCTGACTCTTTGTGGTTGTTTCTATATGTTAGGTAGATCTGCTATGACTCCCACTCTTGGTAGGATGGACGTAAGTAGTAGGTGTCCTGTGGGACCCTGTGGCACAATCTCTTTGATCACTTCAACTGGGTGCTCCAGGAATGTCCCTTGTATGTTTTATGTGGGCCCTCCTGTTGTAATATGTTTTATGTGGGCCCTCCATTGCTAACGGCCCATGCTGTTGTAATTGAGTCTTTGATTGCTAATGGCCCATGCGTTGGGCCAACCCTCAGGCTGGCTGACTGTGAGGACTGACCTGTACCATAGTGTATGAGCTGTTGTGCAGGTGCTGACCACAGGAAACAGAATTCACCTTAGCAGTGTCTGGTGCCTGCCGAGATCTCCCTTGGATATGCCACTTGTGAAGCTTATTGGATCCTGCTCTGATGCTGTCTTAAGCTAGCCACTGGGTATATTGTTCTGGGGCCTCTTGGGAGGGACTTTGGTCCAGGCCAATGTCAGATGCTGCTGTGACTGACCATGGGCAACCAGACTGAACTAGAAAGTGATCCACAATTTGTGGCTGCCTCTGCTGGGCCTGGGTATGTGTGGGAAGGATCAAGCTGCGCAAAGGCCAGCTTTTACCAGCACCAGGCCCAAGGGCCCGTCAGCAGAAGTCCCATTGTACCCTAAGACCCACCTCAATCTGCCTCCACCTGCTGGCTGCCTATCAGGCTCAGTTACTGAAATAGCCTCTGGTGGTACTCAAGTTGCATGAGATAGGTTCTCAGCGAGTCATCAAGTAGGGGTAAGTGGTATTCACCAGACTGAGGTTCAAACTCGGTGCCAGTAATGGGTTTGAGGCCACTCAGGAAAGGTCCCTAGATATACCAAGTTAAGTGTGCCACCTCCTGGGTGCTCGCACATCTTTGTAGTGGGGTGGGGTCTCGGAATCACCAGGGTAAGGCCAGCAGAGTTTATCAGTTCCATGATTTGGCCATGTGAAGGGAGGGCTCCCCATTGGTCGAGGGAAGAGTCCCTGTCCTAGAACTACACGGCTCTGTCTGTCCAGAGGCAGGGTGCGGCTGCTGGGAGTTGGAAGGATGGGGCTAGTGTATCTCTCATGAGGGGAAGATGCCGATCAGGCTTGGGGGAAGAGAGCCACACAACTCGGTCTGTCCCAGATTCTGCCTAGATCTTGGCAGGGCGGAGCCATCAGGAGTCAGGCAGATAAGGCTGCTGGGAGCCTGGAGAGTGGGGCTGGGGGATCTCCTTTGAGGGGGAGGTGCTAGTCAGTTTCATGGAAAAGAGGGAGGAATGGCACCCTCTCAAAGCCACATCATTAAGTTACCGACACCCCCTGAGACTGCCCAGATCTCTACACCCAGGCCCAGGCAGGTGACTCCTCAGCAGAGTGCAAGCTCCACAGGGTGGGGCAACAGGCTGAGGGTGAGGCTATTCATTCCCCTAAGTTGATGCTGTAAGGAGGGGAGTGTTCCACCCAAGAAAGATGGTGTGGGAGAATAACTCAGCAAAAAAATCCTAGAGGCTATTTCTTCAGCTCTCTCCCCAGAGCCACAAACACCAGTCTCTCCTCACATAACTTTAGTCCGCTCTGCCCTCCCTCTTCTGGAGCCCAAGGTGAGTGGCTGCAAATGAGATTTTGTGCATTGGCCCTTTAAGAGAGCACTTGTGTCTCTAGAAGACTGCTATTTCTCCCCAGAAGACAAAATCCCTGCTGATTTTCACAGCCAGATATTATGTGGGTGCCTCTTCCTGGCTTTGGAGCCTGGACTGGGGTTGAGACCCCATGCTTCTCAGTGGGAATTTTTGAAGCTGAGATATCCCTCCAGAATCTCAGCCACTGCCTGTGGGAGCAGGGCCAGCTCTTTTCACACCTCTGCTCTTCCTACCAGTCTCAATGTGGCTTCTTCTGTAAATCCTTGGCTATAAGACTTCTCTTCAGCTAGTCTTCAGTTGGTTATTCTGGCTATTCTATATTTTAGTTGTAATTCAGTTTGGTCCTGGGAGGAGGTGAGTGTAACATCCACCTACTCTGCTACCATCTTGATCTCCCACTGTCTGCCTTCTTACAGTTCTGTAGCCCCTCAAACTTGCAAACTCCTTGTCCTATTCATCCACAGTACAGAGGACATTGTGGACAGTCAGAGTTTTCATAAGAAAAGCTTTAGAATTTGGAATTCCCAGGGGGATGTTTGTGTCTTGTCAGGAGATACTGAGGGGAACAGGAAGAGTAAAACATTGGTCCTGCTCTATTTCAACTGCTCCTGGACAAGAGTTCATCTCAAAACAAGAAGAAATCCCTAGATCCCACTCACCTCTCACTGACAGCAAGGTTCTGTTGCTTTAAAAAACCCAGGAAAGTGTTGAGGACCCAACTAGTCACTTTTTTGGGCTCTGCCCTAGTTTCTTTCATCACATTTTGGAAGAACTCCAGTAGGCCAACTTCATTCTGTAAAGAAGAAAAAGAAAAAGTATAAAACCTCCCAAAAAGTGAAAGATCAGCATTCTGAAGACAAATCAAACTGCCACCTTCTGCATCCTCTGAGGCAATTTCCTAAATATGGAGATGTCACCGAAAATCCTGATCACTTTCAGTAAATAGCAAGTATTCTGCTACTGTCACCATGCATTTATATAGCATTTTCTTGAAGGAATGAACATATTTCACAGCCCTAACTTTATGGACCAGAGGAAAGTGAAATCCCCCATCCCCCAAACTTGCTTGCCCTTTCAGTGTCAGCCTTGTGTACTCTGTATCCTTGATCCTTGGGCCCACAATGTTCAGCCTGAGTTTACTGTCGTGTATTTTTCCAGTCCTTTCCTCTGCTGGAAGTCCTAGTGATTGCTAGAATAACAAGGTATGAAAAGCAAATCAAGAAGAAACAAACAGAATATTCTACCTCTGAGAAACCAAAAGTGGACTGTAACTGTATCCATCTTTACATCACCCCAAGAGGTGACAGAAGTGGTTTTCAAAATGAGGAAGAACACAGGTACATGTGGCCCACTTAGACCACATAACCATTGCGGGGAGCTGCAGCTTCTACGTCTTCTGAACCAAGCTAGGCCCAGCTGACCCTGCCTGTCATCCTGCTCCGTGAAAGCAATTAGCTGGGTTGACTCATCAAGGAGTCTTGTTTGAAGAAGACTCTACTGTCCCCCGACCCCCACTTCTGGACCGTCAACTCCATGAGTGAGGGGCCATGCTGTCCTGTTCACTCTGTAACTAGAGCTAAGTGAGTGCTGGGCCATGGCAGCTACTTGGTAAGTACTGGTGGATGGAATCAATGTCTCCCATCACCATGTGTATTTTTTCAAAATCAGATGTGAACATTCATTCTTTAGCATACCATGTTTACCTTAAAATATTAGAATTGCCACCACTATGCATAGAATAATCCAAGGCACATATCAAGTTATACACCATGGCTAACTTCCAGCTCAGATCAATTTGGCAGGACCAAGAAACCAGGCTAAGTCCACCCCTTGTTTTTAGTAAGAAAAATAAAAACATATCCCACTCGCACAGGGGAGGCTGAAGTTTCCGAATGCAGAGGAGACACATTTTAAGTACTAGATTTCCCCAACCTGCGGAAATTCAAATCAAACCACTCTTTCCTTGAAATATATCTTTTCAACTTCATACTACAGGTAAGGCTCTCACCCTCACCTCTTTCACAGAACCTTCATTAAACAAAAGAACTTTCTGGAAAAAATTAAATACTAGGAAGAAGTAAGACATAGTAACAAAAGTGCTTTAGAAATTCAGTTATTGCAGATGCTGTAATATATACACAGGGACAGCTGCTAAGGTAGAAATTCCATAACAAAAAAAAATCTATGTGACCTTTGTAACAGATAAATTCTCTGGTGATAAGCCAACTGAATAATCCCATAATCATCTCTTGAATCTCTTTTCAAGCCAATGCTGTTATTCTGCTCATGCTAAAACAGGGCAGAGGCCACCTCAACAGCCAACGCTTGACTACAGATAAAGGCAAAAGCAGGCAGCATGAAGAGGAAGTTCTGCTTAACTTATGGAAAAGTATTCAAACCTCCACAATGCTACACAAATTGCTGGGGAAGTAGAAAAGCGCTATCCAGCCCAAATCAGTTGGGTAGAACTCTCTTTGTTCTCTCCCAGACGGGCTGGCTGCTGGGAAAAGAGCTGTCAGGAGAACTCTCTGCTTTGCCAAAGAAAGGTTTTCTAAATTCACCTAGAAATATTGTCCTTAAACTTGCAGGCTTGGCTGAGTTGCTGGGATGTGATGAATATCCCTTCCTCTCCCCTTGGGTGGTTTTTTATTGGATGGATAACATGGCAAGTCAGATTTCTGTTTGTCTTTTTGTATCGGTGCTATGATGAAGCCTCTCCAAGCTGAAACTGTACTCCGCTGGGGAGTCCATGGTTTCAGCACGTAATCAGAAATGCACATGAAAATCTGCGATCATGACCGGGTGAGCTACAGACAGAGGCCTGAAGAACAATGGATCAATAAAAAGTGACATATGGGTGCCTGCTCTGGTTCTTTAGATCAGAAGCCGGTTTTTAAGGAAAAAAACACAAACAAAAAACAAAACACAAACAAAGAAATCACACCAATATTTTAGGTAACGTCTTCTTAGTTTTTCTGTGAGACAGGCAAATGCTAAGCCTGGCACAAATCTCAGAAGTCCCTGGTGAATGTGGCAGTGTGGCCATCTGGTTTTCTCAGAAAAACAGTGGGCCAGTAATTCCCTTGCATAAGAACTGTATTAAGAGCAAGGCAGAAAGGCCACTGCATTAGGGGACTCATAAGCTCCTTTTCAAAGGCAACAAGCAAGCCTTCAACTCAGCACTACTCGCTCCTCCATCAGGCAGAGCTAAACTTCATGACACAGTGCGTCAGGACTCCTAGCCAACTGTCCCTTCAGAGATAGCTAAAGCAGCAGGAACAACTGGTCCTGTCTTTTGGATAATACCAGACTGTCTTTACAGCTCTGTGCCGGGAAGCATCCTTTTCACATTTTAATCAAATTTCCAAAGCATTCAATTACACCAGAGCCAATGCCAGGTCAGCTCTTAGACACTAGCGGGAACCCTCCACTGTTAATGGGCCTATCAGCTGGTCAATGCTGGTGTGAGGCAAGGCAGGGGATCAATTACCCCGCCCTCACTGCAAGCTCTAGGAAGGAACCCCGATTTACCCTTGCAGCAGGCCTTGGAAGCAATGTGTCCCAATGCTGTCTTTTACATTCTGCCTTCAGAAATGATAAAATGTTAGAAGACCATCCAGTTGGAATAAGATGAAGGCTGATTTCTCAACTGCCACACCCAGTGAACCTGATGACAGGACTATATTTAGAAGTTGGATGAAACCAGATAAAGACAGCTGCCCAGCAGCAGATTCAGAGAAGAAAGCCCACAAAGTAAAAGTTGAGGAACAGCTGGTTATGTGGCTGGATGACCTGGCAGCACAGCGACCCCAGATTAGCAGTTCCGACCAGTTAAAAGGCTCTCAGAAGTATTTCTAGAAGATTTGGGAGACATGGAGATCAGCAGCCAGACCAGTGGGGAGATGCACATAGCTGCTGCTAGTGATATTAATAATAATTATTAATAATAATACATTTTAACAGCAATAATAGGTGTCGGCACGGTTTATATTAACTCATTTAATTCCAACAACGACCCTACGAGGCAAGTAGCAGAATTCTCTTTTATAAATGGGAACACTGAGGCACTAACTTGCCAGAGGTCGCACAGCATGAAAGCAGTAGAGCTGGGATTTCAACATCTATGCTCTACTGTTTCTGATGAAGGAAAAGGCATGTCCTTGCCTTCCTGGGGAATGAGACGGAGCGCCAGTGCTAGGCACAATGTGAAGCAACTTGCTCATCAAAAGAATGAACTTTATTTTATTTGATTATTTTATTTGATACCTGACAGATGTTTAAAGGTTCTTAACATATTAAGAATGTTACAAAGGCCCTTGGCAATTAGCTTAGAAAATGGGAAGTTCATGCTCTGCCTTTGCCAATCTGTGACCACGTGGCACTCTCTGCTGTGGCATGAAGCACACCTGTTCCCCGATCACAGAGGAAGACAATGTCCCCCACCCCAAGGCAGCCAGAGCTTCCCCAGCCTCTCTTCTGCATCCCCTCCACACCCTCTCCTGAGAGAAGTTACAGAGAGTACATCCAAACAAAGACAATGCCCTATTCTGAAATACCTCCCCACATTACAAAATAAATTCCTTTATCGCTCCTATAGTTTTGATATTAAGTGTATTGTACATAATTGCATTCTAACTCCTTCACTATGGGTAACTCATATGTGGGTTTATACCTAACTGGACAGATTGTGCCTGTGGTGGGAGCGGCTGATTGTACAGGATGCCCCACTTCTATGGACTGAGCAACAGTGGCTTCAACTGGTCGAGGCTCTCACATGGCAGGATGTTATCATTTTGTGGAGGTGTGCATAGGCCATTTATTTAGCAGGGTGTTGGGATGAGCAGCCACTGAGCATTTCTGGTGATACCCAGCATGTACATATCAATGGGGGCTCTGTGGTTCCCTCATTTCCCTGTGAATCTGGCCATTCTTACAACGTGAGAAAAACAGAACACAGACCCACCAACTCTGTGAAGAATGGCCCAGGAAATAACACGTTAGTGTTGGGATGGAAATGGAAATTAAGTAAGGGGTCGGACAGAGTGGTGGTTCCAGGGCAGGAAGCAGAAGTCATGGCTAGATTAAGGACTGCAATGTACAGTGGGGTGGCAACTTGAATCTATGCTGTGAACGAATCCGCCCTCTGCTTTTCATGGAAATAAGAAGTGACTGCAGACATCTTTCAGCGAATGAACAAAAAAGAAAAAAAAAAAGAAAGAAAGAAAAAACTCATCCAGGAGTCTTCAGTGGGGAAAAACAAAAGGTAGTCAATTAGTGGTGTGAGGCTGGCTTAGGAGATACCATTTTCCACTTGAGTATGTAAGGAGGAAGCCAGAATCCTGAATTATCACTGCCACTTTCAAGAATATAGGGATCTCTAGTTCTGAAACTGACCCAGGAACAGGGTATGTCCTCTAGTCTGTCTTAAGGAATACACAGCTAGGGAGTTCTATAGTCCTTTTTTGGTCCCCACAATTTCCACCCCTGAATCATGTTCCCAGAAGGGCTTGAGGACCCCTAAAATCTGAGCAAAACTCTGATCCCAACATTTCACTTTTGCTCTGTTCCCAGAGAAGCTAGAATATACATATCTGAGTTCAACTCAGAGCCTGGATTCTATTCAGAGTGTTCTCACCTACAGCTGGCTCAGCCTAATGTGAAAATAAGTTTATATTCTCTGAGATGCATCAACTCTAAGAGAGATGTTGAGGGAAACCAACTTGGAAATAAGACTTGCCCTTGTATAATCAAAATCTATGTAATTCAGGAAATAAAAATTGACAGCAAACAGGCATAATTAGATGTCTTTGTCTGCAAGAATGGGACACAAAGCCATGTTGTCAAGCAATCAATTCTGACTGTAATCACATTTCAATGTCCTTAAAGTCACTGTTGCCCAATGGGCCCACATGGAGGGAGTCTGTGCTACTTAACAGCAGCCTTCTGTTAATTGCCCCCCAAGGAAATTATTGCACCAACAGGAAATCAGGCTTCAGGATGGATTAAGGACAGAGCACCTGAGTTCCTGAGGTTGGGCACTCAGGACCTTCACTCCTCCCTGCACTTTGACCCAGTGAGCAGTCCTTGAGGGTCAAGTGTCTCTGAGCTAAGGTCCTTATCTCTGAAATGAACTGCTGGTTTTGCAGGAGTGAAGTTAGAAAATGCATCTTTTATAAAAAATATATATATATTTTATTGATTTCATAGAGGGAGAGGAAGAGAGAGATAGAAACATCAATTATGAGAGAGAACCATTAATCGGCTGCCTCCTGCATGCTCATACTGAGCATCGAGCCCACAACCTGGGCATATGCCCTGACTGGGAATCGAACTGTGACCTCCTGGTTCATAGGTCGATGCTCAACCACTGAGCCATGCTGGCTGTGTGGAAGATACATCTTTTTATTCAACTTTACCAGAAAAAAAAAAATTGGTTATTTTTCACAGTGTGTAGACTGTGAAAGCACCCAAAGCTGGCAAGCACTGGATGCGATGTTATAAGATGAAGAATTAAATCAATTAGAAAATTGCACGGAGGTGAAATATGGTGGGTGACAATGTTGAGCAAATGGAGTTTCCTTCACCAGGAGTTAAGAGGGTGAGTATTTGCTCCTCCGTAAGTTTGGGCAGTCTAAAACCAGTCAATGTGGTTTCAGATGCTTTTTCAAACTATTAGCTTTAAAGTAGTAGTGCCTACGGGATATATAGATATTTACCAAGGGAAATTATTTTATAGGCAATTTATCCAGAAAGAAAACCAGGACATTTCAAGCTTACTAGAGACTCAAAACAAAACTCTTGGAAAACAATCCATTTAACAATCAACCATAGTCATGCTATCACTGCTGTTTCTTTGTCCCGTGGAGACACCTTAACCTTTTCTATGATGTCAGAAACAAAGGATTATGGCTTTAAACAGGGAATAACTAGCTGGGGAAAATGAAGTTGTTCAAAGACTCCTACACACCTTGAGGCTTCATACGAGGACTGGCAGACATGTGTGGCAACACAGGCCCCTGATGTGAACGGCCCCATCACATTTTCCTACAGCCTCCCTGGGCCATGCTGGGCTTTTCTTAGCATCTGCCCTGCATGGTTCTCAGTGTGTTAGCAGCATTCTTTGCTCTGGCAGCATATCCTTGGGAGTCTGCTTGGCTGTAATTAGACTTTTTTTTTTTTTTTTTTAGATTCAACGAGGTTCTGTTGTGTCTATCATTTTTGGGGTAAGCAAGTCATTCCCTTCCTCTTTCAGCTCCAGTTACCTCTGCAAAACCCTCCCAGCTCCCAGTATCAGACAGGAGACCTGGAATCAAGATTGTCTGTCTCTTAGTTGGTGTTTTAATATACTGCCCTGTAGGGCTACCCAGGAGTTAAAAGCAACATGGAAAATATAAAAGCTCTCGGTTGACAACAGCAAGGGAATGTGATGAGTATAGCAGGCTCTCAAAAAACACTAAGTTGGGGATGTTATACCATTCCTCCCATAACAGAGAAGACTGAAATTTTTCTGCCTATCAATTTCACTCACAGCCAGTCACCCCGTGAGCTTATATCATTCCTCACATGTGCGGAGCTGTGTAACATGAGGCTCTAGGCAAGATCATCCCACAAAATCCACAAGCCCCATGCACTTGGCCCTACGTGGGCTCCCCTTGATGCTTCAGTCAGAAGGAGCCAAGTACCTAATGTAGAAAGTTTAGAAAACAAATAGAGCTGCAGAGGAAAGCTTGCATTTCTATTCTGACTTAAGTTTTCTACTTGAAAAGTGGACATAATTTCTGCTTTTCTTTGGAGTTGACTGATTTTCACTAAATTTAGTAGACAGCACTTTCTATTTATTATCTTGAAAAACAAGAGGGGTGGCCAAAGGTTGAAATGAACTGATGTTTTATGACAGTACTTCATGAAGCTTTAGTGGGACTGACACAGTATTAATGTTGACAAGAGTAAAATTTCTACTTTCTCTATTAAGCGATCCAAACCAGCAAACCACTTGAAACATTATCTCTATTTGCATGTGGCACATTACATGTATAGGCAGGCAGTAGAGCTTACAAATGAAGAGCCTTGGCCCTGAAGTCAGCCCGGTCTGACCCTGGCTCCCCCACAGGCTTGGGAAAGTTATTTAATGCTTTATACAGAGCCACAGAGGTTATGTCTCCTCACCTGTAGAATGGGTGGAACAACTCTATGCACCTAAGAGGGATGTTGTAGGATAGATTAAAAGTGGGCCGCTATAAATTGCAGACTGGGCTGTAAGTGAACAGCCTACTTTATGTGCAGCTTAGGCAGATGACTGCAATTTGCTTGCATTTGCTGAGTCAGGTAAGGCAGAGTTTAGGAAGAGATGACCCCATAGAGATCACCCTGGGATTATTTGCCAAGAAAAATGCACATGCATATAATCACAATCATTCTATTAATTACACTTGGATATACTGACTCAGAGAAAGGCTTGCTATGCTATTAGAACTTTCCTTTTCTAATACCTGAATCTCAGCTTCCACATTTCTGTTCCCAAGTCCTACACATGAGGTCAGAAATCAAGGCAGTTTGACCTAAGTTAGGCAAGCAAGGTTAGCTAACTAGGGTCAAGTTTCTGGTGGAGCAAGATACTAGTTTTTCCTCCAGCCACCTAAAACGTAAGACAGGTTTCTGCTGGGAGGGGAATATCGGGAGGCTTTAAAGGAGAAAATCAGAATGTAGACTTGATTTCATGTCCCAATGAAACCAGTTCAAAAAATGAGTTAGAGAGACCAAGTGACTTGTACCTGTCTCAGGTGGCATGAAGTGGCAATCCAGGTCTCCTCACCAGAGTTCAGTGACACAGGTATCATGCCACGATTTGTTGGTTGTCAAAAGGGTGGCTTATATATCTGACCTTTGGAAACGGGTGCTTTTACCAGAAACACTACTTCTCCCGAAACTTTCATGAGCTCTGTCTTAATATCCCATGTATTTGCTCATCCATCCTCCCCTCAATGAACAAATATCCACTGAATGCCTACTATATGCAGCCATTGGCTGGATGCTGAGATACAATACTGGAGTTCTATAAATATCAAGGATAAGTTAACCATAAATAATTCAGTGCTTATTTCACAATAAAATAACATGATAAATTAAAGACTAGAGTTAAATTCTGAAGTTATTATTTGTGGGTAAGGCATGTGTTGTGTGTGTGGGGGGGCGGGTATGTGCTCAATGCTTAATTTAATAAGCAATGCGAAGGCACGGAGCATGCAGCTGAAGCTCTGCAAAGCACACCTCCACCACTGCTATTTACTTAATGAATACTCCTGGGCTCTCTTTAAATTGAAAGATGGTTCATTAGATTTGTGCATCTGCCCTTCTCAGCAATCTGTTGTGTTTCTGATGAAGGCAGAGAAAAAGACGAACATATCATTGACGGATATGTTATGAGTAACTCAGCTTCCAATGATTACAAAGTCATAAAGAGCTCAGGATGCCTAATTTGTCCGAATCACTCTCTTCCCATTCCTATCAAGTTCTCTTCTTCCCCATCTTGAAGATTTCAAGTACTAGCCCTTAAAAAACCCTAATCACCTCATGCTATTTTCAAGCTATAAAAATATGCATATTTTTAAGATATCAAAAAATGAGTCCCTTCAAAAATGGCTCAAAAATCTTCTTGAGGTTTTCCCCTTTTGTCCTAATCAAGGCAATCACCACCTCCTCCGGACTCCTTTCCACATTATATATTATATTCTGTAATCTGCCCCCGGGGGTGGGTACCTCTAGTGTGTGCTTATAAATAAGCTCTTGGAAAGCAAAGAAAACATGTTTTTTTTGAAACTTTGTCCCTGGCTCAGCACCTGCTACATAGGAGATCTAATAAAGTGTTGAACTGAATAGATCAAAGGTAAGTTTCCCTAAAGGGGACTTACACTATGAAAACAGACTTGCCACCCCTCAGCAAACATTTACTCAAGGACTCCTGGGTTCTGATACCAGGAAGGACACATGAGGGGAGGCAGGGACACAAACAGGAGTGTGAAAATGTCCCTGCCCTCGGAGAACACATAGCATGCTTCTCAGAGGCGCAGGGTGACAATCCTATGGAGGGGCTTTCTGGAGGGAGCATCTGTTTTCAGACGGTGCCTCAGAGAATGAGCCATATTCTCGAGAGGAGAGGCAGAAAGGCCCTTTCACTTCTCTCATGAAGAAGCTGATATCCACTAATAATTTCTACCATTCTACTTAGTGGATTCTTCTCCGAAATCAGTCTTGGAAAAAACATGGACAAGTAACCCAGGTTCATCATTCACTACCGCCAGTGGTGGCCTCTGTCCACCTGGCAGGACGCCAAGTGGTGAGAGGTAACTAATGCCTGCAGGTTGAGTAGCCTTGGCCCTGGTCCTCCAATCCCCTACAGAATTTGGCAATATGTCAGAAAATGCAGGATGGAAATTTAGCATTTAGTTTTTATTCTGGAATTTAGTTTTTTTTCCGGAAAGTCAAGTGATCAAGATGGTGGGGAAGATGTGAAAGACTGAATCTCAGTTCTGTTAAATCAACTCAGGAAAAATGCAAGTGAAAATTGTTCTGTATGAGATGCTGACTAACAGATTCACACACAGATATGGCTTTAGGCACTACTGATGTGCTCATCTGTGCCGAGGAACAGGGAGGGTAAGGATGCAACTGTCCTTGCCTTCAAGGTGCTGAACAAGACACACCAATAAATAATCAAAATACAGTGACATAGATGCCACAGAGGTAGGAGTAAAATATACAGGCAGCCTATAGGAGACAATGCTCAACTCTGCCTAGGGAATGAAAAAAAAAAAAGATCATGCCTAATCATTGTGGTAGTAACAAAGGAGTTTTCACAGGACACTGTAGATACTTGTCAAATTAACTGATTTATAGAAAATAAAGAGAAAATCATTCATTCAACAAACATTCGATTGCCTACCTTGCACCAGAAATGGCTGGTTGCTATTACTGAACTGTATAAATTTACATAGAAATGTGTATACCCTAATGTCCCCAGATATTTATTATTGGTCAATTAAATTGCAAAAATCCAGAATTTCAACAGATTCTGCTGCCCCAAAAGGTAAGTGTGTGGCATACACCTGGTCCCTAAAAGCAGCAGCAACAGAATGTTCTGCTTCCTCCCCAACAGACAAGAAGACAACTGTGACAGAACGCTATACTCACTGGTGCCGGATCACTTTCATGTTGCCATGACGAAGAAGACTGCAAAGCCCCAAGCAGCCATGAAAAGGATGGGAAAATCCCTACACAGACCTCAATGGTGTCAGATTCTCTCATGCCTCTTTCAGACGCATCCTCAAGCCTCAAAGGACCGATATTTTTAGTCAGAGTTTTCAGCATGTCGTGTAGAATAAATGTTTTCTTCTACACTTGGTAAACAACTGGCTGGGTTTTGAGAACTAACTTCCTGCCAGGCCCTGTCATGGTTCAATACTGCTGGAAACTCTATACATAGATTTTCTTTTGTCCTACAGACACAGGGGGAAACGGTCGTCCATAACATTTGGATGCTCTTCAAGAAGCCTCCACTGCTGCTCTGAGCAGCCGCTCCTTTCTACACAGGAGACATGAGATACGAGATTATGCTTCCGGTTTTATGAGGTGCATTTATCATTAAGGGGAGTGAACGAAGGTTATCATGCCTTGTTCTGCCCAGGAGCATCTTTCGTACAACAGAGGCAATCGGCCTGCTCCATCAGAGCCCACTGGTATAGCCTTACCCCAACTGCTGAGCTGGGCTTATTTAAGCCTCTGATCAACACCTACCAGTAAGGTGAAACTGTGTTCCGGCAGCATCCCATACTGCTGGACGAGCTTCTCCCGGGTCACACTGGGGAGCTCGGGGAGCTGCTCTCGAAGCTGGTCGATATTGATCACTTGCTGTGGGTCTGCGCCAGCAGGCAGAGACGCTGAATCATAGAGCAGCAGGGGAGGCAGGTTTGGCTCGGGAATAAACCTAGGCAGAAAGGATACAGGGCCTGATGCTGATGTTTTAGTTTGATAAGAAAAACCCAATTATTCATAGGAAAGTTTCTCTATAGAGAGCCATGTCACCTGCAAACATTTTCTAATATCTTACAATATTAACATTGGCCCCTTGTTTCCTGGGAACCAGTCTGTGCACAAGAGTAAACCACAGCTAGAAACACCAACCCTGCTGATTCCCATGCTTAGGAACTAGTGACGAGTGAAAGAGGCACAGCACCGTTCATGCCATGCTGTGATGTATACTTGTGGATAAAGTATCTATATATATAAAAGCCTAATATGTAAAGTGTCCCCTTGGGAGTTCGACCGACTGGGAGTTCCATCACTCCCTATGACGTGCAATGACCACCAGGGGGTGGTGTGGAATGAAGGAAGGCCCTGGCTGGCAGGGGGGAGGGGAGGCCCCGGCTGGCAGTTGGCAGCTACTAGGGACCCTACCCATGCATGAATTTCGTGCACTGGGCTTTCAGTATATTCATGAAGACATAAGAGCAAATGAGAACAACTTATTAGGGAGAAAGATGATTTCCCCCCCTTTTAAAATTTCCACTACTTTTAGTAGTATTTGTGTAATTAATGAAAAGTCAAAGAATAAGAAAATATTTTGAGAAGCAGAAGCAATGAATGGATTTTGCCTAAATAAAATGTAGAAGCTAGAGGGGAGAGAGGGGAGGAGGGATGAGTTAAGTACAGACAGGTTTTTAGGACAGTGAAACTATGTATGACACTGTAAGGGTGGATACATGTCATTATACATTTGTCCAAACCCACAGAATGTCCAACATAAAGAGTGAACTCTAATGTAAACTATGAATTTTAGTTAATAATAAGGTATCAATTTCAGTTCATTGATTGTAACAAATGTACCACATTCCACATATATGCAGGAGAAAACTATAGGGGAAAGGACAAGTACATGGTATGTGGTACATACCATGGAACATACAGTAACTCTGTAATTCCATTCAATTCTGCAATAAACATAAGACTGCTCTAAAAATTGTTAATTTTTTTAAAATGTGGAAGCTGCACCACTGCATATAATCCTTCTGTCTTATTCCAGCATCGATCATTTTCTCTCTGCTTATACCTGTCAAAGGGCTTATGCAGATGCAGAACGAATGGTGACTCCGAGGTAACAGATTGAAGTGCAAGCAACCCGTCACCTTGATGCCAGATCTGTGCTATGAATCAATCCGACTTCTGAAGGTAAGAGGGACTCCCGTCTATTAACCTGGGGACTGAGCTGAAGCCACTAACTAAACTCTAAGTCTAAGCCATGCTCGATCAGAAAGCAGCAGAAACAGAGTGGGGGCAACACTGGAAGACAAACGTTCTTAAGAAGGAACTGACTGAACCCAGAAGGTCACAGTAATTAAAGCCATCCCCACTGTGACAGACACCATGAGAGGCGTCCTTGAGGTCAAGTTCACTCTAAGGGTTTATGAGCTGCTTCTTTCCCACATGACGCCACACTTGTCCCTCACTGACAGCAGTAGCTGCTCTTACATCTTTCCGCACATAATGAAGGAGCGGTGGGCTACCCTCAACAACTTTGATGTGTAAAACTTCAACCTTTGCAATCAGCTAAACTCAATGGGGAAAAAAATGAAAGGCTTGAGTTAGCTTAAGCGTATCTTTATTTTTTGCTTTATTTCTGAATCTCATATTAAGTCCAACTTACCAATTAAACAGCATCACCTGAAGATTGAAGGGAAATGCCAGGAGCATATACATCTCTTTTTTCATTTCTTCTCAAGGAACTTCAGTGCCTTACTGAACTTGTTACTGAATGTAGGAATAAGAAGAGGCTAGGCCCCATCTTCAACTGCCATCCTCTTGGTTCAATGAACAGGGCGGGGGAATGTCTAGCCCTCAAGGGCCATACAAGGGCCGGGAAATTATTTGGCCTGGCCCGGCCAAGGCACAAGGGGTGAGTTAATTAAATGTTTGACCAAATATAGCAAGCTAATTTTTAAGTTGGTAATTTTGTATGGCCTGTGAATGATGTTATAAATATCCAAATGGCCCTTGGCAGAAAAAAGGTTCCCCACCCTGAATTATAGCAACTCTCACACAGAAGTGAGTGAACAAGCGTCTTCCAACAATTGAATCCTATCTAATAAGGCACTCCAAGGCAACCCAATTAAGAATCTATTCTTTCTCTCAGTATACACTAAAATAGGAAGTCTGGACTTTCCATCAGGCAACAATAACAAAAAGTGGTTCCTAAAAATTATTAGTGGATTTGAAATATGCCCCTAACCCCAAATACATAAAGCTGTTTTGATAAGGGGAGTAATCACCTGTAGTCTTGCTTTCCTTCTTTGTCTCTCATCGGCACGGTGCACCTACGATAGTTAAGTAAGAAAACGTTAAATGAATATTGCATGCGGCACTGGCTGGCGCACACATAGAGAGGGGATTCCTTGCCAATAATGGGCACAGGCAGATTCAAGCTCTTCAGCTTTCCTTGGGAGACATATTATGAATACATTAAAAAATAATATTAAAAAAGGAAAATGTTTAGAATGCTAATTAAAAAAAAGAAATTGCTTCAATGCTTCCAGCTTTTAACCAGCTCTAAGTCTGGGCTTTTGCGCTTTGTTTGATCTTCTGCTAAAAGTATAAGAATGCAAAATTTCAGATTTAGTAAATTAAAGTCAATGTTATCTAAACAAAAAAAGGAAGCTCTACGACCAGCTCTAAACTTTCTTCTACCTCTAGCTTAAATTGGTAGAGCTTTTGTCTGATAGAATTTGAGGAAATAAAAATGCTTGCCACAAAGCAGGTAACCTGGAAGCAAGGGAAGGGCCAGGACCTAGAACTAAGCACTACGTAACTGCTTCAGTTTAAACCTTTTACCAGCCCTGCAGCCTGCAGGGTATATTATAACCTCGTAGGACACAGTATTTTCCTAACTTTACTAATGAGGAAATGGAACTGCAGAGAACCTAAGCACCTTCTTCACACTCACATGGCTGATCTGTGGTGAGCCCAGACTGGAGTCCCACCCAGGTGCACTCAAGATGCTTTCAAGCAGACTCACCCCAGCTTGTAATCAAAGGAGCGAGTTTCATTCAGAATTTCTCCTCCATTCTCAAGTTCTTCGATTTGCCTCTGAATTTCGTAGTCTAAGAAAAACAGAGTAATTTAGTAACATATCTTTTATTCCTTTCATCCAGCCAGGCAATATTTTAAAAACTTATAAAATCTTTAACAATAAACAGTCAACAGAATCATCCTATCTAATAAAAGAGTAATATGCAAATTAACCATCACTCTGCTACACCCACAAGCCACACCCATCAGCCAATCAGGAGCGAGTATGCAAATTACCAAACCAAGATGGCTACAGCCACGGAGCTAGCAGGAGGCTTGGGTTTCCCTGGCAATGGAGGAAGCCAAGCTTTCCGCACACCCTGGCAGGTCCAGGCCTCCACTCAAGGCTACAAAGTTTTAATTATAGAAGATAAATAAATTCCAGATACCAGAGCCTCCGTTTGGGTCGCCGGGGGGCGTGGTCAGCCTGAAAACCACCACAGGCTCCTCGCCCTGGCTGCTCCACTCCCCAAGGGAACCCCCACCCTGATCTGGGACACCCTTCAAGGCAAACCAGCTGGCCCCCACCCGTGCAGCCAGGCCTCTATCCTATCTAATAAAAGAGTAATGTGCAAATTGACCATAACTCCAACACACAAGATGGCTGCCCCCATGTGGTCAAAGATGGCTGCCCCCATGTGGACACAAGATGGCCACCACAAGATGGCCAGCAAGGGAGGGCAGTTAGGGGTGACAAGGCCAGCAGAGGAGGGAAGTTGGGGGCGACTGGGCCTGCAGGGGAGGGCAGTTAGGGGCAAACAGGCTGGCAGGGGAGCAGTTAGGAATCAATCAGGCTGGCAGGGGAGTAGTTAGGGAGTGATCAGGCTGGCAGGCAGAAGCGGTTAGGGGCAATCAAGAAGGCAGGCAGGCGAGCAGTTGGGAGCCAGCAGTCCTGGATTGTGAGAGGGCAGTCGGACATCCCTCGAGGGGTCCCAGATTGGAAAGGGTGCAGGCTGAGCTGAGGGACACACCCCCCGTGCATGAATTTTGTGCACCGGGCCTCTAGTATATAATAATTCTTCCTTTGTGCAACTCCCTTCTTATCCACGGTTTCACTCTCTGGTTTCAGATACCTGAATTCAACCACAGTCTAAGGTTAAATTTACCCAGTCTCAGATAATGTGTGCTCCTGACATCTAACCATCAACATCATGACCCAGGATGACTCAAAGCAGAGGATTCTCCTTCTGATATATCCTCAGAAGGTCAACAGGAGCCTAAGACTACATCACAGTGCCTACACCATTCACCTCCTTCACTGCACTAGGCATTGTATCATCTCACATTATCACGAGTCAAGGGTGCATTCAGTACTGTATAAGATATTTTAAGAAAGACAGACTGACACCACATCCACATAACTTATCATAGTATAGTGTTATAATTATTCTATTTTAGTATTACTTATTATATTGTTAATCTCTTACTGTGCCTAATCTATAAATTAAACTTGATCATAGTTATATATAGAAAAAAACATATCTATAGGGTTTGGTACTATTCACAGCTACAGGCATCCATGGGGAGTCTTAGAGTATATCCCCTGTGGATAAAGGGGAGACTACTGTACACTATATTTTCTTCTTGTTGCCATCATACAATTATGGTGCTTAAAAGGGTCTTTTATTAAACTCTACTCTCTCCCTTTTTGAGAAAACTTGGGTTCAGAGAGATTAAGTGACCCAGTGCAGGTTACATAACTTGGTAGAAGGGCTGGGGCCACTATCTAGGCCCAGTGACCGCAGATCTAGAACTGCTGCCTATCAGGAGTTCTTCCCTGGAATCCCAATGCCACACAAGAAGGACCAGGCTACGCAAGCAAATGAAGAAAGACCAAGTGGAGAGAGAAGCCTAGCATACACCAGCGCCAAGGCCCCACGGTGTGAGTGAGGTCATCTCAGACTCTGTTTCAGCTGGGCTGCCAGCTTCCACAGCCACATCAAGGAGCTGAGGCAGGACAGCAGCAAAACCACACAGTGTATAAGTGCAAAAAAACATGGAAACTGAAAGTTACTGTATAAGCCACTAAGGTTTGGGGTAACTTGTTACACAGCAATAGATAATGGACACAGAGAGGTATAATTAGGAGTAACAGCTGACATTCACCTATTGCTTTGGCCAAGAACCTGGCACTGTTGAGATTCTTCACTTCAGTTCGAACACCCAAAGGCTCCCCAGGGTGATGCACAGATATATTGGCATCCACCCTCAACTGGCCCTCTGAAAAGAGAAAAAAAAAGACAATTCTTTAGAAATTATCTGAGGCAACATGGTCTTTTAAAGGCAAGAGTGTCCAGGCAAGCAATATCTAAATCTATTTGCTCTTTAGTGATAGCAACCTAACCTTAGAGAAGGAACGTTGGTTCTGAAGTACACGACTGGCATTTTTGTCTGCTTAAGAGAATCCTGGCCCCAAAGCATCTCAAGTGTGTGCGTGTGTGTGTATGTCTTTGTGTGCACTTGTGCACACGAAGAGAGAGGAGAAATTCTGGATACACCAGCTGGGGACATCTCATTCCTTTTGTGCCCAGTAAGAAAAACAACACTGTTAAAATGGATATTTACTCAGCAGTTTTATTCTCAAGCTTTTTTCAAAGTGTCAGAGCTGGGTTGTCAGGAAGGCCTCAGAAATGACTATCTGATAACCCTACATGCTCTCCAAAGGAATGGGAATTTCCAACAGTGATTCTGGGAGATTAATAAGAGAGTCCTTGAGAATTTATAGCTCAAGGGCGAGAGCAGAACTTAGGCATTTTCCCTCCTCCAGCACTGTAACAATCCCCTCCTTCCACAGTCAGGACTCTGCATCCTCTCTGGCTGCTGTAAGGATCTACTGCAGCGGACAGAGCTGTTCAGACGTGGGGTCTGTCATGAGACTCAGAGGGAGGTGTCCCCAACCTGGGAGGACCTTCTCTGACCCCGAAAGCCCCTTTAGATTAGGAGCAATCACCCATAAGGAAGCAGGTGCTTTGTGGAGAGGACTAAGAGGCTCTTGAGGAGGAGAGGGAGGCAAAGTTCCAAGACAAATAGGAAAGTGAAGTTAAGAAACACTTAGGTCTTATATCCTACAAAGTAAAGCTCAAATTCTGTTTTCCAATTTCACTTATAATATTTAAAATGGACAGAATAAGAAGACAAAATGCTGAAGTTTATTTTTCAATTTAAAAACCTGCCTACGAAAATAAATCTGTCAAACCTAAGTGTTCTGATAGGCTGAATAAAGAAATTAATTTTCCCAGATTCCATAGCAAATGCATATTAAAATAATAAAATGGTGTAAACAAATTCTATGCCATGAAAGGAGACCCTAGGCACTGGTCTCTGCCACTGCCCCAGTGCTGGGCTGTGGGGCTCACTCTCCAAGCTGGAGACCAAGGGCAGGCTGCTGCTTGCCCTGCTCTTCACTCATTCCCACAGGAAAGGGAAGAGCTCACCTTCCTTGCTAATGCAACTCCCAGCCCAGTCCCCCCGTCCCCCCCCCCCCCCCCCCCCCCCCGCCCCATGCTGACAGTCAGGGGAAAGGTGCCTTTCAGCTTGGAAATTACTCTATGTCTCCAGTCTGGACATCTCAAGACTTTTACAAAATCCTGTAGCTCCTTTTGGACAATTTGTGCTTACCCAAATCTCAAAAAGTTCCAACTATTCCTGACATCATCAGACTCTCAGTCTGGGGACCCTGAAGTCATCTTCTGCTTTTGTTTCCTTTGTCCTTTATATCCAAACTGATAACTAGATCCTATCAGTTCTTCCCTCCAGATATTCCTCATACCTGTCACTACCTCACCATTTCCACTGTTGCCACCCTTGCCTGAGGCCTCGGAACTTCAAGCCCAGATGACACAATCGCATTTTGACTTTTAATACAGCAACCAACCCCTCAACCCCTCCTTGTCCAGCCACCCGGGTGCAGCTCTGACTTTCATCTTTCCACAAGGTCATGTTCAGAATCCCCTTTGCTCAAGTGCACAGCCAGCTCCTATTGGATTAACTGTCTCCTCTGCTTGGTATTCAAGAGCCCTCATCTGGTCTTGGTTGAAACTACCCACATTTTCCCACTAGGCATTCCATGAGAAAGCTCTCCTCCAATCAGGGGAGCTCTCTTCATACAAGTCCCTGTCTGCACCTCTGGCTCCCATGCACTCTCTTCATCAGTGTGACTGTCCCTTCTCAAACTCTGCTCATCCTTCAAGGTCCCACTTGAGTGTTAACACCTTTTCCTCCTTAAAACTCCTTATCAATAAGCTGGCCTCCACTGCTGGCTCCCCTGCATTATTAGAACATACATAACCAATACTACAGGATCTAGCACATGTCTACAGCCTATTTTGAATTAATCTTATCTTTAAGATCAAAATGGCAGGCCTTTGAAAAATGGGCCCAGCTTTTATATATCCCCACCACTCTTGCCTTCTCATGGACATCACTCTTTCAGTCACCTCCTCCTCACATCAGTCATTAACCTCCCTTTCTCAGCACTACTTCTGATATATACATATGTAATATTTCTCATTAAAAAAACAAAACCCAAAACCAAGCCCTACTCTCCTGAACCCAATTCTCTCTCCATCATTCAGCTACCGTTTCTCTACTTTCCTATTCAACAAATCGTCGCAAACAGTTTTGTTTTTTGCACATATTGTCTCCATGATCTCACCTCCCATTTACTTCTAAACCCAGTTCATCTTGGCTTCTATCCCTTCCTCTAAGAAAATGCCTACACAAAGTCACCAACAACCTCTTGCTGCCAAATCCAATGGACAAAGGACATGTTCTCTCTTCCCCTTATGGGATACCTCAGCCACACATGACATACTGATTAATCCTTCCTTCCTGAAATATCGTCCTCTCTCAGCTCCTGCGGCCTTAAGCTCTCTTGGTTTCCCTCTGGCCTCCCTAGGAGACTCCATTTCCACTTATTTGCTGGTGCTTTCTTTCCCATTCAAACTTAGGACTGTCTTCTTTCCTTATACTCTTGCTGTAAGGGTATATGTTTTATATACCATCTATTGCTGATGACTCCTAAATTGATCTCCTCCGCCCGGACCTCTACTCGGAGCTCCTCATTGATATCCAACGTCTACTTGACACCTCCATTTGGAGTCCTCATAGGTATTTTAATTTCTAAAACTAAATCCTGACTTGCCCCCCCCCGCCCACAAAGCCATTCTTGTCCTCATCTTTGCAATTTCAATAAATAGCACCACCACCTAGCTCCTCAGCCTTCCTAAAAGGCATCTTTGATTTCTTCTTTTCCCTTGACTTCCATACCAGCCTGTTAACAAATCCTCTTATTTCTAAAAACCATCTTGAATCTATCTGTCTTGATCTTTTCATCTTCACGGATACCAGCCCTGTCCACCAAAGTATCATCTTCCATCTGAACAATGACAAAAGCTTTTTACCGGGTCTTGCTTCCTCTTACCCTTCTGAGTCTACTTTCCAAAGCAGACAGAGTGGTTTTTCTAAAATGTAACACAGACTAAGTCATTCCCTTGCTTCAAAGTCCTTTGAGGGCATCCCACTGCACTTGGAATGAAACCCAAATAACTTCCTGCCATTATCAGTAATCTAGCCCAAGCCGCACTTGATGCTGCATTTTCCTGCTCATTATGCTTTCCCTGCAGTGGCTGTTAACTATGCTAACTCTGAGCATATCCTGAGATTTTTCTCATGCAGGGACTTTGCCTTAGCTTTTCCCTAGAATGCTCATTCCCTCCTTCTATGCTGCCTGGGCCTGGGGTCATTCTTCAGGACTCAAATAAATGCTGCCTCCCCTGAGGCCTTCAATTTCCTTGACACCCTATTTATTTCCTTAATGCACTTATCACTATAACTGTTTTTGCTTTATTTGTTAATGAATTTTCCTCCCTCATGAACATAAGCTTGTGAATATCCTTTGCATGGCTATATTCAGAACCCAGAGCTGGGTCTGGAACATAGTAATTGTTCAATAAATTAATACCTTATTAAACAAGCCAAAACTCTGGTGTTTTCCTGATCAATGAGTAAGTGGACTGGTTACTGTCTCACAGCAGGTTCCCGATAAATTCTAAAGTTCCATCTAAGTAAGACTAAACTACAGCTGGAATAATCTGAAAGGCCCAAGTAGCTCAAAGGAAAACTTCCAAAGTATGCTGAGCTATACTCAACCAAATTTCAATACTTGAGAGACAACTTTGTTTAAACTCAGGGAACCCTGAATTGGACCTCACTTGCTTTTAAGAATGAAACCATCTTTCACAATTTAGAACTCTTATTTGGAAATGGAATAAAAGCATGAATTTCAGTCTCTCCCAGAGATGACCATGCTATAGAAAAGTCTGAGAGGAATCATTTAGTATCCTGCAGTGTTGAAAGAGCATTCCCTAGCCTGGATTCAAATATGGCATCAAACATTAACAAAAGACAGTCTATCCAATGAAGACAAAATACCTTTTAAACAAATTAAGTTAAATAGCCTCAAGTGCACAAAAGCCTTACCAGTCAGGTTCTGCAACACCAAGGGAGGGCCTTTATTCACATATCATGAGAATGCTATCAAGCTCAATTTCTACCCCCTAGAAGTAGAGATTTGTAACAGCAAAGCCAAAGAACTACACCACTGAGCACAGTGATATGGTACAGTTACATTATTTTTTCCTGAAACACATTCACACATCAGAAATATAACATCAGGATAGAAAGCTGTTTCTGTAAGCAGCAGGGGCCTGAGGATTTAGTGAGAAGTCTATTAAACTATCTCATTCTGATCACTGAATACTCTCCAGAACTTAAATAACAAGATTTGACAATGAGAAAAAGTGACCATATTTCACAAAGTGTATTCATCTAAAATGAGCAGTGATTCTGTAAAAGTAACACTACTTACTATTGTTAAAAATACCTAAGAAAGTGAGCACAGGCTATTTGTCGGGGCCTGTGATAAGTTTTATACACATTATCACATTCGTTCCCTACAATCTAGTTCAATGACAAAGCCACTTAGACACCCTTTAGGCATTTCAAACTTAACATCAAAATGATTTTCTCCCACAAAAGTACTCCTCTACCAATCATCCCTGTCTCAGTAAATCATCTCCCTGTCTCAGGGACACCATCCAGCTGCCCCAACTATCTGAAGACTTGGATGGTTTCTTTGCTCTTTGATTTCTTCCTTTCCCTTTCCTTACACAATTATTTGGGGACTCATTTTCTAAGTGTGGAAAGTGAGGTTCAGAGAAATCAAATACCGTGCTCAGGTTCCTACAGCTAGAAGTAGTAGGACAGGATTCCATCCCAGATCTGGGACCTTAGTGCCATCAGCACCCATGGTACCCATGCTCTGATATACTATCTTTCAAAGTTATCTATGGCAATTATGATAGACAAGAGGCCCGGTGCATGAATTTGTACACCAGTGGAGTCCCTCGGCCTGGCCTGCGGGATTGGGCCGAAACTACCTCTCTGACATCCCCTGAGGGGTCCCTGATTGCAAGAGGGTGCAGGCCAGGCTGAGGGACCCCACTGGTGCATGATCGGGGCCGGGGAGGGATGCAGGAGGTTGGCCAGCTGGGGAGGGACTGCGGGAGGGCTCCAGGGTGTGTCCGGCCTGTCTTGCTCAGTCCCGATTGGCTGGACCCCAGCAGCAAGCTAACCTACCGGTAGGAGCATCTGCCCCATGGTGGTCAGTGCACGTCCTAGCAAGCGGTTGAGCAGCCTTAGTATATCATTAGCATATTATGCTTTGATTGGTTGACCGGACGACCGGGCACTTAGCATATTAGGCTTTTATTATATAGAATCGCTATCTATCGTGGTTGCCACTAGGAGGCAGTGTGATCAGTGCTTAAAGAAAAGGCTCCTGGAGTCAGACACACCTGGGCTCAAATCCTAGCTCAGTCACTTCTTGTGAGCTTTGGGCAAATAACCCAACCTCCTTAAGCCTCACTTTCCTCACCTGTATAACAGGCATAAAAACATCTCTCAAGAATTGTCATAAAGTTTAAATGATAAATGAATTTTAAAAATGCTTAGTGAACCAATGAGCACATACCACATGTTCAAACTGAACATTATTATTACCACTGAAACATTTTGTATGTCTACATAGGTACACATCAACTCAACAGACTGTTTTGAAGATCTCACAGTGGCAGACATCCCTGAGAAGGAAATGACTTTTGGAACCCAGGCTGAGCTGGTCTATGCTCATCAGCAAAACTATCAGGAACTCATTGAATCACAACCCAGAGGAATTTAAGAGTCATTCCCAAAGCACCCTGGGGATCCACTGGTCCTCCCCAGAGTGACCTTCAGTTCCTAGGCTGCAGTCTCCAGTGCCAACACAGTGGTCCCATGGGGGTGGGAGTAAAAGGGTCGGGGCTGACCCCTGCAGACACTACAGATTTTGAGACCCTCCCCACAGCACTTTGGGACCATCACAGCCACTCTGCTGCTGTGCTACGGGCAAAACTTTGGGTTTGTTTTTAAAAGCAACAAAAAATATCACACCAAATGCCATTTAATGAATCCTCTCAGCTGTCACTGTCACTGAATTGATGTGTTCTTGCCGATATGGTTTATCTCTTGGCAAGGACCCAGATGGGGTTACTTCTCAGCTAACAGGTGGCCTGTTTATTATTCCATAAGTTTGGTAGAAATCAGTTATTTGAAGAAGAATGGAATAATAAAATCTTTTTTTAAAGCAACAGAGAATCAACACTTAGTGCATGAATGAATAACCATCCAACCTGCCCATATTTCACTTATGTTCTGTGGGTAAAAGCAGCATGAGCCATAAATCTAAAATGGAGAGTTTTATTATTCTAAAACAAAGCCTTGTTTCTCTAAAGCAAACTTGCAGGCAGCTAACCTTTAAGCCACTCACTCATGTGGCTAGTGTTTTTTCCAATCATTAGCCTAAGGAAGATAGCAAATAGGCAAGTTCTGTCTTCAGGTTCAACTTGTACCAGGGCTCTGATGTAACAATTTATTGCTTGTAAGATGTCCTATGTGACAAATGTGGCATTACAAATTAAGAAGTCTTTTTGTAAAATACAACTATATTACATGACATGAAAAGGTTGGTAAACAGCATCACAAACTGGCAGGGAGACGAATCATCACTATCAGAGGTATTTACGGGCACCCACTGTGACCACTCGTGTTGGCTGATGTTACATGTCAACTTGACTGGGTCATGGGGTGCCCAGATATTTGGTTAAACATTATTCTGGGTGTGTCTGCGAGGGTGCTTCTGGATGAGATTACCATTTGAATCCACAGACTGAGTAAAGTAGACTGCTTCCCCACTGTGAATGGGCGCCATTCCATTCATGGGAGGTCTAAATAGAACAAAAGGCAGAGTGGGGGGATTCAGTCTCTCTGCCTGACTGCCTTTGAGCTGGGATATTGGTCTCCTGCCTTTGGACCTGGGCTCAGACTGGAACTTACACCATCAGCTCTCCGGTCCTCAGGCCTGTGGACCTGAACTGGATTGCACTATCCGCTCCCCTGGAGCTTGTGCTCTTGTAAGAGCTCTCCTGCCGCTTCCTGACTAGATCTTGGAACTTTTCAGCCTCCATGATCATATGAGCCAGTTCCTTACAATAAATGTCATTAGATGCAAACATACATGCATAACATACACACATTCCACTGGTCCTGTTTCTCTGGAGAACCATACTACACCACTACAGTGATCTCAGATGAACAACTGTACGTGCAGAATCTGTATCCTCTCTCCACTCTGTCAGGGAGTGCTCTGTGGGTGGCAAAAGATTTTTAAAAAGCCACTGGGAACAGAAAATAGGGAGAAAACAATGGGAGAGACTAGCTTTCAGGGACTTCCGGGCCAGCAAAGCACCACTAGAAAGGGGCCAAGGGAGCGAGCCATGAAGAAACTGAACTTGACAGGTACTTGTAATCTTATGTCAAATGTACAAATACTTAAAATGCATAGTTTGTTTGATCCCAAGGATACAAGTGGGTTTTCTTGTTTACCTTAATTTCCTACTATATTTCTATTGAATTTAAGATTTTATCTCAAAGTTAAAGTTTAGTGAAATCATAACCTTGGCTTATAGTTTATATAATTTGGCTTCAGCTGCACATGGATGAAAATTCTCCAAAAGAAGAAAAAGAAAGACCAAAAGGAAAGGCATCAACTAACAACGAAGTGCCACCCACACAGCTCTCACGAACTGAGTTATTCTGGATAAACAGTGTCTTCTCACTGAGAAAGGTGAAACCATTCAAACACGTTATTTCATCAACCCTCACAACATTCTGATGCATGAAGCCAGACAGAGCATCTACTCTTGCAACTCCTAATCTCACAAGCCTGGGCCCAGGGTCTCTGTACCCTTGTTGTTAGTGTGATTATTTTGGTTAAGGGCTCAGAAAGGAATCCAAGGAAAATTCTAAAAAAAAACCAACACAAAACAATAAGGAATGTAAAAAGCTGAAAAAAGGATGTAAACTACCTCAAAGCAGCTGATGCAGAGAATAAAACTTAAGTGCAAAGAGACCCGAGAAGCAGAAAGGGAGGAGGTATAGAAGGAGGGACACTGCTTGTGAGCTTGTACCTGCCATGTTTGCCTGGCTGGTCCCCAGGGCTTGAAGTATCAGCTGCAGCTCCCTGACAGCTGTTGCTGCCTCTTCTCCACAGGACATATCAGGCTCCAGGACCACTTCCAGAAGGCCAACTCCTACCAAACGAGAGGCAGAGTCAGCCTGACTGAGCTCTCCAATCTGACCAGCAGATAAATTAGGCTGAAATCTTTGGAAAACCATGCATCACTGAAGGACTCTCAAAGTAGGTCCTAGCCTCGGAATTGCTTCTCTCTTTTCCCTCACTTTTTAATCTTTAACTTTGGATCATTTCTTTTAAAGTCGGCTTAAGATCTCAAGCTGTTGGGTCTGACGAGGCGGCTACATTTGTCTCGTGTTAGGGGTGGGTTGTTAGCAAGCCCAATAATAATCACAGTTCTCTGATCAGCTGTGCCAGTACCAATGCGGATATTCTGATCTCCACTGTCAGGCTTCTGGGCCTGTGTCCTCAATTTGTTTGGGGAAACTGGAGTGGAGAGGGAAGGCTGAGAGGAAAACTAATGGAGAATCTCTAAGCCTACCCGCCCTGTTCAAGTCAATGAGCGTCTGGGACCGCAGGTCATCGTGAAGGCTCTTGCCACTGTCTTGTTCCAGCTGGATCTGCTTGATCCTCACTGTCTTGTTGATCACCTGACTCCGTGTCTTCCCCACACAGACACTGTACGCCAAGCTGCCCTTCACAGCGATCGGGAGCCTCTGCTGGGTAATTTGGTAGCCTGCCTGCACACAAACAGGAATTACATAGTCACCAGTCCACAAATAAAAGCTGGGTCCAGTTCCCTATTCCTTTTAAGGTCACAAAACTAAAGACTTACCTAAAAATACAACATAAAAAAACAAAACAAAAAAAAGAAAAATAAAAAGAAGAAAAATTATTTTATGCCTTTCAGCCATAATTTAGCCTGGCCTCTTCTGGCTTTTCCTATCCCCCTTTACCCTCCCTGGATATCCCCTGCCCCAAATAATGGTGCAATAAACAACCCGAATCCTATCTTCCCTACTGAAGTACCATTTGAGGGAATAACAATAATATCGTTGTCAGAGGCCTCTAAGGCAGTGGTCGGCAAACTGCAGCTCGCGAGCCACATGCGGCTCTTTGGCCCCTTGAGTGTGGCTCTTCCACAAAATACTACGTACCCTAATTAAGTTAATAACAATGTATCTACCTATATAGTTTAAGTTTAAAAAATTTGGCTCTCAAAAAAAATTTCAATCGTTGTACTGTTGATATTTGGCTCTGTTGACTAATGAGTTTGCCGACCACTGCTCTAAGGGAATGTATTGTGTCCACTTAATTCATTAGCCTAACCCTACATCTGATTACTGCTCCTGACAGACCCTCCTTACTAGGAAGTGCAGTGTAAGCTTTTTGCTATCTACTTTCAGCACGGCTGACAGCAGTTGCTAGTACGCATAAGCTTGTTTTGTTCCTGTTCTTTAAGCTAACTAATTGTGCCAGCTGCCCCCCTTGACCCAACTTTCCTTATTCTTCTAGCCAGAAAATGCTCATATGCAGTTAATGGAAAACACTCGGTACTAAAATGCTGATGGATATCACAAGGACTCCCTCACCTCCCTCCAAGTGGAGAGGAAGAACTGCTTTCAAATACACACATGCATTGAAACACGCTAAAGAGACAGCAGGTCAATAGGGAGAACTGGAGAAGAACGGAGAGTAACAGATGAAGCATCTGCTTCAGCTTCTGGGGTCCTTGATACTGTGTTCTCAGTTCGGTACACCTCTTGATCCTCACAACTATCCTAGCAAGAGGTACAAGGCACGGAAGGGATTAAGGGCCTTGCCCCAAGTCATCGAGCTAGTAAGCATCAACGTCAGGATTTGAACTTGGATGGTCTGGCTCCACAGTCTGTGCTCCTAGCCACCCAGCCAGCGTTTTCCAAACTTTAGCTGCTTCGGAATCACCTGGCAGGCTGGTCAAAACACAGACTAGCTCCACCTGAAGAGTTTCTGACTGCAGGTCTGGGATGGTACCTGAGAATTTATATTTCTAACAAGTTCCTAGGAAATGCTGATGCTAGTGGTCTGGGGAACCACACTTTCAGAATCACTGCTTTAGGTCAACTCATTCTCTGTGCAAAAAGGAAGTCTCAATTTATAAAAATTAAACTCTGAGTAGGGCTGCCAAATAAAATACAGGATGCTTAAATTCAAATTAGAATAATTTAAATAAACTGCTTATTCAGATAAATAATGAATTTTTTTAGTGTATGTCCCATGTAATATTTGACAACACTAACTCTGGATCATCTGAGCTGCCTGGGCCAGAAAGAATAGAAAGACACACATAATCAAAACTTCTCATTTTTAGTCCCATAGTACTAAGTCCCCCACCTTAACCAAACTGGTTATCACTCTTAAAAGATGTAAAAATGCCAGTTCGTGCTCTCCATCCTCTGAAAAAGGAGGATCTGCTAAAAGGCTGCAACCAGAGGGTCCAAGCAGCAGCTGGAGAATTCAGGTTCTAGTTGTATTTTTTATTTAATTCTCCCCCCACTCTCACCCACTAAAAACCAGCTCACCCCAGTCTCCAGTTCAAGGAAAATGGGAAGCAATATCCTCACCCCCATTTTTTTTTTTTTATTAATCTGAAGAAGGGCCATACTTAGTATCAGAGGCTCCGATCAAATGAAACATGATTTGGGGAAACTCATTCAACACTGCAGTTTTGGTTCTGTTCAATGTTATTTAAAAAAAAAACTGGCTCCAGTTCACACTGGCTTCTCTAAAAGAAAAACACTTCCTAATTTTAAGGAAAAAGCAGGTTAACATTGGCTTTACTGCTCAGCCGATTCCTGTTGTGAGTCTAGGCTTCAGGCGCATGGTTCTGCTTACTGCCGTCCACTTACTTGCTCCTTGTGAGATGACAGAAATGTCTCCAAAGGTGACGGTCCTATTATTGGGAACTTCAACTTGAAAGAGGGAAGCTCTCGCTGTGTCTACAGAGCTACAGTACGCATTTACCGCATTTACCGTTACATCAGCCCCAGAGTTAGCTTTTGTCCTAACAGGCAATTAGCGCCAAACACCACAGCTGGGCTGAGCCTGGGAACACCGGCTTCTTCTACTCCCCATTCAATTATGAGCCAGCCACCAGAAGCATGAGGGTAAGCAAGGAGTCAGCAATCAGGACAATTGCATCCAATCTAGTAAACATCGGGGGGCACCTGCCTTCATCAGGTCGGGCAGAACTTCCTGCTGCGATGGACAGACCTCTGATGGGAAACATGTGAGGCACAGCCCTCCTCCCCAGCTCCAACCCCCCCAGCTCTGAGAACTTACAGAGGGCGATCACAAAGCATACTTACAGGGAGGTCTGCATAGAAGTAGTGCTTCCTGTCAAACAAGGACTTCTTGTTTATGTGGCAGTTCAGTGCCAGGCCTGTCATCACTGCCGCCTCTACGCACCTCCTGTTGAGAACCTATGGAAACACGACACACAGCTCCAGTCTGAACAAATGCTTCTCCCACACACTGACATCCTCCCTGAATATTCAATTTGGCCCTTCAACAGGCATTCTCTCTGGTTCTCTGTGTGGGCAGCTCCAGTTCATAAGCTGGCTCTGTTATTCTGGAACAGTGAAAACTTAATATATATAAAAGATAATGCATGCGGCAGTGGGTTCCACTGGGCAGGTAATGAACTGGCACCTTAGGGATCCTTTCCTCTATCCCTGGCATCAAAGTTAACAGGAGGGTCCCAGAAAAGCTCAGCAGAGTGGTTACTACATGGAATAAATTTAACCTCACTCCCTCTGCAAGCAGAGCAAGGAGCCAGTCAGAATGCATGAGAAGCACTGATTCCTGGGAAAAGGACCCAAGAAGCAGCCCACCAAACAACCTGCATGAGGTTGAAACACACTTTGACAGATGAACTCTGGAAATTACAGGGCTACAGCCATTTCCTCAAGGGCTGGGAAAGGGGCATACCTGCTTTCAGTCCAGGTCTGGCCAACTCTGAGTGTGCCCTATACCCTGACTCTCCCCGAACTGCTGGTCCCCCAGGGTCTCTTAAAGCTCAGGGCCTCCGGATCCGCCCTGCCCCACCTACAGGTGTGGATGGCCAAGAAATGGCAATTCCCTAGCCCCAAAGGACATGAACAGCTTTTAAGAACTTTGGAGGAGGGAGGGATGGAATAAGACAGACAACTAGAGAGGAGAAGGAGCACTAAGTTCTGGAGCCAGGCCCACAACCCACCTGTGCTATGTGGATATACTGCTGAGACCAGAAGCTATTTCCTCATCTCTGAAACAGAGATTTCATGTGAGCTTGTGGAGTGGCTAGAGCAGTGGTTGGCAAACTGCGGCTCGCAAGCCACATGCGGCTCTTTGGCCCCTTGAGTGTGGCTTTTCCACAAAATACCACGGCCTGGGCGAGTCAATTTTGAAGAAGTGGCGTTAGAAGAAGTTTAAGTTTAAAAAATTTGGCTCTCAAAAGAAATTTCAATCGTTGTACTGTTGATATTTGGCTCTGTTGACTAATGAGTTTGCCGACCACTGGGCTAGAGTAACAGCCAGAACATCTACTCTACAGTAGAAATTCAATTTTAATTCGTTTTCCCCACTGTACTTTGGGGAAATTTTTGAGGACACTGTGCTTGCTGATGAAACATTTCTATTTTTATTAGAATATTTATCATGTGCTTTAGTATCTGTAGTGTACTCTTATG
Organism: Cnephaeus nilssonii; assembly: GCF_951640355.1. Taxonomy (NCBI): domain Eukaryota; kingdom Metazoa; phylum Chordata; class Mammalia; order Chiroptera; family Vespertilionidae; genus Cnephaeus; species Cnephaeus nilssonii. Next base: position 52,685,382 of record NC_137076.1, on the reverse strand, counting down.
CATATAGGGCTTCCCAGTTCAGCATTTTCACATCCAGCATTGTATTCCAGCCTCACAGCAACCCTTGTAAAGAACGAACTTATATTAATCCAATATTTCAGAAAAAGAAAAACTAAGACCCAGAAAAACTAAGAGACTCACCCAAAATCACAGAGTTGGCAAATGGTAAAGCTAGCTCTAAAATCCACCTGTGCCCTTGCCTAGAGGGTGACAAACAATCCCTGTGTTTTGGGGACTGCCTCTCCAGGCTTGGACAATGAGTGAGGCTCCCCGACACAGGCATAACTTGTTGATCAAACACAGATTTGAAAAACAAATCTGTACAATAAAACTAAGAGACATCTCTACTTACTGCAATACACAATCCCCAAAAGATAATCCCAACAGCCAATCTCCCTCCTGGGAACACCACCACCTGCCTTTTCTCCCAGAAGCCAGGTAACAGAATGGAGTCAGCCATCTCATAGCCTCTATTTGGAGTTCTGCACTCTGGGCCAAATCATATTGCCAGCTCTGCACTGATAATGGCTTTCACGAGAAGATGTGTGAGTGTGGGGAACAGGGTGCTCTAATTATTGATGTTTTCACTTGCTGTTTGGCATTTCACTGAACAGTTGTTACTGTAATACAAATATAACTGGTAGACACTGCTGCCAAGTTCAGGCCTGATGATTCTGGTCAAGGCACACAAGACTGCGAAGCTGGTGTCCCTGCCTCAGGCCCTAGCCTGGACTCGCTTGTAAACTGCCTGTCTCGCTAGTCTGTACCAGTTCTTGCCTTAGCACTGCCCCTCTATTTCCAACTACTGCCTCCTCTCTCATCTCTGTCCAATCTGCCCCTTTGGGGCCAACCTGCTTCCTCCCAGGAAAGAAGAAAACTGGGTTTATTTTGCTTGCCTATTTCTAGGCATACATTGCCAATAAACACTCTGTGCCTGGCAGGCACTAGGAAGAGAGGAGAGTTGAGGGTGATCATGGACTCTTGTGCCTACGTGTAACTGAGTACACAGACACATGATAAACCATTAATTTCCAAAGAATAAGAATGCAGTAAAACACACAAACACGGCAGTGATATTGAATATACTTTAATCTGCTTTTGATGATTTAGAAGGCTTGAAGTACTTCAGGGTCAGAATTATAAGCATCAATCATCACCACACTACAGTTGCACAGAGGGGCTAGTAAATAGAGAGTGCCAGTTAAAAGAATGCCAACCAAAAATAATTTATTATGATCTTAGTCAAGCTGCTTATGACAGATGGAGGTCTAGGTCAGCATGTTCTGAGGATAGATGCAGAATTGGGAAATTCAACTTGGGCTGTTTTTATTCTACAACATTTCTTAAGGGTCTAAAAAGTATTAGGCTTCAAGGATACAGAAGTAAAGAGGGCTCTGTCACTGGCCTTAATAAATCTGCAGTGGGAACAGGAACCTGCCAGCATCTCTAACATCCTTCTCAAGTTCACCATCCAAACAAGGATGATTCTGCTAAAATGCAAATCTTATAGCATTCTGTTGCCTAAAATCACTCAACAGCCCCCAATGTCTACATGATAAAGGCCAAGCTCTTACATGATCCTGCCTGCATCTTCACTTTCATCTCCAATCACACCCCTACACACCCACACATATGGTCCAGTTCCTCTACACAAACCATGCTGACCTGGTGACCCTCCCTATTCTTAATCCATTTAAGATCTACTGAGATGTCATCAAATATCTGAAACTTCCCTTATATTCTTCCCAGGTACTGCTCTGACCTTCCACACCCTTCCATTTGTGTTTGCATCACAGTCCATTGAATTTGTTTACATATATTTCCATTACACTAAGTTTCATGAGAATGGCAATTGTCTGTTCATCCTGTATCCCTGAAGCCCAATATAGAACTAAAAAATAGTGATGCTCAATTAATAGGTGTGAAACTCAAATGAGGAGGGAGGTGATGGATATTGATGGAAGTTTTCGGAGAGGCAGCGATACCTGAATCTCCTCTAAGGTATTACCTGCCACAAAGGTCTTACCTGCCTCAAACTTGTTTCTGGAAGTGCCCTGAAGCAACAACCAATCATGTATGATGTGATTAAAGAGGTGACTTGAAAACTCAAAAGACTAACTCGTCCTGAAGAAAGCATGGTCCAGAATTGTCTTTGCAATTGAAATAAGGTGACTACAAAGGATCTCGGGATTAGCCACAACAGCCTTCATGTGGAAGGAAAGCAATGAACCTGGTAACTCACACAACACACCTTTCTCAACTGAGCCTTAGGAGACTTTGTTCTGGCTGTAGGAACACGTATTTATCATGCTCATGCACTGCACTGTGTCAGCAGGTGTGCTATGCACATCACATACCTTTTGCCATTTAATCCTCGGAGCAATCCTAGGGCAGGCACTATTATGATCCTCATCTTATAGATAGTGACGGGAATTAGAGAGATTAAGTCATTTGGCCAAGGTGACACTTATAATAAGAGGCAGAGCCTGGAAGTAAGAGCCCCAGAACCCAGGCTAGTACATTCCATCTTAAATCTTCAAAGAATAAAGAGTGCTAGTGTAAGCTTTCAAGTCTAACACCTGGCCATAACTCAGGAGCAGCAACACAAACCAAACCCTATTGGAGAAAAGTTAAGGTAGATATTGTTTCTAACATTTTTTTTCTTGCCAGTTTCTATCTCTATAGGTTTGTTTTCAGATGGTGAGCACCTAGAGGGTAAACACTATGTTCTTTTAACTTTGCAAACACTCAACATACAGTCTCTGGCATGTGGAGGTTTGATAATGAGTGGACCTACAGGCCTTCTCCATTAGCAGGGGAATGTTTTATTGCTAGACTCTAAAATCCCTAGATACAAACACTCATGAAATGCCTTATCAAATAAGTAAATGGCTTCAAGGATACAGAAAGAGGCCAGTTCTTTTATTTAATCAAAAGATAAGGAAGGTATGATAGGTAGAGGCAGGAGATGAGACAGTCAATAAATTTCATGACTACAGAGACAGACTGGGCAGATCATTGTCAGGAAAAGGATATGAGGGTGGATGTCCCATCACTACCCTAGTCTAGTCCTCCTCCACTCCCACTTACTCTGCTAAGCACTGTCTCCCCAGCCAGACTGAGCTCCCTGAGGGCAGTCATTTTATCTTAATATTCTTTGCCCTATTATCTACATCTGATTAACTGAGGTAATGGATAATTTAACATTCCCTTTATCAACATTCATAAGCTATGAAATGAAAGCAAAATTGTTCTATAAAATATATGTGTCAGGAAAAAGAAATCACTTAGTATGTAAAATAGGACACATTTAATGCAGAGACTTTACACTGGTGATAGAAGAGCTGAGACATCAGAGGGCACAGGGAGGCCACTTAGGAGATTCTCAACAGCAGGAAGCCAGTCCTACCCCAGGGCTGAGGACGAGGCACTAAGAGAACACTGGACACATGGTAGATTTGACTCCTACTAGCTGGAGCCCTGGTAGAGGCCCACCCACTACCAGAGATGTTGTCAGAGAAGAGGGAAGGAGTAAGACCCTGTAGCTGCTTTCCTCCCCGCTCCAGTCTTTCATCAGATCCTGCTCTTGGCCTCACCAGCCAGAAGCCAGGTAACCTGGGAACTAGAAACTGGAGGTGGAGGTGGAGAATGCACAGATGCAACAGGGACCAGAGCATTCTGAGCCCATAAAGATGTCAAAAAATAAAAAGATAAATACCGGTAAGTGATTGTCTTACTCTGTAAAATTCAAACTGAATGTAATCAGCTATGCAAAAGAGCATGGAAATAGAGCTGCAGAGAGACAATTCGGGCCTCCTCCCACTGAGTGTATGGTCAGTCAGTGGAGCAAACAGAAAGAACAACTTCTTAAGATGCCAAAGAAGAAGGCCTTAAGAGGAAAACCAGCAAAATGGGCAAACTTGGAGCAGAGGCTTAAGACTTGGATTATGGAGCAGCGCCAGAGTGGCTTATGTGTGTCAACCAAGCTTACTCAATGCCAGGCAAGAATGTATGCAACGAAATGAACACTGTTGGTTTTATAGGAAAGGCAAAATGGTGCTTCAATTTCATGAGGAGAAAAGGGTTGGCCATGAAAACATGAACAAAGTTAGCTCAGAAAATGCCAGTTTATGAGGATGATCTCACATATAAAGACAGAAAATAGCAGTGATATAATAGAAGTTGAAGAAATCGATATGTCTGGAACTAATAGTGATGAAGAAGAGAGCAGGGATGCAACAGAGGCTTAATAAAGTGATATGCTGCATAAATCATAGTACTGGTATGTAAACATTACCTGCAGTAATTACTAAATAAAAATATGTTCTGTTTTATGTTTAAAATATTGATTTCTTAATTTGGGGGTGGAAAAGTGGGGGGCATCTTATACACAGAAAAATACAATATGTCAAATTCTAATTACAAATAAATCTATTCACTAAAGCCAGTCTCTGGGACCTATAACAGGAAATAGTTTGTGATGTACTTAAAAGGAATAAAACTACATGTCTCTCAAAATAGTCTGTAATTCACACCATTTCTCTCCTCTTCCTATTTTACCCTCTACTGGTGAGCTTATGATGCTATGACACCAGAGTTAGTCTAACTGGTATCAGTACCTCCTTTAAAAACTGTGACAATATGACAAGACTACTGTGCTCACTGAAAATCCAGTCAGCAATTCCTCTGGAGCATTAAAACAAAGACTATAAGTTGATGTTTTACAAAAAGCCCAAAAGGAATTATTCTGTGAAACTAATGCTACATATGACAAATCTGATAACTGAGATATAACATGATAAATGCCTTAATTTATGAAGAGGAGGTAATTAAGATTTACTAAGTGAAAATAAGGCAGTAAAATGGGCCTTTATCTTACTGTTAACCATAAATATGTCTCAAAGCATGCACTCCCTCTGATTCATATTCAAAGCAAAAGTTGCCACACAGATAAATTTTCATTATGGTAGAGAAAAGTGTTCCCCCATTTCCTCACCCCACACATCCCTTTTCACCACTGAGCTCTTTATTCATCAGCCAAAACAAATACAACTACTCATGAGCTATGATAATTAAGCTTGCTAAAACTGGTCAGTTAATTTTTCTAAAGTGGAATTTTACCATCAAAAGTTACTAGTTTTATGGAAATATTAAATATTTACATAAATATACCCACATTAATATGTATGCTCTTTATGCCTAAACATGGGCATTGCCTAGGGAAAAAGGAGAAAGAGAATGTTATATGTTCTCTTGTTTAAATCCCTTTTTCACAATGGAGAAAAACATAAATATACATTTCATAGGAAACAATTTGTGTTCAGAAGAAGAGGAGTGTCATTCCTGTTGTCCTTGAGCTCCAGTGCTCCTCTCCATTCCCAGTCCTCTTGCACCATTTCCACTACCCAGGCTAATCAGGATCAAGGGCAAGGATCTTTTCTTGCTCCTAAGTATCAGAGACTCATTCTTCTCATTTGGGATCCCATTCTCCTCCTGCGTCTCCTCCTGGGGAGGGCAGCCTAGACCAGTTTGGCCTATGGCACTGGAACAATCTCTCTTGTTTTTCCAGGGACCACTGGAATACTGAGATCTAGCATTCATCTCTGGGCTTGAAGGAAAAAGGAAAAGCCCTTGACCTTGGCAGCGCTAGGCCTGCCTCTGTGCTAGGTGAAAAGAGTTCTCACATGACACTGCCTGATTTGCTTAGACTTCACTTTGGGGTTGGAAGCCAATGGCCCAACTACTATAGTGTTCATTTGAGGAGCCTCACACTCAGCCAGTTAGCCAAGTTAGATAAGAAAGTTTGAGTTGCTGGCAGCCAGTAAAAAACAAGATTGGGTGTGCAGGTTAACTGGTCTCTATTCTTTTTTCTCACAACATTCCCAACAGTTACTAATTTGGCATTACTCATTGGCAATTAACCTGATCTCCAAGAAGACCTCTACTGATTGACAAATTGGGTCAAAATTGAATCAGAAAGACCTGAGTTGAAATCTCATCTCTATTACTTGTTAGCTGCATGACCTTGCACAATTTACCTAACCTCTCTCGGCCTCAATTTCTTTATCTGTTAGGTAAAAAAAAAAAACCAACTTATTTTTCAGGATTGTTCTGTGAATTAAATAAAATTACTCAACAGACTAGTATTTAGTAAATACTAGTTGCAGAATGGAAGTGTTATTAAATGCAAGATGCCCATCTCAATCGAATCTTACATAAGTAAGCTTTTCTAGGAGACAAGGGAATCTAATGTGGAAAGGTCCATCAGTCTGGATTTACAATCCAAAGTAAGGCACAACAGATGCTAAGATTATGCACTATGTCAACATAATATTTCCCCATTAAATGATAACTAACACCTTTTGTGATATCTCCAGTGGAATAGGGATCATATTTCTTAATGTCTCAGGAAGTTTATATTATTGCATTTTCCATTTTATAGTGAAGCAAAATTTTCCTGGATAACATTGTATGCTTGCCTGTGGCTGACAAAAGCCCCCTTTCTCAAGTGAAAGAAATGACCTTCTAACAAGTTGACAGTTATAAAATAGTTAACTTGAGTCAATGTTCACCCCCATCTCACTGTTGCCCCCACATATCTATGACTTCCTTGTTTTCTAAGACAGCAGTTACTTTTGAAATTCAACTAGCGTCTGTGGAGAAGAGATGTATGAAAGCATGAAATAGACATAGGGATCAAGTTTTTAGAAAAATCAGTTCTTTTGAATACTTTTTGAATAAAACTTTGGGATGGGATCAGGATTGTTAACTTGGAACATTTGTTTTTCTCTTGTTTACAGTTTTTAAGAAAAGTATATTAATATTAAAAAAGCTAAGCCATACAAATCTAAAATTCATTTTAGATTGCCAAGTCTTTCCTAACCAATCCTAAAATTCACTAATAGGGCTCTATACTTGGAGAGATTTAAGGAAATGACAAACTATTTCATATTACTGAAACCTCAAGAATAATCAATGAAAGAGGTAAGAAACATTGATTTCATGAGTGAAAAGCTCTAATGATCCCAAATAAGAGCTTTCATCTTTATATAAAAGATCAGAAGAAATTGACTTGAACCAGAGGACCTCTAAGAAATGCTAGCTAGGTACTCACTATTGGTATAGATAGCGAATTTGGTGGGACAAGGCCTGTGAATGTCAAAAGCAAATTCCTAGAGACACATGCCATTCTGTATAAAGTACTCCTACTATGTTCATCAGTCCCAGGAATGTCCCGAGGACAGCCTTTAAAAGAGACTTTCAGGACACAGATATTTAGGAAGAAAAACCTACTTTTCTTTTTCCCCCCACAAACACATACAATTTATTTCAAGGAATCAGCTTACATGATTGTGGAGTCTGGCAAGTCTGAAGTCTATGTGGCAAGCTGGAAACTAGGACAGAAGCTGCTCTTGAGATTTTGAGGCAGAATTTCTTCTTCAGAAAAACCTATCTTGAATTTTACATATGTAATAGAAATCCTATATAGTAACAGCCTATTATGCAAATTGTCCTGTCGACCAGGAGTCTGACCAGGAGTTCGACCAGAGGGCAGGGCTGGCCGGCCAAACACCCATGGCTGCTCCTCCCCCTGGCTGGCAGCGGTGACAGGCAGCCAGGGAAAGGGAGGCCCTGGATGGCAGCTGGCAGCTGATAGAGACCCTACCTGTGCACGAATTTTGTGCACTGAGCCTCTAGTACAGTGGTTCTCAACCTTTCTAATGCCGCGACCCTTTAATACAGTTCCTCATGTTGTGGTGACCCCCAATCGTAAAATTATTTTCGTTGCTACTTCATAACTGTAATTTTGCTACTGTTAATGAATCGTAATGTAAATATCTGTGTTTTCCGATGGTCTTAGGCGACCCTGCTAGTGGTTTTCAACCTGTGGGTCGCAACTCACAGGTTGAGAACCGTTGCTGTAGAGCCTAAGACCATCGGAAAACAGATATTTACATTACGATTCATTAACAGTAGCAAAATTACAGTTATGAAGTAGCAACGAAAATAATTTTACGATTGGGGGTCACCACAACATGAGGAACTGTATTAAAGGGTCACGGCATTAGAAAGGTTGAGAACCACTGCTCTAGTATATCCTATATAATAAAACAGTAATATGCAAATTGACCGCACCTTCGCTACACCCATAAGCCACGCCCACCAGCCACGCCCACCAGCCAACCAGGAGCAAATATACACGTTAAACCAGCAAAGATGGCGGGGGAAAGGGCAGCACCCATGCCTATGAGATCCAAGCCATGATGGTGGACTGGGGCAGGCGGTTAGCGCCGGCAGCCGGCTGACCAGGTCCGCCATCACCGATCTCGGAGCAGGGCAGGCGGCCTGGGTTAACGCCTGCAGCCGGCTGCCCAGGTCCGCCATCACCGATCGCGGAGCTGGGCAGGCGGCGTGGGTTAACGCCTGCAGCCGGCTGCCCAGGTCCACGATCACCGATCACGGAGCAGGTCAGGCAGCGTGGGTTAATGCCTGCAGCCGGCTGTCCAGGTCCGCCATCACCGATCGCGGAGCAGGGCAGGCGGCGTGGGTTAACGCCCACAGCCGGCTGCCCAGGTCCACGATCACAGATCACGGACGAGGACACCTGCCTGCCCAGGTCCATCACTGATCTCAGAGCTGGGCAGGCGGCGTGGGTTAACGCCTGCAGCCGGCTGCCCAGGTCCACGATCACAGATCACCGACCAGGACAGCTGCCTGCCCAGGTCCATTACTGATCTCAGAGCTGGGCAGGCGGCGTGGGTTAACGCCTGCAGCCGGCTGCCCAGGTCCGCCATCACCGATCGCGGAGCTGGGCAGGCGGCGTGGGTTAACGCCTGCAGCCGGCTGCCCAGGTCCGCCATCACCGATCGCGGAGCTGGGCAGGCGGCGTGGGTTAACGCCTGCAGCCGGCTGCCCAGGTCCGCCATCACCGATCGCGGAGCTGGGCAGGCGGCGTGGGTTAACGCCTGCAGCCGGCTGCCCAGGTCCGCCATCACCGATCGCGGAGCTGGGCAGGCGGCGTGGGTTAACGCCTGCAGCCGGCTGCCCAGGTCCGCCATCACCGATCGCGGAGCTGGGCAGGCGGCGTGGGTTAACGCCTGCAGCCGGCTGCCCAGGTCCGCCATCACCGATCGCGGAGCAGGGCAGGCGGCGTGGGTTAACGCCCGCAGCCGGCTGCCCAGGTCCACGATCAGGGATCACGGACCAGGGCAGGCGGCGTGGGTTAACGCCCGCAGCCGGCTGCCCAGGTCCACAATCACAGATCACGGACCAGGACAGCTGCCTGCCCAGGTCCATCACTGATCTCAGAGCTGGGCAGGCGGCGTGGGTTAACGCCTGCAGCCGGCTGCCCAGGTTCACGATCAGGGATCACGGACCAGGGCAGGCGGCGTGGGTTAACGCCCGTAGCCACCTGCCCAGGTCCGCCATCACCGATCGCGGAGCAGGGCAGGCGGCGTGGGTTAACGCCCGCAGCCGGCTGCCCAGGTCCACGATCACAGATCACGGACCAGGACACCTGCCTGCCCAGGTCCATCACTGATCTCAGAGCTAGGCAGGCGGCCTGGGTTAACGCCCGCAGCCGGCTGCCCAGGTCCGCCATCACCGATCGCGGAGCAGGGCAGGCGGCGTGGGTTAGCGCCCACAGCCGCCTCCAGGTCCTGGATAAGGGCTTCGAGTCAGCCATCGCCAGTGGCAGCTGACTCAAAGCCCCTATCAGGGATCATGGACCAGGTCAGGCAGCGTGGGTTAAAGCCCACACCCGGCTGCCCAGGTCCGTGATCACCGATCTCAGAGCAGGGCAGGCGGCGTGGGTTAATGCCTGCAGCAGGCTGCCCAGGTCCACGATCAGGGATCAGGGACCATGGCAGGCGGCATGGGTTAGCACCCGCAGACGCCTGCCCAGGTCCCGGATCACGGATCCAGGTGGCATGGGTTAGCACCCACAGCCGCCTGACCAAGTCCCCAATAGGGACTTGGAGTCTAGCATAACGAAAAGAATAGTCAGCAAAAGCAGGAGATAAGGTTTCATAAGTTCTCCCCCAGGTCACCACTGTTCTCTTATACATTTTAATTATCCCAGACTTTGCATGATGGGATTTGATTTGAATTATGCCTGATAGAGATTACATGACATGAATTGTAGGCTCATTCTTTCTTTTTGTGGTTGCCTGACTGAGAAAGGCCTTGGAATGAGAGAAGGCACTTTTATTTTCCTTTTTCATTCTTTAGAGGCTGAGGAATTACAGTTATATGAAGAACTTAGTGAGAGAATGAAAGTCTCATGCTGTATTATTCTGTAAGTTTTATCATGTGGACTATCAAAAACTTGGTGGGATCCTTTTCAAGAGGTGTTACAAAAATTATGTTGAAATTAACATTCAAGAGTAAAAGGAGAGAAGTGAGTGGTGGGTAAAGGAAAGAACTTTGTCCTAGAAACCAAATAGAAGCCACATAAACCTTCAGATTCTTACTCATTGTGCTTTGGAGGTATCCTATCTAATAAAAGAGTAATATACAGATTGATCATCACTGCAACACACAATATAGCTGCCCCCATGTGGTCAAAGATCCTGCCCCCATGTGGACACAAGATGGCCACCACAAGATGGCCAGCAGGAGAGGGCAGTTGGGAGGCACCCAGCCTGCAAGGGAGGGCAGTTGAGAAGGACTAGGCCTGCAAGGGAGGGCAGTTGGAGGTGATCAACCCTGCAGGAGAGGGCAGTTAGGGGTGACCAGGCCGGCAGAGGAGGGAAGTTGGGGGCAAACAGGCTGGCAGCAGAGTGGTTAGGGGCAATCAGGAAGGCAGGCAGGCAAGCAGTTGGGAGCCAGCAGTCCTGGATTGTGAGAGGGATGTTCGACTGCCCGTTTAGGCCCGATCCCATCGGGCCTAAACGGGCAGTCGGACATCCCTTGAGGGGTCCCATATTGGAGAGGGTACAGGCTGGGCTGAGGGACAACCCCCCTCCGTGCACGAATTTCGTGCACCGGGCCTCTAGTCTAGTAAGAAGCTTCACAGCAAGCCACGAAATCATGGAAGTTGAAAGGAAAAATAAAAAAGCCAAGCCAACAGTCACAGGGCAAAAGCCCCTGGTCCCTTAATTATGTTTTCTTCAAGAGTAGGTAAAATTTTAAAAACTGGTCTGGACTTTTTAAAAAAATGTCAATGTCCTGAAAGAAAAGAAGAGAGGGAAACAGAAAGGGGGGGTCGGGGAAAGAAGGGAAAGGAAAGAAAAAGGAAAAACAAGACTAAAGAGTCATGACAATAAACAGTGTATACAGTGTATGATCTTTGACTGGATCCTGGATTGGGGAGAAGAAAATAAACGTTAATGCTGAGACAACTGTGCAAACTTGAATGTGAACTGGGTCTTGGATAACAGTACTATATTCATGTTAGCTTTCTTGAGTGGTCATATAAGAGAATTTTTTGTTCTTAGGAGATAGATGCTGAAACATTTAGGAATGAAGTGCCATGAGTGTGCAATTTACTCTCAAATGACAAATCTAGGGGAAAAAGATTCTTGGTGCAGGGTGAATGTTCACTGTACTAGTCTTTCAACTTTTCTATAAGTTTGATTTTTTTTTTTTAAATGAAAAGTATGGGGAAGGGAGAAAGGAGTAGATAATTCTCCACCTGAATGGATGGTGAGATGTTACAAGCCTTAAGGTGGTAAGAGGAGACTGGAGCTATTTAAACTAATGCAGCTCATAAACCACATGTGAATCAGAAGTTTTCATTCACTGTTGCTGAAAATCAGCTGTAGAAAAGAAAACATTGTATATACTAATCCATCTAAACTTTCCATGCCATCATTAAGTGATGAGACATATTAAGGCCCTTGTGTAGGGGCTGAACTATGGTGCAACCCTCTTAGTAACATGTAAAAAGTCCATTAGCGAATTCTGTACTGCCATATATATCCTGCATATAGATAATATATACATAAAATCAAGAACATGAAAGGAAGATTTGTTCTTTTACCTGGTAGAAAAGTAATTTTCCCCAATGATATCTTTTCTATTAAAAATACTTTTATTTCCCCCTACAGTTGTCTATTTTGTTTTCTGTTAATGCTTTCATTCTGTTGTCTTACCCTGTACATGTAATTTCTCAATATGTGCTTCTTTGAAAGACTTCTATGACTGAGAACTTCATATTATTGATACTCATGCTGTTGTGATATGTGTCATTTTAAGTTATTTCAGGTGAGTGTTACACAAGTAACACTCCCTGCCCAACCCTACTGGTCACTATGAAATGGAAATAGCTTGATTTATCTTTTAATGATGCAAAGTCAAAAATATGACTTTCATCATAATAATAAATACCATTTATGCACCACTTGAGAGTTTATGAAGCGCTTGAATATATATTTCACTTCTTTGCATAGATGGAGCAATGGAAGAGAACAAGCAAGAAGACAGATAAGAGAGCTTACTAGCGTGATTAAGGAAACAAAGGTTATGAGTGACTACAGGCATCTTGAACATTTACAACCAGCTATAAAGAAAAAATTCCCTGTTGTGTTTTGTTGGAAATGAACAATTAGCACATCTTGCAGAAGGAAATGCAGTCTGGTGCTTTAAGCTAACAACTGGAACCAGACAAGTCTTACTTCTTTTTTTAACTAGGCCCTGAGCTCCCTGTGTTCTTGGGCAAATCAGTAGGCCAACAGTTTCTTCTATCAATTGGGGTTGGAGCCCCTGACCTTGCTCACTGGGGTGGCCTATGAGTTGGCAAACATCACTGAAAATTCAAGACACTATTGATAATCACATATTACTGCCTGTCTGCATCTCCTAAGAAAGCTGCAGAGCATGACAAATTGATTGATTGACTGATTGATTGATTGATTATGCTTCTTGCTTTTATACTTGTGAAAGGATATTCATGCATCAAAATCTGAAATACAATACTTTAAAGGCTCCAGGGGAAAACTAATGTCTTTTGATTCTCACTTATGCTCCTTGCCCCAACTCCAGGCCTATAATAAGGATGCAACCGGTGGTGGAAAGCTGGGAAACATGAAAGCTCAGTAGCAAGAACCCTCTGCTGCAAGTAACAGAATGCTCTGCAGAGGGGCCCAGCCTGATTACACTAACTATGCCAATATCACCAAGCCTACGCTTGTCATTTCTGGGATGCCAATGGCAAAATGACTTCTTAACTTTGCCAAGATTTTAAAAAGCTGAGGAAAAAAAATTCTCCAAGATGCTGCAGTAGAGAGAACAGCCAATTCCTCCCCCCATACTAAATGTGAAGCTGAAAATACATATCAAAGTGACCAAGTAAGAAAGGCCTATACCAATGGCCTCAGAGGACAAGTATATACTTGTGGTGTGGAGAAAGAATCCCCCAGAATCCATTAAAAAAAAGTGTCTCACCTCTACTTGCAGACACAATAAAACTGGTATTCAAGGGCACAACTGGGCATTCTCCATCCTCCTGCCCCCAAGTTTCCATGTGGCTGGATTTTGCTCTCGACTCCATATTGCTTTGTCTCCCAATGAGAAGTGGCTTTTCTGACTAGTGACTTTGAGAAAAGGAACATGTGGGCCAGTATCTTCTGGCTGAGCATTTTTATTATAGCCTCTAGTACAAATCATCAGAACAAAGTCTGCATGAGCGCCTTCTGATCAGCATGCCCGCAGACATGGTATATGCTGGTCTACTCTGGCCATATGATAAGCTTTTTCCAAGTGGAGGGCTTACAGTTTTGGGTAGCTGAGTTCAACTCAGGTAGAAAGCCCTAGAAGTTATTTGCTATATATCAAGTTGCAGTTTTAAATCAAGCCATTATTGATAATAAAATTGATAGGTTCATCTCCATCTGTCTAATTTCTCAATTAGTTCCTACTCAAAAGGGGAAGGAAGTATTATTTTTATACTTCCTTTCTAGCACTCATAAACCAAATCTAGAAACTCCACAGCATCACCAATGACTCCACAAAAAAGAAGAAACCCAAGAGGGCCAGCTGCCATGGCCGGGCATGCATTTCCTGTGAGGGTACAGCTTTTACAGGTCTGCTGCGGTTTTGTATGTTCTGAAACTGTCTGTGGAAGAAAAATGAATGGTGCCCAGCTGCATGATTTGAGGCTGCATTTTTATTATAGGCTTCTAGTATAAATCACCAGAACAAAGCCTGTATGAGCTGCCTGAATGTCAGAGACAAACACAGTGTCACAGAACACTGTTAGGCAATTTTTTTAACTACTACATATTTATATCAACAAAAGATCCCTAAGCTTTCGTCCTCCTAGGCATCTTTGGCCATGTGTTTATATTTTATTTTCTACACATTCCCACCTCACTTTCTAGCATTTCAGACTTTTGGGAGCAGTAGTATACCACATCTATTTTAAAGAGTTGCGAGTTCTAAGTATAGCACTGTCTCCTCTAACAATGGCTCGTTGTTGTGTTCAATCGCATCCAAGCACATATTCTGAGGGGAAAACAAACCTGCATGAGGGGATGTGGAAATGTGAGAAAAGCCCTTTCCAAACACAACACTGAAGGATTCTTGCTCAAAAATGAATCTCTAGGGAGAGGAAATGCTGCCTTGAGACGTTCCCTCACCAGGAAGGAGCACAGGGCCAGGTGAGAGAGATGCTCTGCAGGCCCATGGGAGTCACGGGGAAGAAGGCAGACGAGGTCCCTCAGTTCTCCATAGGTTCTTCCACCACAGGTGCTCCTCTCAGTTCAACACTATTGTTTTTTGTTGTTCCTTGACAGGACCGAGATGGTACCATCATTTCCACACAAAGGTAAAGGGAATGATTCATGAAGGATGAAATTTGGGGGGGAAATGATAACCTTTCAAGGCCATGGGTGAGAGTGTGCAACTCTGCACAAGTTAGGGGAATTTGGAAAGAGCTCAATCACGAGAGGTAAGATGAACCGTACAGATCTCAACCTCAATCAGTGTGCAGAAGTGCAATACACAAAAAATCACCATAGAAGAACTGCAATCAGAAGAGAGGGATATCCTGGTGGCAAAGGAAAGGAAGTCATAGAGATGTAAACATGCCTCTCCTGGCCCATTCTGAATCTCTGGGTCATGACCATTCATAACCTTGGCCACAGTCCCAACTATGTTGTCACATTCTCTGTTCCTTTTTATAACATTTTAATCTTAATAAAGTCTCAGCCCAGACTTTAGGTTGACTGTCTAGAATTGACTGTCTTAAGTTTACTCTCAGGAGGGATTGGGGTTCAATTGTATTAACTCTTTGGTCCAAGAACCCCAAAGCTAAGAGATAAACATGAAAAAATGGCCCTGGCTTTGATCTAGGGCAGTGGTCAGCAAACTCATTAGTCAACAGAGCCAAATATCAACAGTACAACAATTGAAATTTCTTTTGAGAGCCAAATTTTTTAAACTTAAACTTCTTCTAATGCCACTTCTTCAAAATAGACTCGCCCAGGCCGTGGTATTTTGTGGAAGAGCCACACTCAAGGGGCCAAAGAGCCGCATGTGGCTCGCGCGCCGCAGTTTGCCTACCACGGACCTAGGGCATCTGGCAAAAGCCAATGTAAAAGCTCTTTGGAGAGACTTCCTTTCAACCCAGCCACAAGATTCCCACTAATGAATCCCTGTCAAACATGGCTTCATAATCCAAAATTACAAAATAAAAAGAAGATCGCATATCATTAGCCAGAATCAGCAGACACACAAAAAAGCAGAACAGAGAGCCCAAGAACTTCAGGCAATAGAATTATTAAACACAGACTATAAAATAAGTAGATTCAAAATTGTTAAGGAAATAAAGAACTAAATACATAAAAAAGGAAGAAGATATTTTTAAAAATACAGAAAAGATTTAAAAGAGAAAAATAGAATTTCTATAAATGAAAGGTACTCTCAGTGAAATAAAAAAAATCAGTGGGTAAAGAGCAGAGTAGACTTAATGAAGAGAAAATTAGTGAACTGGAAGAAAGTACAGAGAAGACTTTTCAGAATGAAGCATAGAGAAAAAAAAAATCTTAAAAGAATTTTCCATTAACTAAGAAATGCCCATAGGCAGAGCTACTCTCTTAATAGTGGGTCTGGGGAAATCCAGTGCCTGGTGCTCTGAACTGGAGGCTAATTAGGTTAGATCTCCTTTTGCCCATCTCTTTTTCTGAATTAGCACTTTCCCCTCTCCCCAAGTTTAGTTATCTCACCTAGTAGATCCTACATAATTAAAGCCTACGTGGCATCACACCCTCACGCAACTTCGCCACAAGATGGCCACCCTCATGTAGTCACAAGATGGCCACCACAAGTGGCCATCACAAGATGACCACCGCAAGATGGCTGGCAGGGGAGGGCAGTTGTGGATGATTAGGCCGGCAAGGGTGGGCAGTTGGGGGTGAACAAGCCAGCAGGGGAGGGCAGTTGGGGATGAGATCAGGCCAGCAGGGGAGGGCAGTTGGGGGTGAGATCAGGCCAGCAGGGGCGGGCAGTTGGGGGTGATCAGGCCGGCAGGGGAGGGCAGTTGGGGGTGATTGGGCTGGCAGGGGAGGGCAGTTGGGAGCGATCGGGCCAGCAAGGGAGCAGTTAGGCATCAATCAGGCCAGCAGAGGAGCGGTTAGGGGGCAATCAGGCTGGTAGGAAGAAGCAGTTAGGGGCAATCAGGTAGGCAGGCAGGCGAGCAATTAGGAGCCAACAGTCCTGGATTGTGAGAGGGATGTCTGACTGCTGGTTAAAGGCAAATCCCGTAGGCAGTCGGACATCCCCCAAGGGGTCCCAGATTGGGGAGGGTGCAGTCAGACATCCCCCAAGGGGTCCCAGATTGGAGAGGGTGCAGGCTGGGCTGAGGGACACCCCCGCCCTCGTGCACGAATTTCGTGCACCAGGCCTCTAGTATTGTAATAAACGGCACATACAATCAGTGTCAATACTGAATAGCCAATGCCTCTGTGTATATATAAGCATGTGAATGTACACCTATAAACAAACAGGGGTGGGCAAAAGTAGAATTACAGTTGTGAGCACATGAAACACAGAGTTCATTCTTTTATTACTATTTATTACTGTATTATTTATTTGTATTACAACTGTAAACTTAATTTTGCCCACCCCTGTATTATATATACATTTAGGTGTTAATGTTCTGAAATATATACAGACACATATACATGCAACTATGGTGAAAACATAGACTGGAGGCTGAGCATTAAACTCAGAGTGAGGAACCCAAATTCTCAATCTAACTGGGACAATAAATAGTTGTGTGACCGTTGGAAAATTACAACAACTATCCTCTCATCTGTAATTTATAAGGACTAAACTAAATTATTTCCAGGATCTCTTCTTACTGTATCAAGAAGCTAACCAGCTTTCATACCATCCATGTACTTTATTTTGTAGGACAGGTCTCTACTAAGAGCCTTGTTCTTATTTACATTAACAAATGTGATAATCTGACTTTCTGTGCTAGAGCAGATAGAAATAATAATTGAGTAGTGAAAAATGAGCAAGGGATTCCTAGAATCAAATATACTGACAATAGCTTTAAAAAGGAGGAGAGAGGTAGATGAGGAAACCTTAAAAGAATGGCTCTCATTAGCCATTTACTGTAGGATCAGATAGCTTTCCACACCTCAATCACCCTTGAAGACACCATTATATTACAACACTAAGCCACACTGATGTTGCTGATAATCTTGAGTAATTAAGAAAAGATTAGCTTATGTTCAATATGCTCTATTTAAAAAGCAGGCAAGTATAAAATGCATTTTAGAAAGATTCCTGTAAAGAGATTAAAAATATCAAAAGTGTTTTAGACTCCTGGAAAATTCTTTCAGATGGACTCCCCATGTATGCATATGTAAGTATGTGCAATTATATAGAGAAACTAGAGTCCTGGTGCACAAAATTTGTGCATGGGGGGGGGGGGGTCCCTTCAGCCCAGCCTGCACCCTCTCCAATCCAGGACCCTGCACAATCCAGGACCACTGGCCCCCAACTGCTCACCTGCTTGCCTGCCTGATCACACCTAACTGCCCCCCCTGCTGGCCTGGTGGCCCCCAACTGTCCCCCCTTGGCCTGATCGCCCCCAACTTTCCCCCGCCCACCAGCCTGGTCACCCCTTAGTGCCCCCTGCCAGCCTGGTCGCCCCTTACTGCACCCCCTGCTGGCGTGGTCACCCCCAACTGCCCCCCCCACCAACCTGGTTGCCCCTCACTGCCCCCCTCTGCTGGCCTGGTAGCCCCTCACTGCCCCCCCCTGCTAGTCTGGTCGCCCCAACTACTCACCCTGCGGGCCTGGTCGCCCCATGCAGCCTGTTCGGTCATCGGTTCAGTTGTTTTGGATGCAATGGTCGCTTAGCCTTTTATATATACAGATATTTATTACGGGTGTTACATACATGTTTTTATGCTAAGTACTGTCAAGTGGCCCAGAAAAGATCCACAAATTGCTTTATAGAACCTTATAATCAAACACAGAAATTGTGAAATTGCTATAAACATCATACATGAAGGATGGTCCATCAACTATATAAAACAAACATATAGGGTGCCCCCAAAATGTATACACACACTTTGAATTATTACAAAGGCAGTGTTTATTAAAATACAGTTCATTTTCAAAATTGAGCTATAAGCTATTAAAGTGTGTATACATTTTTTTGGGATACCCTGAAGTGTTATAATTAATATAGTTAGTTTTGGGGAGATAAGGATACATATGTAATACTTTAATCAATAAATAAAATTTAAAAAATATATAGCTAGTTTTCATGTGGGAAATTTTGTATGTAAGTCTGGCAGAGAGGTGGGGGAAGTGAAGATGGCTGTGAAGAGGGAGGCCTTCAAGAATTCACTGAAAGCTGGAAAAAGATTGTGATAGGGAAGGAGTCAGACACTTCCCACATGAGGGGAGGGGAAGCCATGCTGCCTACTGAATGTGAAAGTCCATCACTGTCATGAGTCATTGAGTTCATGGGAAACATCCAGTTAATGACATCATAAGGCAAGTCTGGATCATCAGAGAGTTTAAGAGCTGAGAGGGAACCTTCCCACATTTGTGTGTATGAGCTCACAGACTCAGCTCTTTTAAAGAGGCAAAACCCATCACCCCTGGACATTCTACAAATGAATAAAGAAGAAGAACAACATAAAAGCACCTTGGAGAGTAACTGGCAAGACTAAAGTCTGAGAACACAATGTAATTATAAGTTCTACAGATTACATTAAAGCAAATCATTGAAATGGAAAAAAAATTAATAGAAAACTGTCATATTTGTCTTCTTAAATAACGAAACATCATCTAAATGTGAATAGACAGAGAGGTAAATATAGATCTTATCATAATGTATGCATTAAATACTTTTTCCTATTGCTGTTTTCTTGAATTTCTATTCTGCATAGAAACTTTGAGTTAAAAATAACTTTTATAATAAATTTAGAATTAAGGGTCAGGAAAGCATTTCAGCCTGATGTTCTCTAGAACCAAGTCAAGTATTTCTAAATCTATTAGGTCCTTCAAAACAAAAGTTATTAACAATATCTTCTCTGTTCAGAGCTAGAATATTGCAGATTTACCTAGCTTTAAATAAATCTGTCAAAAGAAATTTTAAAAATAAATTAATCGCAAAGTACTTTACAAAAGCATTCACATTATCATTTCTTTAAGGGACAAGATCCCTGATGGTACAATCCACAGAACACATCTCCCGCATGAAGCACGTTGTTTGTTAGTTCCCAGAGGGCAGGCATCACATCAGATTTATTCACATCGCATGTTTCCCTGTTTATTCCCCTTCTTCTTGCTAACAGTGCTATATACTCTTGTGAATAAAAGAAAGTTTTCTACAATGCGGTAAACAACGTTTCAGTTTCCATTCCACAGCTGCCAGGGCCAATTCCAAACACCTTTGATATGGAAAGCCCGGAATACTTTTTAAGACAGGCTGATCCTAAGACAAGAGGAGAATACTCTAGTTTATGTACGTGGAAAACAGCTTTTAGAGCTCTTTTCCCAGGAAATAAGCAGCATTCATAATTAGTAGGGGGTTCTGTGTTACATGTAGATAAGAGCTACCAGACAAGCAAAACAAGGGCAGAGTCACCAGTTTCTAATTAATCGCATTGTGGCACAGCCTGACATGATCAGAAGTGACCTACTGACCACAGGTGAACCACCTATCAGTGGGCATCGGCAACAATGTTCTCTTTGCATTCTCCAGCACAGGGATTGGCACCAAAAAGGGGCAAGGATTTCAAATAACGAAGCATGTGTGTGTGCAATGCATAAATTTCAAACAAACTGGATGCCTTACTAAAACTGCACCATTACTGGAAACATTGGCAAATTATGAAACAAATAGACTTGTAAATCCCATGACATTTTATCAAACAGATATATTTTCTTCCTATTTCACATCCATATACCAAGTATTGTAAGTAGAGAAATTAAAATGACATGACAAATAGGAAATAACTAAATCTAAGCAAATAGCCGAGGATTTTGTCTATAGCTGTATAGACAACTAATTGTTTAATAAATTAAAGAAAACTGTGTATCAGAGTAAGAGGTTTTTGTTTTGTTTTAAACTAGGGCAAAATAATGAGTGAGGCTGAATCCCTGCCATAAAAACAAAGAATGCTGTCCTTAGTTTAGCTGTAATCCTGCCTATAAGCAGGGAAATGGGCTGAATGACCTTTTCAGTCTGAAGATTTATGATGGGATTCCATATAATTCTAAAACCAAAGGTAAAATAAGAAGATAAAATGCCTGTGGTCCTAAGAAATATTCAGAAGAAGTGCCACAAATCAGAATGGGGGGTGGAGATAGGGGATAAAAATGAGTATTATATCTAGAAACACAGACATTTATATATGCACTAGGGGCCCAGTGCACAAATTTGTGCACCTTGAAAGGAAATGTGGGCTGCGGTGGGCACAGAGGCGGGTTTAGGTCCATCCTCTGTGCCCCCACACAGCCCCTCCCGCCACAGCCCCCGGTCCCCTATCTGCCAGCAGCCCCGCTTCCACCGCTGCTGATGGTGCCGGCCCCGCTCACACCTGCTGCTGGCGTGGAGTGACTGGGGCTGGCACCAGCAGCGGGTGCGAGAGGGGCCAGCACCATCAGCTGGTGCGAGAGGCAGCTGCTGGTCCCAATTGCCCCTTAGGAGCAGGGGGAGGTGGAGAAGCCCTGAGGGGTGACTGGGACCGGCAGCTGCCACTCACACCCGCTGACGGCACCAAGCAATTGGGGCTGGCGCCAGGCGCTGGCAGCAGGTACGAGCAGTAGCTCCGGTGCCAGCAGCGGGTGCAAGTGGGGCCGGTGCTGGCAGCAGGTGCAAGCACCGGGCAGGATGGCAGCACGTGGGAACAAAGAATTTTCAGTAACCACCAGAGGCTCGCCCTGATGACTGTGACCAGCGCCCTGCCTTGGTCTGGAACCCCTGCTTACCTGCTCCACCATCCCACTGCGGCCGCTGGCCATCATGTTACGCACTCTGCCACCTACTGCTAATGCCCACCATGTTCTGCATGGGCCCCCTGGTGGTCAGTGCACATCATAGCGACCAGTTGTTCCACCATTCGGTCTATTTGCATATTAGGGTTTTATACATATAAATTTATAAATAAACACACATAGCCAAGCTCAAAAGCAAAAGAGGAAATCTCTGAAGCTCACAGCAGTCGGCTGCAGGAGGGAGGACCTGCAAAGAGGTTAAGACTGTGAACTTGGAAGCCAGACCACACACACCTCAGAGACACTGTAGGTTCGGTTCCACATCACGGCAACAAAGCGAGTAATAATATCTTTGCTGGTGAAGGATCTTGCCTTCAATTTGTAAAAAACAACAAAAACCCTGCAACATCTGTGAAGCTTAATAAAGTGAAGCACAATAAAACGAGGTATTCCTGTACTGGGTTTGTCCAGCCTCACCACTTACTTTCTAATTGGGATGACAGGAACTGTGCCTCAGAGTTGTTATGAGGTTAAAATAAGTGAATAAATAAAAGGAAAACACCTGAACAGTGCCTGACACATAACAAGCTCTCAGTAAATATTAGTTGATTTTGCTGCTATCATTATTGTTAATCAGGCTGAAGGGACACCAGATGATGTTAATTTAAAGCACCTTAGGAAAAGAAGTCAAGGCTGTGAGCCCATTGGGGTAGGCAGGTGGGAACCACAAACTCCCGGGACAGTCAGAATATCTCCCACCAGCTGCAGGAGCCAACATGGAGAAGGCCGCCCACCTCAAGCATGGGTGAAAAGAGACTTGAAAAATCAGAGCCCCTGGCCCTGCACTTGGCTTGGGTGTGGGGCTTGGATGTTGGCACTATCCAATCTGTGTGACAGCTGGGGATGAAGAAATTAACATAGAACCTTTTGTTCAAGAAAGCCTAGTGGGCCCTGGCAGCGGCCACCATGTATTCATGCCACAGAGACACCTCCACAGTCCAGGGGAGAGTCTTCAAGTGGAAAAATCACACTGAGCTCTGAGCCAAATAAATAAAAATAAATCCACACCTGGACATATCCTGGGTAAAACCATCAGAGGAAAAAAAAACAGATTATCTACAAAGGATGCAGACTTCTCATCAGCAGTAATAGATGCCTGAGGACAATGGAATCATGTCTTCGAAGTGCTGAGGGGAAATACTGTCAACTTAGAATTCTATACCATCACTCAAGAGCTAGGGAGAAACAGAAACGTTTGGGGGCACAAGAAAACGAAGCAAGGGCATCACCCAAAGACCCAGAAGCAAGAGATACTAATATAGGCAGGAAAGAGTGCCAAAAAGGAGAGTGAGATGTAAGAAATAGTGTTTGCTAGAAAAGGAAGAAATCAGATGAGAGCTTCCTCAACCCTCCACAACCTAACCTAAAATGTTGCCTTTACCAGTGGGCAGAGGGGAACACCTTCCCTCAAGTTACAGTAGGAGAGCTGTCTGTGCTCTGGAGACACTCCCTCTCTTCCTCTTCCCCTCTCCTTCACTCCCCTCCCCTCTTCTCCTCTTCCCTTGTAACTTACACAAGAGATCATTTGTATAAGTTACAAGGTGAAATATTTTACAATACTTTTATATCTTACTCTGTCTCATAAGGATTTACTCATGCTTGCTACTTTACAATATTTCTATTTAAGAAAGAAATACGCTGTCCCTCAGTGCATCTCCAAGATAAGCTGAATTACACTTTAAGTCCAAAAAGTTGGGTCACTTCACCCTCAGGGGAAATGGGAAACTTCACCCTCAGGGAAAAAGGGAAACGCAAGACATGCATGAGCTTGGGTGTGAATGATCTAGAATGTGGATGAACTTATTCCTCCTAAGAACAGGGTAGGGTGAGCAGATGGGTACATCTGTCACTGTTTGGACTCTGGGAAGAAAAAAGAAAAGTTTCACCTGCAGAAGGCTGAGGAACCAGTTGAGGTAATATTTGATTATTAATATTATCTTCATGCTAGAGGCCCGATGCACGAAGATTTGTGCAAGAATGGGCCTTCCTTCCCCTGGCTGTCAGCACCGCCTTCACTCCGGCCGGAGCTGCCTTTTCGCTCCAGCCCAGAGCTGCCTTTCCGCCTTCCCATGCTGCCCAGAGGCCGAGTGGCTGGGGCGGTACAGAACGCCTGCGTCGTCGCCATTGTGATGACACCAGCATACCGCACTGCCCCTGGCTGTTTGGTGCCTGAGTATGCAAATTAACCCACCATCTTTGTTGGGTTAATTTTCCTACTCACTCCTGATTGGCTGGTGGGCATCATGAAGGTACAATCAATTTGCATCTTACTCTTTTATTAGTGTGGATAAAGTTTTTTAAAACTTGGTTGAAAACACCTTTGACTCTTGAGAGTTCTAAACCTTTCACGCATTACTTTGTTTAAAAAAAAAGTAAAACGCAGAAAGAAATAATAGCCAAAAAAGAAAACAAAAACCATCCGACCAATTTAGGATTTAAAAAGAAGAGGCCTCCCCTCATATGGCCAAAAATGTTCCAAAGTATAGTCTTATAATCCTTTTTTCTTGCTTTATCAATTTAGACCAGTGATGGCGAACCTATGACACGCATATCAGCACTGACACGCGTAGCCATTTCTGATGACACGCGGCCGCTGAGGCGGCCGCATGCTGAGGATGAAACATTTGCTGCTCCTGAAGATGAAACATTTGCGAAATAATGTTTTTCCTCAAAGTGACACACTACCCAAGTTATGCTCAGTTTTTTGGCGAAGTTTGACACACCAAGCTCAAAAGGTTGCCCATCACTGATTTAGACCATGACTTCCAGTTATGGTAGAAAAGAATTTAGTTCTCTTATTTTTCAATATCCCAGTTATATCAGTTTTTGTTAAATCAGTAGTTGGTGCCTTTATTATTATTATTATTAGTTTATGTAAGTATGTTTCTCTGCTGAACTGTTGAGTATACTATGGCTATGTTTCCTTTCTTAAACATTTAGTTTTTCTTGGAGTTAACAGGTCTCTTTCATATGCTTCACTTTTTATTATCTATTGCTATTCTTCTAAAAGACTCTAGTTTATATGTAAAATCTCTTTTCCACACAAACATTAGCTATCTTCTGTTCCCGGTCCACATCTCTTTTTTCTTAAAACCTCTCTGTTCTGGAGTCCTCCATCCTCCCCCTCCATCGGGCCTCTGTGCCTGCTGCAGAGCTGGCAGTCTGGAACCTCTCCATTACTCCAGCAGTTCCCCATGATAATGGAAATTTTTGGAGAATCTGCCTGTCTGAAAATACCATTATTTTACTGTCACACTTGATTTATAGTGCTGGGTACCTAGGTTAGAATGACTTATTTTTTTCCCCTAAGGTTTTTTTTAAGGCACTGTTCCCTTCTCTTCGAACTTTAAGTGTTGCTTTTAAAAAGTCCGATGCCTTTCTGATTCCTCATCCTTTGCACGTGACCTTTTATAGGGAGTGGCGATAGGGTCAAGCCTTGGATTGACCTGTGGCAGAGCCACATACAAGTCCCAGCTTGAAGGGCAAAACCCTCCTAGCACAATTAAGCTTGACCTTATAGTCCTTCCTTGTCCCCAGGTAGCTAATGGGTTATGGGAGATGCAACAAGTGCTGCCAAAACAAGGCTTGAATAACTAAATAGATTTGAAACTCGCAAGAACATTGTAAACAGGTTGACCACTCCCCTTGTTTTGCTTTGTGTGATCTGACTATAAAATAAAGCTTCAGCTTACAGGCTGTGTCACCGTTTCCTTATCCAGGCAGAGTGATCCTACCTAGATTAAATGTATCTGTCTTCTTTAATCCTTCACTGCCCCTCCTCAGGTTCACCCCTGGCCATTCTGGACACAGTTCAACCTTTCATTTCTTCTCGTAAGTTTTAGTATCTAATCTTTACCCCTGGCATTCCTACACTCTGGGATGATGTGCCTGGCCTGGGAGACTATTTTTACTCCTTGCTCTGTGTTGTTGGCAGGCCCTTTTCGTTTGGAGACATGTCCATCAGTTCTGGGAAATTAATCCGTGTTATTTGTTTGATAGTTTCCTCTTGTCTATTTTCTCTCTTCTGGAACTCTTATTAATCAAATGTTGGACAAAATGAGATTGATCCTCTTATTTTCTCCCCCCTCCCCCCCCCCCATTGTCTAATTCCCTGTATGTGTGTTATACTTTTTTACTGAGAAACCTCTGCCCCTGACCTCCAATTCTTCCCTAGGGACATGTCCTTTCCAAACAAGTTTCTGCAGATTCCTGCTTGGGAGAGGAGGAGAGATAGAAGTTCCAGGTCACTTGAGATCCTCAAACAGGGTAGGTAAAAGGACTGAGTAGCCCCCAGAGTTCAGTAAGTGTCTGACCCCAGTGCCTTTTGCCTACCTGGGGTCTTCAGGAGGAGTGTGTCGCCAGCTGACTTTCTCCCTAAACTATACATTTCTGTGGAAGTGTATAGCTGCAGAGGGTCAGGGAGAGGACCTTAGGTCTAACTGCTCTGTGTGCAGACTGA
Source organism: Cnephaeus nilssonii (assembly GCF_951640355.1). Classification (NCBI taxonomy): domain Eukaryota; kingdom Metazoa; phylum Chordata; class Mammalia; order Chiroptera; family Vespertilionidae; genus Cnephaeus; species Cnephaeus nilssonii. The sequence continues at coordinate 52,659,452 of NC_137076.1, read as the reverse complement.
ATTGACCCCTTTATTTTTACCTCCCTCTGCAGTTTCCACCCTGACCCTTTCTGAAGCTGCATAGGACACACCATCTCATTTCTCACCAGTGTCTCTTTCTGCAGGCTTTCTGTCCCTTTCTTCTGGAAGAGTGAAGCCTGCTCTGCTAGTCAGATCCTTCTCCATCTACCATCTCTCATGCACTTCGGTCTTCTCTACTATTCTCTTGGAGGTTTGTAACCTTTAAATTATTTTACCATTATTTCAGTAGGATTTCTTTGGGGTGGACAGAGAGGCAGATTAAATGTATATGTTCAATATGCCATATTAATCAAATGCCTTTTTAACTGCCCTTTCTTCATTGGCTCATCAGCATTTTAAGAAAATTATTTTACTGCAGTAAGAACATGTAACATAAAATCTTCCCTCTTAAAACACATTTTTAAGTATATAATACAGTAGTGCAGACTATATCTCACTTAAACATTTAAATATTCTCAAGCCTCTTCCATATTAAGGAAATCAGGACTAATAAAAAATTTCCCTTGATGCCATGACTTCTTGTACCTACTGCATTCTCTTTTCCTTCATAGCCAAACTTCTTTAAAGAGTTGTCTCACCTCTTCTTTCATTCTCTCACCTCTTCTTCAGCACTCGCCAATTTTCCAATCTATTGCCACTACCTTCTGAACTCATGCATTTGTAGCTGAAAAACTGCATGTTTTCAGACAAAAACAACAATCTCTCCATAGACAAATACTCTAAGCTGGAGGGAGGAGCAGACAGACACCCTATAACTGCCCTTTATGAAAAAGCAGCCTTTTCTAAATTAACTGTCTTCCCCCACAGTGACCCAATATCAAATGAAGATGACCTTAGATACTGTTTGCAGGGACAAAAAGCACAAGTAAGGAAATGTTCTGAGATCAACTGTCCCAATACAACCAAAGCCCTGGAAGAGCAGGCACATTGGAGGCACTGCTCACAACCTGCCACTATGGGCAGTGACCCTAAGAAAAGTAAACCTCTGTCCTGACACGCCTTCCAGCGCTCAGTTCAATCAGCTTTCATTTGGATTTAAATGTATGGAATTCACCTACGATAATCCTCCCACCCCTCTTCACCACCATATATACATATTCTCTAAGGATGAAAGGAAATGCCACCTCCAAAACTATATGTTCTAGACAGACTATGAGCCATTTATTAGCACCAATAGTCACACTGTTCCTTCCATCCTAGAGTTGGTTGAAATTCAGCCAATTCTATGAAAGTATATGCTAAAATTTTGCTGATGAGTACGCTAGACCCAGTCATTCCTTGGGCTTAAGTGAAAATAAGTAGATAAATGAGTATTTAATGTATATTGTGGTTGAATTTTTTTCCCATTTTGACCACTTCTTAATTTTCAACAACCACAATCATTACTGACCTTATACTGTAATATCATGTGATATATATGCTGTTGTTTCCTTTAACTGGAGTTGCCAGAAGCCAATTCCAGCATGTCAGCAGGGCTGAATCATCTGGAAATGGCTGAGGGCATTTCCCCAAACCTGAAAAGGAGGCATAAATGATTGCTTGCTGCCAGATAGCTGAGGGCATTTCAATCTACATATTATTGCCTCCTGCTGGCCAAACACCTGAACAGCCTTAGGTAGTTCCCCCAATCTGACAATGGATTCTGTGTACTAAACCCTGGCCTTTGATATGTATATCTACCTTGCTTTAGGACAATTTGTGTTAATAAAAAGCAAGGGGTCCAGAGAGACAGAAGAACTTGGTTCCTTTAGCTAAGTCTTCTCTGGCCCCCCATAAGCCTTCCAAAATTATGTTTCGTCTCTGGACTCTTGATTAATTTACACACAGCACCTTCTCCAGATTCCTAAAACCCTTCTAGATGCTGGATCAAGACCCCTGGCATGAAGTCCTCTTCCTTCATTTATCTGCCTAACTCTTACCTGGCCTCTCAGATACCACCTCTTCCAATACCCTTTCTTAACCAACTATACCCTACTCCAATTTCTCATAATAGTCCTTCTCTTACTGATTACCTGTCCCATGCTCTGCCTATTACCCTCCCAGGAGTAATCACACAGTACTCTACTTGTTTATAAAACACACTTCCCCAAATAGTCTTTGAACTCAAAAGCAAGGATCATTGCTCATCTTTATTTTCCAGTTTATAGCAGTGTCTGGTATTTAGTAGACATTCTAAAATGCATGTGAAATGAGTGAATAAATGGATGAATAAACATGCTATTTAGACTTAAAAAAATTTATAGAGATGGGTCTTTAGAAAACATTTAGTCCATCCTATTTCATCCAAAGTTCCCTAAGCAAATATTTCCTAAGAGCTGTGCCAAGATATTAAAACAAAGAAATCATGATCTATGTTCAATAAAACATAAACACTTTCTAATGTAAAGAGGATTAAATAAAAATCTTACCGGCAAAGTTCCAGGCAGAGATGCATCAAAAAAAGATACTAAAGAATTTGGAGGTGCTGCAAAGTGGACTTGAGATCCAGAGAAGAGTTTCGAGTTGGAGGAAATCTGGGCATGAATTTCCAAACCCACCACGGCTGCCCACTGGTGTTCACTAAAGAGAAAGATACAATGGTTAAGCAATAGTTAGATCTGTCACCATAAATAAATTTCTATGAGCCTAAGCCACAAATGTTAATTTCCTATTTGTTTTTAACTTATTAACATTTTATTTCCTTACATTTAAAAATGTATCATCTTGTATTAGTGATTAAATCAAAAGCAATTCATGATAAACACCTACAAGACCAGCAAAATAAAATTCATTTACAACGTGGCAGAGAGTTCACTGTACAAACAGTAGGCCACAGAGAAAGGAACAATTTGACATCTTAATTTAGAAATGGGTATCAGGTAGTGTCTGCTTGGCTGACTTCAGTGAAAAGCAGCCTTTTCTAAATTAACTGTCCTTTATGAATTAATCACTCAGCAAATGAAGAAAGCTGACCTTGTACACATTTTTAGAGTTAACGTCAGGATTCTACTACTAGAGAAATAATGGTAAATAAATAGCTGCACATCTCATTATTTAAAAAGAGAAATTCTGTTTATGTTTTCAATTCCTTTTTATAACAATGGCTCACAAGTAAAATTATCAGTGACATGGATGTAATCGATCACTACTAAATAATACTCCTGGAAATTTTGTGCACAGGAAAACATTAAACCATCAGATTTGGGGTTTTTTGTTTTTTGTTTTTTTTTGTCCCCAAATCACTTTCAGTTACCCAGATGTAGGTTCAAGTTCTTTTGCTTAGTTGCTTATGTTTGATGGCTATAAAATCTAAGAAGCTGTTAAAAGCTATAATTTCTCTTATCTGACCACCCCCCTCTGTTGGATCTTTGAATGTCCCATAAACAGGTCTCTCCAGGTTCTTATAAGTGTCCCTCTGAAACCCGATTTGCAGATAGTCTATTCACCATACTCTTCTCATACTTTGTCTGTTCCTATCCTGCTTTTTTCCCAAGCAATTTTCTATATTATCTAGATTTTTGTTTACATGTTTTAGATTTTGTTTCAATCATTCCAACATATGAAGTTCTATATCTACAATATTGTGAGATTAATTCCTTCTTTTTACAGTTTGGAAGCATCGCCTATAATTGAGAGGAATTAAATGAAGACTTCGTTAGAAATTCTGCATTTCCCTAAAACATTATTCAAAGTACTTTTTCAGTTTCGTTATGTGAGAGAGAGAGAAAAAATACTTTCCATTCGCAGTGAGGTGATCTAACTTATGAAAAGTACAGAAATCAATCTTCTGGACACTTTCCCCTCTGTTCCTCCAACTGAGAAGCACAAGTAATGCCAACCTAACTATCTCATAGGGTTAACAGAATATTAGCCATGTGCCTTATATTTACGTATTTAAAAAGAAACTGTTTTAAGTCTTATGTAGTAAAGAATTAACAGCCGTTCAGGGGATATCTAGCAAAATAAGCAAAGCTCTCTACACAACCAGAGCGAAGCTTTCTCGTATTGGCTGCATCCTCTTGTGTCTAGACCAGTGATGGCGAACCTATGACACGCGTGTCAGCACTGACACGCATAGCCATTTCTGATGACACGCGGCCGCATGCCGAGGATGAAACATTTGCTGCTCCTGAGGATGAAACATTTGCGACTAGAATCTTGGAGTTAGTTTTTTTCCTCAAAGTGACACACTACCCGAGTTATGCTCAGTTTTTTGGCGAAGTTTGACACACCAAGCTCAAAAGGTTGCCCATCACTGGTCTAGACACACATGTTCACCATGAAAGGCCTCCGCAGAAGGTGGTGCTTCCTGACTACAGACATGAAGCCACCACTATCCAGCGCTTATAGGTAAAGCCTCCCTTTCCACCTTGAGAAGTCTGCTGGCCCATAGTAATGCTAAATGTCAGCTAAATAAGATCCCGCTTCTAGCGTCACAGACCCCACTGCTGGGACGATTAGGAAGGTGACTGAATCCCCTCTTCTGTCTGTGAAGCTTTCAACTTAACACCTGCGACTTCACACATGCGAATTCCCCCCCCAATACACCGTATATCTATTCGAGGAGAGCGGTTTCTGTGCGGAGGCGGGGCTCACAGAGGACACATTCTGTGCTTTCAAGGCTGCAAGTTACAGCCCAACGCCCTCCCACTCAACAGAATGTCCAAACTGACTGCTGAGCTGAGTGGCCACCATCTTCCCAGTCCCGCAGTTGCAACCTCACACAGGACTGGGCAGTATGGTATGAAATCGTATACCCTTTCCTCGGCTTCTGGGCCGTGACGAGGGGCTGCTGAGCCACTGAGCTCTGTCCCCTTTTCCCGCTGGACCTGGACCCAGTCGGAGCCCCTCTTCCGTGGCGAGGACCGCGGTCAATGTTGGCTAAAATCCAACGCCTTGCAGGACAGCACCAGCGCAGCACGGGCGCCGCCATTGCCCCTCAGCCGTCCGTCGGTCGACGCAGCCGCCCTCTGCCGCGAGGGTCTCTGGGAAGTGTAGTTCTGGGAAACGTGTAAAACTCTATAGGCTCCAACAGGAAGACTTCTGTTCCCGGCGAGCACTGCGAATCGAAGGCTGCCGGCACCCTGGCGGGGAGGGGAGGGAAAGAGAAATCGAGGAGAGCGAGTGAGGGTTTCCGGGTCAGAAGGGGTGACTCCTCCTAGCGGGGAGTTGGAGAGGTTTGCGACTGGGAGCCTGTGTTAAGAGTTTGAGTGAGAGCAGGTGGTGAGGAGGATCCAAGGCTGAGAAAAGTGGCTGGGATTTTATACCACAGTTAACGTTTCGAATTGAAGTCAATGACCTTGACCTATCTCGAAGACTTCCTGAACCCCCAAACCCGCTCTATTAATTTCTCTGTCTACTGTCCCACTTCACACACCAATTTGTGCATTAATGCAACAAATACTTATTTGCGAGTCTACTCAATACCAGGCACACTCCTTAGGCACTGGGGATGAAGCAGTGAACAAGACAGTATGCTCATGGAGCTTACATCTTGGGAGGGAAGACATACAGAAAAGTTAACAAAAACCGGATACTTTGATGCAGGTGAAAAGTGTTAATATTTAAGCAGAGTTGCTTGGAGACAAACAGACCTAGGTTGAGCCTTCTAGAGCATTTTAACTTACAGGCATAACTCGTTTTATTGCACTTTGCTCCACTGCATTTCACAGGTGTTGCTTTTTTTAAAAATATAAAATGGAACTCAAGACCCTCCAAGAGCAAAAAGATGATGGCTCACTGAAATACTGTACTTTATTATGGTGGTCTGGAACCCAAACCCAAAATATTTCTGAGGTGTGCCTATACTTGCTTTATTATGGTGGTCTGGAACTAAACCTGCAATGTCTCCGGGGTATGCCTGTATTCTCCTTTATGTTCTTGGCCAGTATTCAAAAACAGTCTCATATCAAGTCTTATATGAGAGGAAGCCTTGATAGCAGATGCCATCATTCCAGCAGACTTCCTTTATTTTTCCTGCTTGGAAACTCATACCCCTTGTTGAAACTATCATTGATTTCCTGCATTTGTACACACAACTTAGATTAGTCATTCGGCCATTCTCTATTGTGTCTCCCTATTTTAATTCTCCACATAGTACTTATGACGATCTGATGTTTATGGAGAATTTGTCTTATTCAACACAGTATTACCAAAATACAAAATAGGCCCCTCACAAATATTTGTTGAATGAAGGGGGGCAGTGTGGATAATGCATTTGACAAAGGATGGCATGGATGTCCTCTTTTTAGGAGGGAGGTGATGAAATAGTGTTGTGGTGGAGGCAAAGAGAAATTGACCTATGTGAGACAGCTTTAGAAAGTATGAGTGAAGGATTTGGTGATGGGTTGGATATGATGGTGGAAGGCTAACTCCTAGATTTCTGGCTTGTACAACTGGATGAGTGATAGAGCTAGTCACTGACATAAGGGAACTAGAAGAGAAGAGGATTTGCAGAAAAATATGAGTTTGGTTGCCTTAGAGACTTACAGGAGGAGAAGTGAAGTAGGCATCTTTGATGCCTAATTGAATATGGAAAAGGGAAAAAGCCACATAGTCTGCATTCTTCACTTCACACTGATAGATTTTCAGCTATTGATCAATAAGTAATCTATTAATTAGACAACTATTACCTACAACTATCCCCATTAATACTCCGATACAAATATGATATGCAATTTAATTCATTTCTGTAGCCAATTTCAGTTACTCTCCTTAAAATTGTCATTATTTACTTTTTCTATCCATTTTATTATTTACTTTTAATATATCATTGATCTAAATTGCTACACCAGAAGTATTTTCACATGATCAAAAAAGAAAACAAGAGAAATGACAGAGACTGCAGAGTACAGTTAGAGATTTGTTCCGAAGTTTATCTCTAATTATTGTTCTCCTATCGTGTTCAGATCACTCTTTAGACACTTCAATCGTTTCTCTCCTCTGAGTTTCTATATTTCCCACCTTTACTCTAGGATAGCTTGGTTTCTCTTTCTCATGTAGCTCCTCAGGTCTTTCTGGCCCAGACTTGGGGTCAGGAGAGTTCCACCTCTGATAGGCCTGCAAGAGGAGAGAAAACCCTGTATCTCAGAAGTGAGCATGGGCATCCTTCAGCCAAAAGGAAAGGGAGCACCTTGCTACCTTACCATTGCTGATCAGCATGCTTAGGAGGCAAGTCACTCCCTAACAAGAAGAGCTGGGATGTTTTTGAAAAACCCTGTAAGAGATAGCAGCACACCTGATGAAAGTCCTAATTTTATGGGCAAAATGCGCTATAATGGAAACATCTTATGCAGTGATAGCATATCACTTCAAAGACTACCACCCCACCACTAGAGGGAGAGAAAATTCTATGCATGAAAGTGGATTTGATTCCTTTTACAAATGGAAACCTTCCCGTTCATTGCATATTGCACAGCCTTTTCAAAATCCCAGGAGAGCTAATGGCTCTATTCTCCCCTCTAGATTACCTGTCATTTCCCGAAATGCCCACTGGTTTCCTCGTGCTTGATCTAGTGTCTAGGAGTGCACTGTTTTCTAAGCATCCCTCTTCTCTTGCTCCTTAGCTCATCAGGTGCTGCCACTGAACCTCCTACCATGGGACCATTTCTTGCCTTCCTCTGCATGCCAAATCAGATATCTGTCAGAACTCTTACTGACAGACAGCTTTCTACCCGAGAGAGCTATTTTGGTTCCACCAAAAAGGTAGCTGTCATCTGGAAGACACAGAGATTTTCATTTTCAAGAAGCTCGAAGAGGTAGCAGGACAGGGTTTCGAGCAAAAAACATTTTCTTAGGGAGAGTTTCTCAGCTTTTATTTTATTCATGTAATCGACATCGTACAAATAAATTTAGAACAAGTTGTTTTTTTTTAAAAAAAGAGATGTAAACCAGAGCTGAATTTCAAGTTGTTACTTATAAAGTATACCTAAAGTAGTAAGAAAGTATATCTAAAACACTATGCTTGGTTTTATTTAGTATTCTTCAGAGAGCCTTTGAATATCAGAGTTGGAACGCATTGGCTTCCCTCTCTGTGTTTGACTTAAAATCCCCAGGTATCTAAAGGAACACATTGATTTCTGAACACAAATCATTTGCCCCCAAATCTACGTTGTGTTTAATTGTCATCACTTTCTTTCTCATCCTTTCACTGGTTTGGGAATGGGGGTATGGTGCGAAAACATGGGATTCTAGGGCTTATAATATCCTCAGTAACCTAGTACAATGTGAAGGAATGATATAAGTGGTTCTAAGTTTCCTTTTTTTTTTTTAAATGAAGTAAACAATTTTAATACAAACATTAAAATTTCAAGTAAAATTAAAAGATAATTCCTATTATTTATTTTAATAATATGACATGGCAGTGTCTCTAAAAATCTACTTATATACAACTTTGAATCTTAAAATTAACCTATTCTTTAATAAACTATTTTTGTCCTGTGACAACAAAGGCTTTAAAGATGGTTAGCAGACTAATAAACAGAATGCCCTTTGCAGTCTAACAGAGCTGGATGTGAACGCTTGTCATAGTATTTCTTTAAAATATATATATATTTTTATTGACTTCAGAGAGGAAGGGAGAGGGAAGGATAGATAGAAACATCAATGATGAGAGGGAATCATTGATCAGCTGCCTCCTGCACGCCCCCTACTGGAGATCGAGCACAACTTGGGCATGTGCCCTTGACCGGAATCAAACCCGGGACTCATCAGTCCACAGGCCGACACTCTATCCATTGAGCCAAACCAGCTAGGGCCATCGTAGTATTTCTTAACACAATTATGAGTTTGGTCCCTCTGTGGGACTGGTAGTTTCTTTCTGTTTTATAGCTGTAGCACCCAGCCTGCTGTCTTGACATTTTATGACATGTAGGGAGGGAGTGAGGGTAGCTGGGTCAGTATAAATTCTCTTTAAAAAAGGAGGGAAAAAAACCTCACCTAAGGTGATGTACATACGAGAAAAAGTGACAGCAAAAATTTTCACACAGGAAGAAGTGGTACTAGAGGAAGTCCTATTTTGGAAAAAGTCCTGTTTTCTGAAAACATAAAGTTCCTTTTTAGAAAAGCCACATTTTAAGACCAAGTTAAGTGCCATTATGGGAAGAAGAAAGACAGGGAATAGGTGCATGCCGGGCAGCCGAGAGAACAGGATTCATTTCCTTTTATTTAACCATTAAGTCTTGATTCTGATAAAATACTGATGTGGAGGGAACAATTCCTTTCTCTAGAAGATTGCTTTGAGGCAAAGAAATCTATAACTTTTTCTTCCTTTCCAGGGCAAGGAATAGGACAGCCCTGTCCAAAGTCTTTGTAGAGATGAAGTGCCATCTGGGGGAGATAGGCCAGTGCATTGCTGCCTTTCGGTTTGCCCAGCCCATAAACTGTAATCTCTCCACGTCTTAGCTTCTTCGGTCTGGTCTCAAGGAATGGTTTGCTGTTTTCCCGGACCCTTTCTTTTCTAGAAATCTGCATAGTCCTGGAAGCAAACCAGAATTATGAGTAAGAAATAAGTTCTACTTCTACACATCCCTGTGACTCACCACTTATTTGAAAGAAGGTACTCCTCAGTCAAAAGAAGTGAGTCCCAGAACATGTTAAGCTTTGTGTCTCTGTAAGCTATGTTTAGCATGTGGTCAGATCCTTGCTATGCACTAAGAAGCTCTAACCTTTGTGTTAGGGAATTGGGGATTTGGCTTTGAAAGTTAAGGAGCTTTTAACACACACACACACACACACACACACACACACACACACACAGACACACTTCTAAGCAGGATCTTATTTCAGAATAGTACACAAATAATGATCGAGAGCTTTTAGATGCTGTTTTTGTATGTCAGATGGTTCTGTTGGTTTTAAGTTTAAAGATTTTGAGGAGCAAAAAGTCTGATATTAAAGAACTAGGCCACCAAGAACCATGGGCTTTGATGACACCTTTCCCACACTGAATGAAAAATGAACTCCTACTTGATAAGTGAGGGGACAGTATATCAGAATCCACCAGGTGGTCCAGAGAGAACAGAAAGGTGTATCTTACACATCGTGCCAGGTAATCCATGTCCTTACCTATGAGTTTCTGAACTGGGATCTGCCCTTGAACCAAGAATGGATGGGCTGCACAAAGCAATAAAGGCTGAAATCTCATGGGTGGCAGAGCCTTCAGGGCTCACTACCATTTAACGTATGGCTATTGAGAGGAAATTTTTCCATAAAGAGGTGCCAGGTTGCATTAAAAATCAAGCAGCTCAATTCAAACACATTAGCAATTAAACGTTACAACTCCTGAGATAAATGCAAAGAGAGAGACAGAAAAAAGTTCCCAGTGACTCATGAATACTCATTTTAGAGGGAAAGACCAGCACAGACATTATTCATGTCTCCTTGGAGTCTGATTCTAGATTCTAATTCAATAAGATTTGATAACTTGACCCAACAGTGATTTCAAGTTGATGTTGATTTTACACTTAGACCAGCTTTGCTACTAAAAGGTATTTTCACTTCTCTCACATGTAATAAAAATGAAAAGAAATGATGTTAAGAGTGGGACTGAATACCGTGTTTTTCAAAAGACAAAAGCAAAATTACATAAAATGCCACCCTAGCAAATCAGAGCCCATCTAGCCTAATATCCTATCTGTGTTCATTCTGTAAAGCTGTTACCATTTTTTGCCACAGTACATTGGTATCAGTGGGAAACATTTTGCAGTGATTCAGAACCCATGACTCTTAAAATTTTGTATAGATTCATTAAGTAAATGCAATATGTTTTGTTTGCCACACCAAAATTCACATCATCTGATGAAATGTTCTCACAATTTATGAGGGTCAGTTTGACATTTCACAATCTCTCAGTTTAGTGTCCTTAGTAGATGTCAACATGAAGAATCTTGAGTTTAGGAAAGAAAATATTTGTCTTGCTTAGTTTTCTAGACCAGCAACCAATTTAGATGCCTGGGGCCTTTCTCTTGGGATCTATGACAAGAGGACATTAGCTGCTGTGTAACAACCTCCCTTATAGAAATTCTGTTTACTGTAGCTCACTTCCCCAAGGAAGACCAAAAATATTTTGCCATCGGTCTACATTGTTTATTATCTCCTTCTGGAAATGTCAACTAGACTTATCCTTATGCCCTTGTGTTCTCTTTACCCAACAGAGATCTAAGGTGTTACTTAACTTCAAAGTGATAATATCCCTTTGCATTGGTTCTGTGGGGCAATGGATCATATGAACTGTGCTCTCACTGTGTAAGTGAATAGTTGTTGTCCATGGAGTTGCAAAAATATAACTGAGTAGGTGTGTGTTTTGTTGGATTTCTATGACTCAAATGTTGTGTTTACTCTTTCTTTTTTCAAAAAATGCTATTACTTATTTTCAGTTGTCAAGAAACAGCAGGCTTGGAAGTGGTCATTTTTACTCTCTCTGGAATGTAATGTGGCGGGACAGGCCAAATCACGGGAAATTAATTCGTTTCTGTTATAAGGCTCACGTGTCTGAGGTCCTGCTCTGCCTCCAGTTCTGTCTATAGCTAAAGTCTGCTCCTTTTCAAGGGGATGCTTAGGAGACAGCCACCCAAAGATTATTTTCCATAGCAAAAGCCAGGTAAGACATAGAATGTAATCTTTGTTAATTAAGGTAGAGGCAGAAAGGATCACTTCACTTCCTATATTTTTAAACCACATACTCTTGAAAGAGCAGTTAACATTTACTTTCTGAGGCCTCACATTGCCTGATAGTACTTCTACATTATACTACCTGTGCCTTTTGATATAAGATAAAAACTATAATATTCCCCAGGTATGTGGTCTCACATAAGTCTTATCTACATCAAGAACTCTTCTCTGTTATCCCCTGGTATAAAATCAACTAATAAGTTCAATTGAACAAATATATATAGGCCTGACATTTTCATAATTTTATTTTTTTCATAGATTTATAGTTGAACATGCTTTTCTTTCAAGGTAAACATCTGCCCCCAAATTCCCTTGCTTTTCTTTTTTATATGCTTTTAAATGGAGGGCTTTTGTTTCAAAGATTCGTTTTGGTGTCAGATAACTTCTTACATTACACTTAGAGAAACCACAAAAATCCAAAGACCAAATGTGTATTTTTATTTTATTTACTTTTATTTTTTAAAGCTTTTAAAAAATTGATTTCAGAGAGGAAGCGGGAGAGAGAGATAGAAACATCAATGATGAGAGAGAATCTGTGATCGGCTGCCTCCTCCATGCCCCACACTGGGGATTGAGCCCGCAACCTGAGCAACCCTGACTGGGAATTGAATCGTGACCTCCTGGTTCATAGGTTGACACTCAACCACTGAGCCATGCTAGCCAAGCTCAAGTGTGTATTTTAAAGGTAAACAACATTTTTTGCTGATTTCAGAATATTAGTGATTTTATTTTCCCTACGACAGAACAGGGCAACCATAATAAAAAAATCTTCAATTAACATTGACTTACATTCAACATAAAGCACAGATGTAGAAGAATTGGTTTAAAGAGTTATTGAGCAACATAAAACTTACAGTAAGCCAAGATATAACTAACTCCTGAGTTATCTGGGGTCTATAATTAATTTTAAAAAATCAAAACACTTAAAAAATAGCCTTCTGAACCAGCGGTTGGGGACAACAGGGGGGTGGGAGCATGTGTGGGGAGGGGTGTGGGATGGGAATGGGGGCATGAGGACAAATATGTGATACCTTAATCAATAAAGAAATTAAAAAAAATAGCCTTCTGTGTTGAATTCTAGTGTGATGCTGCTTTTTGTAGAATCATTTCTATAAAATGTGAGTTTAGTTATAGATTGCAAGTGACTCAAAGATGTTACAATATAAAAGAAAATGATACTCTAGAGTCTTTGTTCAGGGCTGTTTGGGGCTCTTTTAGAATGCTCAGTTTACTCAGAGGACTGCTTTTAATCGTCCGAAGCAAAAGGAATTTCATAAATTAAAATGGTTGGCCAGATGGAATTTCCTGATTAATTTTTTAGTGTTTGGTGTTAAACATAATAATAAAAAGAAGAGTTCTGAGAGTAAACCCAATTAACATTTCATAAAATTCATTGCTCTAGATATGGCTTACCCTTTATTTTTATGGTTTCCGCCCACCATCTTCCCGGAGAACCTGACTAGCTTGAGAAACAGAGCATTGCCAACTCCCCTCCCTCCTGCCCAGTTGTTCCTTCCCTTTCTCCTTCGCTCAGCTTCCTTCTGTCTGTTCTCCATCCATTCACTAGTCCTTACTAGGCTTCAGACACCCTTCCAGGGCTTCCTCTATCCTGTTCTTTATGGATACTCGTGGAGGGAACAAGTCACTGCCGCTAGAATGGACAGGAGACTCTTAATTCCATTTGTGATCATAGACTAGCTAATCATTTTATGAAAACTAGTTATTGTGATGTTGAAGCAAAGGTGGATGTTCTTACTATATTTTTCTTTTCTTTTTAAAAAACATTTTCAGCTTCATCGATGTGTAATTAACGAGTAGATTGTAAGATATTTAAAGTGAACAACATGACGATTTGATATATGTATGCATTGTAAAAAATCACACCATCACTTTAATTAACACACCCATTACCTCTTTTGGGGAGGGCAGGGAAGAACATTTAAGTTCTATTCTCGTAGCCAATTTCAATAATACAATAGGGTGTTATCACCTATGTTTCTACATTAGATTCTCAGATTTATTTATTTTATAACTGAAAGTTTGTACACTTTTACCAACCTCTCCCTCCTTCCCCCACTCCCTAGCCCCTGGCAATCACTTTTTTACTCTCTGTTTTTATGAGTTTTGCTTTTTTTAAAAAAAAAAAAATTTAGATTCCACATTTAACCTTTGCACTCGGATGTCGAGATTAAAATTACTCTTTGAATGTATCAATAATTTGAAATATTAAAAAATCCAAATAAGTAAGTTTGTATGAAAAGAAACTCGTTTTTTATTCTACTGCCGCGCTTTGTAAAATCTGGGGTATTTAAAAAATTAAATCCCGAGTAGAATAAAGGAATCGAGAAAAAAGCAAGCGAGTACAAAGGGTTAAGTGGTACCATGCGGTGCTTGTCTTTCTCTGAGTGGCTTATTTTACTTAGCATAATGCCCTCAAGATTCATCTGTATTGTCATAGATCACAGGATTTTCTTGTTTTAAAGGCTGAATAACATTCCATTTTATATATATACTACATTTTCTTTATCCATTAATCCATCAGTGGGCACTTGGTTGATTCCATGTCATAGCTATTGTGAATAATGCTGCAATGCACATGTGAGTACAGATATTTTCAAGGTAATGATCTTGGGGTTGTTCTTCTTTGTCAGATATACCCAGAAGTAAGAGGGCTGGATCATATGCTATTTTTAATTTCTTGAGGAACTTCCATTTCCCTATAGTTTTTGGATGTCCCCATTTGCATTCAAGATAAATATATTCATTTGGATATTTGCGACAAACGTTTGGAAAGAGACTCTGTCCTATTAGACTGATATTTTTGAGGATAAGAACCATATCTTTTATGTATCATGTCCCTTCCATTCTCAAAAGTAGGCTAGCCATACTGGCCACCATCTACCCACTGCTTCTGGGAATTATTTACCCTTCCCATCCACTCCATCCACGTGACTGCCAAGTGGAGTTAGGACTCCATGCCAGGGCTGGCTCCATAGTTTAGGGGATCCAGTGCAAAATTAAACTGCAGAATCCCTTGTTCAAAATGTTTTAAGAACTTCTAGATGGCCACAGCAGAGCATTAAGCCAAGTATGCCATCCTTCGAAGCATTGGTCTCTGTGTGACAGCACAGGTGTATGCCCATGAAGTTGGACCTGCTCTACACGCACACACACACACACACACACACACACACACACACACAGAGCCATGGCTTATTGGGTCCTGGCGGGGGGCGGGGGGGACGGACTATTTGACCCACATAAGATCAATTAGAACCCTTTTTTGGTTTATGTATTTGTACCAGAACTAAGAAAAGAAGCTTTTCCAACTGGGTAAAACTAGGACCTATCAGCAATCTTGTTTCCAGCCATGTGAAGAAAGCAATCAACGTGCTCAACAATCCCTCCATTGAATCTCAGACATGTGCAAGGAGTTTTGCTCATGCCCCCAATATAATCTAAGGTCCTGATAGCCTGCTAGTGCTCCTGCACCCTTGCAAGTTACCCTCCAATAGCCTAGAGGCTGGATCAGATGACCTTGTGAGCATTTTCAGGATCTGTAATTCTCTGAGTATATAATCAGGTTCTGTAAGACAGACTTCATCTATAACTGTAATGTGTATGAACACAGAAGAGTGTGTAATTACTTATTTCAATTAGTCAAGGTGTAAAGAACAGTCATTTGCTTAGTCCTTGATCGTGTAGTGACCACTGAAATTTAAAAAACCTGTTTCTTTAAGGTGGCCATCAGCCAAGCAATTTTTTAGCAAGGCGATTCTGAGAGCTTCCTTAGGGGGAAAATTTAGGTCCAAGCAAAGAAGACCTCATACTCCAGGAAACCTCCATCTATCTCCATAGTTTCAGTCACTTTCTCCGTTTCCCATAGTACAACTCCAAACAATTTTCTCAAAGAGGATTCAGAAAACACTGGTAAATGAATAGAGATTGGCTCCTGGCAGACCTCTTAACTGGCATTCTCCTGGGAGCTAGTTTTAAAGCATAACTTTAGGGGCAAAGCACAGTCAATTTCCATGGACTGGGGCCTGGGCTTTGGTATTTTCTGAGGTTTTTTTTTGTTTGTTTTGTTTTTAATTATCACATTAGTCAGACTCTTCAAGGGAAGAAACAAGGATCAGGATTAAATAAAGGTCATAACTGAAGTTTAAATTGAATAAGTAGTTACTTCCTAAATATACACAGAAATTTAGGGGAAACTTAGCTGGATTTATTGTGCTATCTCAACTATTTTTAAATAAAAAATGTACATAGATTAGAATCTGTCCCAATGAGAAATAAGCAATGCCTCAAATTCATGAAAAAAAACACACACAAAAAACAGTTTGTCACAGAATAATATTTAAGCAAATTATCATTCCTAGGAAGACTCTTTTGTTTAGGTCACCTCTTTGTAAGTTTATAGATGAAGATGCTAGATCCCAGGATGGTGAAAACTCCTATCTTCACAGTGTGTACCGAGATCCACCCAGACCTCTTCCCCTAACTCGGGCTGGGTTAATATCCAGAGCCCGGCTCTGTGCCCTGCCTCAGAGGTGAGAAATTGATATGTGTCATAATGATGACTTGCTCTTACATTAATATTTTTAGTTCTTCAAATTGAATAAAATTTAGCTTTTTATCTCCTAAGTAAAAACAGAATAAAGCTAAGGTGAGAGCCATACGACTTAGAAGGGAAAGAAAGTCTACGGAGACAATCCCTAAGGGAAGGTCTTCTACAAATGTCCCAAAGATTAGGTCCATATGTCTTTCTGGAACTTTTGCCAAGATAGTCACAGGATCAAAATTGCTTCTTCATGGCCATTATGCAGTGTCACATCTTACAGAGCCAGAGGAATCCATTCCAGACATGCAGGACACACATCCCTTCAGCTTCTGTCTCAGGCAGGCTGTCAGCTAACGCCACAGCACAAATCACCAAGGGCAGTCAGAGCCTTAGAACTAGTCCTGCTAACCTGTTCCTTACTGTCCTAATGCAGGGCAGCCGGGCCCCCGTTCTGCATGTGGCCTTCCCCATGCAGCCACTCCCAGACTAGAACAAACAGGGTAAGAGAGGGAGCAGGAAAGAGAGGGAAGAGGTTTTGCCAGGCAGAGGAGAGGAAATAAGTCATATATCCAAGAACTCTGTAGCACATAAATTTCGACTTGTGCTGCCAGTCCTTTAACTGGCCAGAAAGCACACTCCAAATGCCACGCCTCCTCAATGTTCTCCTCTCTCTCTTCCTCCCTATGGTCTGTTCTCCACAGCTGAATGCTCCTGAGTGTTTCCACTCTTAGAAACAGTATGATTCCTGTCAAACCACAGCTTCAACTTTTCAGAAAAGCTCTTGAGCTTTCATTTCTGTAACCGAGACCAGCAATCTGTCATGTACAGTGTCATTTCCAACTGACTGTTGGAAATCTCCACCTGGATGCCCTGCCAACACCTTGAAATCAACATGTCCACAAGCTCAGCATCTTCCTTCCTGAATGCAGTGTTCCTTTCCTGAACGTTTTTCTGTTAATAATAAACCACTCTCAGTGATTCCGGCTACCGACATTGAAATTACACATGAATCTTGCCTCCCCTGTACTGTCACACATGTTTGGTGATTGCCAGGTTTCTGGCCTTGGTGACTAAGCAGAGATGTTGCCTCCATTGAAGAATAAGCTGGTGTGTGGGACAGGATATTAAGTGCAGCTTGGGACACATTGAATTTGAGATGTCAGACATCTGAGAGTGATGGAGCTACCAGAATGGGGTAGAACTTGGCCTCTGATCTTTTATTCCTGAGAGCACACATGAGGTTCCTGGATCAGAGGCAGAGATATTATAACTGCATGGGTTGCTCACAACCCTGCCCTTTCAGGACGATGCAATGAAAGCCAACTGTCACCCTCTGTGTGCAAAAGGGTTTTTGGATTATAGCAGAGGAACTCCAGAATTATGAATCTGAAACCTGTCACAAACATTTTCTCAAATATTTTCCTCTGGACATGTTATTGTTTTAGGCTTTACATTTAGGTTTACGATACATTCTAAGTTATTTTTTTAATGGTTCAAGTTATGGATAAAATTCCTCTTTTTAAAAGTGGATATTCAATTATTCCAGCACCATTGATGGAAAAGACTACCATTTCTCTACTGTGTTGCCTTTGCAACATTATAAAAACAATCAGTTGTTCATGTATATGTATTTCTATTACTGGACTCTCCACTTTGTTCTGTTTATTTCTATGTCTGTGTTTACTCCAGTACAACACTGTGTTGATTATTATAGCTTTATAATAAATCTTGAAATTGGTTAGTGTTGTCCAATTTTGTTCTTCTTTTTCAAAGTTGTTTGGCTATTCGAGGTTCTATCTGATTTCATATAAATTTTAGAATCAGTTTGTCAGTTTCTACAAAAATAATTGCTGGTATTTTGATTGAAATTTCATTGAATCTATAGATTAATTTGAGGAAAGCTGATATGTTAACAATATTGAGTCTTATTTAGCTCTTCTTTGATTTCTCTCAGCAATGTTAGTTTTCAGTGTACATGTATGGCATAATTTTGTCAGATTTATGCCTAAGTACATTAGATTTTTGATGCTATTATAAATAGTATTATTTTAAATTTTTAATTTCTGATTGTCACTAGTACATAGAAAAACAACTGATTTTTTGCTTATTATTTTCCACTCTTTTATCTGTTTCCTCTAGCATTCATCTTTATATTCAGAAAACAATCTTACTGAAAATCACTTATTAGCTTTTTTGTAGATTTCAATAGATTTTCTACATTAATAATTATGTTGTATGCAAATAAAATCAGTTTTACTTTTAAATCCAGATGCATTTTTTCTTGCATTATTTACTAACTAGAACTTCTGGGACAAGTTCGAATAGAAGTCATGAGAATGTACATTTTTCTTTGTTCTTAATCTTAAAAGGCATATGCTCTTCTAAATTGGGATTCTATTACCAAGAAAAAAGGGGAAAATGGTAGGTAATGCCATTTCTGTCATAGCTCCTAAGAAAAACAATATTCTTTAAGATGAAAACCAGATTTCACTTTTTTGGTCTGATTCTCCTACTTCTCGACCTTTGTTTCAGGATGTTGTTTACACAAAGTAGAAACAAAAGTAAGTCAACAAAAGCAGAGCAGGACCGGGTGCAAGCCCCTTGGGCATGTTATTCACTCTCTCCTATATTATTCTCCTTCATTTCACTCCAGAAATGAAGGACAATAATATCTTTTATAGCTCATGGTTGTTGTGATGATCAAATGAGAGCATGTAAAGGAACACTATTGGAAAGATATATAGTAGTATGTGAATGTGAAAGATTATAACTCTCAGAAAGGAACACAGAATGTCCTAATAAACCCTCAGCTAGAACTTGTTGCTATTTTTGACAAGGAAAAATGAAATAAAGCAAGAATAGAAAAAGCAAGAACGAGGTAAGATACTGCTCAAGTTGAGCAGAAAGGAAGGTCATGGAGAAAGCTCGGGGCAGTGGATGGAGCAGAGGCCTCTGAGACAGACAGACAGAATTATAATCACACCCTGATTTCAGAACTTATTGGGCCATTCAAAATGTGGAAAATGCCTACCTTGTAGTGTTGCTGTGAGACACAGACTCACAGAAATAAAAATAAAGCCCCTGGAACATAGCTGGTATTCAATAAATGACAGCAATTAACAGTGGTTAAGGGTTTGCTGCCTCTGGGGCCAGGTTATCTACCATTTACTAGTATGAGTTTTGTGATTTGGGACAAATTATTCAACCATTTACTAGCACGAGTTTTGTGATTTACTAGTATGAGTTTTGTGATTTGGGACAAATTATTCAACCTCTCTGGGCCTGTTTCCTCATCTGTAATGGGATGGTAACAGTAGCTACTATATAGGGCAAGCATGTCAAACTCTCGGCCTGCATGCTGCATGCAGCCCACAACGAATATTTTTGCGGCCCAGCCAATATAACAGTATGTAAGAAATCCTATCTAATAATAGAGTAACATGTAAATTACCATCACTCTGCTACGCCCACGATTGGGTGGCGGGAGGCTGGGGGGCGGGACTCGGGGTGGCCTATCCGGCCATTGAGAGGCACGGATCCGCTGCCACTGAGGGGGCTACCCTGCTGTTGAGAGGCGCAGGGGGCGGGACTCCCGCCCCCTGTGCCTCTCAACGGCCAGATCTGCGGCCTCTCAGGGGGCCTGCCGCGGACACCCAGCTGCGCCTCTCAACGGCAGGGTAACCAGCTGTCTGCGGCCCCCCTCAGAAGCCGTTGAGAGGCGCAAGGGGCGGGAGTCCTGCCCCCTGCACCTCTCAACAGCAGGGTAGCCCCCCTCAGCGGCCGCGGACCATCAAAAGTGGGGGAGCTGGGTGCCTGTCTGCTCCGGCACCAGGCCTTTCAGAAGCCTCCGCTGAGCCGGAGGCTTCTGAAAGGCCTGGTGCACCAGCGGACAGACACCCAGCTCCACCGCGAAAAGCGAAAGCGTGTAGGGGACCCTACACGTGCATGATTCAATCATGCACTGGGCCTCTAGTGTTTTAATAAAAATTTTGTAACTTAATTTTTACAATATCCCATTATACATAATCCTATATAATAAAAGGGTAATATGCAAATAGACCGAATGGCACAACAATTAGACAACCAATCAAAGCGTAATATGCTAATGATATGCTAAGGCCGCTCAACCACTCGCTATGACGTGCACTGACCACCAGGGGACAGATGCTCCAACCAGTAGGTTAGCTTGCTGCTGGGGTCCGGCCAATTGATTGGGACTGAGCAAGATGGGCTGGACACCCCTAGAGACCTCCCGCGGTCCCTCACTGGCCCCGATCGTGCACTGGTGGGGTCCCTCAGCCTGGCCTGCACCCTCTCTCAATCCGGGACCCCTCAGGGGATGTAGGAGAGCCGGTTTCAGCCCGATCCCGCAGGCCATTCCCCTTGGGAAGGCGCCAAATGCAGGGCTCATGGCTGGTGAGCACTGCTGCGGCAGCGCAAGCCTCTCCCAATTGGGACTGATTGGGCATGAGCCCACAGCAGGCACAGTGGGGCCGGGATGAGCAGGAGTGGCAGGTAGGAGCTGCAGGCGGAGTTGGACTGAGGGTTTCGGCCCGATCCCTGCAGGCCACCCAGAGGGACCCCACCCATGCATGAATTCATGCACCGGGCCTCTAGTTATTAATAACAAACTACAACATTCACTAATGACTGATTACTATAATAGTGTTGCATTCATTTCCCTTATGCGCCTTACGCGCAGGCACACCATTTCTCTCCACTAATACTAGCAGTGAATATTTTAGCAGTCGATTGACATGTCATTAGTCTTGGACTGACTTGTTTGGTGTGCACAACAGGAAATATTTTGCTTTTGGAGAACAAGAAAAATAGGTTTATTTGCATTACGGTTATTAATTTGTGCAGTTATTCAGTGTCTGGTAAGTTAATGTTCAAGAAAAAAATATTAATTTTTATTAAAATATTCTGTTATTTTATGTTAATGATTACTCATTTATTTCAGCCCTCTGTATTCAGTATGTCTCTATCCAAATAAACCTACGTTTCTATGAAAATTGAAGCTTTTGTTTTTTTGTGGCCCACATAAACTTAAACCTTGTTTATTTGGTCCATGTTAGCCTTTGAGTTTGACATGCTTGATATAGGGTGTTTATGAATAATAAATAGGTTAGTCAATAGAAAATGTATACAATGAAGCCCTGGCACATATCACTGCTCAATAAATATTAGCTGCTGTTATTATTGTTATTAACTACCAAGCAACAAAGCAACTGTTTCAATCATGCATTGGGTCATCATTCAGAGTCCGAAGTCACAGATGTAATTTAATTTCTGTGCTAATAAATTTGCGCATAATAAATAAATAGAGACAACTTGTCCTGGTACCAGGTGGCTAATTATCTAAAGGGCCTCCAGCCTTGTGTCCCAGGTCCCCTATGTCCTTAAGCCAGGGGTAATAACATTTGAAGAAATCCTCATGTAAGGGCTCTGGGCCAAGTCCTGATACTATCCTGAAAAGTAGAAGCCCTAAATTGGGAAACAACAAGGGAAGAAGGTTGAATTCTCTCCTACCTGATTCATGAGCATCCCTGAAAAGCTCAAATATCATGGCCTTTCCATTTAATGCAAGAACTGAGAACTTACAGAACTTATTGAACTTTACCCACCTGACTTCAAATATTCCAGTACGCGTTGCCTACCTGAACCAATGACTAGATTGACTGTAGAGACCTCCCAAGACACTCACCAGCCCTGACTTTACCCCGGCTTGCCTTTGACTCTGAGTTGCCTCTACCCTGGGACTGCCAGCTTCAGACTCTGGCATGGTTCCAAATATAAGCATGGCAGCATTGCCCAAGTGCTCAATGAATATTTGTTAAATGAATAACTAACTAGTGTGGGGGATAATATAGCAAATATGTCTGTGTGTGCATCATCCCATATTTATGATACATGAAGATAATATGTAACTTATATTTTTAACGGCAATATCTAGTGTTTGCTGTGCTCCCCTAGTCTTATGTCTTACCCTGTAGCGGTTTAATGTTTGTGTCTCCTCTAAAAGACTATGAACCTCTCCCAGGAAGGGGACTTATTTTTCTTACCTGTAATAATTGAGGCATGGATGAATGAATGAATTATCCATTCAACAAATACTTGTTGAGCTCTGAGCAATGATCTGGAGATACAGCAGTTTTCAAGGCAGGGGAGGTCTGTGATCTCTCATGGAGCTTACATTTTAGAGGAGGAGACAATCTATGAATGAGAATGAACAAGGTAATTTCAGAAAGTGGATGCAATAACCCTTCTTAAATTCCATCAGTTCAATTATTTATTTCTTTTGCGTTTTCCCACAAGGAAAATGTAGAGTGTGATTTGGCCCTGAGTGCCTTCTCTGGGCAACAGATGTGTGCAGAGGGAAGAAGTATAGACTGAAAAGATGTATCTAGGTTACTAAACTGTAATGATCTAGTCCTCCAAAATGAGACAAGCAGCAGCCTTGCTCAAGTGTTTTCGTGTGGCCTGCAACTGGCTAATCAGAGGCTGGAGGTGACATGCCACGAAACCACGCAGGCTTTTGACTGATAGACTCACCGAAGGTTCAGCAGCAAATCCGTGCTCTGTAATTGGGAGTTTAAAGGCACAAATCTCAGGTCACGTAAATAAAAAAGCTAAATATTCCTTCTACCTTCTCCCTCTTTTAAAGATTGAAGGAAAACATGTCTGTCAGAAATAATCTGATATTGGTCTATCGCTCCCAGTGAAGCAGAAATGGGCAGCTATTCACAATGAAGCCCTTACCCCACAGCACTTTTAACTTATAAGTGTATGTAAGAAGAATTCTTTCTTAAAAACATGATAAAGGTATTGGGAAATACTACTCTACTGTCTACATGATAAAAGGAAAACAAATTCAATTAGCCTAGACCAAATTTCACCCTTTGACCCACACAGGTAACTCCTGCCAAGATAATTCCACAAAAGCCAGGCCTGTATTTGGGTCTCAGAATAACGTATGTTTTTCCAAGGGCAGAAGTTAACCTTTAGGGTGTACACATGCATTCTGTGTCCACATGCAGTGTTTGTATATATGTGCAGAGTTTTAGTGTCTCTATCCACTACCTTGAAAAGAAAGGTGTTGAGAACTGAATGACTGAGTAGAAATTAGTGCCAAGAGGATGAGCATTCACTTTTCTTCTTGTTAAAATATCTTCACGTGTCACTTTCAGGAAAGCTTATGTTGTAGGAGTGTGTGTGTTTTCATGGAGATCCACTTCTGTCTGACCCTCTGTGAATAGTCCCCAGGTGGCCAAGAAATGGGATAAGCAGAAAATGGGGCCATGACACAGAAATGCCGCCAACCAGGGTACATTCCGCCAGCGCTTCTCTCCCCAGCATTCCCTGGTTTCCTTTCTGATCCTTGTTCGGCAGATGGCTGAGCCGAGGAGGGGGCAGAAGGAAAATAAGAAGGGCTGCTATTTTTCTCCCATAGCTATATCCGTCATGGTTAAAATTAAGCTGCAGCATCTCAGAATGAAAAGCATTGACATTTGTGCGGATGGGTGTACCTTTAAGTTGGTATTAAGTCAAATTCCATAATATGATAAAAATAAATTACATATTTCATTCGAGGCATCCCTGCAAAATAGTGAGAATAAATTATTCCAAAGAGATTACTCTGTAGAAAAGAGCTATTATCCAATTTCTACTCTTGCCCTTAATGTTTCACTTAGATTTATATTCATAATGTTATCAGAACACATTAAACCAAGCAAGATACTTACCAAGAATGTGGGTTATTATTTACTCTCCTTATATACTTCCACATGCATTTTTGAAGGCAAAGGAAGCACATGCATACAAATAGATAGACAGACAGACAGACACACAAACACATGATGCTTCATCTCCTATGGTGCAGTTGTTTTTGACAGGCTAATTTCTAGTGGGTGCCCAGTCATTTGGTTTCACAGCTTAGCTATTCATCGTCAGACAGGGTGTCTGTGTTTCCCCCATGCACTTCCAGTTTGCAGAACAGTGCCAGGCTGGCATGTTGTCTTGTGACTTGATAACAGATTCCACTAGTAGTACATCCAGTGGTACTGTAACATCCAGTCCCTCTCCGCTGGGGGGAATCTGGCAATTGGTGCCAGCCCGAAGAGCTGCAAGAATTGGGGTGCACATGTGCCAGGTCATGCATAGAAGGGCAACAGTGAATCCACATTGTCTATATCCATAGGGAATTGCAAAAGGGGAGCTTTGAATCTGGAAACATGAGGAGGGCACAGTGTGTGAAGACTTTTCTGCTATCTGCCATCCTCCCTCTGTGAAATCTGGGGTGAAACAAAATCGCCGTTGTTCCACTAGGTTGGGTCCATGCCTAGCTCTTGTGCTCCATTTAGCCCTCAACACATTGCTACTTCTCAGTGATTATCATTATCATTATTAATGATGGTAATAATTGACAGCATGGTAAATAACTTGAAAAGAACTGGTTTCCTGAAGAAAAAAAAATAAGTCACTGTAATAATGGCTCTTTTACACAGTAATAAATAGCACATTTGTGTCATCGTATTTTAAATTATGTCTTTGTTTGCCGAGGCTGGAGGGCATAGGGTGCAGTTTTGAAATCCAATAAATGAACAAATGAATTAGCATTAGGACAAGGGTACATGTTAATCAAAACCAGGCATTTGAACATTGGGTCCTTAATTGCATGTAAAATTTCTGTTTTGCCTCTTTCTTTTTGTATCACTTATTCCTGGATTTGCAGAGCTGGCCTTACCCCTCTGAAGAGGAGAATGTTGCTAACTGGGTGCTGAGATTTTACATTATGTCGCATAAAATAGCTCTTTCTGAAAGAAATAGAGGTAAAGCTTACAATGCAAATATACCAGAAGTGAGGACTGGATAGGACCTGGGAATGAAAATATACTAAAAGTGAATTCTGGTTAGGACAGGGGAAGCTCCATACTCACTCAGCTTCTCTCCCTGACTTTGATCAGTCAATGTAGGAGAAAGAAAACAGACTTGGATAACCAATCTCTGAAAAATAGAACATTAACATTTTTTTTTTTCTGCAAGACTTGCCAAAGATCTTGCTCAATACTAGTCTGATATGTGTTTCTTCCTACCTAAATCTTAAAACATTTTCCTTCAAGGTAAATGTATTTACCTTTGTAAATAATTTCAATTAAACCAGAATTAGAACAAAATAGCATTTCCTGCAATGTGAAACAATAGCCCAAGCTTTTTCACCTCTCCTGTTTATGTGATTTACAATGACATAGAATATTGGAATGCAAACTCAAATATGATCTATGGAGCTTAAAATGCATTTCTTTTAGAAATGGTGTGGCATGAACGTATTTGTGCAACCAAACTCATTTGTTTTGAAAGATGGCAGAGTAGATTTTACCTAGAAAACCCCTTGGAATTCCAAACACACATTCTCTGAGGTATCCATATATTTATGGAATCTGGTAGAAGAAGATAGGAACCCATTTCAACTAAGAAAGCCTCTCATGAAATATTAGCTTGGTAGATAAAGTGTCAACTTGGAAGAAGTAATAATAAAGGTGATCATATCTCATTGAGAAACAGACTGAGCAACATTTCACTCCCTTTTGTTCCACAACATCAGTGACCAGCAGTACTGCATCTACAGATTGTGAATTTTCATTGCTCCCTGATGCCTCATTTCCTAGGGACCCTTTACTTAGGGCCCAAAGCAACTCAGACACACTTGGAGAATCATCGTTCTGTCTCCTGTTTCAAGCTTTGTCATGGATTCCTCACTTCCTCTATCTATACAATTGGAAAGCTTCTTGCCCTACTCTTTAAGATTAGGTTCCATATTGATCCACTTGGTTTCCTCTTAGAGCCACTGAACAGTTTCTGAGGACAGGGGAGTGACTTTTCTCAGTCTCCTACATTATTCTGGATGAGCTAACATCTTCCATGCAGCTGCTGCCTCCAACCACTTCTGCCTCACTCTGCCAGCCAGAGCCTCCTGCTTTCTGCACGGGGGTCTTTGCTTCCTCCACTGTACTTCCCAGTACTGTGAGTGCTCTATTGAAGCACTCACTCCTCACATGGTACTTATGCTAGTTTCCCTGGGCTGCTGTAAAAATCACCACAAATGGGGTGGTTTAAAACAACCGAAATTTATTCTTGAATAGTTCTGGAGACTAGAAGTCCCCAAATCAAGGTGTCATTGGGGTTGTTTTTCCAGTTCTGCCCATTGCTGGCACTTTCTGCCTCATTGTCCTTGTTCTGCCCATGTCTGTCTGTCTACCAAAATTCCAAAGGCATGTTATCATAGATGCACGAGAACAATAGACAGGCTCCTTTGTTAAGGAAGATACTAGCCTAGGACATGACTACCCGCCATGACTCGTTTTTAGCTAGAAACTTAACTTCAGAGCATCCTATGTGGTTACCTTAGGTCTCTGAGTTTGTAAGGCCCTCCATGCAGGCCACTCCTGAGTTTGTCAGGTTTAGTGTGCGGCCCCGTTTTCATCCATCACAGTTATAATCCTTATTTATGTTGTCACCATTTCCTACTGCATTGTGACCTCCTTGAGGACAGTTCTGTCCATCACAGTGCTCAATAAGTAATGACTGATTAATTAATAAGCAAACTTATGTATATTTATAATTACTGGGTTGGGAATTTGGGAAATGTTGCTACCTGATGGAAAAGGATCCCCAATTCCTGCTTGGGTGTCTAGAATTTATTATCTTTCAGAATATTGACAGGAGTGGGTATAAACACTACAGTTTTACTTTGCAAAACTAGTTTCAATATTTCAATAAGCCCAACAGAAATGGTGCATATATCCACATAAAGGCTACACGGGCTAACCAAAATGTCAAGTTTCTTTGCTCTCAACTCAGAATTTTATTAAATAGGAACTGAGAGTGGCTCAGAAAAGCCAGAGCTCAGAGCCCCGTGACATTTCAGGGCTAATTTTCAGGAGCGAAGTTCTAAATTGGGTGGTCTCTTTCAAAACCCTAAACAGAAGCGGGGAGCAAGGGCCCACATTTGCCCCTGGTGTTACTCTCACTGTCTTCATTTGTCTACAGCAACTGCCCTCCTCTGGTTCAAAGCTGGTCTACCAAAGCTCTTCTGTCTCTCCACTCCACCAACAGTGCCTGGCTTTTGTATTTCTGTATTTGTTCTTTAACCTTTCTTGCATTACACTCCCCTCCCATAGGGCAACAAGCCTCATCAGCTTCCTGTGTGAAGGGCAAAGGGATAACTTCTCAGCACAGAAGAGAAAGCTCTGTGACTACCCCTTACTAAAGTGGATGCAGAGGACTCTAGAGAATCCTCGATACAAATGTCTAGCTAGTAAAAGTATTGTTTTGCTGCATAATCCTGTTTTGTATGTCCAAAGTGAATACCACACTCATCCTTTTCTTTGTTACTTTTACAACTAATCTCCCCATGGCAGGCAGCCACCTTGGGCCTGCTAGCACAAAAGCAAACAGGAAAAGCTAATTAAATCATTTAAAAAAGATCACTTCTGATACACTAATTACAAGCTACTCAGTGATAAGAGGAAATCAACAGGGTGATGAGATAGAGGAACTTGGTGGGGAGATCACAGAGGGCTTTCCAACTCATCAAACAGCCTTGAAGCAGTGTGAGAGTTCAGCGTATGCCACCCCAAAATATACCACTCTGGCATAAAGATTATTTAGAGCTGAATGCAATTTAATAAACAGACACAAGAAAAACCCTCTTCCCTCCACCACCCCCCAATCAGGAAGGCCAAAATGAGCGTTAAACACTGGAGATAACTGTAGACTCTTATCAACCTGGAGATGACAGCACCAGAGGAATCTGCATTACACACCTTGTCAGAGTAATCCTTATCTTTCATTAGTATCCCCCGTATGTTTACCTTCCCACAGTCCGCCACCCCTAAAAGTCTAAAGCCCCTTTCTTTTGTCTTGTCACTTCTCTATAAAATTTACTGTTCTTTGTTGAGATGCTATATAAGCCCAAGTTCTAACCACTGCTTTGGGTTAGTTACTGTTGAGTAACTCCTGTGTGTGTGTGCAATGCATGTGTTAATAAACTTCTGTTTGGTTTCTTCTTGTTAAAAATCTGTTATTTTTGTCAGTCTAATTTGCAGGACTCAGCCAATGACTTTAAGATGGATGACGGGAAAATTTTCTTCCTCCCCTACAGGGGAAAAAAACTTAGGGGAAGAGCCCCAAAGAGATCATATTGTTCTCCTTATTAGGACATGGGACGCATCTCACCATTGCCTTAACTAGCCAACCACTTAATTTTCCTCTGCACTTTCCCCCATTTATTTCAGATCAATAAGCATGTTCCTAAGCATTTAGTCTTGGGCAAGACTAAATGGGGGAAAGTGCAGAGGAAAATTGTGATACTTGTGATACTCTCAGATATGCTTATCTAATGACTTTTTAAAAATGTATTGAGAACCTGTTACTTTCATGATGGAGTCTAGGGAAGGGAGAAGGAAGAACTAGAAGCTTTTGTTGCTTGGCTGCTCATGAAGCACCTGGGGAGTTTTAAAAAATATATACATATTAATATACAAGAGTTTATTATTATTACTTAAGCCCTGGCTTCTAGGACAGCGCTGATTAGGCAGTGCATTCTGGAAGAATGCCTTTCGGATTTCCATAGTGAAGTTGGGTCCATGCTCCTTCTTTTCCAGGTGTTGGCGCTGGCCTGTGTGTGAGTGATATTCTTAAGGCTGTGGTACTCCCCAGCCTCTCTTCTCAGCCCTTCACATCACATATTTGACTTTAGCATGAGCCTGTGCTATACCCTTGGACAGCTGGGACAGCTGTGTCAAGACCTGCAATGTCACCCCACCCAGTGTCACAGATGCCTAAGTGATCACATCAATGCACAGTGCGTATCTTATTACAGCAAAAAGGTGTGGTGCTGAATGACTCAAGTCGGGGGCACTTCTCTTTATGAGAGACTAAAGCTACCCAATGAAGATATCCACTGTCTCTGTGGTATTTGACAACATAATGCTCATATTTCCATTTTGTCCTTGAGAAACAGAATGAAGAATAAGATCATTAATCTTATTTGTAGAAATTCTACAGCCTGCCTTTATTCAGATTCCTCAAAATTAATAGACCAGATTCACTTGGTTTCACTTGAAACCAACTTCACAATGAAAGTCTGAAGTTATGGCAACTGGGATTTAGCTGTCTTTATTAATGGGTAGGTGAGAAGAAGTCCGCACAAGCCAAGGAGCCCAAGGGATAAGGAAGCACCCAACAGAGGGCTGTGGTGCTAAAGGACGTGTGGACTTGCTGAAGAATTAGCTTGACCATTCATTATTTTATTGTTTTATTTACGTCTAGAAAACATTTAATGTACACTATTGAGTTGGATAGGCTCTGTGAGTGCCTGGCTTATGGAGTAGGTCCACCTTGAATGTTTGTGGAATGAATAACTAAGATAATGATTTGTAGAAGGATCTCGTTGTGAATGGCCCCGACCTGTAACTTGTGCTGTAGACTTCCTGACTGGTCACTTCTGTAATGAATGTGGGTCAAATGCTCCTGCTTACTGATTTCTCCAGCCACCTTTTCTCCTGGGTTATTTGTAGGAATGGACATCATTTCTGTCTTATTGCTACATCCTCTCCACATAAGTCTATCGTGACATTCACATTTGTAAGTCTATTTCTATATCTTTTAATCCACTAGGAAAAATTGGGCTTAATTTCAATATTGTTCATAAATGAATTATATTCTGCTTTTCTATTTGTGTCTTAATTTTCTATGTACTTTCCTTTTGCTTTTGGCCTCGTGTCTGTCCTTGCTCCATTTTTGCCAGCTGCTATTTTCTTGTTCATACACAGATAGGATTAAGAATGAGAGCTAGTGGAAAACTCGATTTTAGAGAAGAATTGTGACAAGGATGTCCATATTTACTAAGGGCATTTTTTCCTTTTTATTAATTCTAACTGAGGCTGTGCACTTTGCCGAGGGGATGAAAGGAAAGGACTGAAAGGGACTGTGGTGTTATTAGGGTTGCGGCCAGCCCTTGGCCCTGGTCTCTTTGTCCTGGATGCCCTGTGGAGGGCCTGGCATATAGAGGCCCTTCATAAATGTTTATTTAATGACTAGAAAGGAAACAGAGAAGCTTTTAAAAACTAAAATTAGTGTAATAAAAAAGATTGAAATGGAAATGGGGGGGGGGAGATAGAAATGGAAATGAGATTTCAGAGTTCTCTGTGGATCTTGTTTCTCATTTCTGCCTTCTCTCTATTAGCATTGAAAATTAAAAATTGACTGCATTTAATTTAAAATTTATTAATCGATATTCAATTTATTTTTTTCTGAAAAAAAAAATCAGTGTTGTTGGAGCCCTACTCTAATTGATTTATTCAATTAATTTTCAAACCTTTGAATCTTATAAGCTTGTTCTATACCTTCGAATGGTTCAAATATATTACACCACTAAAAACTACTGGAGAGTTAGTAGTAAAGCTTAATGTAACAAAAATCTCGATTTACGGACCCAATTTTCCTGGGATGTAGGCTTTATGAAATGGAAATGATGGTTCCAATCCACAGTGTAAAATCTGCCTTCGGCTCAAGGTGATGGCAGAGGCATTGCGTTAATGTCTCAGTGAATTGTCCTTTAAGCACCCTCGGTCATATGGAGTACTTGGGATTTCTGTTTCCAGAGCTTGTCCATTTCACATAGTTTCCTGTTCTCCTCAGCTCCTTTGACCCTCACACCAAAGGTGGGTGTGGACAGCCTGAGATTTCCTTCTCACCTCAAACTTCCCAGTCACCTCCCCTTCCTCAGTTTCCAGGACTGTGCAGGTTTCTGTGTGGAGATGAGTCTTTCCTTCCCGGGTTCCCTTTTCTCCTTTTCTGTGCTGGGCAATGGTTGATGTGTTCTCTGGCGGTCAGCAGGAAACTGTTTCTAGTGAAAATGTCAACATCTGTAAGTTTCTTCTTTGCTCTCACATTTCCTGAAGATAGTGAGCTGATTTCCATGTTTATAGAATATTATTTTTAGTGGGAGTGCCCTTGACCCTGATCTGTTCTGTAAAAATGAAATTTTGTTTTATTTTCTCTCATTTTGTGCCAGGTCTTGGAACCAATATTTTTAGTTGAAAGCTATGTTTTCTAGCTCCTCCAACGCCCGCCCCCCCCCCCCCCCCCCCCCGCCACTCCCGCCGCTCTGACTTATATTGACAGTTGCACTTGGATCTTCAGTTTACTTTAGTGTGAAACTAGCATAACAAAGTACAATCAATTAGCTAGGAGATTGCCACTAGTGCCTATGGATTTTTATCTATAAAATCAATGAGTTGCTTCAGCTCACAGTCCTAATTTAAATATTAACTCTTATTGCTTAGAAGCCTGGAATTTGCCCATTGGATGCCAGTAGTTACTTATAAATAATTTAATGATCAAAGGAATAGGGGTTAGAGGTGGAAAAACCATTGCAGGCCCATGATTGCCCTTGAATAGGAAACACCGTTACAGAATTAAATATATATGCAGCTTCTTCTAGTTGCAATCATTGAACCACATCTTAGCCGGATATTTACTAAACATCCCAGTGAAGTTTGAGTATCCCTCCCTTTGACTTGCCTTTCACAACCCAGGAAAGGGGCATAAGAATTTAATACAAGATTCTCTTCATCTCCTGCTGATGTGGATGAGATTTCAGACCTGCTTCATAGTCCTCTGTGATTTCTAACTCTCAGGAAACAGTTATTGTATCTTCATTTCCTCTGCATCTACCTCTCAAAAGGTTTTTAAAAAATTGTGATACCAGGCAGGTATCACAGTGGTTCTAAGTTTCCTATTTTTTTTTTTTTTGGAAAGAAATTAGACTTTGAACTCAAAGTATACTGGCCCATAGTATACTATGGCTACGTTTCCTTTCTTAAACATTTAGTTTTTCTATACTAAGTATAGAAATTTCCTATCTACCAGCAGCCGGTATGCCATTGAGAATAGATATATACCTTGACTGTAGAAGAAAGAAAATAAGTCTGTAACACTGCATAAAGGCCAGTGTGAACATTGGTCTCAGGCACCTGTAGTTGACCTGGTGGCCCCTGGTGAGTCCTAACCACTCTGCTTTCCAGATGGAAATCTGGGCCAAATTCTGGTTGACCTGAATTTGATGCAAGGTCAGCTTAGAGGACAAAAGACAAATGAGTGCATTTCAAGGAAACCACACTGCTCTTTCTCCAACCACTACACTTTCCCCTGAGGGTCTTTAATGGGAGTGCGCCATAGTTACAAGACAATGCTACAGATCAATGCATACCAAAAACTGGGGCTGACTGAGTAGCTGTCACCCAACTCTAGATCCCAGTGAGGGGCTTCATAGTATTCCTTTTCTCAGATTTAAAGTCTGCATCTTTCTCCTCCTTGGCACTACAAGCCTTTAAAGGACATTCAATACTAATCCAATAACCTAGTGTTTTCAGTGCAAATGGACAAATGTGGTTGTCTCAAAGTTGTCTTCTTATAGGGAACTAGTCCCCTCAGATTTCACTTAAAAATGACTTACTCTGCAGAAAGCCAGAGACACTCTTGGGGAAGAAAGGGCAGTAAATAGGACATCTTGGGGGGGACCCCTTTGCAGGCCAGATGGCCCCTCCTTGCCATGCAGACTCAAGGTACTGAGGGGGTTTGAGGCTGAGCAAACAAGAACACAGTGCTTGCTTGAGCTAGAGCAAGTTTTAGTATTTTAGATAAGAGTCAGCGTTGGCAACGTTGCAATTCTGTAGAGAGATTTCACAGTGTGCATTAGAGTATTTATCTTTTGATGAATACTCGAATGTGATTTATGACAATTCAGAGAGACATTCATCTGGAATCGTGGTCTTTGCAGATTAATGCTGATGGCAAAAAATGGTGTGCCCAGATCTTTTGAGAATTAAAGTTTGTTTGGAAAATATTTGTCATAAAGCATTAAAGAGGATTTCACAAAAGTATTCATTCAGACACCCCCCTTTTTTAAAAACAAAAGCAAACCAGCAACACACATAAGACACACACACACACACACACACACACACACACACACACACACACACAGAGAGAGAGAGAGAGAGAGAGAGAGAGAGAGAGAGAGAGAGAGAGATCTGAAGGAAATGCATTGAAATGTTCATAATGCTAACCTAAAATGGCAGCATCGTTTTTCATACTAATAGGTATATTCTAAATTTTCTACAAAGTGCATACAATAGAATTATTAAAAATTAAACACCATTGTATGTCTGCATCTGGTTTTGAGGTCATTTAAAAGGAAAAAAGCAAACTTCCCCGCGTCCCCGGCACTGAAATGGCGATGGGCAGCACGGTTGGATGGGAAGCCCCAGGAGGTCAGTCCGCGGCTCCGCCCTCTCCACGTGCCCCGGAATAAGAGTGGCCATGAAGCTAAGCCTGGTTCAGATAACTAACCAAAGAGAGAGAGAGGCTTCTATCTGAAATGTCAGCCTTAGCCTTGAGATATATCACAAGTGGTTTTAACAGCCAAATCACATCTTTGTGAACAATGTCACAAAGATAGAAAAGGAGAGCTATATTTTTTTATCTCACAGATGTCCTGAATAAAGTACACTGGGTTCCAGTTTCATCTGGATAGCGCATCACAGATCACAGTGACAGCCTCGCTGGAAAATTGCTGATACTGGGGTCAGCCTGGCTTTTTCCACTCTGGGTGGAGAAGCTCTACATTTTCATTGGCACAGAGCCATTACTGTTACTCACCATTTTACTTTTAAAAAATATATATATTGTTATTGATTTCAGAGAGGAAGGGAGAGGGAGAGATAGAGACATCAATGATGAGAGATAGTCATTGATTGGCTGCTTTCTGCATGTCCCCTACTGGGGATCGAGCATGCAACCCAGGCATGTGCCCTGATCAGGAATCCAACTGTGACCTCCTGGTTCACAGGTTGATGCTCAACCACTGAGCCACACTGTCTGGGCAGTTACTTACCATTTTAAAACATCTTCTTGGTTTTGATGGATTTCTTAGCACTAGTACTAGAAGTTCTGGCAGAACAGGTGAACTTTAGCAAGGAACTCATCTAGCCAAACACAACATGGTGTCACCTGCCATCTGCCACAGAGTATGCTTAAAAAACATGATTTACAGATTAAACAGACAGTAACACTCAGGCTTCCTAGACTCACATGATCTCTACTACAAAACCTTAGCTATGTTTTCAAAGGCATCAGGAACCAAAACAATAATGACCTCCTGTAGGTCGCTGGCACTGGGAGAGCACATTTACCAAAAAGTCCAGGTAACCTGGAAGATGGTACCCAGCTGTTGAGAAGGGAATGAGCTGCTCTCCCTTCTCCCTGGTGGGAGCAGATCTGTGAGTATCTAAGTTAAAGGCCCCAAAGAAGGTCACACACTGTTAATAATCTTAGGTTGGTCCTGGAGTTTATAGGGCTGGGTCCTGTTTGGTTTAGGGCTTTGCCTTAACTGGGAGCCAACAGAAGAAATAGAAGAAAGTCAGACAAGACCACATCACTCCAGAGAGGAAAGCTATACATAAGTAGGCGTCAGACAGCAGATAAGAATACAAAACAACAGAGATACCTGACAGAGGCAGAGGGGGAGGGAAAAGACAGAGAGGAGGAAGAGCAGAAGACAGGAAGAGGTGGCTTCCTATGCCACCCCAACTAGACTGGGAATTGTACCCCATGGCTCGATTGTCCACAGCCCCCAGCATGGTGATGGGTTGGTGAGAGAATGGAGGGGGTGACTAGATGAGAAAGACAGAGTGATCCCCACCCCCCAACATGAACATACCAAGCAGCAGAGACATGACACCTTCAATTGGCCCCGAAACCCTTTAACTCTAACATGGTTCTTAATTTCTGAGCTAGCCTTCAAATTTGAATAACACTGCCATGGACCTAGTTGGGAGAGGATTCACAAGTACAGACTTCAAGTGGCCACATGAATCTATGGGAGTGGCCCAATCTGTTGTCCCCATCGTAGTTTATATATCTTCAAAATATGTTTGGAATCTGACCACATGGTATCATCCACATGGCTACTACTTTGGTCCAAGGGTGGAAGCCAGCCTCTCCTAACTGCACCCATGCTATAGCTTTCTGATAGGTCTCTCTGCTTCTACTTTTGCCCTCACCACCTATGCCCCCACCTCCAACAGGTATCCTCGACCAAGCAACCAGAGTGATGCTTTGAAAACATTCATCATATCATGTCACAACTCTGCTCCATATGTCTTATCTCCATAGTTCCCCGCACGGGGGGAAACCCAGCATCATTGCAGAATATGGCCCCCACTTCCATGACCTCATTCCCTACTCCCCTCATTCACTGCTCCAGGCACATGCTTCCACCTCGGGATCTCTGCACTTGTTGTCTTCTCTGCTCGGAAGACTCTTCTTGATATTGGTGTCCATCAAGTCTTTACTTAAATGTCTCCTTCCCAGTGAAGTCTACCCTAATTCTATGTAGAATTGTATCCCCACCTTCCCTGGCGCTTCCCCCACTTGATTTTGTCATTATAGTGCACAGTAGTTATCACCTTAAAATATAATTGATTAATTTTGCTTACTGTCATTCCACCCCCTTGCCTCCCCCAGACACCACAAGAATAGAAGCTTCATGAAAGCAGGATTTTAAAATCTATTTTGTTCACAACTGTATCCTCAGTGCCTAGAATGGTGTTTCACCCATCGTAGGTGCTCAAAAATATCTGTGAGTTGAATTTACTGAATTTTTCTACAAGTCTTGTGGGCAGTTTTCTTGTGTACAGTTTTATATATTTGAAAGGTCATGTCTGAATGGAACAAGAAAAGCATTTGTAACATCTTACACCCATCACCTGAAGGCTGTTCTGCAGCCTGTATATGAAATAGGTTGTAAGTGGCAGCCAAATGTCCTGTGAATAGAAATCAGCACCAAGAGAACCTGCTAGATCCTCTGTGTTCCTTTTCAAATGAAGTTGTAGCTCATTGGCTGCAGAGAGGGTATACGATATCTTTATCTAGGTTGTGTCTGGTGTATGGAAAATGCCATTCCCCCACCCCTGTGTTTCTTTCTCACAAACCACTTTTGATTACCTTAAATGGTTTTAAAATAAAATAAAGAAACACAAAAGGTAAAGTTGATGCTAGAGATCTCCAAGTCCATCTGTATACTTGTTTATTTTTCATGAGGTTTGTTTCATTAGAAATTTGGACATAAATAATAAAGGCTTACTAGATTGTATTTGGTTTGTGT
Organism: Cnephaeus nilssonii; assembly: GCF_951640355.1. Lineage (NCBI taxonomy): Eukaryota > Metazoa > Chordata > Mammalia > Chiroptera > Vespertilionidae > Cnephaeus > Cnephaeus nilssonii. Next base: position 52,622,988 of record NC_137076.1, on the reverse strand, counting down.
AGTTGAAACAGCTGGGGTGGGACAATAACTTTAGAAGCCTTTCAAAGATGTTATCCAATACCTTTGCTGATCTTGTTTACATATTATCAGTCCTATTGGCTAAAAGCCATAATTATTCTCTTGTCTTTTCTTGGTGAATTGATATTGTTATTGAAAATAACATCCCTGAAGACAGAGCAAGGTAATATTCATTTTTTACAAAAGCTATCTTATTATGTTTACCTTGCTGTTAAGTGTATTTCTTATTTAGCCCGGAAGTGCCGTAGTGTGGCAAAATAGTGTATCTTACATAATGATTGTAATTTAAAAACTGAAACACCACTAGGTATCTTTTCTTCTTTGCTTTGGTTTTACTAGCTGGGTGACTGGGGGGCTCTATCTGTAAACATATCCTATATGAATAAAGTAACTGAATTACAGAGGTATGATTCCATTGAGGGTACTGCTACTGGAAACAGTTTTTAGCCTCAAGAGGCAAGCTCTTACACTCCATTGGATTAGAATTGCAAGACAGAATTATAGCTCTGTTGTATTCAAGGTTTGCTTGTTGCTAATTTTATGAGGACATAAAAGCTAATGTAAAGCATCTATCACATTCTTGACCCTTTAAGAAACCTGTCCTCACAACCGCTGATAGCAGGTAGGAGGAAGAAGAGACCCTGAAACGTCACAGGGCATTTTAAGAAAAAAAAAATTAATGCCTTGTCCCTTGAATATCTCTTTAACACTGAATCCATGTGGTGGTTAGGTTGGGGAAAATTTTAGTTTATTTAGTTAACACATATTTATTGAGCTCATACTATATGGTGGGTCTTGTTCTAATGCTGGGGTTACAGCAGGGAAGAAATCAGGTGAGAAATGATCCTGCCCTCATGGAATTTACATATACTACAACTAAACAAACAGAATGTGAGACCTGTTACAGGTGTCAATCCACTTAACACAAAATCGGTTAAGGAAAAATAGTTGAAGGAGGATAGGGCTTCAGGGCTGGGGACAAGGATTGCTCTGAAAACAGAATGGATAAGAAAGACCTCCCTGATATCATGGTATTTGAACAGAGAGCTGAAGGAGGCATGGGAGCAAGGCCTGATGCTGATGTCTGGGGAGGAGCCTTCAGACAGGGAGGACAGTCAGTGCAAAGGCCCTGAGGTGGAAGGCATGGCAGAGGGAGTGATGTTAGTGTGACCACAGCCAAGTGGGTGAGGAAGGGAGCAATGGGGGATGAGGCCCCAGCAGATTCAGAGGGCTGGATCCTCCAAAGCTTTCTAGATCAAGGGAAGGCCTTGAGAGTCTTTGAGTAGAATGGGAAACCACTGGAGAGTTTTGGTCAGAGAAATGATTACGTTTCAAGAGGATCATTCTGGGTACTTCATAGAAAATAGATGATCAGGAGGCAAGGGTTTAGATAGGAGCAGTTAGGAGACTGCTGCAAAAATCCAGGCAAATGATTGGAGTGGTTTGGAAACACAGCCGGTGGAGGTGGTAAGGTGTATTCTACCTTTGGTTATAGGTTGAAGTTTAGAGCCAGCAGAATTTGCTGACAGGTTGGGTGTGGTGTCACCCCACAGGCCAATTCCACTGGAACTGCTGCGAAGGTGCCACAGAGATCTTTGAGATTCCTCCTCCCTCCTGCTTTGGCTCTGATGATGAGTTCTCAACATTACATCATCCGTTCATATTGCTTCCTCCGATGCTTTTTGCCCTGATCACATATATAGCATTTGCTAGTGCACAAGAACATTATTCTGCTGTCCTCTGATTTCTGAAACTCAGCTTCTTGTTGCCATTGCAAGGACTTCCTGCTAGCAGCAATTCTCCTGGATCCAAGACAAACAAGGATCTCCGTCTTCCCCATACCATCATCTCCTTGTGCCAATCATTCCTCTGCCAGAATCTCAGATGTCTCTTTCCTTCAGACTCTGCTCCAAGCCTTAGCTGCTTCGTGTTAGGCTGATGCAATAATTTTCACCCTGGCAACAAAAATGGTCCTTGTCCAGCTTCATTCCCATCATTCCACAGTTCCTTTCAGATTCCTGTCTTGGCTTTCAATTCTCCCTCACCTCCAACTCCCCCCCGCCCAATTTAAATCGCTAACATATTCTTTGGGAAACATTCTTACCACATCCTTTTCATCTTCAGCACATAGTTATATAATTTTGGGTTCACTCTGGCAAACCACTTTGAGGACTTCGAGCAAATAAAGCAAACTACAAGGTCTGGACCGGGGAGAGGTTTTCTTTGTTTTTATTGTCTGCACATCCCTGCTCAGCTCTACAGAACTGACCACAGTAAGTTTCAGTGCTCTAGTGAATACCCCTGGGAGGAGTAACTCTTTTCTCAGTGGATCTTTGTTTTTCTTCTTAGTGTAAATTAATTAATTGGTGTGTTAGTCATTTATGTAGTCCACTAAATAATTCTATTGTTCTGATGCACAAAAGAGGATTGTACTTCCTGGCCTCCTTTTTGGTCAAATAGCACAGTTGTGACTAACTCTGGCCAATGACTAGAGAGTGGAAGTAATAGTTATAATTTCTGAGGCAATGCATTTAATTGCCAGGAAAACACTGGAACCTTCTTTCCCTTAGGGATGATGATTGCAACTCCTGAGATGTCAGCCTGGGTCACTGAATGACTCTGAGGTGCAGAGCCCCTTGACAATTTATGATGGATACGTAACACCAGGGAGAAATCTTCATTTTGGTCACTGAAATTTGAGGATTTTTTTTTTTTTTTTACTGCAGCAGAACCTAGTCTACCCTGCCTGATATATTCAGGTCATCTCTCTTCGATAGTTACTTGAGAACAATACCTCAGGCAAAGGAAGGTTTGGATGAACGCCAAGGGCAAGCCTAGGTTAGGTGCCAGGTGGCCTATGCTGGCCATGGGGTTCCGAAGGATGCTGGCTCCAGAAAGGGGAACAAGGTTGCAGGTAGAGGACTAGAAGAACCCTGCAGGCAAAAGGGAGAAAAATCTCAGGCTCGTCTAAGGTTGATACCATGGTCTCTATGGCTTTTCCGTGGCGACAGAAAATGATTTAGAAGCCCAGCAACACACAGCCTAATGCTAGTTTCCTTGCAGCTGGGGTCCATGTGGTCAGGAGGAAACTTCCCTTACACATGATGACAAGAAGGCAAGGCCAGAGGTATGCCTGCCTCCTCTTATAGCCTCCAAAGGGGACGGCTAACGTGCCCCATTGGCCCAGGTCCGTCCGGTTATTCAAATGAGTGATCGCAGACAACGTCCAGAAGGAGGTACCCAAGGTCAGAAGAACACAACGAGGCATGATGCTGTCTAAGTACCACAGTGTGTCAGAGGAGTGATTTCTAGCTTCCTGTAGATACCATTAGCTAAATTGCAATCTCTGCTTTTAGTACCTCTTTTGCCAGAATCACTGTTTCTCGCTTTGAACTTCAGGGGAAGGAGGAGGGAGAGGCAGGTGCCCTCTGCTTCCCTCCCATTTGTGGGAAGCCTGGAAAAGGAGTTTGCTGTTTAGAAAGTTGCTCTGTTTTTAATTGGTGGGAGGAGGCTTGTAGGAGCCTCCAGCGTTCCGCTTGTGTTATGATTTGGTGACAGTGTGAAGTCAGTCTTAGAGCACTTACAGTCCTCCTGAGCTGTCAGGAACTCAGAGACTTCCACTCTGATTAAAACCCATGACTACACAAATTACCATAATCCAGTGACAGGCATGAAGAGAAGGCCATAATACTGATAACAATGTGCCAGTTAAGAGGCTATTATATTTAGCGCCTTACTTTATCAGCACAGGGAAATCTCCTCAGGGTTGCCGTTGATATAACCAGTACCTTATTAATGGATGCATCCAGGGGAAGTCAGGGTCCGCCTCAGATACGGGCTACACACCTGAGGGAGGAAGAGGGAAGAGGTGCGGCCACCCAGAATAATTTGTTTGCTGGGAGTTCTTTTGGTGGCAGGGAATAGAGGCTGCCCATGTGTTCTCTGCTCTGAACCAGTGTGGTTAAGAGGCCGGCAGGGAATGGGACTCTAGTTTCAGTCCAACAAATCAATTCATTGTCTGCACCCCACTGAACAAGGTGGAAAGACTCTCACCTCTGGGTCCTCAAAAACCCCCTATGTTGTCCTTTTTGCCACCAGAGCTGCCCTTCTGTTCTTTGATCATCCAGGACATTTCTTTGCTCCCCAACCTGTGCTGACTTGGGCTCCTGCATAATGTCACATACTCTGGTCTCATTTCCTTTCCGGTAGGTGACTCCAGCTACTGCATGAGAAGCTCATTTGAGCTAAGTTGTTAATGCTGCTAATGGTTTCAGGTGTTAGCCATTCTAGCTCATTTATCTGCATTTTAACAGGGACTTTTCAGCTTAAAGCCAAAGGTGTTACTACTTAGAATTTAGGGCACACAAGGAAAGGTTGGTGGGGGATGGCATTTGGGAGCACGTAAAACTTTTCAATAGGTCCCTGTCATACTGAGTGAGCCATGGCATTTTCACCAGGTCAGAACGGGGGCCCAACCCTTCCATTTTAGCTCCATCTCCAATTAATCCTTACTTCTTCTCCCCCCTCTCTCCTTCGCCTCCCTTGCTAACAATATTCTTTCCTCTGCCCCCATCTGCTCGGCAAAGCAAATGCTGCTCATTCTTTCTGGCCTGGCTCAAAACTGATGGCTCCTGTGACGTCTTCTCCCCAGGCAGAACTAATTGTATCCTTGTCTGGGAATTATAGGTCACTGGTTCTTAACCCTTGTTGCATATTAGAATCACCTGGTGTATTACAGGGCTCCCCAGAGACACAGAACCAAAAATATATACAAGGTAACATATATATTTACAGACATACAATAAGGAATTGGCTCACACGATTATGGAGCCTGACAAGGCCCAAGATCTGCAAGGTGGGTTAGCAGGCTGGAGACTCAGAAAGAGCTGATATTTCAGTTTAAGTTTAAAGATAGCGGGCAAACCCCAGTGAAGGCAGTCAGGCAGGAGGCATTCTCTCGTTTGTTCCATTGTCCCCCCAACAAGATATATTGAAGCCTTAACCCCCTGTACCTGAGAATGCAACCTGGAGACCGCCTTTGGTTTTAGGGTCCTTGCAGATGTAATTAGTTAAAGTGAGGTGCAGTGGATTAGGGTGGGCTCCTAATTCAATCCAACTGGGGTCCTTAGAGAGATGGACACAGAGACAGACACACAGAGAAGAGGCCACATGAAGACAGGCAAAGCTGGGAGTGATGCAGCTGCAGGCCAGGGACCGCCGAGGACCGCCCGCAAAGACGCAGAGAGAAGCGAGGCGGCGGCAAGGCAGAATGCCCCTGCAGGTCTCAGAGGAAGCACAGTCCTGCCGATACCTTGGTTTCTGACTTCTGGCCTCCAGCATGTGAGATAATACATTTCTGTTTTTAAGTCACCCCACTTGTGCGTCCTTATTATGGCAGACCTCGGAAACCCATGCAATAACCAGTTGAAGAACAGGTGTTAGGAGAACGGTCAGCATTACATTTATGGGAGGGTGGAGGGGAGTAGACAAGAATTGGTCTTTCAGGATGGGTTAAGGAGTGTTTTGAGAATTGCTTTCTTTTTTTTCTTTCTTTCTCCCCCCCACCTGCTGCGCCCCCAAGCTTCAATGTTTGGGATATTTCAAATCCAAGAGATTTTGTGAGAAATGACTGAGTCTTTTGAACGCACCAACTTTCCAGAAAGAATCATCTGAACTGGTCTCATTTCCCTAGCCACCCATAGAGCCATTAGAAATGAATACGCAGGCACCTGGCTTATCAATTTATCCTTTCCCCCTACAGCTGGATCTATTCGGGATTCATTCATCAGATCACATTTCTGGATCTGCGACATTCAGGAGGAGTCTGTGGGCTTGGGAGCCCCATCAAGGTCACCGAGAGGCACTGCCTGCCTAGCCATCTGCCCCTCGCTCTTTGACGTCCCTTCAAATTAAACACCACACCCTGTGGCAAAATTGCTGCTGCTCTATAAATAGCGGACTTGGCTAGAGTTGCACTGAAAATGTTACAGAGGAAGGGTGTCAGAGAGAAGAAAAAGGAAGGCCACAGACTCAAGGGCAAATTTCTTAGTCAGATGACTCCAGTCTCTGAGGAAGCCCAAGAATTCTGTGTGTAAAGGAGGCATCCTGGGCCTCTCCCCCACTCCCTTGTGACCTCCTATCCTAAGCTCCCATCCACCAGAGTGAACATTTCCCTTTTCTTTCCCCAATTATTTTTTTATATTTGAATTTAAATATTTTTTATATTTGAATTTATCAGGAAATTGCTACGAGGTTGCTTTAAGAAAAATACACAGGCCCCTTTCTGTGGCCTCATGGCACACTCTAATTTCAATCATATGGTCACTGAATTAAAATGGACACTGTCCATAGGCAACACATTGTTACTGATGCTTTCTGCAGCCACATCGTTGTAATATCATCATATTATTTTAGGACCGATTGGCCTACACTTTTGTAGGGCTGCTACAAGCATCACATTTGCTCCCAGAGAAGGGCCCTGAGAGCTTCCCAATTTCTGTCTTCTGTTCTCTGTACTGTTGTCTCCTGCTTTTCTGTTCCAGCCCTGACTGCGTGCTCTTTCCTCCCATTGGCCATCCCACTTGGGTCTCCTCCTCATGGCACACACACACACACACACACACAGACACACACACACACACACACTTCCTGCCCTCTATAGTCAGTCCACTCCCTGGCCCTCATTCCTGGCCACTTGCCAGACTTCAGGGCCAGTTCCTTCCTTGTGCCCCATGGTGTGAAGACAGAGACGTGAGGCTGTGCCTGGGGACAGGGGTTCTCAGCTGCACGGAGAGGTTCACATTTCGGTTCCTGAGCCTCCCCTTTCTGAAAAAGCTGCACCTCGAAGTCCCTCATGTTGAGGGGCCATGGATTTCACTAGAGCAGTGGTCGGCAAACTCATTAGTCAACAGAGCCAAATATCAAAAGTACAACGATTGAAATTTCTTTTGAGAGCCAAATTTTTTAAACTTAAACTTCTTCTAACAACACTTCTTCAAAATAGACTCGCCCAGGCCCTGGTATTTTGTGGAAGAGCCACACTCAAGGGGCCAAAGAGCCGCACGTGGTTCGCGAGCCACAGTTTGCCGACCACAGCTCTAGAGGATTTCCCCTCCCAGCAGGTGCAAAATACAGAGGACCTGAGTGTGCAGATATTCCTGGACTCATCTTTCTCAGAAGCTGGTTTTTCTTTCCACTCCTTTCAATAGATTAGGCTTCCAGAATCTGCCTTGACTTTGAGGTTAACTTTATTCCGGGTCTGCATAATCTACTACTTGCTTATGTCTTCTCATCTCTGGTTCCCTGGGGTTTAGAAAATCAGGTGGGAGGCCAGCCTATTAGGAAGGCACTGGATAGTTTGTGTGGCTCTCACTGTCCCGCACTCGGACCACCCCACCTTGGGTATATTTCTAGGGCTTCTGTTCAGCATTGCTTCTCACAGGGGTCTAGGGATGGGCAGCCTTGGCATCATCAGGGGGCCTGTTAGAAACACAGACTCTCAGGCCTCACCCCAAACCTACTGAATCAAAATCCCACTGTAACAAGAGCTCCAGGTGGTTCAGTATGAAGAACTGAGTGGGGTTACCCCTATGTGTGCAGATACCCTGGCCCCATAGGAGTCAGCTCAGCACCTGTGGTTTCAGCTGAAGGAATCCCCTCAAGGATGTTAGCAGGCTCAGTGCATTTAGAGGTCATGAATGTGTCAGCACAACAACCTTTTATGGAGATTGTTTAATTAATGTTAATTGCTCTTGGCCTATTGTATGGCTCAGCCAGGATTTACGGTAAATCGCCATAATCTAAAACCCTATAAAAGAGTCATTGCTTTTAGAGGCCTTGTAACTCATGCAGGGAGACACCTTCCGATCCTTGTTGCAGCACCCAGATGTATAAATACTGCCTACATTTGCATAATTCTCCGAGGAATCCGGACACTTTGTTTTTAGGGGGGGCAGGTGCATCTGGGTGAAGAGCAATGTTCCTCATATGTTATGATCTGGGTGGTAATTGGTGAGAACTTGCTTTATAAAAGAGAGATGATTTATCCAGTTTTACTACCCAATTCTGGGCTTTCATGGAGTCCATAAATTGTGTTGTTGCCTTCAGCCCAGTGGATGTCTATAAAGTTGTTTCCACATCACTACGGAACCCTGTCCCTGCTCCTGAGTGTCCCACAGGATCAGGAAGAGGAAGAGGCAGATCAGAGATAAAAGTGGTGACAGTGATGGCTCATGGAGAGCCGAGGCACAATCGGAGGAAAGCTGGCGGAGTGTGTCCGATGGCTGGTGCCTGGGAAAATACCACTGCTGAGTTAGAATGGAAAGGGAATACGTGGGGAGGGGACACACCAGTCTGTGCTAACCCATGCCTGAGCTCACAACCATCTGAGAAAGAGAACATGTGTTTTAGCATTGATCTTTGGCCTCTTCCCACCCCCATCCCGCTCTTTTTCTTAATCCTCCTGTTCCCTTTCATTGGAAAGGAATGTAGGTATAGGTTGGACTCATTCACACTCTGCTTCAATTACCTTCAACACTAACTTATTTCCCATGTTTATTACCCTCCTGAGAGGAGTGGGGCCTGTGAAACTTGCACATTTTAAGCTTTGAAAAACCATCCCTCACAGTCATTTTCCTAAGTGAAACCTGTCTTCCTTTTCACTTTGAAATCACTCTCTTTCATGGATCTGAAATGTTCTTTCCTCCCCTGCATTCCACCCCTCCCCAACACAGAGCGTCACAGCTTGCTCACGATGAGACCCACTCCTACTCCTCGTCCCTGAGCTGGCCTTATTTTGGTTTTATTTTTACACTTGCTCTTTCTTCCAGTCTCTCTCGAATCCTGTGATGTAAGTAGGGCGATTCTGGAAAGCCTGTGTCACGGATGAAGAGACCAAGGCGGGGAGCATTCTCAGGAAGCAGAGCTGGGCTGGAATGTAGGCCTCTGGCTGCCCCGCTGGAGCAGGCGTGGCCCCGGGGCTGAGCGGCAGGCTGGGGGCAGCAGCACGGTGCCCAGGGCCAGCCTCCCCACGCCTTCTCCGCTGTGTGATGGGTCATCCTCAGTCTACCCAGGGACAGACCGAAGTTTAGAAACTCCCTGAGCACGGCCCTACCTCTACATGTTGTTGTGGCCATCCTGCCGTGGGCACAGACCCGGAACAGCGCTGGAGTCTCCACAGACCCCCTCAACGGCTCCCCAACCCGCCTGTGGCCCGGATGCTTTGCTGCTCTCCCAGGCCTCCCAGGCTGTGCAGTAATTGGTCTGGGAGCAATGACCCATTTTCTATACCGAGCAGCAAGTGCCATCTGCGGGCTCTCTCACCCAAATGATTCAGATTCTCCTAAATCCAGTTTCACTGTCACTTGTCATTTGTTCTGCATCCCAGCTTTGCATTGTCTGCGGATACAGAGATCTGAATGTCTGTCATTTCACTGCCTCCAGTCTGTAGATGAATTGATGGAGATTTAGTGATTCCCAGAAAAGAGAGACAGGAAATGCCACATTCCCTCCCTCCCTCCCCCATCCCTTATTATTGAGCATTTGCCTTGCCCAAAGCCCAGAGCTGGGTACTGGGGGGCATAAAGCTGGCCAGATGATTCCCGCCTTCTAGGAGCAAACATGCCAACAGCCTCACCCCCAGTGAAACAAAACAACGTGGACAAGAACCAGGTGGCACTGAATATCAAATCCTTTCCACCTCCCACCAGAATCAAGCTCCCGAAGCAGGGATGGTAGTCTTGTTTTATGATAGATCCCCAGCGCCCGGAAGAGTGCCTGGGACACGTTCCTGCTCTGTAAGCACTGAATCGAATTTCCACTTGCATTATTGACCCCAGCTCTCCACCCTCCCTCATTCACATCCTGGCCGCCAGAGCAGGCGGCTCCTCTGAGGGAGGAGAATCCTTCCTGCTGCTGTACCAGGGCTGGGGCACGCAGCTTGCTTCGACCAGTGGCCTGCGGGGACGTCCGTGACAATGTGCTAGTTCCAAGCCGAGGCCCCTAGGCGCCCACCGCACTTTCCCCCTCTCCTTTGCCCTCTGTCCCTGCCATGAGAAGAGCATGTCCTGGTGAGCTCCCCTCCCTCCTTACCCCTCCCCCCCTTGGTCTAAGGAGGGGGGAGACAGCAGTGCAGAGCCAGACCTGCGGGCTTCCAGCATCCCAGCCAGCTGTTCCCGCCTCACCTGCAATCGTCACGTTTAAAATATGTAGTATCTGGAGCTTTACAGAAAAAGTGTGCTGACCTCTGGCCTAATCACAAATACAGTTCAATACTTTGATCATTTGAAATTTGGTGACAGGTGCCTATAGTCAGCACATATTTTCCTTCTGAGAATTAAGGAATTTCCCAAGTGTTTCTCCTGAAATCTTCTGATTGGGCCAATCCACGGTAATTCAAAATAAAAAAGAAAGTAGATTCTTTCATCTTATTTGAAATCCAAAAGCCAAGCCGAAGGAATTATCAGAAGTTATTTAAAATTTCAATCAAAACCAGACATACTAATGGATTGGGGTGAATAACTTCCTAACTTTTCTTGTAAGCATGGTCTTAATTTAGAAATTAGTGATACATTAGCCAATAAAATATGAAAAAGAGTTTTGCAGTATTAAAGGGAACCTTGTTTTGGTTCCTTTCGTTCTCAGAGATGACTCTAACAGGGTAGCAAATGGCCTTTCTCAGGGCTGGAGCCAAGTAGAATTGTTCAGAGACAGCAAATCCTTACTCATGTGCTATTTAGGGATGCACCATGGCTAATAGTGTTGTTGCACTTAACATTTCAAGATGAAAATATTGTACATATAAGAAATGGAGTTTCCCTCCTTTTATGCAACATTAGTAATATAAATATTTACAGTTATTTGCATCCAAGGGTCTCAAAGTGCTCCCTCAAATAAATAACATCAGAATCTTTTAGAAAGCCAAAGCAAAAGCAAGAATCACTTCAATCGTGAGGAAATTAGTATTTCAGATCACATATCTATTCTAACAATGGTGAAAAGTATTAAATGAATGAGACAATTGTAACCAACAAGAAATACAGCCAGAAAAGAACAAATTCTGAGCAGCCCCACTCATCTTTGATTAGCCTTTCAGCACTGGATAGAAGAGTGGCAGATGGAAACTGAGAACAGGAGGATGGTAGAGAAGAGAGCAAGAGTAGTCCACATTCTGGAAAGCTGTTGACCTGCAAACTTAAGAGCTGTCACCTGCCCTAGCCAATTTGGCTGAGTGGATAGAGCGTCGGCCTGCGAACTGAAAGGTTCCAGGTTCGATTCTGGGTCAAGGGCACATGCCCGGGTTGTGGGCTCGATCCTCAGTGGGGGACTTGCAGGAGGCAGCCGATCCATGATTCTCTTTCATCATGGATGTTTCCATCTCTCTCTCCCTCTTCCTTCCTCTCTGAAATCAATAAAAATATATTTAAAAAAAGATCTGTCATCTATGAATTGTGTCATCAAGCCCCTAGTGATCAATATTTGCTGCTATGTGAAGTCACGAGGGAGTACGCAATCTAAGTGCACTTGCCCTTCTAAGAAAAAAGGAAACTGAGAACAGAGAGATTTGTGCTCAAAGCTGAAACCATTTCTAGACATTTCAAAAACAGTTAACCAGCAATTCAGGTTTCTTCTTCAATCATAAATTGATAGCCTCCTATGTCCAGATCATTCAGCCAGGCCTAGCAGGACAGAAAGATACATAAAATAGGGCCCTTGCCTGGGACACTATAATGTAGTGGAAATAGAATCTAAGCCACCAGATCACTCTTGGTAATGTCATCTGCGATGCTGGCTGAATGACCCTAGGAAACACTTGTGGAAGGTAAGCACATGAAAAGCTAATTTAACATTTTATGTTCATTAAATAAAAGAGAAGGGTTTCCAGTTGGGGGTCAAATGAAAAATTAAGTGTGGGGCATATAGGTATGGTTCTAAGGGGTAGGGAGGTAAGCCTTTCCGGTATTTCCAGAACTGGAGGAAATGCCATTGTAAAGCCTACAGCCCTTAGATTCACCCCCTTTCAGGGTGGGATGGGCACAGTGGGACATATACTTTTTCACAGATTGAGTTTTTTAAAAATCTTTGATATAATTAGAATTTATTTTGGCAAACTGCAGATTTTTCCCCCCTCCCAAATAGCTAATGTTCCTTTCTCCCACTGGTTTGGGAAAATATTCATAGTCACCATTTACTGAATGCCTGTAATATGTCAGGAGCCTTGATCATTTTTGTAAAGGACTTACGCATTTTCTGGGTGACCCAAAATCTGAAGTTCCTTCCTTTGGTAAATTCTCCATCTTAATGAATCTTGCTGGGAGAGAGCTTGCTTTGACTTTAAAACTTAAAAATCCCAATAATAACTCATTTTCCCAGCCTCTTTTGCACATATGTTGGGAGCATATGATCCAGGCTCAGCCAATCAATAAACCCATTCAGTCTTCACAACTGAATCTATTGCTCCAAAGAGGTGGGCCAAGCCTTTGGAGCAATAGATGTGTGATGTCAACAGTTCCTGCTGGAAGTCTTCACATGCTCTCTGGTGCCATGAATTTCTGGGGTCCTGGCTGCTGCCCAGCCATCCTCAGTCCCTCCTTTTCCTAAGTCTGCTTCTCCAACCTTCTCAGAAAATTTGTAAGCAACACAATAGCCTTGAATAAATTCCTCTTCTGCCTAAATTAGCCAGAGTATGTCTACATTGTTTGTATCTAAAGATGTTAGTTGATACATGGAGGATATCATTTGATTCTCAAGTCCTCACACCTTTCAAGATATATATCATCACCTGTAGCTAGTTAATATTCAGTTAGAGAATTAACTTGGCTAAGAGCACACAGCTAGGAAGTGGTAGAACTGGAATTCAAACCTAGGTTTGAATTTGCCTGATTCTGAAGTTCATATTCTTTCTCCTCTGTCACACAATGCCAACATTATCATACCCTACAGTCTATACACAAATCCTCTATCTATGCATCTATCATCTATCTATATGTAAAAAAATATAGGGATAGATATAGAGGCAGAATCCATGGTTAGTTTCTTTATCCACAATTATGCTCAACTGGTCTAGCTATTTATTCTTGTGCTGGCATCATGGTTCTACTTATTGCAGCTTTCTAATAAGTCTTAAAATCTAGCAAGTTCTTATTCTTTTTAGTCCTTCTTGGGTTTTTATTTTTCTAGATGAGCAACTGGACAATTCTGTGAAGTGTTTCTGCAATCACGGGCAAATTAGCAGCTTTAATTTAAGATGTTTCAACCTTCATGTTATCTTCACTTAACAGGGTTATGTGAGGTAGTCACAGCTCCCATGTGTGCATGTGGGCACAGGCCCACGCCCACACCCACACTCACAAATATGTCCCTAGATGAAGGTTTGTGGTACCTTTATAAGGAGGCTTTGTTTGTTAGCTTCGATGTACTTCAGAATTCTCCAGGAGCAGAAACTGTGGCCGTGTGGGCCCGAGGACCTGTCACATTCAGGCGAGCCAACAAACTGAAAGGAGACAGCTCTGATCAGAGAGAGCAGCGAGGAGGAAACGAGTGCATCACAAGCTTTATTTTTATGCCGCTTTGTTCCTGCCGTAAGCAGCATGGTTCACTTTGAGCCTTCCTTTTTTTTTTTTTTTCTTCTCTCTCTAAGCATAATTTTGATGCTGTGGGATTTCTCGCCAAGCAACATCCAGCAAATAAGTCCCAGGAGAATGTCTGATTTGTGTCTGCACATAATTTTCCTGGTGTGGATCTTAGGTAATAGAAAGGCTAAATAATAGCTATGGTCCTGGAAGAATTTCTTCAATTATGGAGTTGTTGAGGCTCTGTTAAGAACTGATGAGATGGATGGCCCCTGCCTGGCCCAATAAACCAAGAGGGTAATTCCCACCTCCTTAATGGATGTGGGTTTGATACATATGTATCCATCACAAGTTAATGAAAAGCCCGTGCTTTTGATCCAGGAAGACACCAGACTCTTCGTTTTCTCTTGCAGAAAAACATTCAAGTAAAAACATCCTTGTGAGGATTCCCCACAGGAAATTCCATGCATCTGCTCAAATTAAAAAGGCATCAACTTATTTATTTCCTTTAATGGAGAGGGACTCCTCTGAACACTGAGTGCTCTCCTGAAAGGCCGAGGCTGGGGTTCTGAGAATTGTGAGATACCGGAAGATGGAAATTGATGTTCTTAATAGTGGATTCCGAGGGTATAGAGATGCCCATGGCCACATGTAAATCGTGCTGCAGAATCCAGCTGCTTTTGTTGCCAGCACAGATTCGGTGCCAGGAAACTTCTGGGATTTTGCACTTTTTGTCCAGATCCAAGGTTATTCTTTGGTACCACAGTTCACGCAGGTAGTTCTAGCCTGTCTCAGAACTGTGGGTAACACCAGAAATGGAACTGGGCTTGTAGTAAGCCCGAGAGCTAACTTCTTCTAAAATTAAATTAGGATTAGCCACAGTGCCTCATATTTCTGAAAGATGTGCTGCGTAATAAGGCGGAACCAACTGAATGCTGTGCCCAGGAAATTGATGCCACATTTGCAGCAACATTTCCAGTTAAAAAAAAAAAAGTGAATTGATGAGCAGCGAGTTAATCATGCTGTAACTATATAATCTCATGACCCCCTCACCACTGGAGTCAGAATTAACTATGGGTGTGCACTGAGCGACCAGTATTGTACGGTCCCTTGACTGTCGGCAAGGACCCAGCAACCAGGCCCAATGGCTTCTGAGGAAAGCCAGTGAAGAGACTGGAGTTTCCTATGAAAAGCCAGCACTTTAGTTTGTCCTGATTCGGAGCAGAGCTGTCTTCCTGGCTGAAGGTGTGGTGATGGATGGAAAACAAATTTCTCTCGTAGGCACATTCTGAAAGGTCAGTTCTGGGCATCCATAGAGAAAAAACCCTCATAGTGAATCCAAAAGGACAAAAACGATAGTTACTCTGGTCCTGCTGTCTGTGCACAGGAGCCTGTAAGCCGGCACAATTAGGCATGAACGGTCCTGCCTCACTGCGGCAGCGAAAAAAGAACTAGCTTGAGCTTCAGAGAAACCTGATTTTGCTATTCATTCAAACAAATTGAAAGTACACATTTGATACCCTTTTCGGTTTCTGAAGTTTCAGTACTGACTATTTTGTAACCAGGGCACATTGGATTCCTCTGGTGATCAGGAGCTCTGTCTGGTATTAATATGCACTCACAGCGCTTTAAAAATCAGCTCGCAGTGCAATCTCCTATTGTGTTTGGAGTGAATGACTCGTGACTACAAGTTCAATGGCAGCTACAGAGAAAAGTCATCTGAGTTTGTTGTTGTTGTCAAACGATCTTTAATTGAAATGTTTTCCTTTATAGTTCT
Organism: Cnephaeus nilssonii; assembly: GCF_951640355.1. Classification (NCBI taxonomy): domain Eukaryota; kingdom Metazoa; phylum Chordata; class Mammalia; order Chiroptera; family Vespertilionidae; genus Cnephaeus; species Cnephaeus nilssonii. The sequence goes on along the minus strand of NC_137076.1, from coordinate 52,607,625 downwards.
TAACTGGCCAGGCATTCCACTGCACGGCTGCTGATGTCATCTATGATGTCATGAGGGCAACGGCCATCAACATTGCAGCTCTCAGATGGGGCAGTCCCCAGCATGTCTTTAATGGTTCCAGAGAGTTCTCTAGCTAAAGATTGGTGCCACATCTGTCCGGCAATGTTGACAATCTCATTGAAGTGGTATTTTCATTGTGCTTAATATATATGTTTTTGCTTTCTGTCTCTTGGTGGCTTTTTGAGGGCTTTGATGATGAGGGCAGAGGCAGAAGGCACTGCCTCCGCCTGGGCCTGTCTGTTCTGAATGGTCAGTTTCACTGTAATCCTCAGACCCCTCCAATCACCAGTCGCTTTGGCAATGTCATCTCCAGCCTTTTTTGGAGACAGGCCCAGGGGGCGGATCTTGGGGGCCACGGCAGACGTGGCACTCACTTTTCCACCAGTGCAGCTCAGGTAGACAACTTGGATCTCATTGGGGTTGAACTTTGGTGACATGGTGGAGGCAGCTGGTGCCAGATGAACCCGAAGAAAGTTGCACCTAAGCCTCCTCCGAGCCGAAAAGCTCATCCGAGTTTTTAATGATGTCCCCTTTCCAGGTAAAGTGACAAAATAAGTCTTCCATTTAATTTGTCTGGAATCCAGGGAAAATGTATCACTCTATTTTTTCTCCTCCCTCAAGTGAACAATACACTTTGCTCAAGAACTAATGCAACAATCTGAAATCTTAGTGGAATAAAACCATTTGCCTACCCCCAAATGTAAATTCCAAACATAAAAAGATTGACATTCAAAATGGCTTATAATATTGCTCACCAAAGACAGAAAAAAAGGTCCAAATGACCACAAGTTATTTATTTCATAAATAAAGCACATTTGGTGGCTTCACAGTATTGGTGGGAGTCCAGTAGTGTTGTAAAATTATGATTCTCCTAGCATGGCGAATGTTCTCTAGGGGTGCCTGTCTCTCCTGGGTGAAATGGAGGCCCAGTCATTTCATTTCAAATGTGTGTTATAATCATGAGAACTGTCCTGGGTTTTTTAAAAGTTAATGAACATCCAGATGTGGACAGTTTGCTAAAACAATGTCAAATCAGTGAGCCCTAAAATATGTGATTCACAAAAGAAAATGGAAAACACCCATTAATCCTAGATGCTGAAGACCCAGAACAGTTATTGAGAGCTCTATTAAAACTTGCTATTTATGCAATTCCCCCATAGGGCTTCTGAAACATAAAGAGGCTCAGGATGTAACTTGTGCTGTCCAATATAGTAGCCACTAGCACTACGTGGCTATTTAAATGCAAGTTAATTAAAGTTATATAAACATTTAAAAAGTCAATGCCTCAGTGGAACTAGTCCTATTTCAAGTGTTCAATACCCACGTGTGGCTGGCGATTGCCATATTAGACAGTGCGATATGAAACATTTCCATCATTGCAGAAAGTCATGTTGGATAGTGCCAACTTAAGTGAAGAAGAAAAGAAATATTTATTGAGAAATTATAGTGTGATAGGCATCCTATTTGATCTGTATTTTTTCCATTTCACAGTGAGGAAGCTTAGCCTCAGAGAGCTCAAGTCACTTGTCCAAGTCACATAACTGGCAGCAGAGTTAGAACTTCAACCAATAGCTCTTGACTCCAAACCCAGTGCCATTTCCAATACACGGTCCAGTGTTTGCTCCCCACTCTTCCATCTGACACATACCTAATGATAGAGTGACTGTGTATTTCAATAATTCTTATAGGAAAATGGATAAAAACTTATCCTGAGCAAACTGGGCTCTCTATTTACTGAGAACCTATGGTAGCAATGGGGACTACTAGTATAAGGTTAAAAGGATGAATACAGTTCCTGACTTCATAGCACTTATAGCCCATGGGGGAGTCAAACATTAAATAGATAATCACAAAACTAATTATCAGGCACACTTGTGATAAGTACCAAAGAGGAAATTCCATCTGTTTTGGGAGAGGCTTTCCAAACCCCATGAAATAACAACAAAAAAATAATAATCATTAGCCATAAAACTTTAGCTTTCAATGCCAGTGAAGTTCAAATTAGTAAGATAAATCTATGATACTGCTGGCCTCCTGACTGATGAGTCTCACTGTAATCTTTATGCCTGGTAAACAGAGAGATCTATTTCATTCAAGGTCAACCTGGGTTGGCATAACCAACTTCAATTTCACCCTATTCTCTTTGGGTAGAAGCATTTTTGAAACAAAGAGCTGAGATCAGCTAATTTGTCAACATTACAAAGCAGGAGCCTCATCCTCGTAACTCTTCTCCCTCATTGAACCTTCCCAGCAACAGCAGCTGACACATGAGCCTTGCAGATGAAGATGCCGTAGCATGGCTATTTCTCAACCACACCGTTGAGGGTAAGATAGTGGGAAAATGCTTCTTCTTGGCCCTTTCTTTGTCATTTTCAACAGGGTCAGACTCAAATACCCATAAAAGGAGATTGAGAGCCAATATGCTATACCGTCAAATTTAAAAGGCTAGAAAAAAAGTCAAAGCCATAAACTTCTCATTTTCAGTATTTTATTCCTTTTCACGCTAGTCTATTAGTTTCAATAAAAGGACAACAGAATGTCCATTACACCGGAATTTGACATGCCTATTATGCCGATACGATTAGTTTTTGCAACATACTCATGTACTGGTTATAGTTTATAGAAAAATTGATTTCACAGAATCAGAGAAATTAGAATTGGAAACATTCTATTAGGTTACTAGATACCTCCCCTGAGACAAGTATAGAATTGATCCCTAGTTCACAGTGTATTATCTGATGCATTTTTTCTATCAGGTTTTGATAGGCTTATATATTTATTATAGGCTGGAAATATGTACCACTAAAAATTATACCAATTCATCTGAGAAATAACATTCTAGAAAAATAAGCATTTGCTGAGGGCTAATTTTACTTTGGTGGATTCATTTTTAATATATGTACCAGTGTTTATAGCCTCTCATCTTATAAGAGGCAGGGTAGTAGCACAGATCATGGGTTGGCATTACAATCAAATAGTGAATTTGCATAGCTTAAGTTGTGGAAATTTCCCCAGACATAATTTCCCATCAGATTTCTACAAAATGTGGTATGAATTTTTGATTCCCAAGAATGGATCAGTTTCCGTACAGGAAATTGAGCCCTGTACCTGGAGCAAGTGCCCACATCAAATGCTTGACTATACTGCGATTTTCTTCTCTTTGGGCAGTGAGTACCAAGCTGCGACTCTGGGAGAGACATTTGCCAGGGGAACTCTGAGCTGGAGGGCTGGAGAGGGCTGCAGCAAGGGAGTGAGCTGATGACACGTACACGCTTTCTGTTCTTTCTTCCTTGTAGTGACCCAGAGAGGGGAAAGGAGGGGAGAAGGAGGTGGCTTCACCAGGCAAAATTCACACATAATACAATTAGCCAGTAAACTCCTGGGATCTCCCAGGTCACATGGGTAGGATTGCTTCTCTCTGCTTCAATGCATTCTGGTCAGGAATTCTCTTCCCCATTAAGACTATTCTTGCAGTTCATTTTCACGTGAATTAATTTATTAAAAACGAGTCCTGTTAGGTTTTTCCTTCACCCCTTGCTCCTTCATGGAGATAGGAAATGGAGTGCTGGATGTGGGCTAAATTGGGGGCGGGGGAAGGAGGGGAATCAAGGCTATGTCTGGAAAAGGGCAGAGAGGGAAGCACAGAAATGTAGCATTCAGCTAAATAATGCCTGGTTCCCCATTATTGGTGTTCACATTCTCACGTCTCTGTTCAGAAAAGCCCAGATGAAATTCTTGTTTGTTCAGGATGCAGCTGATGAGTATTATGTCTGGAGAGCGTCCCGGAGAAGAGATCATACATCTTTTATACACCTGCACGCTACATGAGCAAGAGCACCCAGGTGCTGAGTAAGACTTATGAATTTGTTGTAAATTATGCACACAAGTAATTTGGCATGTCCAGAAAGTGGTGCTATCAGTGGAACAGTTTTCCTAAACTCTATAATTTAGGAGCACGCACTCTGAAAGGCATGAAACAGTGGCAAGGCCTAATTGTTCAGCACAGTGTCTCTGCTTCAACATGTGCCAGTCACAGAGGGCACTAGCCCACCAGGGACTGTTTTACACCCAAAGCAGAAGCCAGTACACCTGTGCCAGGAGACTAAAAAAGGCAGGGATCTTGACCTTGTTAGCTCCTGGGTGGCAGCAGTAATGACGGCTTTATCCATGGGCTGTGTCAAAGTGGCGATGATGGAACAACTCCGAAGAAAGACAGGGAGCTGGGCTCTTGAGGTCAAACAGACTTTCCATAGCAATTGAGGGTCTACCCTTACTACTACTCAAAGTGTGGTCCATGGGCCAGCAGCATCGACGTGACCTGGGGCTGGGCCTTACCCCAGACCTACTGAATCAGAATCTGTATTTTAATAAAACACCAGGTGATGTGTATGCACATTGGAGTTTCAGAAGCACTAGTACCGTACATGCCACCAGCTTCCTAGGGGTTCTTCCACTGTAGTGGCCCAGAGTCGCTAAGAAGGGACTTAGCTTTTTCAGCCCAGTAATAAGTTGATCTCATCTTCATTTCAGCAAAAGCCAATGAATGATCATCTTCCCTTCATGAGTACACATTCCTTTTTTTCCCTTTTGTGTGTGTGTGTGTGTGTGTGTGTGTGTGTGTGTGTGTGTGCGCGCGCGCGCGCGCGCGCCATGTCCCCCTCCCCCCGCAACCCCCCCCCCCACCATTGGTTTCTTTTGGGAACTATTCCTTCCTAACTGCATGCAATATTCTGGCAAATCTGCCAACTAATAGGCTGGGCACCCGACTGAGGGTTGATGTGAAAAGAGAGGGCCTGGTAATTCTTCTGAGAATATGAGGCAAGGACGCTATTCGCTTGGGACTGGCAGGGGGTATCTTGTTACCGCATGTAAAGGGCATCTGTTCGAGAAGAAAGCCAGAGGAGTCAGAGCAGAAAGGTTCCAGAGAAATCATTTGAACACTCAGTCCAGTTGTACCCAAAGTCAGACAACCCCTTGGACTTCTGAATTGAGTGAGCCAATAAATTCACAATAGAGCTTAAAACAGTTTTAGGTTAGTTTTCTGTCATATGTAATTAAAAGTGGCCCTGACCAATACATTCCTGAAACTGTATTATCATTTCTTCTGAAATGGAGACTTTACATCTGGCTAAAGGAATAAATTCATTGTGAAGTTCATAACCTATAGTTTGACAACTGTGTGAGTATATGTGTAAGTATAATCTGAGTATAATTAAATGTAGAATGTTTAAAACTTTTAGGCATGCATGTGTCCTAAATACTGGTTATCTGTGTAATCGCAACAGGCTGTATTTATTTTTTAGATTTAGAGGCAGTGAAATTAATATTGAAATTAATATTGAAATTTATGCCAACTAATATGCATATCAGCACAGCTTTGGTGCTTTAAAAAACAAGAGATAGGATTGCAGCACTGGTGTTTTCAATGGTGCTGATGCTTTGATGAAAGACAAAGATGGCAAGAATGCAGATGAAACATGTTCCCTTGGAATACCCAATGCAAACGAGAAATTCATGCCTCTGTAAACTGTTTTAAAATAGAAAACAAACCCTCAATTTAATATAGTAGTTTAACCATTCATTAATTTATTCTGGGCAAACACTGCAACTTTTCAGAAATGATGTCAACCATAAAGAAAATCTACAACCACAAAAGAAAATCTATAATTGTTCCAGTTGAAACACTGAAGTCTGCTTCTCTTCAATGACCACTTGATACCCGCTTTTGGACACAGATTTCATTATTATGCATCTAATTCAACATTATGTAGAGTGTGTGTATATGTATTTTAAAATTATCAGTTGGGATAGGCTAAGTTATGAATGAAACTTAAAAAGTAGTAGCTTGAATAAAATAGAAATTTCTTTCTTTTTTAAGCAAAACAAAAAAAGTCTGGAGGTGGCCAGTGCAGGGCTGGTATGGTGCCTCCATGGATATTGAGAAGTAAAGATTTGTGGCTTTGAGAAGCTCCACTCCACTCCTCTAGGTTCAGTATGGCTGCTGTGGCTCTAGCCATTACATCCAGTTTCCCAGCAGCAAGATGGAAGAAAGAGGAGGAAGGATTTGCCACCTCTCCTTTAAGGAAACTTTCTGGAACTCCTGTAACATATGCCTGCTTACATATCACTGATCAGAACTTATGAGGGAGACTGGAAAATATAGTCTTTTAACTGGGAGGCCATGTGTCTAGATAAAGATCATTATTCTGTTAATTTGGAAGAGAAGCAAAAACTAAAATAAAAATTTAAAGGCAACTCTCAAACCCAGCTCCAAATATTAAATATATGAAATTCATACACTCTGGGGGAGGGGGGGTCCCTCAGCCTGGCCTGTGCCCTCTAGCAGTCTGGGAGGCCTTGGGGGATGTCTGACTGATGGCTTAGGCCCGCTTCTCCTGGGGAGCGGGCCTAAGCCATCAGTCGGACATCCTTAGCGCTGCCTCAGAGGTGGGAGAGACTCCTGCCACCATCACTGCGCTCGCTAGACGTGAGCCTGGCTCAGGGCTTCTGGCTGAGTGGTGCTCCCCCTGTGGGAGTGCACTGACCACCAGGGGGCAGGCGCTCAAGGCAGGAGCTTCCCCCTGGTTGTCAGTGCCCATCATAGCAACCGGTTGTTCTGCCGTTTGGTTGATTTGCATATTAGTCTTTTATTATATAGGATTGATTGACTTATTGTGTATTTCACCCATAAGAAGCTAGCTCTGGGAAAACAAGGGCACTATTTTGTTCATAATTGTTTCCTTGAAGCTATTCTATGCTTGTTTTTCCTGATTTTCTTCCATCAGTTTAAGAACCTTGGTCAACTATTGAAAAGAATTCAGAAATTGCATCCAGATTTGGTGAGACGAGTGCTGTGACCAACTAATAATGCCTGCAGGGGACAGGCCATGTATGCCAGGCTTACAGAATCCCCTCCAACCACTAGCTTTCTACTAAAATGCTTTCAAATATGTGGCTCCTGTGAAGCCAGTTTAAATCTAAATGCCCAAAGATTTCTTTACATTTGTGCTTAAAAATGTTTTATTCTGAGTAGAGAGATGAATATTCTCTGCAACTTGTTTTTTTCCTACGTGGAGTTCCCATGTGGAGTTGTAAATTTGGCAGGTTTCCAGAGTTGCTAAAGGAATTATATGCAAATTCCAAGTTACACTTAGTTGGCAAATTCTAACTAGAAAGTTGCTGGAAATGGTATTTTTACTGTTCTTTAAAAAACAAAATGGAAAAACAGGTCACAAATTTTATGCTGTCAGAGTAGAGGCACAGTGCTGTGACATGCTCATCTTTGGATTCACTGAGAATGCAGAGGGGCCTGGAGGAGCGATAAGGACTTTCCAAGTTAAACACAAGTGCTAGAAAGAAAGCTTCGGCTTTGTCTCTATTTCGTTCCAACAATCTAAGCATGAGGACAAGAAGACCAGAGTTAAATTAAACTGTAATGAACAATAGCTCAGACTATTGAGTAATGGACTAAATTGCATCTAAAAAATGTTGTCTTTGAAAAGGTATCACTACAGCAACCTTCTTCTCATGCCCAGTGCAACACATCTCCTCCTCAGTTAGTGGTGATAAGAGAGTGATGTGGTGATTCTTCCAGGGGGAGGGAATTATGCAATACCCCTTAAAGATAAGTCAGACTTTCAGGGATATAGTTTGCAAAGCCCCTTGATGACTCTTACACACTGACCCTAGGACACAGTCCCTCTCTCTTTCCACTTTCCCACTTGCAAGTCAAGAATCACTGACATATTGGAATGACGTACTTTGGTATTTAGTTTTTGTTTTGTTTAGCCATTTCCATGGAAAATGGCCTATTTTTTTAAAAACTTAAAAATTTTTTAAATTATAGTTGGCATTCAATATTATACTAGTTTCAGGTGTATAGCATAGTAGTTACACATTTATAAAACTTATAAAGTGATCTCCCCAGTAAACCTAGTACCTCCCTGACACCATGCATAGTTATTACAATACTAGAGGCCTGGTGCACGAAATTCGAAGAAGGGGCTTGACCCTCGCAGCCCCAGCTTTGTCCAGAAGGTAATTTGGCTGTCCAGTCTAATTAGCATATTATGCTTTTATTATTATAGATTATTGACTATATTCCCTTTGCTGTACTTTACAACCCCGTGACGATTTTATAACTGCCCATTTTTATTTCTTAATCCCTTCATCTATTTCACCCATTCTCCAATCCTCTCCCCTTGGCAACCATCAGTTTGTTCTCTGTATCTATGAGTGTGTTTCTGTTTTGTTTGTTGCTTTCATATCTTGGCTATTGTAAATAATGCTACAATGAAAGTGGGGGTGCATATGTCTTTTCAAATTAGTGTTTTGGAGTTACTTTTTGGATGCAATGATGGCTTGAATATGTTTTTGTTCATTCACCTTCAGTAGACAGGCAAGCCATAATATTCATCTCCTTATCTCCAGGGCCAAACATGAAGAGATTTACTGAACGAATGAATGAATGAATGAATGAATGAATGAATGAATGAGTGGGATTCCACAGATCGAAACTTTGCCTTCTGGTTGTACCATGGCTTGGAATTCCCCCCAAATGGGCTGAGGCTGTTACATAAAGAGAGGGAGAAGATTAAATTTTTCCTAATCCATTAAGAGAGAGCCTCAGTGATTAGAGTATCTGCAGGCTGGTGAGGGATGCTGATTTAAAAACTCCTTTGTGCCGCAGTGGAAAAGGGTGGATTCAGAGAGAACCCTGATGTCCTGCACCGACCTGATCCATTCCCCCTTGGGTTTTAAAATTTATCCATTTCTTGTCAGTTTCAGATCGCTCCACATCCCAGGTTAGACTAGAAGAGTGGGCATCTGTGACATGCCTTTGGAGAAAATAGATTCCAGATACAGCCAATAAGTCCAGCACACAGAACAGCTCCCTTTAACAAAGAGAATGGCTGGTAGAAGGGAAATAATCCTGCAGAAAACAAACCATCCAAAAGGCCACAGGAAGTCCACACTCCATGCTCCTGACAGCCCAAAGGAGGGCACTGCTTGTCCCTTCCCTCAGCCTCTCATGATGCTCTAGCCCTCGGGGGGACGCTGGGTGACCCAAAGGACCCGCTGTTTCCCTAACAAGAAGGATGATTGGGACACAGAAAGTGAGAATCTGGAGGATGAGGCTGATCTCTCCTGGTCTGTGCACAACGAGACGTTGCGGGTGTCAGGCGGAGGTGGCTGACCGAAGCTCTGAGGTTCAGCATGGCCGCCCCTTCCTCCATCAGGAATCAGTTTTACTGTCTCCAGTCAAAGCAAATCGCCAACAGAGGAGTGCCTGCCACTGAGCAAAGCGTATTTCCCCTTCTCAGTGCGGTCAGCATCACACCAGGGGCCTGGATTCGTCTTTAAAACTTGCTTGTGGAACCCCCTTCTGGGTTTACCTCTGGTTCTCACCACATTCTCATCCACTTGGTTCAACAAGGGGGAGGAGGGAGGTACAGAAAGGATGGTATTTACAGCTCATCCCCATTATTTTCTCCTGTCTTTCCCCTGCCATGGCCCACCCTGCGTCAGTCTTCATAGCAGCCTCTGTCGCTCTCTGTCCACACTGCTGCCCAGCATGGAAGGAGCCAGGTTTGGAGGAGCCAACGGAGGAAGGCAAAAGTGCGGCTGCTCTTGCCTACAAGGGCATCCGTGGAGCCTACCTGGGAAGAGAGAGGAGCCGTCCATGGGCGGGCCACTTAATTCAGAGTCACGGTACAGCTGTGGGCTTAGCTTCAGAGCTGGAATGACACAGACTTAACTCCTAAGTCTTCACGCCTCACTCTGACAATCAACCAATTGAAATCTTATGCATCAGAGAGCAAGGAGCTGTCTCCGTGGTTTGATTTCAGATATGGCCACTCCATCTAAACCTAATTTCCCTTGGCCCACCTTCGAGGCCGAAATCCCGCTCTTTGTGGCTTGTTCCTTAGAGGGAAGCAATGCCCTCCTCCCTGGGTCTCTTATAAAATGGAAATCTTCCTCAGAGGAAGAACTCAAGCCACTCACACCTTCCAGTATAGGAATGAGTTCCCCATCAAATGCCTCAGGCTTGGGCTGGAATGAAAGAGGGCAGGAAGGGATTGGGGTATCTGTGAGTGACAGTAACAGGTAGAGAATTACCCAGGTTGTATAGCTTTTGGGAGAGTAGACCTGGAGTGTGGCCTTAGGTGAGAATACCAGAAATATTTCCTAAGAAGCCACAGCAAACTTTGGATGTACCGTACACTGCTGATTTCTCAACCACTCAGACCCTGACCTGCACGGGTAATTCCATCACAGGCCCCAGTAACTGATTTTTAGCAGAAGGGCTGGTACTGGGAGTCAGCACTCCTGGCTATGTACCTGCGAAGACAGAGCCCGGGAGGGACGCCGCAGGTGAGCCAGCAGTGGGGGCTCTAAGCTTCAGGCCCTGGCGGGGGACTCTGCTCAGCAGGCATTCATTCCCAGATGCACATCCAGGCCCCCGTTTGCCAGCAGTCACTAGGTTCAGAGAGCCCGGAGAGCCACATGCTTCCACAACTCAGCCTGCCTCACTCGCCATCTGCTCCGCTGAATGGGCCAGGCTCACAGGGAGGCCTGTCGGCCAGGAACCAGTGCCCGATTCTCCCTCCGTGGCTATGCGGTGATGCAGAGGGCGCTAGTGTTGGCCCTGACTCTTGTTTTAGGGCCACTGATGTCTGCTTATTCCATGCAGGGCGCAGACAGTGCCAGGAGGCCAGATCCCAGCCACCGCTGGATTGCGGAGAGGCCCTGCTTGTTGCCAGGTACATGACCACCTGGGAATGATGGGTGGGGCTTTAATCCCTGAGTCATGTCCACTGCCTTCTGTAAAGGCTATCTTAATGCGATGCTTTTCTGCATTCACGTGGTAAGCTTAAAGTCAGTATTCTGTTGGAGGAAAAATAAACAGAAACCAAACAGAACTGGTTTCCAGAATAATCCCCTGCTTTCTGCCACCAACATTACACCTCAATTATTTGTGATACATAAAAAAGAAATGGGAATGAACTGACATGCCAATCAACAACTCATTCTCTCATCATCCGACCTAGGGGGTGGGGGGCAGCAGGTACCGTTATGCTTTGAATAGAGAGATACCCACAGAGTACCACGAGCCAATAAATGCAAATCCACACTTGCCCCTCTCCTCCGCTCCCCAGCACAGCGCACAGCGCACAGTAAGGACTGAATTAATGAGTACTTCCGTGGGATCAACTCTGAACTGGGCTGACTTGTCAACAACTGGAAAACCAGGAGGGAGTGGTCCACTCACTGACCTCAGATGAACATTGGATAAACTACTGCTTCTTCTGGTTATTTATGAGTTATAACATGCATATAAATCAGCAGGCTTTATCAGTTGGCACAAATATTAAATTTTCTCTATGTCAACCATGCATTTCATTCTACAGGCAGCTAACCTGGGTTAAACACGAGCTTCTGGAATGCTGTTAGAGTTCGTGTTCCTGAATGCATATCTGCCCCATCAAAGGGCGCTCCTTCCAGTCCTAGGCTCTGGCAATGCAGAGCTCATCCAAGCCACCTCGTTTCATAGAGGAAGGAACAGAGGTCCGGAGCAGTAAAGCAGCTATACGTGGTTACCCAGCATGAGATGGGGAGGCAGAACCGGTACCCGGATTCATGCCTTTCCTGCCCGCACCTTTCTCTCTGCCATGCCCCACCGAAGCCGAGTTTCTAAGAGCCTCCCGAGCCAGGAAACGTGGTTTGTTGTCATTCTCTTTGAAGCGTTCTCTAATAAACAATCGGCAGTGGTTTACCTATTTCCCTCTGTAATTCCACGTGGGGGGGTGTAAACCAGCCTATGCTCTTCTGTCGTACTATGCTAGCTCCTTATGCTATTGAAATGTTTTCTTTAACTCTATTGGAGTCATCTAGGATTTACTCTAAACCGAGGAGAACTAGCCTCTAGGAGATGAGGCAGTTCCTAGATCAGGAGCTCAGACACTTTAAATTAGGACAGAAGACCCTAGGCAAAACTGTGAAGGAGGCCAGCAAGCTGGGTGCGCACAAGGGGAACTTACTGCGAGGTGTCAATAGATTCATGAGAACGCTAACCACTGATTAGAGACTCAACAAATACTACTTCTGACACTATATCTCCTCCAGGCCCACAGCATGAATTTCAATCCTCCCGGCCGAATGTGCTTTGGACGTCAGATATATCTGGTTTTGGAAGTCAGGTAATAGGGTGTATAAACCATGTATTAATAACATTCCCAGCAGAGTGCAGGGTAGCACCCTGTAATCAAACACGAATAGTTCTGCAATTAAATATGGGAATGTTCACTACTAATGGGGTAAAGAAGGACTATAAATAGCCTTCTGTCAATTCAAGTCAGGTTGTGCCACCCAAATTAGTTTGTCACAAACATACCCAAAAACAGTTTCCAGTGCTTTATGAAGTTCAAGATTGTAGATAAGGAATCGTAGATCTATCTTAAAGATATGAATATACTGATCAATGAGAGAAATTTATTAAATAAGTTCCAATATTTAATAATATACCATTTGCCATTATCTGTTTTCTCAGTCAGTAGCTAGATAAAACGACAACCAAATCTCATGCCAGAATTCGCAAAATTTTAAGGGCTCCTGTCTGTCCTTGGTGGAGCCCCAAGGCCCAGCGTGCCATAGAGAAGCCCCCTCAAGGGGCCACCTTGCTTCCTAGTGCACAGCCACTCCTGAGGGTGGGAGGACCAGCGAGGACCTAAGGCAGGAGCCTGATTAGGAAACACTCTATCCTTTAGGGTAGGAATCCCCAGTCTTATTAAGTAGGACGTCCCTTTTTTAATTGTACAGGCTCCAGAGCTAGATTGCTGAGTTAAACCCCTTGCTCTGCTGTTTGTTTGTTTTTTTGTAAAATCTCAAGCAAGTTATTTTACCTCTTCATGCTACATCCTCCTCCTCAGTTATCAATGGGAGTAAGACTAGTTCCTATATCACAGGACAATTGTAGGGATTGAATAAGTTAATTCAAGTAGCACTTTTAGAGGGGTACCAAGGACACAGTAATCTCTCAATAAATGTTGGATATTATTATGACTATCACGGTTTGTTTACATGTCTATGGTAGGCAGAATAATGCCCCACGCCCCTCCAATGTTCATACCCTAATTCCCATAACTTTTTACAGAATATGCTGGAACATAACCCAGAATATGGTTATAAATGTGATTAAGTTAAGGACCTGGATTATCCAAGTGTTCCCAACCCCATCACAGAATCCCTAAAAAGAGAAAACTTTTCTTGGCTGTGGTAGGGGAAAGAGAGATGACAAGGGATGCAGAGTCTGAGAGAACTGACTTTGAAGATGAGCAAAAGGGCCAGAAACAAAATGTGGTATGTCCATAGAATTAAGGATGATCGGGTCCTAAAAGGAATGAAGTTCTGGTACACGCAGTGTTTGTGTTCCTTAGTTCCACTCCCACTGCATCTTGATTGCTCTCTGCTTACACTTTCCCCTGTGAGGTCCTCGAATGCCAAGGCTCTACCTTGTCCACTGCTCCACTCAAATCCCGGGCTTGGCACAGAGCCTATCTTAAAGTGACTGCTTATTGGAGCTTTGGTGAATGAATGAATATTAAATGAGTTATCCATCTTTCTCTCCTGGTCCCTTTGATCATCAGATACATACATATGTGAGAACAAATGACTAGGATAAATGAATCTGTCTTCTCACAAGATCATGTGAGGCTGAAAACACTGAACAAAAATCAGTCCTGTTACCACACTCTTCACTAGAGGTAGGCATGGCTCCCCTGCTACCTAACCAAATTCAATTTTATGTTTCAGAGGCAACAAAGAAACCAAAGAAGGCTCGAGTAAGAGCAATGGTTCTGGAATCATCCCACATGAGAACCAGTAGAATAATACCTGGTAAGCACTGACTTGGGAACTGTTCATACTGTTCCATACCCCAGAAGCCTCAGGCTTCCCTTATACCTGCCAGGGAAGGCTAATTGTTCACAGAGTTACTTGGCAAATAGCAACAGACATATCAGCAAAAGAAATACTTTGATTTCTTCATTTCCATTTGAGGTAGACTTGGCCCTTTCAAAGTATAGGGCCCCTAATTCCCGATAGGTCAGGTCACAAAGACCTTCTTGTGTTGAGTGTGGTTGAATTAATGGACCAGGCCAATTTGTTGTCCCACATTAGTCAGAAGCAAGTGGGGACCAATGCCAAGGAAGTGCGCAGAAGTCAGGTACACAGAGCGCTGGTTCTGGATGGCCTTCAGACAGCAGTTTCTTCCTAATATTTAGACCACGATGCAGACAGGATTTTTGGAGGATGGAAATAAAGAAGAAGAAGAAAAAAGGACAGAAAAGGAACTCCATAAAAATAACCAAACTATAGTGTTTCCTGACTAGTATCCAAATTTAAGTCATGAGATCTCTCTACATCCTGCCCCTTGGGGAGGGAAGGCCAGCTGGTACACTGCAACCTACTTCCAAGTTTTAAATCGATCATTTAGAGATGGACTCACTTTCACTCAGACCTTGGTCCTGTTTCTCTTACAGGTAAGAATTTGCTGATGTGGTGTTAGGCTTGCAATTTGCTGAGAAAAAGAAAGTATTTTTGACTTGGGAAAATTTCCAAACTTTGTAGAAACGGCAACAGTATGCAGACCGGGGTGGACTCCTGGCTATGAAAGCACTTTCCTAGGCAAGACAGGACCTTTTCTCGGGACAGTGAGGATGGGTGCCACTCCTCCCAGCAGCCAGGACCCGGGAGAAAGGGCACCTCCTCTGACCCTCCTGAGACCATCCTCACCAATAAAAAGCATCACTGTCCCACCCTCTCTTTCCGCCTTACAAAACAACCAAAACCCCATCCCATGTAGAGCAGAAGTCCTCATGTGAGACTCAGCTGCAATGCCTGTTAAAAATGCAGAGTCCTGCCTGGCCAGTGTGCCTCAGTGGTTGAGCATCAACCCATGAACCAGGAGGTCATGGTTTGATTTCCAGTTAGGGCACATGCTTGGGTTGTGGGCTGGATCCCCAGTAGGGTGTGTGCAGGAGGCAGCCGATCAATGATCCTTTCTCATCATTGATGTTTCTATTCCTCTCTCCTCCTTTCCTCTCTGAAATCAATAAATATATAAAATTTTAAAAAAATTTAAATGCCAAGTCCTGGGCCCCACACCCCTGAGGTCTAGGGTAGGGCCCAGGACTCTGCAGTCCTACAAGCATGGCAGCACATCTGGAGAAACTCCTCTGTGGATGCTTGCACAAGTTCCCAAGGAGACAGCAACTGATGGGGAATTATTAATGCCCAAGAGAAAACTGTAAGAAACACAGAGGAGCAGAAGCCCTTTTGAGAGACTGATGCGTTGTGCTATTTCAAGTACGTTCACAGCAACTCTGGGTGTCATTTATTTGAGATTCTACTCTGTGCTGGGCTTGGTGCCAGGCCTTCACGTGGCATCTCTAATCCACACAGTAATTCACAGGATATTATCCCTGTTTTGCAGGAGCAGAAACAGAAACCCAGAGGAATTATGAAAATTTCTCCAGGCCTGCAGGTCCTCGGGGTTAGAGCAGAATGCAAGCCCAGGTTCATGCGAGCTCAAAGCCAAAGTTTGTTCCACGCTGCTGAGCTGGCTCTGGGATCAACAGACATTCGGTAAAAATAGCGCTGGATAGGCCTCCCTCTTCCTGCCCCTACATTCAGGTCCCCCAGCATCTCTGAGGGTCAATGGCATTTACTGCCAAAGTGTTTGTTATTCTATTTCCCCTTGCAGTGGATGTCATAAGGAGACTTAACCCTGATTTTAATTAGGCCACTTAGAGTCCCATAAGCTTGTATTAGTGTCAGGGGGAACAAAGCCTTCGCGGAGCCCATCTAGAAAGACATTTAGCCGCCCACAGAGAGTCTTCGCTGCTACTTCTGTCTGGCCCCGAGCCCTGAGTGAAGATGCTCCAGGCCTCACAGAGGCCTCCGCGCTTCAGACCCAAGGAACCCTCCCACAAGATGCTGAGTTGTCACAGAGCACATTTGGCCAACCAATCAGTGAGTTGAAGAGCAAGGAAGCTATTTGCCTATTTACATCCTATGGATAATATGCTTTCATCTTTTCCTCCACCGGGAAGGCACATGGAGGTGTGGGCCGAGGTAGGGGAACAAGCCAAGTGAGTGCTCAGAGACTAGCGACAGGCACGCTCTTCCTAACCCCGGACAGCCAGTGGGGCCAGGGCTGGGGAGGGAACGGGGTTCAGAGCCTGCGGAGGCCCTCAGTGGGTGGAGATGTGCCCAGTGGGAGCTGCGGGCGAGGAGAGGCCTGCAGACGCCTGCACATGATCTTCAAAGCCGCTCTCGCAGAAAGAGGATCAGAAATCTTTAAATAGTCTTTTTATTCCCAAAGATCCAATAGGTTAAAGGCGGCTGATCAGAGACATTCTTTTTTTCTTACGTTCAGCCCATCATGAGCATTTGGTCCTTGAGGGAGACTGTACCTGAATATTTATCAAACTAAACACCGGACCATGGCAAGCCCTCCTCTGCTGCAGGGTAAACTGTCTGCGCAGCAGCCAGCTCAGTCTCAGTGACACCCAGTTATCAGCCTCAGATGGGACTGAGCCCGTTCAGGTGCGCCAGCTTTTGGAAGAGTCAGCACCTCACCTAATATATCTCACCACTTGTACTCCTTCTGCATCAGTTCTGGCCCAGACTCTGCTCACCAAAGAAAACCTTCAGTTCTCCTAATGAACACACTGTTTTTCTGTCCAGTTTTCCCTCCAGTGTGGGGCATAGCTCCTATTGCTGTAGGCGGTGGGAACGGCACCAGGTGTGACTGGTGAAAGTTAGACCAAACCTGGATTTAGCAACCTCAGTACTTGGGTTCTGGCTAGGAAAGAATTCAAAGTCCAGACCCGAACTGTAAGAGAACATTT
The DNA here is from genome assembly GCF_951640355.1 of Cnephaeus nilssonii. Taxonomy (NCBI): domain Eukaryota; kingdom Metazoa; phylum Chordata; class Mammalia; order Chiroptera; family Vespertilionidae; genus Cnephaeus; species Cnephaeus nilssonii. The sequence continues at coordinate 52,590,652 of NC_137076.1, read as the reverse complement.
ATTGGGTAGAGTATAGAGGTAGAAAAGGTAATTTCTAAAAGAAATGGTCTTAGCAAACAAGTTCTAGAGCTAAGGAAGCACCCTTGGAGCGTGGGAGTGAGAAAGCTAATGGTAAACGTGCCTGGGGAGGGTGAGGGGGAAGGAAACGGGAAATAAAGAGGGAAGAGGGGCGTGGTCACTGGGTCCTCCATCCTAAGGGTTTTAAGGGTAGAGATTTTAGGGGGGGTCCCAGGGAAAGGTCTTAATAGAAGATTCAGTAGCTTTCCAGGTGTGTCCATATAGGATTGTGGTCTCCATTGATTGATTGGCTGGTGCCAGGGCAGGGGGTCATTATTCAATGCAGCTGGTACTGAGGTCAGCTGTGGCTGGTTATTGCTTACCTGGGCCAGGAACTGAAATACAACCGAGGCCTAGATGTTATCTCTAGGGAGGAAAGGTCAGGGGGTCCAATCCTCATGACTAGCAATATGCTAGGGGAGGAAAAGTCACCCTTGGGGTGAGGTCCCACCCTACAATTGATTTCCATCGTTAGGTACCTGGGACTTTCCACCCTGGTGACCTTCTGTACCTGGTCAGTGGTGCTTGCTTGTCTCACGTCTGTCTAACTACCTCCAGCACTGCCTCTATTCATATAATTGTTAGGACTAGCCATGTCCCTACAGTGGGACTCATCCACCCCACCCACACTGTAGTTCCTGAGGCCTGGGTGGTCCTATCGCTGAGCTGGGCCAATCCGTCTCAGAATAGGATGACTGAGTTTCCTCCTCAATGGTGGGATTAGTAACACTTGACCTTAGAAGGTTCTCTCCAGTCATGTTTTCCTGCCATGTGAGTCAGAAAAGCAGAGGAAGCGAGGTTATAGGGAGGGAAGGAAGAATGGAGCAGAAACGAAGAGCTGGGAACAGATGGGGAAGAACCTGGGGCTGTTCAGTCCCTGGGCCAGTGCTCCTTCAGCGCAGCCACATTCCTCAATTCAACTGAGCTGGACCCAATGGTGTCAGTACTTTGCATTCAAAAGAGTTCTCTATATTATTGCCTTCTTTTCCTCCAAGTATTAAAGCATGAGGATGCTCATGTAGATTTGATTGCCTGTGTGGTTTTCCCAGCATTGTCTCAGGGATAGCCATGTGGGCAAAGGCATGGCATTTCCCCCCTAAAATAGCCTAGTCTGCCTTAGAACTCCTATCATAACAATTTTTATGAAGCACCTATTTACAGTGTTGACTCGATTCACTGATGGTAACTGGAGGCTTAGTGAGGTTAAGCAAGATGCCTCAGGTTGCACAGCCAGCAGGTAAATGGCTGAGCTGTTTGCACAACTCTTCCTTCTTCTGCTCTGTGTGGATCCAGCTCACTGGAAAGGTCTTCTAACCAGTGGTTTGCAAACTAGTGTGATGATCACCATCACCCTAGTTCATACTCCAGAGCTTAACTAGAGGTTTGGAGTGGGGAAACTAGCAAGGTATGTTTTTAAAAACTTTTTAAAAGTTAAAAGTTTAAAAGAAAAACACATGTATATTCAACAAGTATTTACTAAGCACTCATCTATCAGAATTAGGTTTGGCTACAAAAAAAAAAAATCATGCATTTTAGATAAGGTAGAGGTGCTTCATTTTGTTTTCTCTCTCTCATGTGAAAGAAGTCCAGAGGTAGGCAGTCTAGACCTGGGACCAGAGACTCAGGCCCTCCTGGAGTAGCTCTTATAAGTAAGCTTACCTCATGGACACAATCAAAGCTGTTGCAGCTCCAGCCATTGCATTCATGTTCTAAGCAGTCGGTAGGAAGACAAGCCAAGGGCAAAAAGGCATGCCTTCTTTAAAGAGTAAGCCTCCTTCCAAGTGTTTTCCAAGAGGCTCCGTCTCATGACTTCTGCTTAGACCTCTTTAACTACGTCTGTTGACAAGAGAGGCGGCAGAAGTCGTACTATAGCTGGGCACAACTGCTGGACCTGACAATAAAGGGACTGTTACTAAGGGAGAAGGGGAACATGCATGTTAGGTGGGAACCTGCAGCCTTTGCCCTGCCCATTATGTACCAGGCACCGCTCTAGGCCGTGAGCGGTGAAAGGACAAAGTCGTTGGCTGCTTTCATGGTGCTTGCATTCAGTAGGGAAATAGACAATAAGTACACAGGAAATAAACATTATAGTTTTAAGCAGTGATAAATAAGAGCAGTCATTTTAAATAGGGCAAAAAATATGAAGGTGTCTCTGAGCAGGTGACATTTGAGCAGAGATCTGATTGGTGTGATGGGGGTGGGAAAGGTATTCTGGGCAGAGGGAACAGCACCATCGAGGCCTCGGGCAGGATGATACAATGTGCACTTTGGTGGTGAGCCCTGATTCAGAACCTTTGAAAGTCTTGGGTACCCCATTCAGATGAGATGAAGAGAATCTGGGTTACATTAATTAGAGGAACAATGTAAGCAACATTCCATTAGTGATGTTTTATTTATTCACAAAGTACATTTTCTCATCAATATGATAGGTATTGACATTGCAAGTTATAACCATTAATCTTGTTGGAGTAATTGTAGTAACAGATACCTCTTGCTCTCTTGAAGCGTCACATGGGATGTAGTTTAGAAAATTAAAGTGAATTATTACAATGGCAGTATAGTACGGGTACTTCTAATTGCATTTCAGGAGTTTCATTTTGCTAATATAATTTCAGAATCTTCCCTCTCCCTAAAAGTGCTGTATGAGATATACTTATTTTTTTTCAAGTACCAGTGAATTTAGATAGAAAAAATAACCACTCCTGGGTACTTTCACCTACAGCATTTCTTGAGAGGCAGTGTCTTCCCTGGGAGTATTTGGTCTTGCTTTTTCTTTCTCTGACCTTGAGTGGTGACCTCCTGTTATTGTATTCCGGGGGCTGGCAATGGTTTTTCTTCACCTTATCCATATCGTTTATGATTTTATTGATTTCAATAAAATTTCCCTTTCAAGCTTTGTCTTCACGTTCAAATCATAATCTTTCAAAATCTCTTCTCATGTGCCAGTGCTCCTTCCCTCCACACTATACTCTTGCTCTTTTTCATTGCTGTTTTCCAGATCTGTGATACCTTTCTTGATAAAATAGCCATCAGTATGCACCTTCTGTAACTATTACATTGAACAAGCAAGACCATGGCATAGAATCATGAACCAATGCTTTGCCTCTCTCTGTCCCTTTAAATCTGCTGTAGAGGCATAGTTTTTTTCCTCTTGCATCTAGATGAAATATCAGGCAGGTTTTCTGGTCACCCAGATATGTAAGAGCCTCCAATCAATAATTTAAAAGTCCAGTCGCATGTAATGGATAATACTTTGAACTTGGTTCAATATGGGTTTCTCTTCCTTCTCCGCTTGTGCCCTGTTACAGGTGGGATCTGGCAGCTGAATGTATTCCTTCTAAGTGTGCTTTTCCATCTCCCTCCTTCATCTCATTAACTGTGATTTCTGGCCCCTCCAGGGTAGAAGGAGGGAGAAGAGCATGTTGGTCAGAATAGTTTTTCTTTACCTGATACCACCATGAGCTCAGTGTTGCCCTCTCTGGGTCTGGGATGTGTGTAGAGCCAATTCTTATTCTCACCTGTGTCTGGTGGGTTCTTTGGACATTCCCATCACTGGAGACCTCCTGTCCTCTGTAGTTCACTAATAGGCAATGCACTCTTCTCCAGCTCATCACTGTCTACTCCTCTGCTTGCCGGCATTTCACATTATTTCTGGCTGATCTCTGATGCTGTCTGTTCATTTCTCCAGGCAGCCGCCTTGGGTAAGACAATGCCTGTTCCACATTTGGCTCATGGAAAGCAGGCACATATCTTTTGCACTGAGCAACTGTGAGAGCAGACCACCCAGCTCAGCCTCCTCTCCTTGGCTAGTGGGTCAGCATCTGGCCACCCCAACTCTTGCTCTTGAAATATCTTGGGTGGGAATCAGACACAGTTTGATTTGTCTCACAACTGCAGCGGACACAGATCATGCTCTCAGCATGTTCCTATGGAAGGCTCTTTACTAATTTGAACACGAGGAGCTGTCATTCCAATCCTACCTCTGAAGAAAGGATTGGAATCATAACACACCAAGAGTATTCTCTAAAAATGTTCTCTCAACCTCCACTCTCTCCTTTCTTCACTTCTCCAACTTCTTATATAGGCTAGAGGTGGGTGGTCAACCCCCCACTTCTTTTTTTAAAAAAACCCTCTTTATTTTTAAATAATTATAGGTTCACAGAGAGTTACAAAGAAATGTACAGGGAGATCCATGAAGCCTCTGCCTACAATGTTAACATCAAAACCAGGGAACCGACATTGGTACAATCCACAGAGCTTACTCAGATTTCACTAGTTATGCAGGCACTCAATTGTGTGTGTGTGTGTGTGTGTGTGTGTGTGTGTGTGTGTGTGTGTGTGTTTGCCTGTTTGCAACTCTGCAGTTTTATCACATGTGGTTTTATGTAACTTCCATCACAATCAAGTACATATCTATACAGTCCCTACAAGGCTTTTTCATGCTACTCCTTTAAGCACACCCCCTTCTTCTCTTGTTCCTAATTTGGAAGCCATTAATCTGTTCTTCATCTCTGTAATTGTTATTTCATGGAATCATTCAGTATGTGTCTTTTTGAGATTGCCAGCCATATCCTTTTAATAAGCCCTTTAAAAAGTAAGGGTCTTATTTTGGAGTGTAGGATGTATTGTTTTGGTGCCTCAGCTAAAATAGAGGTAAGAAGAGTCCCATTTTCACATCCAGTTACAAATAGTTTTGTTCAAGTTTGAACATATTTCATTTTGTGTCTTTCTGATGATTCAGCATTTTATTCATTTAACAAATATTTATGGAATGCCTGGCATGTTATTGTCTTTGATGCTATTAAGGTTAATGTTCTCAGGAAAGCAAATAACTCCTAAGGTCTCTTCTTGGCTTTATGGATTGTTCCTGGGCTACTATTCTATAACATTTTGTTTATAAGGTGCTTTAACTTGAACTTGCCCACACAGAAATTCCTGTACCACTTCTTGCTTTGCCTTAAATAGTCTCTATCCCATTGACTTGCCATTTCACCTCTTAGGATGCCTTGGAGTCACCTACAACCACAAAAGTTTCATTGTGCACCTAGTTTTCCCAATCTCTTAAGAAAGTTACCCCTCTTGATATCTGAGAACTCTTACTTCTTGCAAGGAAATGGCTCCTTTTTAGTACCTGGTTTTCCTCTCCGGGGATTTTATTCTTCATCCATTTCTAATAGTCCCTTAATCCCATGGTGACTCAATCATTCTTTACTCTCCCACACTAAGTTTTTGGTGTGGACACTTGTCAAAGGCAATTCCAAAGTCTAAGAAATAACTTGCCACCTGCTCCCTCCCCGCTTTCTCCACATAAACACTGATGACCAGACCTGGTTCTTCCATGTAGAACTCATCCTGCCTTTGCCTCCATGGGTTGTGCTGATTTGAGCTTTGCATGATTCTGGACTTGATTTAACGATTTCACCAGCTTGGTTAGTATGAAAGGGAGAGACCATCAGTGGGTGTTTTCCAGGGGCCCCTCTGGAAACTCAGACTATGGCTAACATAGGCAACCTGACTGTTGTCTGTCTACCACAGCAGCTGTTGCAACAACTGGTCTCACATCGTGGTTGACAGCTCCACTCTACCCATGAATTCATTCGAAATTCTTAGGTGATCACATTCTGTCTGGGTGATTTATTGATATATGTTTTTCCAGTTAAGACTAGAACATTTTGTGCATTTACTACAATTTTGTTGAATGCTCCAATCTGTTCATTTCAAGGGCACACATCTTCCCTGGTAAAGGGCAAGGCACAGCATTGATACAATCTATTTTCTATCTCTTTTTTTCATTTTTTTCATGGGTGCCCTCAGCTTCTTGGTTTTGTTTTTGACATTCTTTGAGGTTTCCTGCAAGGTGTTGTTTAATAGATCACAGGAATTCAGAAATAAAAGGAATGTTAAAATGTAATTTGGTCCAAATGCCACAGCCTACAGATGAAAAAATTTGAAAGAACTTCGGTGACTTGATCAGACCCACATAATGGCTTGCATTTCTTTTCTGGTTAGGTGTGCTTATTTTGTGCTATTTATGTTAATATGAAATTTTGAATAACGTGGGTTCCTTTGGGGGCTTTAAAATGCTGTCCTTTTGTGAACGTCCATGGTGCTGCAAAGAGAGGGCATCTGATAAAAGCCATTGGGTGCCCCGCTGGCAGCTGGCTAGTTGCATTCTGCTATTCGGGATCCAGAGGAGCCTCCAGTAGACCTGTGGGATCTTAAGGTAGCAACCCCCTCTGCCTACCCTTCCCAAGTTCAGGATCTCCCCTGCTTGGCATTCCCTAAGGCTTCTGCTTAACACCCTCTAACAACTTGTTCATTTCACCATGGAGTGGACTAAAATTCCTGGTCATAGAGTGTCCCTTTTGTAAACGAGCTGCTTTCCTAAAGGCTGCCTCTCAGAGCACCTCATTTTGCCATGTCTACTGGGAGATCTGAGACATGACACACAGGGGTTAAGTGGGACAGGATGAGCTGGGAAGCCCTGTCATCTCTTTCTGGAGGGCCAGCTCCTTTGACTCACCATCCTGCTGCCACAGGCCATTTCTCCTCCTGTTTCTAGATATCAGCATCTCTCTGAGGGGCTTGAAGATTTGGGGCTGATGGCCTCTGTCCCAGCCCTTTAGAGGTTTGGATGAGGGTAAGGTGGTTAGGACAAAGGTATGATTAGCAGACCTGCGTCAGCCTCCTCCTGCCCTGCAAAGGCTGATGTGTCTAAAGTTCCAGTGATGTTGCTTACCTGTCTACTGGTTACTGGGGCCAGACAGAGACATACCTGCAGGAATCACAATTAGCAAACGTGTGTGTGTGTTTGTGCATGTGTATGTGTGTATCTGTAGACACACACATATATGCATATATATTTACTAGAGGCCTGGTGCACGAAATTCATGCATGGGGGGGGGGTCCCTCAGCCCTACCTGCACCCTCTCCAATCCGGGAGCCCTCAGGGAATGTCCTACTGATGGCTTAAGCCTCCTCCCCATGGCTCTCTGCTCTCTGCAGGGCCTTCCTGCTCCACACCACAGCAATGGGCAAGCAGGCCCTGCTGGGTGCTATCTGCAGGCCGCACTTGCCTGCTTGCAGGTTTCTGTGGCTATGGCTAAGCAGGCCCTGCTGTCTGCTGTCAAGCTGCGTGGCCGCCCTCGCCTCCTGGAGCTGGCAATGGTCCCGGGAGCCTGCAGGCATGGCGCCTGTCCCCAGGACCCAGGCTGCTTGGTGCCGCCCCACCCCCGGCCGCTTGGCACCTGTGTATGCAAATTAACCTGCCATCTTTGTTGGGTTAATTTGCATACTCACTCCTGATTGGCTGGTGGGCACCGCAGAGGTACGGTCAATTTGCATCTTTCTCTTTTATTAGTGTAGATTTGTGATATATCTTCACCCTGGAATTCAAATCTGTTTTATAGCTCATGTGTACAAGAGCAGCTTTTCAGTAATCTATCTATATAAAAGCCTAAGTGACCGTCGCAACCAAACAGACGACTGAGCAGGCTGCGTGGGGCAACCAGGCCGGCAGGGGGGTTAGTGAGGGGCGACCAAACGACCGAGCAGCAGGCTACGTGGGGCGACCAGGTCGGCAGGGGGGTTAGTGAGGGGCGATCAAACGACTGAGCAGCAGGCTGTGTGGGGCGACCAGGCCGGCAGGGGGGGCAGTTGGGGGCAACCAGGCCGGCGGAGGGGGCAGTTGGGGGCGATCAGGCCGGCAGGGGTGGCAGTGAGGGGCGATCAGGCAGGCAGGCAGGTGAGTGGTTAGGAGCCAGCGATCCAGGATTGTGAGCGGGATATCCGACTGCCGGTTTAGGCCCGATCCTGGGCCTAAACCAGCAGCCGGACATCCCCCAAGGGGTCCTGGATTGGAGAGGGTGCAGGCTGGGCTGAGAGGACCCCCCCCCTTCCACACAAATTTCATGCACTGGGTCTCTAGTCTATATAATAAAAGCCCAAGCAACCGTTACGGTGGAACAACCAGAATGACCAGTCGCTATGGTGCGCACTGACCACCAGGAGGCAGACGCTCAACACAGGAGTCGACCCTGGTGGTCAGTGCGCTCTCACAGGGGGAGCACTGCTCAGCCAGAAGCTGGGCTCATGGCTGGCAAGCGCAGTGGTGGTGGCGGGAGCCTCTCCCACCTCTGTGGCAGCATTAAGGAGCAGCGAGCTAAGCAGTAAGGAGCAACGAGCAGGCGGGCAGTAAGGAGTGAGGGGTCCCAGACTGCAAGAGGGCACAGGCCAGGCTGAGGGGATCCCCCTCCCCCCTCAGTGCACGAATTTTGTGCACCAGGCCTCTAGTTTTTATATAAGAAAGTAAGGAAGTGACTGAAATCAGGGGTTGCTGTAATTTGGGAGCTGGTTCTCTATCTAAATATAACCCTTGGGTTTAAACAGACATAGACAACCTAGCACCTTCTCAGCCTTGATGGTCAATGGTGAATCCAGACAAACACTTCCAGACAAACACTTCTCCACACTCTGTCAGGTGTTGCCATACCCCCAGCCTCAATTTGGAGGGGAGAGCCTGCATCACCTGGGGATCACCTTGCTGCCTTCCCACACCTGAGAGCAGGGAGTGAGGTTCTGGGATCTGTACCAGACCCAAGCATGAGTCCCAGTTCAGGTCACTGATGGAGCTGTAAGAAATGAGATCCAGTTTTCCTTGTCAAGAGGTAATAATTCTGGGAAATGTTTTGGCTGCTCTGCCCACTTCATCCATATGAGCCACTCCCCTATCTCCTTCCTCAGAGGGGGCTGCACGTCTGGAGCACACAGATGTATGCTCACATCTTAGATCACTTTTGCCAACTCACATTACCTGATGCCTATTTGAGTTAAGTTTCATCTGCCTTTGGGCTGTGCAGTCCCCAAAGTGTTCAAATGCATCAGGAGTTTTTTGCAAATCTCCTTAGCTTTTATTAGCCAAAACAATTTAGAGCCAGTTCAAATCTCTGGAAGAGATTAAATGACAATTATGTGACAATTGCCCATGTAATCTCTGACCAGGTAGCAGAGGCAGAGATGGCCATGGTGCAAGGCAGGGATGGCAGGGGTGCAAGGTGGGAGGACAGGGGTGCAAGGCAGGGATGGCAGGGGTGCAAGGCAGGGAGGGCAGGGGTGCAAGGCATGGATGGCAGGGGTGCAAGGCAGGGATGGCTGGGGTGCAAGGAAGGACAGCAGTCAGGTCAAACTTATGCGTCTCAAGATCTCACAGCCCAGAGAGGCACCAGGAGCCCATCACAGTGTTTGCTTCTGCAAGTGGAACATGTGGACATCTGTGCTTCCACTGGGCTGGGAGCCCCCCTTGCTGGGAGCGTGGGGGAGCCATGTTACATAAGGCCCATTCTGTCTGAGCAAGTTGGTTGTCAGAGAGTGAAGAGGGAGCAGAAGATTTGCTGGCAGGAAGTGAGCCAATGAGGAGAGGAAGCTGGTACAGCAGCTGCTCAGATATGTAAAAATACCAGCAACTTGTAATCAAGGGGTAGAAAAGGAATTGGAGTGTGGCTCCAAGGACTTATCTAAAAATGTCAACTGATCAACTTGGCCGAACCTGGAAGCAGGAAGTGAGAGGCTGGGCAAGGATGGAAGGAACTGCCCTCAGACCCAGGATAAGGAAGACAGTGAAGAGTCCAAACTGATGAAAACCCAGATCTTTCTGAGCTGAGCAGGTGCCAGGCTGGTCTGTGTGGGCAGAGTCTGAGTGTTCCAACCAGCTAATCTAGTCAGCTTCAAGCTGTTCCATGGGCAGTAGGTGTGAACCCAAAATCATCTCAGCTGTTCACTCTGCAAGGTTTCCCTTCAGAAAAAAACACACACAAAAAACCCCACAAACAAACAAACCAACAAAAACATGGAAAAAGCACCAAACCCAAAGGATCCTTTTTCTATGGACCTGTGTAGGTATTGGGCCAGCTGTAAGAGGCAAGTCTGGGTAGGTCTGAAAAGGCGAGTTGCCTCTTCCTGTTCATCAGTATTCTCAGAAGAGCTTCTCTTTCTGACTCACTGTTACTCACCATGGTGGCAGAGCCCACCTTGAGGGGGTGTTCCAGCTCCTGGTGGGTAACAGCAGGTAAATGGCAAGGGGAACTGATGCATGAGAATGTGACGGTGACCCTTCAGGATCCTTGAGAGGGAAAATTCAGGAAAAGATAGATCTAGTCCCCTACCTCATTAGGGAGGGACATTGGGCAGCTTACTTTGGATTTACAAAGGAATTCTGGCTTTATTTTTAGTTATTTAATTTTTAAATGCTTTTATTGATTTGAGAGAGAGAGAGAAACATCTATGTGTGAGTTACATTGATAGGCTGCCTCCTGCACGCCTCCCCATGGGGGATCCAGCCCACAACCCAGAATGTGCCCTGGCCAATAGAACCAGTGACCCTTTGGTGTATGGACCATGCTCAAGTAACTGAGCCACACTGGCCAGACCTATGGCTTTATTTTGAAATAGCAGCTGGAGTGGTGTGAAAAAGGCAGATCGCAGAGATAAAGGGGAATGAGAGGTTGGTTGACAGGGACACTGCCTGAAGTACAACATGTGGAAAAGGGTGGAAGAGTGAATACATCTGCCATATTGGGGGAGCTTCAAGTTCAAATTTAACTGCATTTAATTTTAGACATTTCTCTGCCACTTTACAGTTTATCAAGAGCTTTCACGTAGTTTATCTCCTATCTTCACAACAATCCTACAAATATCATGTTAACATTTACAGTAGAGGAGACTGAGGCTCAGAGATGTTAAGTAACTCGCTGAGTTCACAGAGCTAACCAGTGGCAGGCTTAGGGTTCTAACTAGGGTGCCTAACTTCAAACCTCACATTCTTGACCACAGCGTGCTATGGGGCTCCTGGCTTTGTTGTACCCGTTGTGGTACCATGGACATGACCGTGGTCTACCCATGTAGGGATGAGTATTCTGTCCTGGACATTGTTTGGGATTGCCAGTTGCCTGGTGATAATAATAAAGCAGACTAACTTTCAGTGGTGTCTGTTCGTTATTTGTAAATCTTTACAGACAATTCACCTCCTTCTTGTTTGCAGCCAGAGAAAACCTCTTTCTCCACCTTCCTTAGGTACCGCATTGCAATCATCCTCCCTACTGGGCTACGGACTCACGTTTCTAGCCAGCGGCTGCCCAGAGCCAGGAGGAGAAACAATAGGTAGTCAACACCAGATTATTGCCAACAGGGAAATATGGACCTTTTCAGAAATTATTTCACACTGTGGATGAGTAACCGAATCCAGCTGGGTGCTGGACAGGAATGTGTGTTCTCCTTTAGAAAGGGAACCCGGGGGGCAGAGGTGAGGAGATTCTGGCTCTGCCACAGCTCAGGCCAAACCCCTTCACAGCGAGGCAGACACTTCAGACTCAGCCTGGAGACAGCATGGCAGGGAGAGCTGAGACAGGGATGTGCTGGAGACAGCCAGATTGACAGGCACGCACTTGAAGGCCGTCAACCAGAATTTTCAACTGCACTTGATATGGGGAAGAAGTAGACACGTGCACTGTAGAATTGGCATTCTGCACGTTTGATTAAAAACCAGCAGCATTTTCTTATGTGAAGATACAATTTCTGTGATAACCTTCCTCTTAATGCTCCTTGAGAAAACAATCTTAAAGCAAGATCCTTAGTCAGGCAACTGTGCGGATGTGTGTGTGTGTGTTTATCCAGGTGCCACAGCGAGATGTGCAAAATATTTTCATTCCTTGCCTCTCAAGGTGAATTCTATTAGGAGGAACAGTTGGAGTCTGGCATTCCTGTCTGGTACAGTGCAGTACATTCCTGGTGCTTAGCTAAAATTCCCTATCCAGATTCAGAGCTAGAAGGTCATCTGGGCACAGTGGAGCTGTGAAGGCTACAGACAAGTGATCAGCTCACCTGAATCATGGGGCCACCTTCATGGCCATCTCCATAGGGACACTAGTCTGGGGCAATGACCCTCAGGCCACATCCCAAACTGTCTTCCTTAAATGCCTGCCCTCTTGGGAACCAGTTTATTCATTTCTCTTGTGGGAATATCTTTTGTTTTTGTAAAAAATATAATAATTTATAAAATCAATGCAATTTCCTTGTAGACCCAAAGTGAAACAATACAGAATTAAATCCTATATAATAAAAGCCTAATATGCTAAGTGTCTGCTCGACCAGTCTGCTGTTCAACCAATCAAAGCACAATCCTATATAATAAAGATGTAATATGCAAATGGTTGTTACGCCATGAAGCATAACGATCGACCGCGTAACCACGGGATCATGGATCAGCAGGAGGGTGGGGCAGCAAGCTACAAGCAGGCGGCGGAGAGCTACAGGAGGGGGAAGGGCAGCAAGCTATGATGGGGGGCAGGGGGGCGGAGGGAGCTACAGGAGGATGGGGCAGTGGGCGGAGAGCTACAGGGGGGCAGCAGTGAGCTCCTGGCTACAAGCGGGTGGCGGAGAGCTACAGGAAGGGGCAGGGCAGCAAGCTATGTCCCTCCACGACCCTGATCATGCACAGGTGGGGTCTCTCAGCCTGGCCTGCATCCTCTCGCAATTCAGGATCCCTCGGGGGATGTCAGAGAGCTGGTTTTGGCCCCATCCCGCAGGCCAGGCTGAGGGACCCCACTGGTGCACAATTTTGTGCACTGGGCCTCTAGTAAATAATAACAATCTCCCCCTAACTCCCCTCCCTATCCATGGCCTCTGTTAACAGTATGGGATGAACCCATCTTGACCTTTTTCATGTATTGTCCATACATATTTTACATATAGACATAGTCAACATGTGTATGTGTGTGTATTAATGGGATCCTGTTATAATATTATACTACACACATTATTCAGTGACTTGCCTTTTTTAATGGAGAATTTTATGTGCCAGTACATATAGATCTACTTTATTTTTAAATCATTGAATATTATTTATCATTCTCCTAATATGGACATGTAGATTATAGGACTATCAGACCAAAATTGTTCATGCTTCTTTCACCCTTTTATTGATCCCAATTGTTTAAAGCTCTCCAAAGGGCCAGATTTGAGCTACTGCCTTTGGCAATTTGAAAACTCTTCTCCAGGGTTTACCCCAAATAACTCCTGTCCTGAAGCCTGCACATTTTAATCTTCATTTCTTCATCCTTTGTTATCACCTACCCCCAGGATCATTTTCTAAAATTCAGAGAAACTGGGGGTCAAGAAGGGGTGGGGATAAAACCTTATTCAGAGTTCCTATGCCATGAAGATGAGAGGGTTTTGCAAAGTATAGAGATAATTCACATATGCGGTATTGCTGTTATTCTTGCAAAGCGCTTTCTAAATCATTTTCACCTGGGTCAGGCCCCTTCTGTACCTAGCCTTCATGTGAACACATGTCCAGCCTCTTTTCTTGGGGAGACAGAAGTGACCTGGGAATTTGAAGAGGAAGGAGTGTTTGCATTGAAGAAGCCCTGAAAGGGGGTGGGGAGGAAACAGAGACCAAGAGGGAGCCCCTGGACACTGACAGCTCACAGCTCACATTGCCCAGATTACTATGTTGCCTGGGGCTGACCCTGCCATCAGCCAGTGTGTTTGCCTGCTGACTGGGCTCGAAAGTTAAAATTGGGTTCCCGTGGATGCTGGCCAATGACTTCCTTGCCATGGGAATGATTGCTTTTTGCTGTGTTTGCAAGATGTGAATTCATTCTTTTTTAATATCAGTAATACACAGTAAAGAGCTTAATCCAATTTACAAAGAAATAGGATCAGACAAGCCTTGAAAATACAATGTGCCTTTATGGCTCTGAGATGTTAGCACAGGAGAAGAGTGAGTGTTACTGCAGCAGGGAAACACTCTCCATTGCCATTATCCTTCCTCTTCATCTTCATGGCATAGGAGTGATAGGATCATGAGGGGCTCGGAGGTTTAGGGGTGCCTTTGGAGCTTTCATTTCTGCAATGCATGAAGATTGGAACATACTTACCCAGCAGGGTGCTGTTACTCATCTATGAAAATGAAGCTCCTGACCCCTCTCAGAGAGAATCTATTTAAAGTTATTGTTCATGTGGAGAGCATGCGGACCCACCAGCACTGCCTTTCTGGTCCTTTGTGAGCCATGATGCTCATTTGCTGGATATGACTCTGGCCAGAGATACCATCTGCCTGATTGTGTGAAGGATGTGGTTCAGTCATGATGGGCTAGTTTTGTGGACAGGAATAGATATGGAGGAAAGGCTGGCAGTGGGTGGGACCCCCTGCCCATGAAGCTGCCATAGAACAAAAGCCCATGTTCTATGTCTGCACATGCAAGGTGGTGCACCAGCTCCAGATTTGCTTTGACATCCTGGTATACTGATCTGGTGAGTGGGTGGCCAGAAGTCTCCAGAAATCTGGACTCCTGATGGTTAGGCAGGTAGAAGGGAGGGCTGGGCTTCCTAATGGAGGTGGGGTTCCCACAGGCTTTAGTGCTTTAGGTCCATACACATTTTTTTTTAATTATTTTTTTTAAATGTATCTTTATTGTTGATAGTATTATAGATGTCCTCCACCCCCACTCCCATTCCCTCCCCAGGCTTTCACCACACTATTGTCTGTGTCCAGGGGTCCATACACATTTTTTGAATGTCAAGTTATGTGACAGGCATGGTGCTAGGCTCGGCAATGAATAAAACTTGGCTCGCCCTTCAGGAACTTACAAGATGACTTTGACATAATTTGCTGAGGTTGCTGGGAGGCAAGGAGGAGAGGTATTAAACTCAGCATGGGATTGGAGGCAAGACTTTCTTCAGAAGGTGAGCTGAAGTTTGGAGGAGAAACCATACAGGGTTATTTTTTTAAGATTGTGGGAAGGACATTCTAAGGAGAGGGAAGGACATCGAAGACATGTGGAAACAACATAGCTTGTTCCGTATGGTTAGAGGTGCAAGAGATGGGACCAGAGAAGTAGATAGGAGCCAGATCATGGAAGGGTGGATGTGCCCGTCTAAGGAGCTGGGGCTACAATCAGTAGGTGATGGGGACCCCATCAAAGGTTTTAAACAAGGCAGTGGCATGGCTTGACCTATGTTTTCATAAGTCATGCTGAGGATGTCTGGAAGATGGAACAATTCTTGAAGTCAGGAGACCACTTAGGAATCTGGGACAGTCGGCCAAGGGAAACCCAATGAGGTCTTGAACATGCATGAAATCTGATAGGGTGAAGGCGGGGAGACAGGTGCAGGGACACAGGCTGGAGTGCTTGGGAAAGGGAATTGACAAGGACTAGGCAGGTTGTCAGGGCCCCTTCAAAAGGAGACAGGAGTCCAGCCTCTGTGGCTCAGTGGTTCAGTATCAACCTATGAATCAGGCAGTCAGGGCACATGCCCAGGTTGCAGGCTTGATCCCCAGTAGCAAGAGTGCAGGAGGCAGCCGATCAATAATTCTCTCTCATCATTGATGCTTCTATCTCTCTCTCCCTCTCCCTTCCTCTTCTTCTCTGAAACCAATAAAACTATAAAAAAGAAAAGGAGACAAGAATTCCAGCCAGGGGCCCCAGGAGAAGTTAGATCTTACAGACAGGTCTCTCTTGGCAGAGACTGGGAAGAAAGCAGACAGATGGGGAGAGTCCATCTCTGTAAACATGTGGATGGTGGGGGCTACCCTGGGTATGAGAGTCCTAACTCGAGGTAGTGTGACATATTCTAGAACCTACCTTCTGATGGAAATGGAGTCAGGATGGACCTTGGAGAAGATGAGTGAAAAAAACCCTGTAGTGTGGAGGTCTCTGGTTACTGCAGCAGGATGAGGCTGGGATAGGCAGTGACTGGCACAGTCTGATTCACTGTGACCCAGCCACCTAGCCACCCTGCAAGGGTATGCAATAGGCCAGGTCTTTGGAGCTAAGCAAATCTGAGTCCTAGTCTTTTCTCAGGAACTTCTTGGCAAATTGAGGAACTTGCTTAACTTCTCAGAAAGTCATGATGTATGCCCATCTGTAAAATAGAGCTGATAGTACCTACTTCACCTGGTTTCTGTAAGGATTAAGTTAAATGAACACTATATATAAAGTGATCAGCAGGAGTAGGTTCATTTATTCAACTGATTTATCATTCACTGTGTTCCTGTTACCATGTAAAGAACTAGAGACCCGGCTGAGAACTTGACAAACAAGGTCCTTATACTTCTGGAGCTCCCATAGCAAATGCTCAGGCACTATCAGTAATACTCAGAGGTTGTTTATTGTTGTTGTTGGTTTTTCTCACCACATCACTGCATATCCTGGAGTGCCTTGCTCACTCTCCTTGGAGTCAGTCACTCATGCATTATTCCCACATCTGATTTCCACCAGCAGCACCCAGGGGAGTTATTTGCGGGAGCAGATTCCAGGCCCCATCACCTGTTCATTGGATCAGAGCTTCCAGAGTCTCCTCATTCATGGGGAGGTGGTTTGGTGATGATGTAGGCTTGGCAATCACTGGCCCAGTTACCAGAGTGAAGCGGATGACACTGGGCTTGGGATGTATGCATTACAGCAGGGTAGAAACCAAGCTGGGCCGATGTCAAGAATTGAAAAGAATAGGAACATCTGCTAACTGTGCTTTTGGGCGTTCTTGTTTCCTTGAGGGGAATTTTATGCTTATTTAATTAAAACATTCCACTTTGATCAAAGGTGTTGCTTTGACTTCTCAAGTATGAAATACAAGACTTGCGCGAGTCAAATAACTTGTTTGACTGCAAACAATTTACAAAGAGCCCTAAACAAGACAAAATATAATACATAATAAGTCTTAGAAATTAGGTGTAAACGTCTGTGGAGAAACTAATTATTCCTCTTGTTATGAACATTAACCCACATTCAGTTTTAAGCCTGTGATACTCTAATGACGTTCACCATTAGCCACTTCTGACTGTGATGAAATAATCGCAGGGGGATCTGTTGCCTCCTCACATGGCCATCCTTCCGTGCATACGCACCCTGGTGTCGTTCTGCTTCTTATTATGAGAACACCAGTCTTTTTGGATCAGGGCCCCAGATTAATGGCCTCATTTTAACTTAAACACCTCTTTGGATATATTATCTCCAAATATGAGCTACTGGGAGTTGGGACTTCAACATATGCATTTTAGGGGTACACAATTCAACCCATAACACTCCCTATAGCTCCCCAGATTGTTTTGTTTTTGTTTTTATCCATGGCCTGGACTGGACGCCAGGCTTCTTGAATAATCCCTGTCTCACTTCCCTGCTTATGTTTCAATCTTGTCCTGGAGAAAAATGGCTCAGAAGCGCCAATAGGGACAACAGAGGTGTCTTGTCTGAAGACCTGGAACCCGGCTGCGCAGCCCTCCTGAATGTCAGGGGCAGTGCCCACTGCCCTAGGCCTAAAGCATCCTGGAGGCTCCCAGGGGCCTGAGGTGCCCACGCCAGGCCCTCCGTGGGGAATCTTTCTACCATCTTTCCTCCAGAAACTCTGATCCAAATTTTGCTGGTCCTGAATAAATCCTAAGTTTCAATATCCAAATTAACATTTTACATATATTGGCCTCCTACTAGCTTCCAGATATTGTAACAGCTGCTTCCACATACATTAAGCTATTGTAATGGATTCAATTCTGGTTTAATTCCGGAAAGCTGATGGGATTGGGGCCTGTATGTTTTAAAAGTGCAAGCCATGATGTAATTCTAGAACATCTTCCGTGGTTCTGATGAGATATGTATTAGGAGACAAAGCACTGACATCGGTATGCTTTTATTGCGAGTGCAGTTATGTTTTCTGGGTTCGTTCAGATTGCAGTGGTTGGTTTATCTTTAGTAATCAGGGTTGGCTGTAAGGATTCATGAGAAAACCAGGAAGACAGAAATGTCAAATGGCCCCGAGGATGCGGAGCCCACAGCCGAACTGCAAGCATGTTCCGGAACCGTGCCTGGTGGCAGCCGGTTTATCACCTACCGCAGCCAGAGCAGCAGGCTCTGTGCTCCAACATGCCACCTGCGTGATGCTCGCTCAGCTCCTCTGGCCCTGCTTCTGCAGTCTCTATGGCTCCTGGAGAAAACTGAGCCTCCCTCTGAGGAGTCTAGCCTGTCCGATGTAACAGATCAAAGTCTCCTGGTGGCACAGAACTGTGGGTAGAGTGCCCCAGTAAACCTCAGAAGGTCATTGGCTCATTTCTGTCATGGGCTTTTTATGTAAAATGCCATCATTTCATCTCTAAATAGAGGAGTGGATGGCCACGTCTGACCTTGACTTACGGAGCAATGTAATGATGAGGTAGAAAAACAGAAAAGTGGCAGGGATTCTATAATTGCAGGACAGCCTGGGTATTAGAAACCCAGACAATAGACCTAATCAATTCAGTAGAAGACACCATTAGCACTTAGCTACAAGGCTACTGGTGAGAAAACAAGCTGGTGTCTTTTATTGTATTATATCTGAACTGCTGAGCCTGTGCCAGAGCTGTTCAGAATTACTTTGTCAAGCCTGGCTCTTTGGGAGCTGGGAGGGAAAACAGAGCTGGGGGCAGTCTCTGTTGCGAACAACCATAAAATCCACCTTGAAAAGCCCTGCAAAGTTGCAACAGAGATAAGGTGCTTGGGAATTGGCTTCGGCTTGCTCAGAAGAAAATAGACAGAAGGAGGATGCCCTCCTAGGAGGTTGAGTAACAGAAACATCTCTTCAGGAAGGCAAGAGCTTTCCCCAGAAGACGCCACCCTGGGAGACCCAGTGACCAGGCAGGTAAAAGAAGAGAGTGGGCACCAGGCTGGACTGCTCAGTGCTTCCTGCTGCTCAGGCCAGTGGTAAGGAAGGGGCCTATGGCAGGAATGCAGTTGGGGAACATGCCCCAAGCCTGGCTGCTCCAGATCGACCAAGGCCAAGGGCTGTGATAAGTCTGATTTCTTCAAGGAGACCAGAAGCGTGGTCTTTGGGATCAAGAGCAGAACTCAATCCCCAGGGGAGGAAATTGACCAGGGCAATGGAAAGCCTCAAGACCTTAGATATGCAGTCCTAGAAAAGTGGGGACTGAGACTAAATCAACACGCTCCAAAGCGGTCCATCCCAGGACCTAGGGACATGTCATTGGGGAGGAGGGAGGCTCAGGGAGGGGGGTTCAGAAGGGAGTTTGGCTGTGGTTGTAGTGAAGGGTCCTGCAAGGCGCATGGGGCAGCTGTCCTAGCTGGTCCCTGGGATCTAGGTTGAACATTAAAATGAAGCTACTAGCCCAGCCGGCGTGGCTCAGTGGTTGAGCATTAACCTGTGAACCAGGAGGTCACGACTTGATTACAGGTCAGGGTACATGCCCGGGTTTCAGGCTTGATCCCATGTGGGGCAATCATTCTCTCTCATCATTGATGTTTCCATCTCTCTCTCCCTTTCTATCTGAAATCAATGAAAAAATATTTCTATAAAAATGAAACCACTAAAAAAATAAAATAAAATAAAATAAAATAAAAATGAAACCACTACTTAAAATTTGGTGACTCCAGAAAATCAATGGCCACTCTGGGTTTGATTTTCCCTGGAAAACAGAGTTAATAGTGGAGAGGTCCTTGGAGGAGGAGATGGGGAACAGGGATAGAAAGAGTGTTATGAGGAGGACTGGGTGTTTGTGAGCAGCTTGGAGATCCTTGGCCAAAAGGTGCCCTGCATGTAGTAATTGGAGTAGGGCACCTGGAAGCTGTAGAATAATACGACTGAAGCAGTTAGTTCTTTTGATTGGACCCAAACTGTGCAACGTAAAGTTACATGAAAGAAGCAGAGCCCTGGGTAATGTTTTCTTTTCTGTCCTTTGTCTCTCACTTTTCAAACATTTGTCCCTTTATCAATATGTAAGTCTCCACGGGCCTGTCACATGTGGGAGAACAGGCTCCCCGACCAAGATAGTCAATTGCAAACCCAAGACAGCACTGGGGTGCCATCTATCACTCAGGGCTTTCCAGGAAGATCCTGTTAAGAAGCCGGGCTCTTAACAGGCAAGGAACAGTGTTAATAAAAAGTCTTTTTACTTGAAAGGGCACAGAAAAAAACCAATAAAGCTGAGCCCAGCTCTTAAAAAAAAAGTTGATAAAACTGACAAAAAAATAAAGGAGTAGTTTATCGTGGTTCTAAAAAGGAAGACAAGGGTTTTACTTTCTCCTTTTTAAAGGCAGAATTAATTAATCCACCACCAGGGCTTGAGCTCTGAATGGAATGTTAGCTTGGACTCTGGGGGGTGGGTAAGTCCTCTGGACCGTCCTCTGGATAAGCTTTCGTTAAAGCAACAGTATTTAAAGCAGTGAATTGACAGAATAGGGCAACAGAAGTGGGGAAAAAAAGTGAAGACGGGGAGTGCTGTTAAGAAGCAACTCTTGAGAGAAGAAATGCAATTCCTTAAGCCTCCCTTAGGGATAAGATGGTAATATTAGAGCAACCATAGTGGTATCAATGAGCCTGGTTCATTCGCCTTCCTCTGCCTTTATCAGCTCCTCACAGTTAAATCCATGGGGTTTGCACCCCCCGGCTCAGGCTTCTTTTACTTCCTGAGCAAGCACACAAAGGAGGCTGTCACTTCTTACTCTTCAACCTGTGGGGCCTAAGGAGCAGCTAAGACAACTGCTCCTGACCCGCCCAGGTCCCTTCACTGTAGCTGGAACCAAACTCCCCTAGTGCAGGCCTGAGAACTTCTCCCAAAGGGACATGTCCCCCAGGTCCTGGGATGTACCACTTTGAGGTTACTGATTTCTATTCTGTCCCTACTCTTCTAGATCTGCATAGCTAAGGTCTTGATAGCTTCCATCCTCTGGCCAATTTCCTCCCTTAGGTACTGAATTCTACCCTCAACCCCTAGGCTAAGGTCCTAGCAAATGCGGACAGACTTTGCGGAATTAGGACCACAGCCTGCCGAAGCAGTTGATGGACATCTGAATTTCTTGCTGTGTCCAGCTCATGTTCAGAGGCCCAGGAGAGCCCAGAGCATTGTGCCTTCTTGGACGTTTGTTCTGTTGACTTCCCCATACTCTTGCTTGACCAGGCCTGGCTTTCTCCTGGGCCTTTTTGCCTTGGGTTGTTCAGAGTCTAGCATGCTTTCCATCTGGCCCTTTCCACCAGCAACCTGGAGCAAGCCATGGAACCCCATGGAAGATCTGGATGGAAGAGAACAAATACTTTGCAAACACAATGGATTTAGATAAGTTTAGGATTAGTTAAGTTTATTCACTGATTTAATTTTAAAAAATTGAGAGATTATTATATACTAGGCCTTGTTCTGGGTGCTAGGAATACAGCAGTAAGCACAAAAATACTTGTCCTTATGAAAGTTATGATCTAGTAGGGAAGATAGACAATGAATAAGTTAAAAATATATAAATTCCATGGAGAGAAATATAGTTGGAAAGAAGATAGACAATCTGGGGTAATTGTTAGGGAAGACCTCACTGAGAAGGTGACACTAAGTAAAGACCTGAGGGATGCTAAGGAGCGAGCCAGGCTACACGGGTACCTGGAAAAGAGATTTTAGACAAGGGAACAACTGATGCAAAGGCGCTGAGGTGGGAGTAAGACTGGTATGCCTAGGAAGCCACTGGATTGGAACAGAGAAAATGAGGGGGAGATTGAGTAGGGAGGTCATTCAGAGCCTGCAGATGGATGTTGGCCTGTAAAATGAGTCTTAGCTCAGGCTGCTCTAACAAAACAGCATACTGGGTGGCTTATAAACAACTGACATTTTATTTCTCAGTTCTGGAGGCTGGAAATCTGAGATCAGCGAGCATGGTCAAGTTTGGGTGAGAGGGCTGCCTGGCCAGCGTGGCTCAGTGATTGAGCATCGACCTTTAAACCAGGAGGTCACGGTTCAATTCCTGGTCAGGGCATATCCCAGGTTATAGGCTCAATCCCAGTGTGGGGCATGCAGGAGGCAGCCAATCAATGATTTGCTCTCGTTATTGATGTTTCTATCTCTTTCTCCCTCTCCCTTCCTCTTTGAAATCAATGAAAAAAAAAAAAAAAGTTTGGGTGAGGGCTTCTTCCCAGCTTAGAGATGGCTACCTCTTGCCATATCCTCACATGGAGAGAGGGAGCTCTGGTGTCTCTTCTTATAAGGACATTAATCCTATCATGGCGTCTCCAACCTCATGACCTTAATTACTTCCTAAAGGCCCCACCTCCAAATACTAACACATTGGGGTTAGGACTTCAACATATGGATGGGGGGGCGGGGCGCGGCGGGACATAAATATTTAGTTCAAAACAGGGAGCCACAGCAGGGTTTCAAACACTGAGAGAATTAATTCCCAAAGTATGTTACCTTTCATTCAATCACATTTAACAAGTCTTGTTTTTTCCAAATCCCCTCCTGGACACTTTCCACAAAGCTCTTCAGGGACTTGGAGTGAGTCCTGCTTAAGAAAACTTGGGGCTCCTCTGGGTGCTGCTTTGACAGTTGATGCAAATCTTTGTTTTCGCCACTCAGCAGAGACAGGTGCTTTACTAGCTTATAAAATTCAACAACGTCAGCTTTAAAGTTTTCCTTTGGTTGTACTTCTGCGATTTTTCAGAAGTCAGCAGTGGTCCACATGAAAAGGTGTTTGGTTGTCCCTTTGACTATAGATTAGACCAAGAAGCTCCGGCTTCAGACAATGTTAATCTTAACCTAGGCTGGATTTACTAGGCTGCCTGGCATCTGAGATCGCAGATAAGCGCATTTTCCACTGTAGACTGTGCTGTATTAAGCCTCACAGGGAAAATATCTTAAGGTTCAAAAAAGAAAGGCTCTAAACCGTAAACCACATAAGCCTTTCCTTTCAGTCTTGTCTTTCCCTCCCTCCCTCCCTCCCCACCTTTTTGTAAAAAATACAATCATGAAACCACCTTCAATGCCCAACTGATTATCTGGAAGCCTAATCAGTGAACTGAATTATCTTGACTTTTTAAAAAGCAAGATGAACTATTTGTCCAGATGGAGAAAATGTGCTGCAATGACTCAGGATAATGCACACGGAGGCTGCAGTACTACAGCGACTGGGCCGAGGCAGGAGGGTGGATGTGCTGTAGGCAGGTAGACAGACATGAGCAGAGCAAGGACAATGGGCCAGGTACAGAAGGTCACCAGGATGGAAAGCCCACGTGCCTAGCAATGGACAATCAATTGTAGGGGGGACCTAGCCACCAGGGTGACTTTTCCTCCCATAGCATATCGTTGGTCATGAGATTTGGATTCCCTGACCTTTCCTCCCTAGAGATAACATCTAGGCCCAGATAAACAATAAAACCAGCCACAGCTGACATCAGGACCAGCTGCAATGAATAATGACGCCCTGCCCTCGTGCCCGCCAATCAATCAGTGGAGAGACCACAATCCTAAATGGACACGCCTGGAAAACTACTGAATATTCTATTAAGATCTTTCCCTGGGACCCTCCCCTAAAAATCTCCACCCTTAAAACGCTTAGGATGGAGGACCCAGTGTGCTCTCCCTCCCAGGAGCACGCCCCCTCCTTTCCCCCATTTCCTCCCCAGGCACGTTACATTAGCTTCCTCACTCCCACGCTCCAAGGGCTCTTCCTTTACCTCCCTAACTTGTTTCCTAAGCCTTATTTCTTCTAGGAATTACTTTTTCTACCTCTGTCATTTACCAAATAAATGTTCTCTTATAGTTTGAGTCTTGCTCTGAATTCTTTCCTAGCCAGAACCCAAGTACCGAGGTTGCTGAACCCAGGTTTGGTCTGACCCCACGGGCCAGACACCTGGTACCACTCCTGCCACCCACAACAGCTGCCCACTGAAGAAGTGGCCCACGTGATCTGTACTGAGCACAGCCCCAGGATCCCAGCTCCAGGATTCCAATGATTATGGATCAGCCACTGGCTCCCACCCCAGGGTGGGGCTTGTCAGATCTGAACTTGATCCAGTTGATCTCAACATAGTCTTGCCTGGGGCCTACATTCACTCATTCAACAAATATTTGTTGTGCATTTTTGAGACAGCATTGTTCCAGGCACTGGGCTACAGGAGGGAATTAAACAAAAATCCCTGCATGGGCGGAGTTTATGTTCTTGTAGGTAGGGGAACAGATAGGACCCAAACTTTAATCCTGGCTCAGAGTTCCAGGGTGGCTGGGGGTCAGAGAGGAGAGCGGGACCTTGCTCCAGACCTGCCTCCTGAGGGCCGAGCTGGACTGCACCAGGCCCTGGGGCCAGGGAGCAGTGACAGTCAGTCAGGCCTAGCCTGCCCCAGAGCTCTTCATGGGTCTCCAAGTGGATTTGCCTCCATGGAGTCCTCTGGCCAGGAATGCTTTTCCAACTAGTCCCGCCCGATGATAACCCTCCATCTGCAAAGCTGAAAACATTGTTTACTTGTGGAATGAGGGATAAAAACAGTCCACATTGCTCTGAAGGTTGCAGAATAAAAGTCTGAGGTAGCAAGAGGATGTGTCCCCAGAGAGAGGAAGTTGGGGGAAGGCAGCAGCAGAAACGTATGAAAGAGGGAGCCCAGGGATAAAAGACTCCATGAGAATCTGCTTTCTTAGCTCCCCAGAGCTGCACCCAGCACTACTCACAGCCCTAGGCCCCTGTCAGAGCTCCCTTATGCTATACGCATTAAACAAAATTCAGAGAAGCAGCAGAAAATAAACTAGGTATTTTATCTGTGGCATGGATTATTTTATTTCCCCAGATAATGACTTACTGCCCTAAAGCTATTAGAAGGATAGAAGCAATGAGGCTCTGTTGGGTGCAGGTTCCTCAGCCAGGGACTTGACCCTTCTGGGTGCAGGAAATTGGGAGAAAACACGAGTGAAAGTAGGTAGGTGGGACATGCTTTATTACAAACAAAGCAGCCGATGACTGGCTGGTCAGTGGCACCTTATATACATGCTCAAACAAAAGAGGCCTCATGCCAATTAGTGATGTCTGTGCTACATTAACATAAGTAGGTTATATAAGGATGCGCTTGCGCAGTACGTATAGTGCTACTGCTGACCCATTGCCTTCCTGCAAACGTAGGGCAAAGGGGACTTTAACATGGTACTACTGCTATGTCATTGCCTGCATGCATGCGTATGGCGAATGGGCCTTTGACCTCAGGTGTACTCTGGTCAGGGTCCCTACAGGCTCAAAGTCCAACAACTGTTTCAAACCCATTAACTGGACTTGATTTTAGCCATGCAGCTTCCTTCTGATTGAGATAGTGCACACGTGCATTTATGTCTGATGCCTCTGTGACTATAAAATAAAGGGGCTTGAAGATCAGATACTATGTACAGCTCTGCACTCAATCCCAAAGTTCGGGTTTACCCCCCATACCACCAAGCTATTCTCTGACACCAGCTGGGTGTCCTACAATTTAACTAAAACCTGACACTCTCTACCTGGAGATGGAATCAGATGCCACAGGTTAAGGGCTCTTCCCACAAGATGCTCCGACCTCCCCAACAACAACAACTTCAGATGCCAATCACAAGTCCAGGTTGTCACCTGTGCTTCTGACCCGTGGCTATAGACCCGTTCCCATCACCCCTCCTCACGTTCGATGAATTTGTTAGAGTGGCTCACAAAACTCAGAGAAACCATGTGTTCACCAACAGGGAAGTTCTCTGAACCCTGTCCTTCTGGGATTTAATGGAGGCTTCATTGTATGGGCTGGGTTGATGAAATCATTGGCCAGTAGCCAACAATTCAACCTCCAGCCCCCCTCCCTGGAGGTCAGGGGGTGGGACTGAAAGTTCCAACCCTCCAATCATAAGGCTGCTTCCCCTGGCAAGCAGCCCCAATCCTTAGGTGCTTTCTAAAAGTCACCACATCAACACAAACTCAGGGGTGTGTGTAAGGGGTTTGTTATATACATCAAGGCACCTTTATCGCTCTTCTCTCTTAGGAAATTCCAAAGGTGTTAGGAGATCTGTGCCAGAAACAGGCTGAAGACGAAATATCAATTTCTTTTTATAAGTCACAATATCATGGTGTGTTAGCCTCAGAACTGAATTGTCAGGGAGGGTGAGGGGAGCTCTGTTGTGGGGAGCATAGGGAAGGCCAGGGGTAGTGAGGAATCTACACAAAGTGTAACAGGGCATGTTGGGAACCAAGGGGGAGTTTCTGGTCACTCCAAAATTTCACTGAAAGCCTAAGAATGGGAATAAAGGCTGTCAACTGACAATCTAAGCTCAGAAAAGCACCTATGACTGTGGCTGGTCACAGCCACACCACTACGACCCACCCCGCATTGATGGACAAGGACTTCGGCAGGAGAGTCAGTGCAGTGTTTGTGAGAGGAGAGGAATTCATCCCTGTGGGCTCCCTTCCACGGACTGGGCCGCCCGAACTACCCCCATCACTGAGTTGTTTGCAAAGTGCTGAACCTCCAGAAGGGCAGAGCGCCTGCTGCTGCTGGGCTGGGAGAAAGAGGCAGGAGAGACATGGCTGGGCTGGCAGGGTGGCTGGGAAGAGAGGGGAGCAAGGGCCTCTGGGAGTCCAGCTTTTGTTAATTAGAAGTAATAATAATATAATACGTTGCTATCTATAATTTATTGTTTTATTAATTATGTTAATTGCTATGTATAATTTATTATTATATTAAATGCTAATAGATTAACACATAATCTATTAGATATGAACATAAATGTACTCTAGTATGTTAAAATATATTACACATGTAATAAACTGTAATGTATTACTATACATAATTTTATATTAACTAATATTTCAAAATTTTTATGATCAGATTTTCTGTAATAAGAGAAATTTTCTTCAATGGAGAGAATTTTTCCTGCAGAAATATAACACCAGTGAGAAATCTAACCATTTTGTTTACTTAAGGCAAGGGTTGCAAACTATAGCCTGTGGGCCGAATCCGTCCAGCTGCTGATTTTTCTACAGCCTGTGAGCTAAGAATGGTTCTTACATTTTTGAATAGTTACATTTTGCATGGTTATGTAAGTGCCTATGTAATATCCCTGTTTTTTCCTCTTGGTATATTAGCCTCAGAACTTGCAAAGACTAAAATATTTATTATTTAGCCCTTTAAGAAAATGTTTGCCGACCCCTGACTTAAGACCTTTTGAGACTCATATTCCAAATTCTGCTCTAAAATGTGTAGCCAAATTGAGACCAACCTCTGGCAAAAAAAACCATTTTCCAATCCTATCTAATAAAAGAGTAATATGCAGATTGACCATCACTCCAACACACAAGATGGCTGCCCCCATGTGGTCAAAGATCATGCCCCCATGTGGACACAAGATGGCCACCACAAGATGGCCAGCAGGGGAGGCCAGTTGGGAGGGACCAGGCCTGCAAGGGAGGGCAGTTGTGGGCGATCTGGCCAGCAGGGGAGGGCAGTTGGGAGGGACCAGGCCTGCAAGGGAGGGCAGTTGGGGGTGATCAAGCCTGCAGGGGAGGACAGTTAGGGGTGACCAGGCCAGCAGAGGAGGGAAGTTGGGGGCAAACAGGCTGGCAGGGGAGCAGTTAGACATCAATCAGGCTGGCAGGGTAGTGGTTAGGGGGTGATCAGGCTGGCAGGCAGAAGTGGTTAGGGGCAATCAGGAAGGCAGGTAGGCGAGCAGTTGGGAGCCAGCAGTCCTGGATTGTGAGAGGGATGTCCAACTGCCCGTTTAGGCCCGATTCCAGGAGGATCGGGCCTAAATGGGCAGTCAGACATCCCTCGAGGGGTCCCAGATTGGAGAGGGTGCAGGCTGGGCTGAGGGACACCCCCCCCATACACGAATTTCATGCACTGGGCCTCTAGTTAAAACATAAAGGCCATTTAGGAATGAGGCAACTCTGCTCATCACGTTCAGTCTTCACCTGATGGGGCAGCAATAGCATAGCACCCGCCCCCTCCCTCTGCTCCCTTCCTGCCACACAAACACACACACACACACACACACACACACACACACACACACACACTCCCCATGTTGGAAATGGGAAAATACTATTGCTCTTGGTCAGTTGGATTTTTCTTTTCTTTTTTTTAAATAGTTTATTGATTTTTTTTTTTTTAGAGACAGGAAGGGAGAGGGAGAGAGAGAAACATCAATGATGGGAGAGAATCATTGATTGGCTGCCTTCTGCATGCTCACCAGTGGGGATTGAGCCCACAACCCGGGCATGTGCCCTCGACCGGAATCGAACCCGGGACCCTTCAGTCTGCAGGCTGACGCTCTATCCACTGAACCAAACCAGCTAGGGCTTGCTTGGTTGGATTTTTCTATTGCACACTTCCCATTTGGCCGACAAGGTCCTGAAGCAACAAAATATAGTTATGTCTCATTCCAGCTGCCAGACACAGAAGGCCTAGCATGTATAGCTCAGTATGTCACTGGCTCATGAATGTGGCCCTTAAATACAGAAAGGGTGACGCATGCCAGCCCGCTGCAATAGGGTTCTGTGGCTTTAAAGAGACCTCTGTATTGTATGTGCATCTAAGTAATTGGAACTTGGACTCCTCACATCTTTTTTAGCAATGACATTGTAACAGCATGGACCCATCCATTCATCATCATGTCATCCTTATGAAAATAGTTTCCAGTGGTCAGCTTGTCATAGTTAATTAGTCTTCCAATATATGACTTCTCAGAAGCAAAGAGACTTTGAGGACTGGGTTTTCAGATACCTTTTGCAGTGAACTCAAGAGGTGTCTGATCTTTCCTGCCTTTTAATTAGAGCCCTTTCATCTAAGAGGGAGAGTGCCCTTGTAGTTAGAGATATAGCTAACCTGGTTCTGCCTTCTGTTCTCAGTTCTGGGGCTAACTCATAGCAACCACAAGCAAGCCAGTGACTCTCTGAGGCCTCAAATATGTGAAATCCAGTAAGTTCTAGAGGAGAACGTGGTTAGTTGATGGCTGTTCAAATGAAGATATCATTGAAGTTTTAGAGTGAAAGGTAGTGTATCAGTTAGATACTGCCATGAATCCCCTAAACTCGGTAGTTCAAAAAATCTTGTTTAGCTCAAGATTCTGTAAATCATCAATTTAGTCTGGGCTGGGGGGTGAGGGGGCGGTCCCTCAGGCATCCATAGTCAATTGTGTGTTTGTGTGTTGAGTAGGTGGTTTTGCTGATCTTAGCTGGGCTCTCTCAGATGTCTTAGGACTTGGCTAGGACCATGGGGCTACTCACATCTGGTCCAGGTGGCTTTTAATCCTCCATCAGGACATCTCAGATTATTTGCATGGCAGGAACAGGGGTTCTAGAGAGATAGTGGATACATGCACGGCCCCTTGAGGCCTAGACTTGGAAATGGCAAAATATCACTTCCATCACATTCTAGTGGCCAAAGCAGGTCACAAAGCAAGTCACAAGGATGGCCCAGATCCAAGGGGTGGGAAAATAGAGTTCCTACAAGTTTCTAACCCTTGATGGAGAAAGCTTCAAAGTCACATCTCAGGGGCATGGATGCAGCAAAGGGAAGAACTTTAGCCATTTTTTGCAATCTACCACTGGGAGCTAAGACATTAAGGAACATGTGTAAGGTGTGCAGCAGCCCCTGCTGCCAGAGCAGGTGAGGTGGGACGAGGTCATTCTTGTGAAATCTGGATGCTAAACCCATAAGCAAGGGACCAGGATTATGCCACGCTGGTTGTCCCTGGCCTCCTTTCTGACAGAAGAGGATGAGGAAACCCACAAGGGGAAAGTCAGACTTGCAGTGGGTGGTAATGTGTGAGCAGTGTCCATCTGTATTTTGGGTTAATTTGGAAAGTAAAAGGAATAGGGTGTTTTTCCTTAAACGTTGAAACCCCAAGTGAATACAGGCCCTGGCTTTGCTACCCTAGTGGCGAAGGAAGCTTTTGCAGCCAGGGAAGAAATGCCAAGAAGCAGTGCAGTTTGATGCTATGAGCAGAGTCTTATAGGCAGACATAACTAACTAATTGTGGTTTAAAACCTTACTAACTGGGTGACTTTGGGCAAATCACTTAACTTCTTAAGGCTCAGTTTCCTCATCTGTAAAATGAGGATGACAATTGGTCCCTCAGAGTGTTGTTAGGAGCAAGTAAAGGAGGTAACACATGAGAAGTACCTAGGGCAATATTTGGCATAATGATTGCTCCCCATTAGTGCTCACTGTTATTATTATTTTTAATATATTTTTTATTGATTTCAGAGAGGAAGGGAGAGGGGGAGAGATAGAAACATCAATGGTGAGAGAGAATCATTGATTGGCTGCCTCCTGCACACCCCACACTGGGGATCAATCCCTCAACCCAGGCATGTGCCCTGACCAGGAATCAAACCGTGACCTCCAGGTTCATAGGTCGACACTCAACCACTGAGCCATGCCGGCCAGCCTCACTGTTATTATCCTCTAACCTTTTTGGGCATTGACTCTTCATAGATGATCTACAAATCTTTCTATTTTTACAGTGATGGCTACATTTCTGAGCTCTTTCTTGGTACAGTAGGCCAGCAGTTTCATGCAGATGTCCCACTGTCAACCCAAACCCAACATGCATATTAAAACAAAACAAATCTCTGGATATATATATATATATATATATATATATATATATATATATATTATCAACCAGAACATCAAACCTCAAGGGAAGGTAGGGGATAGTGGGGGTAAGGGGGAGAGATCAACCAAAGGACTTATATGCATGCATATGAGCCTAATCAATGGACACAGACAACAGGGGGGGGGGTGGGGCATGAGTGGGGGGTGGGGGTAATGGAGGAATAAGGACACATATGTAAAAATAATAATAAAATAAATAAAATAAATAAAAAAGGAATTGTGAGGTAACCAGAAAAAAAAATAAAACAAAACAAATCTGTCCCTTTAAACCTCTCTCCTTTCCCAACTTTTTATATCTGTTCATTCAGAGTCACCATTTATTTTTAGCCACCTGGATTTGCCGCTGTGAGGTTATCTTTGATTCTTTTATTTCCGTTAGTTCTCGTATCCATTTGTACATCAATGTGAAAGTCTTTCACCCTTGTCTTTCTAATTCCATTTCCTTTACTATCTGTAGAATCTGCTTCTTCTTTTGATGCTCTGAGTACTGCTATAGAATTCCTACAAGTTTCCCAGCCTCTAGGCTCTCTACACATTAATCCATTCTCCACAGGGTTGCAAAATTAATCTCCCAAAGGACAATCCCTTGCTCAAGACCATCAATGGTGCCTCACTACTTACAGGGTGACATCCGGACACAGAGCCTGGCATTCAAAGCCCTCCAAATCCAACCCAGTTCCCATTGCTATACTTTTCTTCCAAGATTCCAGGAAAATCCTCTTGCATTGTGATCATTTGTATACTTGTGTTCCCAATGAGAGCTTCAGTCTCTAGAACAGGGTGAGGAAACCACAGACCAATTCTCTGTGGCCCACAAAGCTTAAAATATTGACTATATGGCCCTTTATAGATAGTTTGTGGACCTGCGATCTGCTGGGTGAAGCATGTCTTAGACCACTTTGTCCTACAGAACTGTGCGCTTTTCAATATACATTATCTGAATGAATGTTCCATGTACTGACCCCTAAACACTCGTCCTTCCTTGTTCCTGTATTTTTCCCTGTAATAGAGGGCCTTCTGTCTACCTGGATAAACCTTTCCAGTACTCTCAGACCCACATCAAATCCTCTGGGAAGCCTTTCTGATGACTTCTGCTGAATTCTGAATTCCAGTAACACTAACCTGTGTGTATGACACTACGCCTTCTGCTTCCAGTTGGTTGTTTGCATCAGAGAGGGTCAGAAACCTGATGGATGCCCATTCCTCCCCCATGACTGGCTCTCTTCTCCCCTTCAGAACTCAGCAGGGGTTGCCTGGCCTGGGAAGTTTTCTT
The DNA here is from genome assembly GCF_951640355.1 of Cnephaeus nilssonii. NCBI lineage: Eukaryota > Metazoa > Chordata > Mammalia > Chiroptera > Vespertilionidae > Cnephaeus > Cnephaeus nilssonii. Next base: position 52,558,917 of record NC_137076.1, on the reverse strand, counting down.
TGACTCCTCCCTTCCTCTCCCACCCAACTAGGTTAGAGCAGACTTCTTTGTGCTCCCACAGCTCCCTGAACTTCCCCATCATGGCACTTATCTTTGTGTGTTGTAATCATTGATTTACCTCTCAGATTCTCCAACTGTACTGAGAGTTCCTTACAGGCAGGGTTGGTGTCTTATTCATTGATGTGTTCCAAGTTCCTGGCATGGTGCTGGCTCATGGACACATCCAATTAATACTTTGGAATAAATGGTTGATCAATCAATGGTTGTTGATTGACTCTGTGGCTGAATAGATACCTGGTACTATTCCTTGTGCTCTCCTATTTACACACTTCAGTTCTCTTTCTTCTCTATTATGTGTAGTCATTTCTCATAGTTACATATCAATGGGTAGTCTGTATCTCTGGGTAGCAGTCTGACTGAGGTTATCAGGCCAAATGTGGGGCACCCTGGGAGACACCAAGCATGGAGGTCCCCAGGTCTTTGGTGAGAATGACAAGTGCCTTTTGTCGACTCACAGTTGTGGGATCCTAAAACCAACAGCAGCTCTTCCTCTTTCTGAATTAAGCATTCCAAAGGCACCCTGACTGCTGAACAAAAAGATCCATGACCAAATTACAGCGCACTCACAGCCAGCTTTGTGAATGCAGCCTGAGCTCCAGTGTTGCCTAGTGTAAAAACAATACCGAATGTTTGAACCTGGGAACCTTTTGCCAAATGTTGGGGTAATATAACAAAGCGCACACAATGCCAGAAATGGAAAGTGGCATCCAGGAGATGGGATAGCCCACTGAAAATGAGAAGTGAGAGCCTCCTTCAGCAGACAGCTTCTCTCCCACTCTCTCGTGTGCTGCTTGTCTCTTCCCCTCCTCTGCCTCCCCTCTTCCTCCCACCCCCGCATCCTAGTTTTTCCTCAGAGCATGTCTTATTGGAGTCCCATTCCGATTAGCTGTCCACAATCCATTTCTTAAATGCAGATAAATTAAAGGCAGGCTGTAAGTGATCAGCCACATCAGCCCAGATATTCCTGCAGTAAAAAGGATGCAGAATAACCGTTTCCATTCTCTGCACGTGCTGGGGCTTCCGCAGGAGCCCATGGAGTTAGAGTGGAAATGAAGTGCAGAAGAGAGAGAACAGACATTTGGCATTTAACAAATGCCTTTTAAATGTCTAGATAGGTGGTATATTAGCCAGTAGCCTTTTCAAAAACTGTTACCTAAAAAGCCCAGCCCTGGGAAACCCTGGAACGTGCCGGCAAAAAAGGCAGCAACGCGGACAGCTCTCCACTTGCTTTAGGAAATGTCTGCTTCTGTGAGAGCCCAGGGACAGGAAGAGCAAGCAGAATGTTTTGCTCAATTTTGATGTATCGGTCATGTGACAAACAGTACAGTTTTCGCCACTAAAACAATATGCAAGGTGGGAGGATACTATTTCAAGGGCAGGCACAAATGAGCACAGGTTCCTTCAGAATGACATCAGAAGTTGTCACTTACTGCCTCCAATGAGTGGTCAGGATTGCACGGTAAGTGGAAATAGTTCCTTTCATATAGAACCGCGTGGCCCAAAGACAGTGCCCAAGTCTTTCCTCCACTGCCACATGCCCCTGCAACACCCCAGGGACCAAGCAAAGCAAGGGATCAGTTGGGGCTTCAGCCCCAAATTCCAGAGGAGACTGAGTCATGTCGTTGGTTGGACCAAAAGGCGTCTGAAACGTTTGCTTTTCCTTCCCAAAGTTCACACCCGAGTCACACTTGTGAGGAAAGACCGATCCAGAACCCACAAGCCATTGACAAGAATCAGAGAAACAAACGAAGCAAAATGAATCAATGCAACAAACAGCAGCAGCAGCAATAGTAACAACAGCAGCAAAGCAGAGTGTCAAGTGAAGGAGGGGCACTTCTGAGGAATCCCTGGCAGCTGAGGTGCTGCCCTCCCCAGAGAAGCCTGGAAGATGAATTTGCTACTTCCGTGATACCAGATGGGTAAGGACAGCTGCAGGGGGTCTGAAGGTCGCCCTGCTCCTAAGGATCCTCTTCAGTCATCACTGGTGCATCCTTTAGCTTGAGCAGCAGATCTGGTTTCCAAAGTGGGATCGGACTCTGTCACCGATGCTGGGCAAAGAGAGAATGGGCACCGTGTGATTCATCTGAGAACCCCACTGCCATCCTCTCTAAGCCTGTCTCCCCGGTCAATAATGTTAGGAAATGTTCCATCATTTGACTTTGAGAGCTTCTTGTCCTGCTTTCTTCAGAATGCTCTGGGCGCTCTCTCTCTCTCTCTCTCTCTCTCTCTCTCTCTCTCTCTCTCTCTCTCTCTCTCTCTCTCCCTCTCTCCCTCTCCCTCTCCCTGTCTCCCTCCCTTCCCACTTCCTCCCTCTCCTTTTCTCTCCCTCTCTTTCCCAGGCAGTACCTCCATGCTTCTCAGAACAGTTCTCCGGGCTCCAAGCTGCCCGGGGAATCCTGTCCTGAGGTTTCCTGCTCATCCATTTGGAGACAACACTTTGGCTGGTGGCTCTGCAAAAAGAGGAGAAAGCAACGGCGTTTACTGCTCATAAATGAACAGTCACAAAGCACCTCCGGCCGGCCTGTAGGATAGCACAGCTGTTCCCAAGGCTGGTTGGGTGGCAAGAGGGGTCCATAGAGAGCGGGGGGGGGGGGGGGGGGGGGCGGGGGGGAAGGGGGGAGGCCTCTCCTGCCTTCCATTTTCTTTTTCAAAGAAGTGACCATTTTACGCCAGAAAGAGTAGTTACATTTCTAGGCTGCATGCTTCTCTCAGTGGAATGATTTAAACCATGTGCAAATAGCACATACAATTTATTATGACTTGGGCCCTAATTGGGGATGTGCCTGTATGTACACACACGCAGTCACCTCTCAGCATTCAACAGTGAAAAATAGTGCAGCCTCATAAAAAAACACACACAACAAAGCCACCTTCTTCCCAACTCCTGACAGCCAACATATCCTTAAAATAAATGGGAAAGATTCACTCTGCACACCTGCGCAACAGAGTTTCTATGAATCAGACAAGTCTTGAGTCTCTCAGGTAACATCAGACCTGAGAGTGATGCTCACAGTCCTGGCATTTGTAAGCCTGACTGCTTCCTGGTGATTTACTCAGGCGGCTCCCCAGGCACAAGGGTGTGGAACCTCTATTTATTCACTCGGAAGAAACAAGCAAACAGAAAGTTAGCCCTGACACCAAGTTAATCAAAAAGTTTTTAATAGAGTACTTGAAGGACCCGAGGCAAATGCTTAGAGCCATAACCAGGCGGCACAAATCATCTCCAGCCCTGTTAGAGAGCACAGAGCTCACTGCTGCAGGAGAGTGTTTCCTGCGTAATTAATCTGCTCGTTGCCACCCCGGCGTTTATTCATTCGGGGGCATGGAATCCCACCTGTAAGGCCAGTTGTTAGAACTGGTAAGAGAAGACTTCCTTCTTTCCTTATTTATTAGAGGAGAGAGAGAAAGCAGAGCGAGCCTTTGTGGTTATATTTCAGGTCGAAGCAAATCAAATACACCTCTAGGCCTTAAGCATTTGCAAGAGGCCAAGTGGCTGATGCCGGAGGGCCCGTTACTTTCATATTCATGAAGAATGTGTGTGTGTGTGTGTGTGTGTGTGTGTGTGTGTGTGTGTGTGTGTGTATGTGTTGTGGCAACATCTAATCGGGTGGAGCTTCCAGGTCATGAAGCTACTCTCTAAGTGTGACGTGAGATGTTGGGAAGCATTGACTCAATCAGGCTTCACTGCACTAGTCCATACGGCGCATTACGAGCATTAGAAAAAGGCACCCTCACTCAAGACATCTTACTCCCGTCTGCTGGAAATGGTTACGGGCCACCGAATATGTCAGAACAGGACACTTTACTGCCACCTGCCAGAAAACTGCAAATAAAAATGCAAATCTACAATTTCTTTGACATGAAGGCTACCTCTTTAAATGTGATGTTCTCGTGTATCACATGATCTATCTAATTGTACATGGGGGCACCACCATCAATGCAAACTTTAGCAAGCTACTTGGGGAATACTAGCAAACTAGGTGAAATAAATGCTCATATAGAACCAGCTTATACCATCCACTAAAATAATTTCAAGTGGTTTGAATTTTTAAAGTAGCAATATGAATTTGATAATTATTTTCACAGAAATGGCATTTTAAGCATAAACATAGTTTTTAAAATGATTAAGCAAAATTGGTTTGACTCATAAAAGTTTAAAGCTTCAGTATGCATGGAAAAAAACATTATAAATCAAATTTAAAATAGACAACTGACAAAAAATATCTTCCACAAGTATGACAAAGGATTAATATTCTTAATAAACTGATATACTTTGATTAGGAAAAAACAAGATGTCAAAACCATAGGAAACATTTTGTGAGTTGCTTATTTACAGAAGAGGCAATAACATACCTAATATAATGTTTAGCTTTATTAGAGATCTATCAAGTAAAACCAAAATACCTACTACATATTTTTTTCGTGTATCAAATTAGACAATTTTAAAAACCATCAATTCATTCTCTTTTGATTTCTAGGATTATTGCAACAATAGGATATGCACCTATCCTCCCAGACATGGGCAATAAGTTTCAAAAGTACGATAGTCTAAGTAGGTTTTTGTAGATGCTCTTTAGCAAGTTAAGGACAGTTTTTTTCCATTTATAGTTGGTTTTAAAACACTAGAAGATTTACAAGACAACTTGTCCTGCATCCAAGTTGTGGTCAGCATTGTTCTACAGGAGGTCTTACCCAACAGGTGGAGACAAGAAAATGGAAATCACAGGAAAATGGATTAAAAGGAAAAAACAACATTGTCATCATTCACAAATATGCTTTTTGGATGTAGAAAATCTTCGCAAGAACTATTAGAATTAGTAGAGATTTTGGCAAATATGCTAAATACAACCACTATACAAATGCAAACTAATGTGTCATTAGTATCGCCTGTGTCTAGATGGATAAATCCATGTCACATAGTTAGAGCAGGCCTAGATAGAGTGTTTACTATTATCATAGGATATAGTATTTACCACCAACATGGATATCCTCTTAAACCAAAGCCTTTCTGGAAAAAAAATTAACATGTGTAATTTCTAAAGGCCAACTGGGGACATTCTGAAATATCAAGAGTGGCTAAGGGAGTAGAACTTTTGGATGGCTTTTAATTTTCATCTCTATAATTATCTGCTTTACAAAATTTCTACAATAAGCAGTACTATTTTCTAATCTGGAGGGGGAATATTTTTTTTAATAAAAAGAAAGGCTTTGGATAAAAACCCATTCAGCATCTATACTTACCCTACCACCTCCCTAAGGAGGCATTCCAACTAGCCAGAGAGTTCTTGCCAATCCAAACTGCTTTCTGCCTCATTCCTCCCATTTTACTTTAATCCTTATCTGAAAATATTTTTTTTCTTCATTCCCTGGTAGTAGATGCCTTAATTTCTCCTACCCTGCTTCCTATAACTATATCCTTAAATCATGTGATATACTTTGGCCCCCAAAAAGCCTAGATGATAAAACCTTTACCTAAAAACACAGTATCTCACACTTCCCCATCCCTTGATAAATAGCATGGCAGAGAAATAGTGAGCAGGCCTGCCTTTAATGCACAGTGTAGGCCACAGCTGGGTGGGAAGGTGTCACACTGTCTAAAATTCCACTACTAAAACCTTTAGTTTAGCATTGTCCTCTTTTGGATCCTTTTTAAAGATTTAATCCTTCTGGAAGCAACTAAGACATTAAGTAGTTCTTATTTAAAATCTCCCTCATGTAGGAAGGAAGTAGAGGAGGTAGACAAAAACAAAACGGCCCTAGCCGGTTTGGCTCACTGGACAGAGCATTGGCCTGTGGACTGAATGGTCCCAGGTTCGATTCAGGTCAAGGGCACGTGCCCAGGGTTGTGGGCGTGCCCGGGGTTGTGGGCTTGATCCCCAGTAGGAGACGTGCAGGAGGCAGCCAATCAATGATTCTCTCTCATCACTGATATTTCTATCTTTCTCTCCCTCTCTCTTCCTCTCTGATATCAATAAAAATATATTTACAAAAACAAACAAACAAACAAAAATCACAATAACCAGTTTCTCATAATTTGGACTAGGACCATCTGATAGTGAGATCCTAACTCTTGTGGTGAGGAAGGATCTTGGGAAGATAGGAAAGGAGATTAGCTCATCTGTCCCATGATATGTCAATGCTACTTTCTCCTAAGACAGACTGTCTCAGATTATTCTGCCAAGGTCTGTTCTGTAGAAACTATTATGACCCAATCTTTCTGAATTTGGACAAATCCTCCCAGTCTTACATCCACGTACTTGACTCATAAAAGTTAGTAGATAATTTTGGGAAGCCTCTTCTGCTCGATAGAAGTTGCTAGGGTAGGAAAGCTTCCTGTGTGCTCCTCACCCCAGAGCAAGGGGCCTGTGCTGAGGGCAGCAGGAAGGCCAGTCCAGCTCCCTCTGCCCAACCAACAGCCGTGGAGGAGTCTGGGCTGTGCACAGGGTGGCCCATTAATGTGGCTGCAGCTCTAGCTTCTCACTCAAACCCTCTACAGCTTCATCAACAAGGTCACCTCCTTGACCAGTTCAGTCGGTATTTAGGTTTATTAACTTAGGGATTCCCATCAATAGGCATAGAGAAGTCTGGGAAACCCAGAAAATCTAAGTAAAACCTGGGCATTTTAAGTAATCTGAATTCCCCCCTGCCCCAGGCCGCATGCGAAGTTTAAAATAACTGGAGATTTAGTCAGTACCCGGCCATTCTCTCAGTAAACAACAATCGAACATCTCCCAATTATGAGGCCCCTGCTAGGTCTTGGGAGCTGGATTTGGATACAGCATACTTTCTGTCCCAAGACCTCAGATTGCTAGAAGGCAGAGATATGACAACAGGCAAATAACCATGAAACAAAGCAGCAAAAGAAAAGTATCACGAGAGAGTTCCAAACCAGCTTTGTGGCCGAGCTCTAGGGTTATGCAGATGAGTTGGAATCCTAGATCCAACACTTCCTAGCAGTGTAGCTCTGGGCAAAAATATAGTAGCCCACACTTATGGTGCATGTTCTATATATGCCAGCCATTGTACCAAGTGCTCTAACTGGTATTATCTCATTTAATCTTTACAGTAACCATAATAAGCAATAGGAGGTGCTATTGCCCTTTTATAGAATAGGAAACTGAGGATTAGAAGCCAACTCTGAGATAGAGTTTGGGGTACAAGATATTTAGTAGAAATCAGCACCTGTGAAAGGAGGAGATTGGGCAGATGTGACAGAATGTCCCATGTTGTGCCAAAATGGCCAGGCATTATTCACTCACCTCGCTCAGTCACTAGATGAAGGCTGCCCCAGAAAGGATATAGCCTCCAACAAGGCTCTTAGTAGCTGAGGGGGACCCTGAAGGAGCCAAGAGCTAGAGGCTCTTTGCTGACTGTTTTTCCACAGCTGGGCAATGAGTCCTGAGAGGCATCGCTGTCTATTTCATGTGCCTACCCTGCCGAATTGTTATAAGGATTAGAAATAACATGTTTTTGGCATAGATACTTGCTCAATAAATTATGGCTTTTGTTATTCAGCAGAGAACCTGAGTGGGGGGAAATGTCATGGTAATTTCCATAAGAAGATATGACTTAAAGAAAATGTCATCCATATTGATTGGACCTCTGTTTCTCTCCTTGCTTTTCGGTGGCCAACTGATGCTGAGGTTCACCCAGGTACAAAAGCTACAGAGTACAGAGTGATGGAGCCAAAGAAATTGCCACTCACAGGTGGAGGTGGTGCTGTGAAAAAGAGCAAGGCCTGTGTTGCAGTGTGATTTTTCTTAAGGTCATCTCAGATGGAATGTGAGTTTTGAGCATGTTAAGTAGAAATATTTGTAGGATGGTGTTCATGAAAAAGTGCCTTGGGTGGGTGGTGGGGCACTTGTTCACAAGTGGGATGGCACACAGAGAAGAGCTGGTTGCAGCACTTTGGGGTCTCCATGGAAGCCGAGCTCTGCAGGAGCCAAGGCGGAGTCTGTGGGGGCATCATGGTCGGTTCCAGAGGAACCGTGATGGAGCTATAGTTACTAAGCAAGCCCACGCTTTCCAATTACTCACAGCAAGATCTGTTCTTAAAAATACAAAATGACAATTGAGACAATGAGAAAAGAGTCTGATTTCCAATTACTCGCAGCAGGATCTGTCCTTAAAAACACATCATGACAAAGTGAGACAAAAAGAAAAGAGCCTTTGGGACAGCCCTAGCTCCTACCTGCCGGAGTACGTGTCAGAGCCTGATGTTCTCCTGAACTTCCACCGTGTGGTTTCAAGCAATTACTACTCTGGCTTTCAATCCCTGTTTACTTGTGTCACCTAGGAGTGCCTTTGGTCCTTGCCTCCTTTCTTCTGCTCCTTCCTCCCCCCTCCCTCCCTTTTTCTATTCCTTTCCTTTGTATTTAACTTAACTTAATTTTTTTAATCTAACACTTCCATTTTTGTAATGGAAGGAGGCTGTGTTAGTCCAGTTTATTTATTTATTTTTATCAGAAATTGAAGACCCAATACCAAATTTTGCATGCGGTTATTTTAAAACTAAGATTAAATGCAAAGAATTTTTTCATTTTATCACAAACTCCTTTTAATTGCAATGTATTTAATTTCATGAATATATACCATAATAAATGTAATCATTTCCTTAACTGAACATTTATATTTCTTCACTTTTAAAAATTAATTATTAATGGTAAGGTTGATACTGAGTGTAAATACTTTTTCCATATTTTGGGTTGTTTTAATGTTTTTATTACTACCCTGTTACTTTCATAATGAAATTAGGTGGATAACAATTTACATACAGTGAAAAAAATTGTGTTGGGGGTAAAGAAACTATTGATAGGGAAACAATAATAGGAGATATAGGTTTAGCACAGAAAAATTAATTTTACTTTTTCCTGGAAGTAAGCCGTAGATCTAAGGCACCTAGAGGCCTAAGGGGAGAGGGAAACAAGGTTAAGTATGTGTTTCACATTGCTCACAAACTAAAATCAAATGAGGGTTCAGGAGAAGAATATTATTTTCCCTAATACTATTTTGGGCAAAGAAGAGATCCATAGTGTGATACTGATATGTAATTCAGTAACAGTGGTCTAAAAGAGGTCATCAGAACAATGTTTCATATGTACCACTTTCCAGAAGTTTGGCTTCACACATGGGACACATTTAGAATACCTAGCACACATCTTGCCCTGGAGACAGTGAAACTCCTGAACTTGTCTGCTGAGTTTGTGTGTTGCATTTTGAGACATAGAGCAGTGATTTTCAACCTTTTTCATCTCATGGCACACATAAAGAAATTACTAAAATTCTGCCACACACCCAAAAATATATTTGTTGATGATCTTAGAAAAAAATAGGTATAATCTTGATTCATTCACACTGGATAGCTATTGTTGTTTTGGCTGTTGCCATTTTTTTTTTTTTTTTTTTTTTTTTTACAATCTAAGGGAAAAGAGGTCAGTGCCCTTGACTACATAGTCAGGTATTGTATGCTTTAAAAATTCTTGGGGACACGGTTGAAAATTGCTGATCTAGAGATTTGAAGCTGTTGCTGTTAGTCTTGTCTTTCTGGGAACACTGGGTTTGTATGGGCAGCCACTCCATTCTCAGCTCTGAGACTCTTGCTGGCATGTCCCCCGCCCTCGCCCTCCCTCCACCCCAAAACAGCATCGGTCCACCGGTGGCGTGAGACCTGAGTTAGCTGTAATGAGAAGAAGCTTATTTATTCCACGTCTCTTTGTAGACCTGAACAGGAAGTACAGAGCTCTGGCGGCCACTGGAAGCCCCCAGGAGCCAGCCTTAGAAGGAGGCTGAGGCTGAGATGGCAGGATGGAGTAACAGAGAGAAGTGGGCTGTTGATGACATCATTTACTGCTGGTTGCATCATGCCCAGAATCAGCTTGCCTCTAGATTCCAGCTGTTTTCAGACATTTCCTTCTAATTTAAGGCAGCCTGAGTTATGGTTTTAATACTTGCATCCGAAAGCATCCACACTGATCTAGGGATACACACCTATCATCAGGAAAATATTTTACCAAAATGATGTGAAATCTATTGAGCTATAGATTCGGGTGATAATCGTAAGAGATATCCCATATATAATGTTTTCTCAGCACTAGGCATCATTCTCAGCATTCTACATGCATTTCTTCATTTTACCTTCACAAGAACTCAGTGTAATAGGTATCATCATCATCCCATTTTACAGAAGCAGAAACTGAATCATGAGCATTAAGTAACTTGGTCAAGGTCACTCAGCTATTGAACTCAGGAAGCCTGGTTCCAGGGCCTGGTCCAATCACCACTATACTATACTGCCTCTCAGTAAATGCATGTACCTTCTACACAGATAACATTCCTCCCAACTTACAGAGGCCATGATATTCATCCTGGTCAAGAATCTGGAGGACAGCTATTCTGTGTTGCCAAGTGGTTGGCAGATGTGCAACTTTGACAGTCACTGGGGCAGGGAGGGTAGCATAATGCTTAAGGGCAGGAACCGGTATTCAGATAACCTGAGTTGAATCCTGATTTGCCACTTACTAGCTCTGTGATCTTATCTGCAGGAGCCTCATTTCCCTCAACTATCAAATGGCAGTGGAACTATGTAGATGGTAAGATTTTATAAGGATTAAATGAGATGGTGGTCAGAGAGTAAGATCTTCTCATTGAAAGGCCACAATTTAGAATGAATGACCACTGGCCCGTGTATGAGGATGTGGCGGGAGAGGCCCGGCGCCTAATTTAGAGAGTGGATTAAAATGCAGGGGCTCGATTCATATCAGTTACCTCAAACAGGCAAATATTAATGACAGAGAGTAGAACAGAGTAGAGGTGACCTGGGGTTTGGGGAGAGAGGAATAGGGGATTAGTATTTCACAGATAGAGTTTCTGTCTGAGACGATGAAAAAGTTCTGGAAATTGTGTTAGTAGTTACACAACATTGGGAATGTACTTAATGCCACTGAACTGTACAATTGAAAATGGTTATACTGGTAAATCTTATGTTAGGTATATTTTATCACAATAAAAATTGTGGAAAAAGAATCAGGAGCTTGTGATTGCTATTGGTTGAGGGGAAGCAGGAATGATGATAACTGATTATGAGCACCATGAGCAGAAACTCTGGCATGAAAATTTAACCTAAATAATGAAATTATATTTTTAAAGCAAATTTCACACATAATATCTATTTGATAACAATCATTAGTTGCATAATAAAAAGTTCAAAGGAATCATGAGATAGAAAGGGTATTAAAATTTAATTTTTTTCATTGCCTTGCTGTTTGGCACAATATATTTACTTGGACCCTTTCCGTGGGCTTGTGCCGCGGTGGGAGGCTGTGACCTGCAGGCATTAACAAGAGGAGCAAAGCTCACAATGTTGGGTGCCCTGTTTAAATACAGGTCAAGTTTTCCTTAGAGGCCCCACTCACTTCCTGTGTCTTTACTGCCTATGTGGTTAAGTTTTGGCCTTAAAACTAAGAAGCGTCTTTAAAAAAAAAATGTGCATGACCTCCTGTGACTAAAAGAAGAAAAAAATCCCCAGCTCTAAACTTTTAAAAGAAAGCGCATCTTTACAATAACAATAAAACCCTCCCAATCAAGCCTTTAAGAGGCAGCCTGCATCTCCATCTTTGCCTGGGGCCCTTAACTATCCTTGGCTAATCTGTCTCTGACATATAAAGAGCTGCTATTGCGGTTCTTATAGATGCATATTAAACTCTATTCAGAGAAGTGGGGAGAGGGAGCCCTGGGTGGGAATAAAGAATGAGTATTTGAGACTGGGTAAGGGAAAGAGGAAGGTGGAATCACTGACTTGTAGAATAGATGCTTCTAGAAGAAAAAAGTAAGATCCACAGCCCTCATCTGTTCATGGCTTGTTTAGACAAATCTCTGAGACTGGTGGTCCCATCCAGGCCAGTCATCTACAGAATTCCACATCCACCCCAGTCCTGCTTTACACGAGCTATAACCATCCTGGATGGTTATTCTGGGGGGTAAATTAGTGATAAGCTGGCCCCTTCTTAATGAGGAGTAAACATGGGGAGTTTTCCACTTGCTGTGGAAAGACAAAGGTGAGAAAGAAAAGAAGAAAGTGTCCGGGAGAACTGTTGAGTCCCCGCCAATGGTCTCCAAGAAAGGCCGTGAGATCTTTTGTGTGAGACATCTTTAGAAGAAAGAAAGATAGGTAGCAGCTCACGATGACTTCAGCTCTGTATTAGAGGTGGCACTTCCAAGGAGACCTGCAGTGCCGCGTCTTCGTGAAGCTGATATCTGTGTTCAGTATGAACCTTGTTAGAAAGGCACTTTGGGGGATGTCTGCCCAGCTCACATAGACCCCTTTCTCTATGATCTGCTCTTTCCAGGTGGGTGGGCGGAGGCAACCAATTGACGTGCCCTGACCAGGGCCAGGGATCAAACCTGCAGCCTAGTTACGTGCCCTTGACTGGAATTAAACCCGGGGCCCTTCAGACTGCAGGCTGACGCTCTGTCCACTAAGCCAAACCCAGCTAAGGCACTCTCAGGGGATTAGAATTGAGACTTAGAGTGTCTAGATTGGTGTAGTCTCCTTGCTACAAGTAATAGAAACTCAGAATCCATGGAAACATCATCCATCATCACATGTATATGGAGAAGCAGAAACAGTGGTGTGTTCAGGAACACAGAGCTGAGGGTAGTCTGGTTCCTGTCATTTCTTTAGTCTCAGTTCTAGTTCTTTATAAAGGACTATGCTTGGTTTCTGTGAGCTGTCATTATCCTTTCAAGAAATCACTTTTACATCTTAAACGAGCCAAAGTTGGTTTCTATGTCATGCAACTAAAATAATTGTATTTTCAACTTAAATGTGGGTTATGATATTAAGTCTATACAGAAGATCACTAGACTGACACTGTGGAAGGATCATCTCTAAGTTTGCTATCTCGGGGTAGCTCCTATGCCCATGGAAGGGATGCATCAGTGGTTCCACCTCCCATGTCTTTAGATCCCATCTGGATGGGATAATTACCAAAGGACACAAAACTAGGAGTTACCTGGATTATTATTTCCTCAGCCTCCCTCCCCATTATCAATCCATCCGTCTCAGATCTATTCACTCATCTCTGTGTGCAGAGCTACCCTATCTAAGCCATCAGTACCTTTGTTTGGATTACTGTGATGGTCTCCTAGCTGGCCTCTGGTCTATGCCGCTTTCCTGCTCCAAACATTCCATACTAGGAAGCAGCCTAAGCTGATGTAGCAGAAATCCAAAATACAATGACTCAAGCAAAGGGAGGGAGCTGGTCATAAGCTGCATGCGGTCATGAAGGGCCCTACAGTTTCGCTTTCTTGTTGCTCACCATACCACAGGGTGTTGCCCTCATGTTCCAAAGCTAAGCTGGTTCTACAGCCATATCCATGAACCAGTCACCAGGATGGGGAAAACAGAGAGGGACATGTCCAATCACTTAAGAGCAATGCCCAGAAGCTGTGCACATCACTTCTGCTTGCATCTCATTGACAAGAACTTAATCACATGGCCACATATTTATGCAAAAACAGCTGAAAAATGTACTTTCAAATAGGGTGGCATTTGCTGGCTACAACTCAAGGGTTCCAGGACTAAAAAGAAGGGGAGAATGGGTATGAGGGGGACAACTGGTAGTCTCTTCTCAACCTCTAATGGCTGCCTGTGCTTGCAGAATGAAACCCAGATCTTTGACCATAGCCTCCAAGGTGGTCTGGCACCCATCTCCCTCTCCTGCCGCTCTTCCCCTTGCTCACTTGGCTACATCAGGACCTCACTTCTTTCTGATTGTGGGACATGCCACGCATGCTTTTGCCCTTGCTGTTGCTTCTGCCTAGAAAGCTCTTAAGTCGATCTTCCCATGTCTGTCTGCTGCTCATTCTTTGGGTCTCAGCTCAAATGCTCTCTCCTTCCAGAAACCTTCAGCATTCATTCTATGTATCGCCCAGGCTCCCAGTGGCCTACCTTTTCCCAGTCACGGTTCTCTGTTTTGTTGATTATCATTTTTTACTTCTCTGAATGTATCGCTGAGATGGCTTTCTTGCTTGCTTATTTATCATCTATCTCCCCTAGAATTTGAGTTTTGGGAGAGCAGAGACCTTGCCTGTCCTCTTTACCACTCAGACCAGCACAGAGGATGGTTCCTGGCACATGGTACAGGCTCAGATACTTGCTGAGTGAACCAATGGGTAGCCTAGGATCTGGTATCAACATTCCTAAGTAGAAGCACACCTTTTAACTTTGGGGAATAGGCTAATGTCCTCTCCTTTGCTCCTGAGGGTGTCTGTCTGGTTAGAAGCATGGCCTTTCTGTGATGGGTCCTGGTTTCTTACTCCGTGGCAGGTCAGTGTCATTTGTTCTATAACCTCATCTCCCCCCTGGGCCAATTCAATCTGTTTTCCATTTTTGAGATGGGTAAATAACGTGCCTGTTATTTACATCCCTGGAGAATGAATGAATGACCTGAAATAAGGAATCATTTTTTATTGCTTATTTAATCATGTGCAGGATAACTTTCAAACTGACTTCAATGCACAGATCTTCCAAATAACACCCTCTTCCAACCCCCACACAGCCCTTCAGCACCCTTAGCCCCTGTGTGCTTGGAGGAAGGTGAAGGGCATGGTATTTATCACAAGCAAGTCCAAGCATTAGAATTCCCAGAGAGTTACACAGGATGAGAATCTAGCCCAATAATAATAATCCTAAATGTTATTTATATGTGATCTCCCTGCCAAAGTCATCTAGGTGGCTCCCAAAAGGACCATGCAGGGAAAATTCCACTGTCAGCATGTGCCAAAAGTCTTAATAAGTAAGGTTCAGGAGGTTTTAATTAAAAAGAACTCATTTAGTGGCCTTTCTCAGTTGAAATAAAGTCTGTTCCAGAGAAGTGTGCTGTAGCCGGCAACCCTGGGCCAGCGTCATCTTCCCAGAGCATTCCTGGGGCCCATTTATCTGAGGAAGGCACACTCCTGTGTCCATCCTGAGACGCTTCTCTTCCCTGAATGGAACTCCATCACCAGGATCTGCCTTTGCTAAAACAATGCCAGCTCCCATGGAGGCAGGGCAGCAAAGACCCTGAACACGGGGGGGGGGGGGGGGGGGGGGGGGGGGAGCCGTGCAAGGGATGCTGCTTTTCAAATAGTGCTTAATGCAGCAGTAAGCAAAGACGATTCCTCTGGATCCTGGATAAGTGTGGCAGTCAGTAGACCTGTCACTCTTGAATGAACTGGGACATCAGAAAGAGCATTTCTAAAGCCCAGGAATCGTTTTTATCCATTACTTTACAAATATGTTTCTACTTACTGATTCCTATGGGGATAAAAATGCCATAAAGGGGGTGTTGAGGGGGAGCTCTTCTTTCAAGTCATACTGGAGTGTGAGCCCGGGGACACTCGGGAGAGAGATTCGAGTTTCCAGCTCCTTCTGAGGTTTCAGTCTGATGTCTGGTGGGGCCCAGGTCTCATCAGCGAGACATGGCAGGTATTCTCTGTGGGTCCCCTGAAGGGCAGCCAGGCCACGGAATCGGAAGAGGAGGCTTAAGTGTCGCCTGCCGGGTCTGCTGGACCAGATCACTGGCGTTTGCGGATTCTGCATGTTAAGCTGTTGACCTGGCGACCTGCAGAGCTCCAGGGAGTACATTTCTGCTCTGAGAAAACAGCTCTGATTGGCAATAGCAGCTAATGAATTCTTACTTGGAGGCAAACATTGACTTCACCTTCGAGCCCCAAGGAGCCTTGGGAAAGCTCAGGCTACTCAGAGCTTTTTGAGGAATTCCACCTTAGAGCTGAGGATTTGGGCAGGATCTTGTCCATGGGAGGTGAGAGGTCAGCATGCTACAGGACCTTACCAGTGGTGGGGTCTAGTCACCTGCCCTTCAAGCAGGTCAGTGCCTAATCCAGCTGCTAATTTGTCTAAAGGAATTTCTAGCATCAAGAGTTCACGTGACATTACAGGGGCATTTGATGTTAGTCAGGGAGGGGGAGGGCTTGTGACCATCTCCCCTCCTTGTACAGACATGAAGGTCAGACTGGTGCCAAGGTCATTGAGCTAGTTAATGGCATAGCTCAAATCTTTCCTGGACTAACATTTCAAGGGCCAGCTTCGGTGATGTGACAGATCAATACAGCCTAACAGTTTGTCATGAAAGTGATGAGGAGATCTGAAAACTAGGAGCAGATGCAGCTCCACAAGAAGCATGCTAAGAATGTCCCGCACACCTGCCAGGGAATGCAGGGGCAGAAGCACCCCTCAGCTCCCGCCGGAGCACCTACCCTGGGACCAATGCCCTTCTGGCCACTGGGTCTTGGCATGAACTCCCAAGCATTGAAGGGAAGGAATGAAAAGGGATGCCAGCTGTAGGCTGCAGGTTGATCAATGAGGACAGAGCTGACACTATTTGAGTGCCACTTTAGCCAGACATTGAGAAACAGAAGAGGAAAATAAAGAGGCAGAGGTGAGGATATGGAAATCTGCCTCAGTCTCTAGCGATGGGGCAAAGTCCAGAGAGGCTTGCTCAGAACTCTAGCAAAGATGTTATCTAACATCAGAGTATACTCTGCCCCAAATGTAAAACAATACAAAGTGGGGCTACATTAAAGATTTGGAAAATATCAACAATGACAACAGTAAAACACATTCATTTCAAGATACACGAAGCTGGTTTTTTGAGGTTCGTGGACATAAGCCACAGTGAAATCTAGTGTCACTTTATTGTAGCACATCCCCACCCCCCACCCCTCAGCTATTCCAGGCATTGGGACATGATGTTCCCACAGGCCCTCTGCTCAGCACCATCTCTGGTTCTGCTCTGTCTTTAGGAAGTTACTTCCTCTCTGAAGTTATAGGCATAAATTTGGTTTTCTGTAGTTTTTTTCCGCTAAAGCTCCTTTTCATACTCATTCATTCACTCATTAAATATTTATGGAGCACTTACTATATTTTAGATGCTTGCTATGCAACAGTAAACAAAACAGAAAAAAATCATGGGAAATTATATCCTAGTAAGGACATAGACACTAAACAAAATAAATCAGTAAATATATAGTGATAAGTGCTGAGATGAAAAATAAAGAAGGGAAGGGGATAGGAAGTTGTGTGTGTGTGTGTGTGTGTGTGTGTGTGTGTGTGTGTTGGCAGAGGGCTTACAATTTAGAAAGTGAGTTTCACAGAACACAGTGCTTAAAAATTAAAGCTTCTGTGCTTTTACTGAATTGGTGAGAAAATTCTAGGGAAGCAAGAGCAAGGGACAGGAGTAGTGAGGCAGGAAAGACGTGAGAATCAATGCAAGGTTGTGTTCCATAGAAGCCACTGCTTGGTGTCAAGTGCAACCCATTGCTGCCTCTCACAGGACTCACTTCCCAGAAGTCACAAGAACCATTATGTCTCAGGGCATCTGTCTGAAGGGAGGAAGAGAGAAGAATTTGACCTTCGGCACCCGAATCCCTTTGGGGCATTAACTTTGCCATAATTCTGGTTGCATGTATGGTGGCCATAAGCAGATCTTATGACATCTGCTACCATTACCTATGGCAAAGGTAGGGAAGCCCTGAAGTGTGAGGTGGGGTCATATGGCATGTGTATAACAGGAGGTGTTGCTGGGTTGTGCCCACATGGGAGCCCCCACAGGGTCGGAACTGAAAGAGCTCTGGAGACAGGAGAAACCAAAAGGACCTGAGGGGCCCCATATGAGGTGTCTGATGCAGAAAGAGTGGCCAGGGGCGGGAGGTCCATCAAGAAGATGAAATTTTAATAAAGTCTTCCAGCTATAAAACTATATGGGAGAAGAGCGTTTGGGGCAGAGTATTCATGCAAAGGTGGTCAGCAGGGAGTGCCACTGGCATATTCACCGAACCAGAGAGGCCAGGGCAGCTGCAGTGGAATGAAGGGGAAGGAGATGGTAGGAGAGGAGGTTGGAAAGGTAGCCGGTGGTCAGCTCTTGCAAGGTTATGGGTCTTAGAAGGATTTGAGTTTTACTCAAAGTATGATGGAAAACCTTGGGTGAGGGAGATTCCTGGAGAATTCTGGCATGATCTGACTCACATTTTAAAAGGCTCAGACTCTGGGGCTCTTAGATGTGGAGAGAAGAGTTAGGAGCTCAGGCTAGAAGCAGGGCAACTGGTCAGGAGGCTACTACTGCGGTGTTCAGGCGAGGTGGTGGTGACTTACACAGGATGTAGCAGTGTGGGTGGTGAGAGGGGGGCTGGATTCTGGATATACTTTGAAGAATTTCCTGGTGGATTGGATATATGTAGGACATGAGAGAAAGAGAGGAAGGAATCAAAGATGCTCTCAAGGTTTCTGTTCTAAGCAACTCGAAAAATGGACTTGCCACCTACAGAAATGAAGAAGGCGGTGAAAACCAGTAGGTTCATGGCAGAACAGCAGGAGCTCAGCTTTGGACAAAATATTCGAGAGCATGAGTATGGGGATGGACAGTGGAGAGATTTCCACTAGAGACATGACTTTTGGGAGCCACTGGCAGACAGATCACCTTGAAAGCCACCAGAGGGTGAGTGGAGGTAGGACAGTGGTGAAGTCGAATGCCTGAGCTTAGATGTGTTTAGAGGTTGAAAGGATGAGAAAAAAAAAAATCAATTCGATGGAGAAAGAGTGGCCAGAGAGACAGAAGGAGAACTAGGAGTGCAGGAGCTCAGGAGCCAAGCCAAGGCAAGGCCTCAGATGTTTGTGACTTGCAGAATGATAGCCATCTGGTAGAAGGCTGCCCCTTTACCTGTGGGCTCCTCTGACAGTCACAGCTACCATGGGGTTCCTCTTCCTTTCCTTATCTGTGAAACAGTAACAGCATCTTCCTTAAAAAGTTGTTGTTAGGAGACTCCACAAAAAGCTTCATAAACTATTATGTATTACACACAAAGCGGGCTTCATAGCACATTTAGTTCCATCAGTGATGTCAGTGCTTAATCTGAATCTGGTTCTCCTTGTCTCTTTTTTATTATTCTTTTTCATTTTCCCTCTCTCTTCTTTTTGTCTCGTTATTTTTTGTCTATCCCTCCCTCTTCCCTCTCATCCTTCCTTCCTTTATTCTCTCCCCACCACCCCACGTGGAGGAAGAAGAACCTGGGGGACAGAGTTATGCTTCAGAGAGTATTACCTCTAGCATGGGTCACTGGATGTTGGATGTGGCTTTTTATGGTCTTTCTGAGTTTCAGTTTTGGCCAAGATCCCCAAAGACTAAGAACTGTAGATGTCAGAGCACCCATAGAAGAAATACTAAGCGATTATGAAGTAAACTAGCGTTCCCGTTGCAGGAAAAATCCTGCAATAGGGTTTCCTGCTGCACTCTACCCCACCCTGCCTGCTCTCTTCCCTTGTCCCCCGCCCCGAGATCTACGCCAGCCCCCCTGTTTTTCTAACTTCTCCGCCAGCCCGCTCTCCTTCCTTCTCCCCCGGCCCCGCCTCCGCTCCTACCTTCTCCCCCGGCCCGCCTTCTCTGCCAGCCCGCCTGCTTTTCCCTTCTCCCCCGGCCCCGCCTCCGCTCCTCCCTTCTCCCCCGCCCCGCCTTCTCCGCCAGCCCGCTCTCCTTCCTTCTCCCCCGGCCCCGCCTCCGCTCCTCCCTCCTCCTCCCCCCGGCTTGCTTGCTTCTCTGCAGCTTTGCTCCCTTCTGCAGCTCTTGGCTTCATTCTATGCTGTCGCGATATGCAAATTAGCCGCCATCTTTGTTGGGATAATTTGCATATTCATCCTGATTGGTTGGTGGGCGTGGGTTGGCTGGTGGGCGTGGGTTGGGCATAGCGAAGGTGCGGTCAATTTGCATATTTGTCTATTATAAGGTAAGATGTTGTGCTCCTTTGCTCGTAGTCCACCTAGGAGTACATTACAAATCCTGGAAGAGGCAAAAATCAGAGGGAGAACATTTCTTTGGAGAGAATTATCAGGGTGCTGGGAGTTTCACTTACATGAAGCCAAGTGAGCCAAGGATACCTTTCAGGGGGCTTGGCCTGTGTCTCTGGGCATTTGGAAACTCCAGAGTCTGGTTCCTCTTGAATGTCTAAAAATCTACAGGCTAGTGACTGGCTGAGCAGCTGACGCACAGCAGTATGGAAAGACAAGACTGCTCGGTGAAGAGCCGAATGCCCAGAGCTGTGCTCCCCTGCGCACCAGTTTCAACTGCACAGAAGAAATCCAACTGAAAGTCATCTTGAAAGGGTCCTAGCAAAGAGGAATACTGGGCCAGCAGGGGTGAGGGTGGGTGACTACCTGATGCCGGGGAGGTCATAAGGGGCAACCCGAGGCATCGCTCATATCAAGGGGAATGGGATCTCCTTGCCATTAGATGCCAGAGCTGGATTTCCCAGGTTCAAATTCATGCTCTGCCATTTTCTAACTGCAGGCAAGTGATGGCTCATCTTTGTGCTCTAATTTCCCCACTGTGCTATAATAAATCTAATCCCAGGGGGCATAGGAAGTACCAACACTAGATTATATCCGTGCAGGTCTTTCAGACTCATCTAATCCTTCTGCCCTGAGCTTCAGCCTCAGGCTCTTGAACCAGACACAGTGAGTTGGAGGAAAAGTTAAAAAGAGAGTGAGGGCTTCCTCCCTTCTGACTAAGATGTTTAAGGCTCCCTCTCTCACCGACTTCAATAAATTTGCCAACCTAAGATGGGCCCAAGTGGGGTAAAAGTGAGGAACTCTAAACGAACACATGAAAAATAAAAAAATAGAAATATGGGTAAGAGATTGCATTGGTCTGGTCTGGAGCTGTTAGTATTTGGGTGGGGAAGACCAAGGCCTCAGGGGACTCCGAGGGTGCCCCTATAGGAAGGACCTAGTGACTTTCTGCTTGTAGCCCGTGATGTCCAATAAACTCATTCAATAAATACCAGCTTAGGGATTGTTTTGTAAGTGGTGTTTCCAGCAATTGCTTCCAATTCTGCCCAATGGCCTTTGGAGCAGAGAAATGTCTTTCATCCCTCTCCCTCCAGGAACTGGGTAGGCAGTGGTATTATTTTCTTTCATGACCTCCAACTATTGTTTGAAATACTGTCATTTCATATTTTTCTAGGAGGAACCTGGGCATATTCTGAGATGAGAAGAGTTGGGACTTGCTGGCCTCAATGCAAATCATCCATGAAGATTTCAAGCACCTTTTCAGGTTTTTTTTTTATTTTTGACAAACCCTTTGCTGAGCTATTCCCCAAGGTTTAGGGATCTTTCTGGATGTTTATAAGTGTCTTGGAAATTCTTTATTCTTAAGCAGTTTTCTAATTTTATGTATTATTATTTTGTTGTTGCCATGTGTATTTTCTCAGGAGATTCATTCCCCTGAGAAATTATGGTTAATATTTAACCTTAATTGAAATTGTTATGGTTAATATTTAACCATGGCTTGAAATTTCTGGTTAATATTTAAAGTTGCCTCTGAATCATGTGCCTCCCTTGACTTACTGTTCAGGTATCTTTCATTTTGGCAAATAACAGTTACCAGCTGTGATTAAAATATGGTGCCAATGTTTTAGGACTGACACAGAAGATGGCAGATGGCACCTCCGGCATTACTCAGACCGGCCATCTAAAGCCCATGTGGCTTTGGATCTGTGCCTGAGGTCAAGGGTCAAACCAACTTGTAAGTGGGCCCCAGGCCAACTTAACAGATGGGGGAGGATGGAGAAGGCCGGCAGACCACATGAGCCCTAGAGTCTGTGCACCCAGAGAGACTGTAGCATTTCACGATCTCCCCGAAGAGGCCCTGGTACTTAAGCACAAAAATTATGGTTGACCACAGGAGTGAAGCATTTAAGGAGAGATTTCTGCACATCCCCCGTCAAAAGCCTTCAGGCGTGGAATCAAGTGAGGGAACTCTAAATCTCAGCCTTTATCCGTATTGACCAAAACAGCTCCTCTGGGGCAGAAAACTGGGGCTTTCCGTAGTCTGAAGATTTTCTCTCATTCTGAGAGTGGAGTGAGCTCCTTGGCCTGTGTGGTCCTGAGTGATGTGGACACTGGAGTGTGGCCCCTGAGGGTTATGGGGCAGAACTGGGGGTGGTGCAGCAGCTCAGGCCCAGAGAAGAAGTGGGTTTTCAGGACTTTCCCTCTTCCTCTTTTACTATCTTAAATTTTTAAAATTAAATGTACTAGAATGGCACTAATTAATACGATTTTACAGGTTTTGAGTGTATATTTCTATGATACATGATTTGTATATTGTACTGTGTGCCCACCAAGCAAGGTCAAATCATCTTCAATCACCATGTATTTGGCCCCCATTAGCCTTTACTACCCGTCCACCCCACTTCTGTCTGGTAACCACTGTGCTGTTGTCTGTGTCTATGAGTGGCAGTCTTATATCTCACATATGAGATATATGAAATCATATGGTTCTTAGCTTTTTCTGACTGATTTTGCTGAGCATGATATTCTCAAGGTCCATCCATTTTTCCCCTTCTCTTTCTCCTGCAAAGTATTTTGTGCCATAACTTCACTGCCTGCTGTATTGGTGACATTCTGGTGTTGTCTCTATCTGTAGCAGTTGGCTGGCTCTGAATTTTGCCAGCCAAGTGCCATGGGTGCCCTTTCAGGGGACAGGGCTAGGACAATAAAGAACATCCTGTGATGGTCTGTGGATCAACTTATTTTTGTTCAACAGGCAACATGCCTACCTGGCCAGGAAGGCTGGAAATGGCTTCCAGTGTGTGCCTTTGGGGACACATGAGGGAATGTCTAGGGTAAGATGGGAGCAGTCTAGCCGGACTGTGCTAGAGGTTTTGCAGATGGAGGAGGATGGGAAATGGATCCATGCAGACAGGTGAGCTGAGTGGAACTGTGAATGGCAAAGGAAATGCACTGTAATTGGCATGTGCTCTTCCTCATTCCAGGTGATGAGAAGTTAACACAAGGGATTGTTGAGCGCACTGATGGCCAAGCTTTTCAGGCTCAGTTCCACCTTGGGCTGGGGATCTGAGTTTGAAAGACACCACTTCCTTCGCCCAGAGAAGGTGTCTTACAACAGTGTGCAACATTCAGTAGGATCATCCAGGAACCACCTAATGGAATAGTTGGGCAGTGGTTGGAAGCCAGCACTGCAGGTGTGCCCTAGCTGGCTGACACCTTTAAGGCTTGTGTGTATCGAAAGGCACATGCATCTTACGGTTTTGTAGACATTATCCTTAGCACTTTACAACCAGCATGCTTTCAGTTCTCATAGCAACCTATGACACAGTACTCTCATCATTTGTGTTTTTACAGATGAGAGGTTAAGTAACTTCTGCGAGGTCACACAGCTAGTGTGATACAGACCCGGATTCCAGCCCTGGCTCCAGAGTCCACACTCACAACTACTGGGCTTTGTTTTAGATCTACAAAGCAAGTTGATCAGCAATGCATGTGACATTAGGCCTTTCGGCTCCTGAGATAGGGAGCTTCATATGAACAGGGATCATGTCTGGTTCACTTTTGTTTTTCTCAGCAAGTAACTCAAGTGCCTGGTACTGAGTTGGCACTCAGTGAATGTATCTTTCAACCACAACTCTTGGTGCCAATGGCCATGCCATTATCTCCTCCAGGGCACAACACTGTAGAATAAACAGCTTTCATTTTTAGTTTGCACTCAGCTTGTTTGCCACACTCCTCCTGGGCACTGTGCCCTTGACTCTTCCTGAGTGTTTCCTGCTACAGGAAGCAGCTCAGGGTGAACAGCCGGCTGACAACTAGGTGTGACCAACCTCTCAGGTCTGTTTGTTCCGGCCACAGAGAGCCACCCACGGCACCAAGCAGCACTTCTGAAAGCACTCCTCCCTCCAAATTTCTCCCCTCTGCCCTCCAAAGTTACCTAGCAACCTCCCTTTTCCCACTCCCCACTTCAGGGGGAAGCCATTCTTATTTTCTTCACCCCATCATCAAGCCCCAAACTCTCTTCTGTGCTGTTAACCCTTCACATCTCTCTACCTCATTCTCCCATAATCAGACCTCACACAGACTCCATTTTTCAAAACAAACTCCACCTGACTCAACAGCACCTGTCAGTCTCTTGTCTGTCACCTCTTTATAGAAGCCTCTATACCATCCTTTTAGCACGAACCTCAAGATCAAACTACCAAAGAAAAAGGCAAAAAACCCAAACTACAATGAAAAAACCTACGGACTGAAATTTCCTAAGAGGTTTATTTAAGCTTCAAATGACTCATTTTTTTCTCCACTTAAAAAATAAGATCATACCAGCCCTGGCCGGGTAGCCCAGTTGGTTAGAACATCGTCTCTATACAGCAAGGCTGCAGGTTCAGTCTCTGGTCAGGCCACATATAAGAACCAACCAATAAATTCATGAATTAGTGGAATAACAAATGATGTTTCTCCCTCTCCCTCTTTCCTTTCCTCTATCTCTAAAATCAATAATTAAAAAAAAATCAGATGACATTATACGCCCATTACACCTGATACCATCACATGGATATATAAATGGGATAGGGTATAATATATGAAAGTAGCATGCAACATTTTCACCTATTCTGGCGCCATAAGATGTTTTTCCTCTGTTGTCCCATACAGAGCCTCAAAGAAAGGAAGACCCCCAGTGCTCTCTCGAAGGCCATCAGCAGCAGTGGCATGGAGGTTGCTGGTCCCATTTGCCACCATTTTATCTGCTGTTGGTTAAGGGCACAGCCACTGGGGACAGGCAGAAGATATAGTATTTCCAACCCCACTTCCCTGGAAAATATAGGGAGAATCATCCTTTTTCATATTGGTCATTTACTTGGCCCCAACCCTGAGTTTTAATAAACACATGTGTCTCTCAGTTCCTGACTCTGGACTGTGTTTCATCTACTATTCGGATAAAATTAGCCCATCCCACCACCTCTATCAGGAGGGGGAAGTATGTAGACAATAGTGTGGTGAAGGCCTAGGGTGGGTGGGAGCCAGGGGGAGGTGAGCAAAGGGGGGTGGGGAACATCTGTAATACTCTCAACAATAATAATAATAAAAAAAGAAAATGAGCTGGTGGGCTCTACTTTACCAAGAGTACCTAACTGGTAATCCTCTGCCTTCTATAGCACATAAGCAGCAACCCCTATAGTGACAAGTTGCTAACAGGATAATCGGATTGAAAAAACCAAAGCTACCATGATGGTCCCTGGTGCTGCCCAATATTTTGAGCAATCCTCAAACACAGACCTCCAACCGTGTGCGGCCTCACAGGGATCTCAACAATCAGATCAGAGTAGCCGGGGAGAGGGCACTAAACTCAAGGACAGCTCAGCTCAGTCCTTGCCATGTGTCAGGGTCGCCATGCACACCACACAGCCTGCCCAACCACATGAGGCAGCTTTACACCTTTTAAAACTCATTGTTAAACTCAGTTGTAGGGTGTGTCTTTTATTCCTCTACCTTCATCCTCCCATTTTTTTCTCTCCTGCATATCTGTTCTGCCTAAACAAGTAGTCATTTTTATAACTACACTAGAGGCCCGGTGCACGAAATTTATGCACTGGAGGGGGGTGGCGTCCCTAAGACCAGCCTGCGTCCTCTCGCAGTCCGAGCCCTCGGGGGATGTCCATCAGTTGGACATCCTTAGCACTGCCGCAGAGGTGGGAGAGGCTCCCACTATCTCCGCTGCACTCACCAGCCGTGAGCCTGGCTTTTGGCTGAGCAGTGCTCCCCCTGTGGGAGCATACTGACCAACCGGGGGCAGCTCCTGTGTTGAGCATTTGCCCTGGGTGGTCAGTGCACGTCATAGTGACTGGATATTCTGCTGTTCGGTCGATTTGCATATTAGCCTTTTATTATATAGGATTTGCATCATATTGGACTTTAAATTCAATTCAAAAACATTCCAACCTGTATCTCTTCTCTTTACTGAGCATTGGTTTCCCTGTCAATGGGATGGAAGTGGAGTGCCGTCAACTCCAAGCCCAGCCTCCCCTTTTCCTGACTGAATCCAGACTCTGGGTTCTCTTTCTCTTTTGGGTGCACAGCCCCAGGTCTAGACCTAGGTCTGACAGTGGGAGTGTACGAGTGGACAGGTGGAAACATCGGATGCCAGGGCCAAGGGGACCCGCACCATTTAATCGTAAGAGCCTTTATCTAAACTTCCTGTCCCCGTGGTAGTTGCACTAGACTGGGCATTTCTCCTTTATCTCTTAGGCTCAGAAGATGGAGTCCTGTTAAAATTACTGCCGCAACCCACAGCAGCGGTGCTGGAGGACACAGATGTGCCAGGCAGAGTGAGAGTGCACACACATTTATGCAACTGAATTAATGCTTCTCTATGGTTTTCATTCCTGCAGAATTTCTTTCGAGGTGTTACATGATGAACTTTGGGGAAAACTTTTCTAAATGGAACAAGATTGAAGGAGAAATGTCTTGCCAGCCTTGGAAAGGAAGGCATAATATTAGTTTTATATAACCATTATATAGATGATAATCATTATTTCCTGAGGACTTGCTCAATGCCAGGCATTTAGTAAAAGTTTGACATTAATTTTCTCACTAGGTTCTTTCAACAACACCACGAATTAGGTAGTGTTACTTTTCCCACTCTACAGATGAGAAAACTGAGGCTTAGAGAGACTAAGTGACCTCTGGTGGCTGGTGATAAGATGTCAGATCCCAAATGCCTTTCAAATGACCTAAAGTTAACTTTACTAATTCATTCTGCTCTGAAGTAATTCCCTCCCTAAAGCAGAAAAATTCACATCCAACAAAGGAAACATCGAGAAACACAGTTAGTTTGTAGGCAACTAATGTAGGCAACAACAGCATTTCTGGGAGAACTAAAATGAACTACATGGTTTGGGTAGCTTACCTTTGAGGACTTAAGAGTTTATGGTCAAAGGAATGGAAGCCAAGAGAAACAAGGCAGGTTTTGCTCAGAACAGGAAGACACAGTACCACCAAACTCTCAAAATAACCAGAGTCCTCTGGGCCCCAAGATGAGCACTATGGACCAATTATTACATTTTGGATCAGATTCTCCATGACAATTTGCTGTCCCTCACAGAGGGGGCCCATGCCATTGTGCAGTTTGAACACAGAACAACCTAGAGAGCACCATCATGAGCGTCATAGATATAGAATACTTGCATATTTTTTGCAAAAAATTTATGGCAGATAGCTACACAGTACCTTGATGAAGGTGTGCATGGTTCTAATTCATACAAAGATGCCATATGGGCTAGTGGTGACTCTACTCTCCCTGGTGAAGAAGGCAGATGGTTTGGGGGCAGGAAAACCCTGAAGTGGGCACAGCAGTAGACAGGACATCTATATGGACAGGTGAAAGAACACATGGGTTTGAAACTGGCTTTGCCACTTACCAACTTCAACTCTGCATAAGTTCCTTAACTTCTGAGTCTCAGTTTTAATCTATATCATGGGCATAATATAATGATAGTATTACCAACACTGCAGGTTCTTTGATCATATTAAGAATACACATGTATGACAGAAAAGCATCAAGATATAAAATGAAATAAAAACAACCTGTAATCCCTCCACCATGCACAAATAATAAAAATATACATATTTGCATGCACGTGTGTGTGTGTGTGTGTGTATCTATTTATCTATCATTTATCTTTCAACCTGTCCTATATTAGGCACTTGAGAAATTAAAGCTGTTATTATAAACTAGAAGAGTACAAGTGAAACCAAGATTCTTGGTGGGCAGCATGGTCAAGAAACTCAATATTGCCCTAATCGATTTAGCTCAGTGGATAGAGCGTTGGCCTGTGGACTGAAAGGTCCCAGGTTTGATTCCGGTCAAGGGCATGTACCTTGGTTGCAGGCACATCCCCAGTAGGAGGTGTGCAGGAGGCAGCTGATCAATGTTTCTCTCTCATCAATGTTTCTAACTCTCTATCCCTCTCCCTTCATCTCTGTAAAAAATCAATAAAATATATTAAAAAAAGAAACTCAATATTGATCAAAGTTACCTATGATCAATACCCAGAACATTAAATACCAACACTAAACGTTTTAGAGCATTCATTGTTTGCTATGATGAAATCATGTTGGGTTGCAAGAAGAAAATGAATGAAATATGGTAGGATTCTGAACTGGTATAAATGTTCACTTATCCTTTCTTTGGCCAATTGCTTACTCTGTGGTGAGCGCTGGCATAGAAGCTGTGGAAGCTGAAGAGAAGGTGTTAGTGTAGGTTAGGCTATGGTAACAAACATACCTGAATAGAAAACAGCCAAGGCCATAGAAGATTATGTCTTTCTCGCATAAGTGTTCTGAGAGTGTGCTCTGGGTGAGGGAGCAGCTTTCCTCTCAGCTATAAGTTCCTTTTAATCTGTGGATTCTTCATGTCTGAAGACCTCATTATCATCTACAACTAGCCAAATTAAGGGGAAAGAGCATGGACGAACATGTGTGGAGACTTTTCAGGGCCAAGGCAGAAGTGGTCCATGTCATTTCTGCTCAGATTCTACTGGAGAAAACCGAACCATGTGGCCACTCCTAGCCATAAGGCAGGCATGGAAATAGGACTTCTCTCTGTGCCCATAAGGAGAGAACACATATTGCTGAACAGTTAGTGATGACCTTCCCAGGAGGACAGTCCTAGGTGGTGGGGCCATGACATTTGACGACTGGATGAGGAAAAAGAACCTCTGAACAAACTATGATTAGAAGAGGGCATGGGAAGCAGTGCTTTGTTCTGAACAGAGTCATTGGGAAGACTGCAAAGTGAAGAAGCCAGGAATACCAGCTTCCACAAAGGGAGTTGCAGCCACACACAGGCCTATCTTTATCTGTGTACAGGGTGAAAAGATACTGCCAACCACCTAGGGAGAGTGTCACTATCAGGGGTGCTGTTTTCTCGCACTCAGGATACCTTCCTGACCTACATCAGACTGGTTGGTCCCAACCAATGTCAAGTTGCTCAGCCTCAGTCTTGCTGAATATGTCAACCATGTGCTCTATAGGGGGAGAGGGAACTCATGATTTTGAAGAGGACCTCTACAAAGGAAATGGACCTGATAAAGGACGTGTGCATAGGAGCTTAAGGCCTCTGATAACCCATCTCTTCAGTTCACATGGAAAACTCTTGGATCACCTAGATCTGAATTCTGATCCTTAAAATAGATTTGTGGGTGTGTGGAGGGCAGAACTCTAAGTTGGCCCCCAAGACTCCCACCTTTGGTGTCCAAACACTCAAGGGAGCTGTGAATGTGGTGATGGAATAGTGGTTCCCTTGAAAAGTTTATTTTAAATGGCAAGGGTGTTGGGATAGCCATCTCATTACATTGTATTATATTATATAAGACTTCATCACATCCAACAGGAGAGAGATTCTCCTGCTGGGTCTGAAGAAGTAAGCTGCCATATTGTGAGAGGACCATATAACTAGGAAGACTTCAAGAGCTGAGACTGACCCTGATTACTAGCCCTACAATGATAAGGAACTGAATTCTTCTAGCAACCATGTGAGCTCAGTAGAGAACTCCAAGCCTTACATGAGATTTCAGCTTTTGCCAACAACTTGATTTAGAGCAGAGAACCCAGCCAACTTGCGCCTGGACTCCTGATACATAGACAACTTTGATATAATAAATGTGTGCTCGTTTAAGCTGCTAAGTTTGTGGTGGTTTGTTACATGGGCCCAGAAAATGAATAGAAGGTACTTGGGTAAGTCACTGAACTTTCCTGAGCATCCAGTTGTTTTTTGTCAGTCTCTAAAATGGGTATTCCTTTTAGATGTATCACGAGATTCACATGAGACTGCATATCTAAACGTGTTTTATAAATTACCAAGTTACCAACATCTGTAGAAAGGATTTATTAATAAAAGGCAGTAACGTCATAAATTAACATGGAAAGGAAAAACAAGGAACTAAACATTTGTTTTTTTAAAAGTGGATCTAATTAGTGCCTATTTTTAGAAGTCATTCTGGCCTTCCCTGCTATTTCATGATCTATTTATTCCTCCTTAGCAATCAGAGTTAGCAAGGCCTTCTGGCATGAGATTCAGTGTGATTCTGGGGATGCAAACAAGAATGTCTCTAAGATGGATTGGACTGTACAGGTCATTCCTATTTGAGAAGTAGCTGCAAGGTGGTTCTGAACATATTCTGCCCTCCAGTCAATCCAAGTTCCAAAATTGTTGGAGTTTCCTTCACAGTAAAAAGACTTCAGGACAAAACAAAATCAACAGAAACTATCAGTGTCATTGACACATATTATTGAGTGACCTATTAATTTGTAAAATCCCCCCGAGGTCATGTCTATTTGGTCTTGGGGATGCTCAGGGGCCTGCAGATCCCACTTTGAGAACTGCTGGCACACAGAAGCCAATAGCATACGAGATAGGGAATGGAGAGGAGTGATATGGACCTTTCTGACTGTTAGATGTCACAGAGGCTGCTCCAGATAGCAAACATAGTCTTAGAACAGCAAGACCTTCCAGGGAGCCTGTTGAGGTCAACACTATTATTCATAATAATACTGAGATGTTTGCCTTTGTCTTGTTTTGATATTTGCGTTGATGCTGTAAAGACCATAGTGGGTAAAACTGCTGACTCCTTAGCACCAATCAAGGCAGTGGTACCAAACTGCCAGGGATCTAGTAAAATAAACAAACATTAAAAACCACAAGGAAAGCAAAGTCATGTCCATTTCAGAATGTTCTTGATAAAACAATAAAATTAATTCTCAGTTCTTGAGTACATGCCTTTTTAATATTCTAAGTTACAAAATGGGAAGTATGCATAAAGCCCTTATGTTGCATACCAATTATGATGATTGTCTCAAGGAAAAAAACTTGTGTGATGGTTTGAGCTGCAAGCTAATTAGCCACTCCCACCCCCCCTCCCCCCATGGATCAGCATTTTTATTTGAAAGAAGAGCCGACTGACTAGGGCTATGCAGATTTGGGTTTTAGGCAGATATTTTCTCAAAAATGAACTAAACGAGCATGTCACTTGAACAGATAGTATTTGCTGCCAAAGAGAACATTTACAAAGTTAGAATTTTGAAAAGTTTGTTGACAGTTTCCCATCAGATTTTTCTCATAAACTTCATGGTGATATTAATGACAGTGATTTTAAAATATTGTATCATGAAATTGGTCAATCTGAGGAAGATCTGCATAATGCAGTAAACCAATATTTTCCAATGACCAGTATTATAAAATAATATTATAACATAATGCATGGTAAAAGAGCTATTCAACGTGGATTCAAAGTAGACCATGGTTTTACCAGAATAGAATATGAAAAAGTCATGGATATGTTTTCCGATTCCATGAAAACTTAAGTGCAACTAACCTGAAGTTTTAGTGTAGTATCAAAGAAGAATATTCACAACTATATGAAAGAGGTATTAAAGTATACCTTCCTTTTCAACTACATATCTGTGTGAGGCTAGATATTTATATTATTGGGTGAGGATTAACAAAATATAATAATCATAAAATATACTTCAACCAAAACATATCACAACAGATATGCCAGCTGTCTTTTATTAATCTGGACATTAAAGAGACTTTTTAAATGTGGTATATAATGCCACTCTTCTTACTTACTGCCTTTTTTGTTTGGGAAAATAAAATTATTTTTCATTAAAATTTATACACACACACACACACACACACACACACACACACACACACCTGTAATGAATTGTTGTTATTTTTAATGAGTTAGTAAATAAATACTATTTAAATCTCTCAATTTTAATTTCTAAATTTCTAACATAGGAGACATTGATAGATAGAATCCACATAAACAAAACCTCATGGAGGTCTGTGATAGGCTCCCTAAAGTAGTCTACATCCTAATCCTCAGAACCTGTAAATGTTACTTTATATGGCACGGGGACTTTATGGATGTGATTAAGTTAAGGATCTTATGATGGGAGATTATCCTGGATTATCTGGATGGGGCTGATGTAATAACATGGGTCCTTAGAAGAGGAAGGCAGGTGATCAGAGGGAGCAGTAGGAGATGTGACGATGGAAGCAGAGACTAGAGTGATGTGAGGAAGGGACATGAGTCAGGGAATACAGGTGGCCTCAAGAAGCTCCAAAAAAAACAAGGAAACGGACTCTCCTCAGAGCCTCCAGAAGGAACCAGCTCTGTCGACACCTTGGGTTTGGACTTCAGACCTTCAAAACTATAAGGTAATAACATTTCATTGTTTTATACTGCTAAGTTTGTGGTTATTTTTATAGTAGAAACAAGAAAACAAATACATGATCTCAAGAATTTGTAAGAGTGGAAAGGGGTCCTGAGACCGAAAAGTTTGAGAACCACTAATTTATGGTAATCCAAGGCAGCTTCTAAGGAATCAGATCACTGGCAGAATGGAATGGCCCCTTGGTCTAGAGCTGGGGTGGGGAACCTTTTTTCTGCCAAGGGCCATTTGGATATTTGTAACATCATTCGAGGGCCATACAACAGTATCAACTTAAAAACTAGCTTGCTATATTTGGTCAAACATTTAATTAACTCACTCCTAATGCCTTGGCAGGGCCAGACCAAATGATTTCACAGGCCTTACATGGCCCTCGGGCCAGGCATTCCCCACCCCTGGCCTAGAGGGATCATCAGCAACTCTGGAGCCCTAGGAACTGGAACATGCAATGTGCTCCATATTTATGTATTAAATAAAGGAACTAATGAATAAATGGGCCTCCTGTTCTTTGTTACTTCAACAGGACACTCAAGACAAAAAGATGATTTATGGAGCTCTTCCTAATGCCAGACACTGTTAGGCCATTTAATGCCATTGCCTTTATTCCACACAACACTGGTCCAGAGGGGCGAGGCACTTGCCTGAGTCACACAGCTAATAAGCGGCGAGCCAGGTGTGGAATCATTGTCAATCTGGCCCTCAAATCCATGTTCTTGGCTCCACAATCTCTGTGGATTTCAATGAATATACTCAATGTTGAATAGGCAGTAAGCTATAGGTGGTATCCCATTATTTTATTTTTGTCAGAAAATAAGGATGAATCTAATCATAAACACAGGCCAAGGTGGAAATGGGTAGATAGGAAGAGTGAATGGGGGATTAACATTTCTTGAGTGCCTGCTATTATCATCAGCTACTTTTCTTTCACCGGACACCACGTCTTCTGTGTTGGCAAAAACTCTTAGGCAATTTATCCAAGAAGTGACTTATTTTCACGTGGATGAGTCTCTTCCCCTCAGATTTTAAATGAAAGGAATAAATTCACAGGAAGGAAACAATGGCTCAGTTGCTTGTATCTCTACGACAAGCATTATCTCATGCAATTTACTGAAATTGTTATCATTATCGCTTGTCTTCTGGCCGCAGCACAGCACTCAGAATGGAGCGTTACCATCGGGCCTCTGATCTTGTGCAATTTTCCCTTTTGTTCTCTTTCATTGGTAAATATTGTCTTGCTTTGCCCTTAACCTAAGATAAAACAGCAGAGGACTGACCAGTCCCTGGGTGGCCTTTAGCAGTTTCTCTACTCTTGGATGGCTAAATTAGTTAATTAAGCTTCCTGTTAATTACTTTAATTATTAGCGTTGATATGGTCCTACCAAATGGTTATCACCTTGGCTACAGACCGTTAACTCAGCCTGTCAATCAGAATATGCCCATATTGCCAAGGGGCAACCTGACCCTGTGGGGCAAGAAATAGAGAACTTTGCCAGATGTCTCTATCTTTGGGCGATCAAAGCTCCAGAAATGGAAGAATAATTTGTATCTAACCTCATAACGTCCAAACTTCTGACCTTCTTAAGGTATCTTTATTTTAAGGAGGCGCTGCAGAGTGAGTCATCTTGTCTTCATTTACATCTAATTCCAAAAGACTGATCTGGTTAATAAACAAACAAACATTGACAGGTTCTGGAGGTTTTTTTGTTATGTTTTTAAGAAACCTATCCTCTTCTAGAAAGAGTGACTTACAAGAATAAGCCATCAATGGTAAATCAGTGTCTGTGCTGGCATTGCCTTTCCGGTATTTTCCAGCCCCACATTCACTTGGCTCGTTCAGGCCTAGAGACTCTAACTGCCCAGCAAGGGCACAGGCAGACCTGACGAATAATGATCGTGGCCACCAGAGCAGCACGGAGCTCCCTGACCACAACACCTTGCTAATGACTTTCAGAACTGCTTGCTGTCAGCTGCACGTGGAGTGGAGATGATCCTTGTCAGCTAATTTGGCTTTAATACTCCCAACATCCTGACTGCTCTGAGGTTCTTCCGAAGCCAAGTTGTCTTGCCTGCTACATTTGTAATATATTTAGGGAACTTCATTTTACATGTTTAGAAAAATGGCCTTGGAGACTTGTGGGTGCTTTGGCAGGAGAGCTCGGGGCTCCTGGAGCGGGTGCTGACGCCGAGGCAGAGTGCCGGCGATGGGGTGGGCGCTGGGCTGCCTCCCTTGAAGCACTTGCTCGTTTCTGTTCAGGGTTTCAGAAGAAAAAATTCCAAAATGCTGATATTTTTAGTTCCCACTCACTCCTTGACTATGAATAGGAATATGATGGAAATTTCCACCAGGCTTCAAAGCAGACTTACCTTTAAAGCAAATGCCAAGGGTTTGAAAACTCATTTTAGATGGAATAATGTTTGCAAAACCAGAGAAGGCCTTAAGTAAAGAACCAAAGGACACAAACACCCTGGAACTTTCAGCAGAGGCGAGTTAAGGTCCTGTCCCCCACCTGTGCCACTGCATATGGAACAGCAGTGGCTTCCTACCCAAGAGGGAATGAATACACCTCATAAGTAAGGGTAGAGAGGACCAGCCGGAGCCTGGCTTGCCCCAGTGCCTCAGCTCCCTTCAGCGTCACTGGAGTACTTGCAAACCCAGCGAGGCCCTCAAGGGAATGACCTACAGGGACATGCTGGGGTGGATTCAAATATTTCCTTGTCACCTTACAGCATAAGGGACTGGAGAGAGTCAGGGATGGAGAAGAGTAGGGGAAGGGGAAGAAAGAGGGGAGAAACTCAGGAAATAAAAAATAAAACACGGCTGTTGAGCAAGCACACGCTAATGGGGTCTTGAGTAGGGAAGTGACCGCTGAAAGCTCTTTGGCTTTTATAGATCCCTCACTCCCGGGACAGCTGAGTGCCAACAGTGGGAAGCCCAATCAGGATATGCCCTGTAAACTTTCATTGCCTCCGCCATTCTGAGCAAGTCACCCAGGAACTCATTTCAGCTGCCTTTGACGCCTGCTAGGAACTTCTGGGCAATGCCATTTAAAAAAATGTTTGGGGGCCATAAATACGCAATAGCATCAACATCAGGATACATTCCTTTTCTTTTTCAGGTCACAGACAGGAGCAATCACCATATAACATGTATTAATTTAAGAATCTGGGGCATGTGAAAAGGTTCCAAAAATCACCCAGAGCCCATCATAAAATGTAATATATGTTCTAGTGTTTTTCATGCTCTCAGCATGTCTCCAATTCTTTTGTTCCCTTGTCCTTCTAGATCCACCCATTAAATCCCAGGCTTGGATCAGAGCAGTTGTCAACATTACCTGCTCCCATATCCACTCTGCAGAAGCTGTCAATGTCAAGCAGCTCGGGACTAATATAAAATATAATTCACTCACTTCAGCTGGGCCCTCATTGGCACTTTTCCTTTCCTTTCCTAAACTTTGCTCTCCAACTGCTCCCAATTTCCTCCATGTCTTTTGCAACAATCCCCTCCATGACTATTGCAATCCCCACCAGGCGTCTCAATTCCCGTCCTCCTCCTCCTCCACTGCTCCTATTTTACCCTCTGCCCAGGCAGTCAGGCCAGAACCCAGGGAGGCATCCTGTCTTGTTACCCTTGTCTCTCTCCACCCACATCTACTGTCCAAGTTCTATCAGTACTGTCTCCCAAGAGGCTGTCAGCTCTCTTCTCTCTGTCCCACAGACATGGCATAGATTCATGTCCCTATCACCTTTTAATAGATTACTGCAATGGCTTCTGAATTGTCATCCCTTCCTCCTGTGTGGTCATTCTCTGATCGCCTCTTGTGCCTTGCCTCACACCCTTGGTCCATCTTTTAAACAAGCCACTGCTGTAGCAATCAGCTTCTCACCTCTGCTGCATGAAGGCTTCTCTCAGGCAGTGTGTTTGGTGCCCACCAGAGAGCCCTGCACAGATGTACATCCCATGAGACCTGGAAGGGTGAGGAATTTATTGCACCTCTTGACAGTGAGGGGTGGGAGCTCATGAATGCATGCTCCCCTTACCAGGTGGTGACCACCTAAAGAACACACCACACATGCGTTTCCCCTCCTTCCTATTTCTCCCTTCCCATGCCCACCCCGAAGCCTGGGATCCCATCCCAAAGTAAAGCACTTCCATCAGCACCCATCTCAGGCTCAGCACAAATGTAAATAAGTCTCAATCCCTTCCCTTTGGGGCTCACACCTGAAGTATAAGCTGAACCTTTGCCAGACAAACATAAACACAACATGGTCCAAGAGGCATTTATTATGCACAGGGTTCCTGTGGACGCCTTGGGGAGAGCACAGAACTCAGCCTCAGGGGCTCAGGGAAGTGTCCTCTGCTCGGTCAGAAGGTGGTCATGGTGAGGTGGGAGGGTGGGCTAGGGGGTGGTGATGATGTGCAGTTAAATGCTATTGAATGAACAAATTTAATGCCTTTAGGCACCTGGATTTCTTAATAAAGGAAAAAAAGCTCTAAGCTGCATGCTTTATTCCATAATATATTATCTGGCTTGCCCATATTTTAGGCTAGTTAATTCCCACATGACAAGAATGTTACACAGC
Organism: Cnephaeus nilssonii; assembly: GCF_951640355.1. Classification (NCBI taxonomy): domain Eukaryota; kingdom Metazoa; phylum Chordata; class Mammalia; order Chiroptera; family Vespertilionidae; genus Cnephaeus; species Cnephaeus nilssonii. Next base: position 52,522,199 of record NC_137076.1, on the reverse strand, counting down.
TCACAGAGCTGGTTACTTAGTTGGTGTGTACTGGAGTATTTTATGGCAATTTTGTAAGAGCAAAGATGAATATAAGGAAAAGAAAAACCTAGCTATCTCGTGAATCAACCATCGTACCAGGGCGTTCACTATCAACGGTAAGCATGCTAAGATGAATTAGAAAGCTTCTCTGTGCCCCCATTGCCTCTTTCACTATGAGGAGTCAATGTCTAGATTAAAGAAAAGCCAAGTATCTTTGCCACATGGATCCAGAGCAGCAGGGGGTATACCTGGCACCCATCCCGGGCCTACTGGGGTTACTAGACTCCTGGTGACATCCATCTACATCAGTTCAGGCTGTGATGCACACTTCCCCGCTCCCTCTCACCAGCACCCCTCATCACCTCCAGAGATGAATTCATGTCTTCTCTCCAAACTTGCTTTCTGAGTCAACACTCATTATTCTCACCTGGGGTCTAACTAAAAGACTTGACAAAAGATCAGAGTAATCTGTAGCTACATTAGACCTTGTCACCTTGGTTTTAGTCTTTCATGCTGGTCTCAAGTGGGGCTGACTTTGAAGACCGGCTAGGAGCATAATCCCTCTCTTTTCTTTTGAAATGTTTATCCTTCCCTCTCTCATTGCCACTCTCTTTGGGGTTCTGTTCTCTCTTCCGCACAGGCCTGTGTTTGAACTCCATGGAGCCATGCAGCTGCCAGTTGCTTGCCTGCAGCTATCAGTTGAGGAAAAGCATTTTCTTTCTCATCCTTTTTTTTCTGTCCCAGTTTGCATCTAGGTAAAGGCATGTTGATAACTAAGCTGTGCCTTGGCTATATGAACTTTTTAAAAAAAGTAGTTTCATACTCTGAACATTTTAAAATACGTCTCCCAATATTTTGATATCCCTCTCGTCAAAAGGTGGAGCTTATTTCTCCTCCCCTTGCCTGTGGTCTGTGCTTGGTGACTCACTTCTAATGAATAAGTGAATGTGGTGGAAGTGATGCTGTGTGGCTCCTGAGACTAGATCATAAAAGGCACTGTGGCTTAGCCTCTCTCTGCAATCACTTGCTAGTGCTGGGGTTCAGGGGGTGGGGAAGCCTCCATAGAAGCCGACCCTCTGGCCCCACTTCAGCCTTCAGATGACTGCAGCCTGGGCAACATCTTGGCTGAAATCTCATGAGAAACTCTAATCCAGAGCCTCCAGCTGCTCCCACATTCCGGACTCACAGAAACTGTGTGAGATAACACATTTGCTGTTTTAATGGTCAAGCATTTTTAAATGTAGCAATAGTGAAATAATACACTATGCACTCAATTCATTTCCTGTGGAGGCTAGAGGTGCTAAGGCAATGTCTCTCTGTCACATTAGTGAGGCCAAGGCTGTTAAAGCAATGACCAAAGACAGGGCTGTTTAGTAATTTTTAGTTTGAGAAGCTCCGTCCAAGGACAGATAATAGAACTGGTTTTTTGTTTGTTTGTTTGTTTGTTTGTTTTTTGAACTCTCTTTTCTCAAAACAAGCACAACAATTTACGGCAGAAATATGTGCAAGGAAGTCATATGTACAAATAGGAAACAGAAAAGCAGGATCAAACTCAAGGAATGGTAATTACAAGAATAAGGGCCAACACAGTTGCACCAGTTGAACCTTAACCATGAATCTGAGTTTCCTAGTCGCCATGGTAAAAGATGAAACTTAGTAAGATCTATAACTCTTATTACTTAAAAGGAAATAAAACTCTATCTAGCACTGAATTTTAAAACAAAGTCCTCTTGTGGACTTCAATGCAGCTGCTGATCTAGGTAGAAGATGAGGCTCTCAGTCATACTTTCATAGATACGATGTTAGCAAAATTCATTTAGTTGTTACTGGTGTTTATTAGTAAAGTAAAGAAGGAAGGAAAATGATAGAGCTAAGCACAATGGTGAATTATAGCAAACAAATAAAAGGAATTCCTTTGACTTAAGTGCTACTAGGCCGTTTGAAATTGGCATGTAAATACAGTTAAAAGATATTTTATCTGAGCTGAGGCACTTGTTTTTCTTTCTCTTTTTCTGTTGGTTTCTATGCATAGCATAAAAGCACTTCTTGGGCAGCGATTTAAAATAGCCCTGTTTATCTCTCTGCTTATATTCCAGGTCTTGGTCTATAAATTCTTTCTGCTATCTTGGTCTTGGCTGGAGAATGTGAATCCTTCAGCACATCCCATCACATTCCACCAATTCCTGACCCCCTGTTATCCTCAGCAGCCCCCTGGGCTTTGTGCGCGGTCCTGCAGGGAGGCTGCACGGCCGATGGCACGCACAGCCTGCAGCTGCGGTGGCTGGGCCGCACAGACTGCCCAGGGGCCTAATTGGCTGTGGCAAGTCTTCTGAGGTGGCGGTTCAGGGCTGTGCTCTGAGAGAGCTTGCCGCAGCACAGGGCGGGTGGTCCCACACCGCTGGCTCAGCCACAGAGATAAGAAAACAAATGACAAGTGATGTCGGGGCTGCAGGGCCTGGACTAGCATGAGGCACCTGTAGGGTAAAATCAAAGGAGGCATCACTCTTAGGGTTGGGCAGGGGCGCTTCTCCTGCCTCCTCCCCTGGTCCTGTGTAGCTGCATCTGTTAGGCTTGAAAGTATGTGCCGAGCGATCTGAAGATGCTTCGTATGTTGCTCACCCTCCCACACACCCTCTCACCCCCACCCACCCACCCCCGTCTCCTTCCATTCTGCAAGCATTGGAGGAGCAGGGCTGCTATTTCCTCCACCTGGAATCCTACTCTCTTTCCTCTTTGCTGAGTTCTAACTCCATTCTATCCATTTTATAAGGCTCAAGCTTTTTCTGACCTTTACTAGGTTAGCTTCCCCTGATCATTGTTTCCAGTATGCTTACATGATTTAAATAGATTTTATATTTATTGTATTGCTGACTTCCCGGAGACTGTAACATGATTCTGGTCACCTTTCTAGTCCCAGGACTCAGAACAGTGCCTGGGTCATAGCAGGCAAGAATAGTCATTGGTGGAATGAATGAGTTGGAGAGTGAAAGGTCCAGTTCCATGAGCTGTGCCAGGTGTGGGCCAGTGAATCAGTTTCCGTGTGATGAGGATGAATACTTCTATCTACTAGGGCGTGTTCAGCACTGAGGAGACCAGAGGGAACTCAAGCTGCTGGATGCCAGGTGCCCAGGGCACCAGAGACGCCGTCTCCACACGCTGAACACAGGAGAGCAGGCAGGACCAGACTGGGTGGCCTCATTAATGAAGCAGTCTCCAGCCTTTCTTCAGCACTCACCATGTACCTGCACTGGTCAGTGTGGGCTGCATAACAAAGTACCACAGAGTGATAGGCTTAAACAGCAAAAATGTATTTCCTCACTGTCCCAGAGGCCAAAAGCCTATCAGGGTGTTGGCAGAGTTACTTTCTTCAGAGGCCTCTCTCCTTGGCTAGGAGATGGCCACCCTCTCTGTGTCTCTTCACGTGGACTTTTCTCTGAACATGTCTATGCCCACATTTCCTCATCTTATAAGGACATCAGTCATACTGGATTTCCACCCACCCTAATGACCTCATTTAACTCAATTCCCTCTTTAATGACCCTGTCTCCAATAGAGTCTTTTTCTGAAGTACTGAGGATTAAGAATTCAACAAATTAATTGGGGGGGGGGGCGCATAATTCAGCCCATGGCAGTACTTCTAAAGTTAAACTGCTCCTGCCTGAGTGACCACAGGCAAAATATTAACCTCTCTGTGCTTCCACTTCCTCATCTCAAGGTGATAAAAGTTCCATCTCATTACGTGGAGTGATGATGGTTAAATGAAGGTTTGGGACAAGGGTGTGTGCTGAGTGCTCAGTAAGCATTAGCTAGTATTATTATTATTAACTAGTACTAAGAAAATTATTGTGGGCTATTCAAGTATAAGAATTGATCTCTGCCCTCAACATGCTTACAGGTCCCTTAGATTGAAGATAAAACTAACAAATGAAAATCACAGGAGTAAATTTTCTTAAGTAATGCTTCCTGGGCCACCACTGGGGAAGGAAAAGTTAAGGGAAGGTTGGGACCATGGCCATCAGACTTGGGTCTCAGCTGATCCCCTGCCACCAGCTGCCCAGCTCCTCAACTTCCAGCAGGATGCTGGCTGAGAGGGGCCTAGTCCTCAAAGATATTCAGCACTCACAGACCTTGCAGTCCCCACCCACGGCTTTCCACCCCCAGCTTTCCAGGGAGGGGGGATGCCCCCTCCCAAGGGTCTGTGGGCTCTCCCCAGGTCTGCCCTCCTGAGCCTCTGATATAGCATGTATTTCACTTATTAGTCTGTTTTCTCTGTTGGAATGTAAGCTCCATGGGGCCAGGGGTTTTCTTCAGCTCTGTTCACTGCTCTAGATCCAGTCCCTAGATTGGCACTCAGTACTTACTGGGCATTCACTAAATATTTGTTCAATGAATGAAAGAAAGAAAGAGTGAGTGAGCGAATGGATGGACTTTGGTACTGTGAGCTCTTGGCATCCAGAAACAGCCTGAGGGTCAATGAGAATGAGTCTTCCTGCCTGTTATTCATGCTTTTACTGGTGGCAACAGCCAACTGTGAGTGGACCACCCAGTGCACCTCAGTCTGGTTCCATCAGTCAGGAAGTCAGCAGTCCTCCCCAGGACATGGCACTAGGCATCCAGCCAGCTGTAAGAGTAGTAGTTTTAATAACTGACATTCATGCTACTTAGAGTGTTTATTATTACAATTAACTCATCTCCCAAACCCTATCAGGTAGGGTAGTATTATTATTCCCAAAAATGAAACATGAAGAGATTAACCACGCCCCAAATGGCACAGCTAGTAAGCAGCAGGTGGAGAGATGGAATTCAGATCTGACTCTCAAGTCCTTGCTTCTACTCTGAGCTACCACCTCTTTTGTTTTTGTAGGTATTTTAAGCTGTGTCAGGGGCTGCTCACCAGGTGGCTTTTTAACCTCTCTCCTGTTGCTCCATTACTCATCTCTAAATGGTGTAGTAGCAAAAAAAAAACTGGTACAGAAGGAAGGCATCTACACAGGACAAGCTTTCTGATAGAGCCGCTGACATTTCACGTGGAGGGTGGGCCAGGACTGGGTACGGGAAGGAGACAGAAGCACATGACAGCTGGGGAACAACACTGGGACCATCAGCACTGCAGCTTCCCTTATGGGGATCCAACAGACACACCCCATGTCACTAGCAAAACCAAGCTGTGAACCTGATTTAGTCAACTCTTTAGCTGGTGGTTGCTTTTGCTTTTGTCTGCTCAGAAAGGGATAAAGAATTTCTTGCAATCTTTCATATTCTGAAAACCCACACTGCACTTGGTAGTCTTTCTGGAAAATGGTTGATGCTTCAGGCAGAGTTCTGCATGTAGCAAAGGCCCACAGCCTGGAAGCTTTCCCTGGACACGCTTTCCCCTTCAAATGCATCATGCTAAGCTGGGACAGACAGCTGCCACATGCCCTTTGAATAGGCTGTGTAGGAGGTGGATGGAGCTTGATGTGGCTCCTGTGGTCCTTGCATCTCCACAGGATGAGGGGAAGGTGTCCTCAGATGAGTAAAGTAGATGGAGGCTGAAATCTGCAAAGCTCATTTATTCTGCCAAGCATAAAGCATTTTGAACTTGCTCCCCCCTTTCTATTTTCCATCTGTCTCATTATTCATCCCAGTAATATTTGGGCACTTTGAAAACAGTGATATTTTAACATGAAGCTATTCCAAGGAGAAGGAAAAATTTTCTCATTTGGCATAAACCAGTCATGCAAATTAGCCTAAATAAAAATAAGATTAACGGCAGCGTAGAATATTATTTTACTTTCTCGGGCTCCTGCCAGTCACTGCTGTCAGCCGTAGCATCTTTCCACCCTGGTTACTGTTGAGAAGTGGGGCTTACATGTCTGATTGATGCTCAAGAATCCATTCAGAGAGACTGGACATCAAAGATCCGGCGTTTGGGCAATGTTCAAACCAGCCCTTGAAGGGGGACCCATGGTGCGGCTTCCCAGAAGACCTGTGAGATTTTACTTCTGGCTCATCACAGACAGGCCCATCAAGAATTCTGAAATGGCCGAAACCGGTTTGGCTCAGTGGATAGAGCGTCGGTCTGCGGACTGAAGGGTCCCAAGTTCGATTCCGGTCAAGGGCATGTACATTGGTTGCGGGCACATCCCCGGTGGGGGGTGTGCAGGAGGCAGCTGGTCAATGTTTCTCTCTCATTGATGTTTCTAGCTCTCTATCCCTCTCCTTTCCTCTCTGTAAAAAATCAATAAAATATATTTTTTAAAAAAAAGAATTCTGAAATGTACTCTGGGAGATATTTAAGTGGGGTGTGTGTGTGTGTGTGTGTGTGTGTGTGTGTGTGTGTGTGTGTATTAAGGGCCAATGCTATGTAAGCTGACATTTAAAAAACGTTTTTTCTTCTGGAGGAAAAGAGAATGCAATATTTCCAGATCCCTGGCACAGGAAGGCTTTAGAACACGGCTAACAAGTCATTCTTCTCATGCCACTGTTGGCAATGAAACAGTTTCTCAACTTTCCATTCACACCTCTTTCTTTTCTTCCCTTCTCCAACTCTTCGTCTCCATCTTAACTCCTCTCTTTCCTTCTTCTCCAGGTGTGCCTATGTGTGCTCTGTGCTCCAGGGTATTCTAGCTTGAAGGAAATTGCAAGTCCAGAATTGAGGGCACATTCCACAGCCACCCAAGGCAACAGATGGTCGTTTTTACTATTAATTTTCTCAAGTCATGGTTGAAATGGCATCATTAGATACATCCTCAAAACCCTTCCCTAAGCCTCATTGTGTTTGTGAACCATTCTGAAAGCAGGATCTCAGCCTCCTCTATTCACCCAAAGGTTCTATTTCATCCAGACATCAGGACAACTGAGCCAACACCCTTACCAGTTTTGTCACAAAGGAGAAAAACATGTCACTTCTGTCATTTCTACATCTCTAATTTCAAAGGTCACCAGGATGGGGGTTGTCATATACTCAACTGGCAGCTTTGATTTGTTGGGGGGGGGGGGGCGAGTTTGCAACCCTACATGAAATCAACAATGCTGACTTTTGAACCCCTCCCCGAAAAAAATCTTCTTTTTAAAAAACTGTTGAGAAAATGATCTTGCAATCTGTTTTTTGGTCTAAGAAATATTTCATTGAGGAAACATGCCGAAAGATGCTTGGAGAAGTGCTGAGATGTCCAATCTATAAAGTTAGTTCTCTGGCTAAGTCAGGGAGGAGACTAACAAGATATCTGAAGTATGGTACAGACTCAATTCCTCTACCTGTTTTTGTTTACCAGCGAAGCTTCCAATCTCTTCTTGCTTTGCCTGCGTGTTCTCACTAAAGATATTGCTCACATTCTTCTCAAAGGGCCCCATTTTCTCCTTATCTTTCCTCTCACCTCAAGTTCTCAATCTTTCCAGCAGATCAGATTCCAGATCTTAGCCATGTGGCCAAATTGTAACGAAATCTTCAACATTTTGCATGCTCTTTGATCTAGTAAGTCCACTCAGTTATTGCTTTCTATTGCCATGTGCAAATATTTAGGCATAAACATGACCATTAGAGCATCAGTAATGAGATGAAAATTAGAAATGAAGACATTTGCTGAATAAATTATGAACATAGATGAAATGGAATATTATGTAGTCATTTCAAATGATGTAAAAGATTAATGATATCCTAACATCCCTAATGTATTCTTTAGCAGAGATAAAAAGAGAATTATAGATAGTATCATCCCATTTTATTAAAAATATGTACATATGATATTTTCCCCAAAGACTATTAATATATACATCAAAATATAAACAATGGTTTGTCTCTAAATGATAGGATTAGAGGTGATTTTTATCTTTTTCATATTTATCTTCTCTATTTTATGATTTCTATTTATTTGCTTGTCTGTATCTTCTCATATAAATATATGCATAGAGTACAATTTAAATTTTATTTTAAAAATAAACCATCTTCTTGTTAAAGTATAATTAGAAGGGCTAAATTAAAGAAGGAATGGGAGAACTTGCAGAGAGTTCAAAGATCAGCTACAAAAATGGTTTGGGCAGGATGGGTGAGTAGAAGAGGGGCTGGGAAGAAGTCAAGGGAAGAAGGCAGGTGAGCTAAAAGGGCTGTGCCAGTCAGCTGAACCAAGAAGGCTGGGGGAGACTCGGTCAGCCCTTGAGTCTATGAGGGCTCTCTCACAGAGCAGGGAGATTTGTGGAGCTCCAGTGACCCAAGAAAGAGATGACTTCAAAGTCTGGTATAAGAAATGGGGGAGGATTTCCTTTAGGAAGCACTGGGAGGGGATACTAAAGAGTCCCATAAGACAGGAGTTTCCATGTGTCTGTGATGGCTTGTTCCCTTTAAAATAGAAGTGAACCTGTGTTAAGAGCCTGAATTCTGAAGGGACAAGAGGTCTGAACAATAGGAAATTAGGAACGTTGCCGAAATTACTCTAGGGATAAACAAAATTATCCAGGAAAAATCCATTTGAACTGAGTGATGACCCTCTTTAGGCTGTGGAAGTCAGTGTACTGACCAACCTGTACCATGGCAGACCTGGGACCAGACTTCCCCCAGGACACTAAGGTGGGCAGATCAATGGGCATCACTCCCCTCACCCCAAGATTATGAGGTATTTGGAAGAGTTTGTCAAAAAGAAGTCATACTGATAACATTACTAGGGAACATGGATTATACAGAAAGTTTAAGAGAGAATTGCAAATATTTCATCCAAAGAAATGGTATTTAAGAGAATAAGATAACATTACCTACCCCATACCAGTCTGATGTAAGAGCGTACAAACAATCTTTGGAATGGTAATAGAATAAAGAAAGTCCGGAAACATAATTTAATAAAGATAGTTAAATCATTTGGGGAAATTGGAAAAGCACCAGAAGAAAATATGACAGTGACAGGAAAAATTTTTTTTAAATAAGGAAGTAAAAAAATCTCTACTCATTGGAACCTAACTAACCCACTTCTAAATCAACCAGAGAGTTTACATTTAAGGGAAAATGTAGAACATTTAGCCCTAGCAGAGAATACTTGGCAGGCTAAACACCACCAGCTTGATCTGGTATGACAATTCCCACAAGTTTATTTGTGTTTAAAAACTTTTGAGTGTCTTGAAAGTCAGCTCTGTTGCCCAGACCTAAAGTTTAGAATGACAGCCCCGAGTGCTGCTAGATTCTCAGTCATCAAAGAAATAGTCCTCCATGCTTAGTATAATCCTCTTAGAATGGTGGGGACAGCCAATGTTATACTTTTGGACGAACTTTCCGTCTTGGGGGTAGAAGATCAAAGAGGTTTTCTATAATTGTTTTTCTTTCAGGATAAAGCTTCCTTTGACAAGAAAATTATATAAACCAGAACATACTGAATTCATTAAAATATTCTTGCATTCAATCACTCAACAAATGGTGACTAAACACATAACATGTACCAGGAACAGTGCTAATTGTTAAGGATAAAAAAGAAAAAAACAGTCCCTGCCCTCAGGAAGATCACAGTCTCACCAAAGACAGAGCATTTACAAAAAGTACCATCAATATCAAATACCCTACAGAGTCAAATGGAGATAATCTCATCAATCCCCCCAAGTAAATATTTTTATTCCTTGTGCAATGTCATTGGAGTATCATTAATATGAATTGATTTCCCAATGATGGTGTGCTGGCTACCTTCTATTTGCCCCTCCATGTCACTCTCTACCCTTCTCCATCCTACTCTGCCTTGGAAGCTGGCTTCTTCGTCCTCTGGTTTTTGGTTGGGTTCAGCCAGTGAGAGGTGTGGCAGGAGATGAATGGGTGAGGGGAAGGTAAGGTAGGCTGCTTATTTCTCCAGCTCCCTCTCTGCTGCATCTTTCTACAAAGACCAGTAGGGAATCCTCTCCCAACACTGCCCTTTCATGCCTGAGGGTGGGATGGTTCCCACTATTGGTAGTCTGGGGTACTGCCCTATTCTGTTGATCTCCTAAATCCAGCCCACACCTTACCTAGCTTCAGGATGCCATCTGTTTTATGCCTCCCTTCTACAGAGGGGAAAAGGACTTCTTCATTAAAGGGAAAAACAAGATATCTAGTTTAGGTTATTTCTGGGACTAGGATTAATGGAAGGTTTTGAGGAAGTTTTACATAATTCAAATAATCCTTTGCTCATAATTGTTCCTTTTTGGATATGTAAATTAGTAGCATCTCATGAGATGTTAGTGGATCATAGATCTTAGAAGCTTTCTTTTTGTTTCTTTTACCACCCAAGAAGCTGTAAACATGCTAACTCCACGGCCTCACCAAGTTTTCATTCAGCCTGTGTAACTCCTCATCCCACAGCTAGGTTCAACTTGCTATGAGTTCCCACAGCAGATCCTGACCTCAAGCATCAGGACTGGGCATCAAGGCTTGCTGGTTTCTAGTCTGGCTGTGACCTCGTGCTCCTCTCCTTACTCTAGCACCGCTCTGTCTATACTCTCTGGGCATTGAAATCCTACTTTAACCAATACCCCTCCCAGGAATCCCACAGCCCATAGGGTATAGTGACTGGGACCTGGCTCTCTGCTAACCAACCATCAGTGGGACTCGGTTTCTCAACAGCGCCTGGTCTGTACTCCAGATCCTGGCTTCACAATGGACCACACCCACCCTCTGCACAAAGAGATAAAACACTTGTGGAAATGCCCACTCATTCATTAAGTGGCTACCCTGTGGGAGGTGCTCTTCTAGGTCTTGGAGAGACTGGCTTCTTATTGCATTTAGAAAGTAGAAATAAATTAATGAATTCTACTTTTGGTAGCTAAAGGAAGGGGGATGAGTTCTGTTCTGAAACCTTAGGTTTAATTCATCCTGTTGGTTTATAATTGTTATAAATCAATCCTTTGAATGCACATCCACCACAAACCTTCTTATTTTCTTTTAAAGATAGTTCACTTTCCCTTCATAGATAAGTAAAACAGTTATATTTTTAAATGATTGTATCCAAGGATCTGATCCTACTTGTAATTCTAGAAGTAGTGTTTATTTTCAAAGACAACAGGGCTACAATAATCAAAACTCTACTTTCAAACTCTCACGACGTTTATTGCAAATATATTCAGTATTTTTCCCATTTCTACATAACGAGATTATTTCTGTCTTTCTACTAACTATACAAACTAGCCCTGGTTTGCCGAGATAGATTTAACAAATTCTTTTGAATAAAATAGCCCATACAACAGCTTTAGTAACAGGTTGTTGTCCATTTAACAGATTTTAGAGTTTTATTTAATAAAGCTGTTTGAGAAAGTTTTTATGTACCATTCGGGTGCATTTTTTTTGTTTGTTTCTTAATTTCATAACTGACAATTTAGCTTTTATAAGCACTTACTTTATTTTTTAAGGTAAATAAGTGATGAGTAAAGAGGGTTTTCCAGCTATTGGCTCACAAGCTGGGGATGGCAACACAGCCAGATCTTCCTTCTGAAGAGTTCACAAGGCTATTGGAAACATTGACAAGGCTTTACCGCATCCCCAAGGATGGAAACAATTGCTCTGTAAATGGGAAACTGGCCTGAGAGCAAACATGTCAAGAGCATCTACCCGGAAGCTAGAAGAGTCAGAAGCAGAAAACACGCCTCCTGATTCATGTTCCATTACTTTAATCGCTAGCCACTCAGTTTAAGCTAAAGTGATATAAATGGTGCATTTGACATATGCCTTCACATCAAGATTAGATAGGAGCACTGAAAGTGTAAGGTTGAACCCTTCTTACCTTCTGCCCAGGATGTCACTCAAAATCTATTCTCTCAGCTCCTCTTTGATCACGAAATTCAGAACCATTTTTACTGCAGCCCAACACCCTCCTGGGTGAACCTTGCTTTACAGGAAACACCTGTGTGTAAATAAAATGGTAATAATTCACGTTGTATTCTCAATGCACCACAGGGATCTCACTATTGAAAAAGGAACACTGAAATAAATGCTTCTATAGGCAGATTACCGCCTTTATAATGTAAACAATATAAACACTGATAAAGCTTCCAATACACCTCAATTTAGATTTTTACATTTTGGGTTTCATTAAAGCAGAACATATCGGTAAGTGAAAATATTTTAAGCCTCAGCCCTTTGCCCATCATAATGGTTTTTTTAAAATCTCATTACAATAAAACCCATTAGTTTGAATAATTAAATACCAAAAAAAATGCTTTCTGCAGGCATTGAAATTTCTGATTTTAATAGGAAAAGAACCAATGGAATGCCTTGTTTTTAAACTTCTATTTCGATTTTATTTTAAAATGACAAACAGAATAATGACTAGCAGAAAGTACATTGCAGAGAGAGGAAGGGACTGAATAAACACAGCCAGCACCTAAGTTCAGGACAATAGAGGCAGGTAGGTACAAAGGGTTGGGGTCTCAGAGCTCTATACCTTGGAGAACAGCTAAGTGGCCAGCATGTATTACTTTATTTCAGTCTTTACAACTATGCAGGTGTCATCCTCAGTTCTACAAAGAAATCGAAGCTTGGAAACGTACAGAAATTTGAACACTGTCACACAGGTTCTAAGCAGAGGTCAGCATCCAAACTCACATCCCTGCACCTCCAATAAATGCTCTTAACCCCTCTGCCTACTATGAAGGTGAAACTGAAATTGTCAAAAGTTGTACATTTAATATATACACTGAGTGGCCAGATTATTTTGATCTCTGAACACATAATAATCTGGCCACTCAGTGTGCTGTGTGTGTGTGTGTGTGTGTGTGTGTGTGTTAGAGGCCCGGTGCATGAATTCGTGCATGGGTGGGGTCCAGTCAGCCTGGCCAGGGGGAGGAGACATGGGCAAGTTGGCCGGCCTGACTGCTGGTTGAACTCCTGGTCAAGGGGATAATTTGCATATTAGCCTTTTATTATATAGGATATACACTGAGTGGCCAGATTATTATGTGTTCAGAGATCATAATAATCTGGCCAGTGTATATACATACACATATACATACACACACACACACATACACACACACACACACACACACACACACACACATATATATATTGATTTCAGAGAGAAAGGGAGAGGGAGAGACAGAAACATCAATGATGAGAGAGATTCATTGATCAGCTGCCTCCTGCACACCCCACAATGGGGATCAAGTCCACAGCCCAGGCATGCGCCCTGACTGGGAATCGAACTGTGATCTCCGGGTTCATAGTTCAACTCAACCACTGAGTCACATCGGCCAGACAACAACTGTACGTTTTTGACTAACAAAGATGGAATTTCATGTGGCTTAACTGAGACCTCTCTGCCATATAGGAAAAGGCAGCGGAAAAGGCAGCGATGACCCCAGGTGGCCTGAGTGTGTTTTGTGGGACACAGATCACTGTTTCTCACCTCCAGTCCTGCTGGCTTCATGCTGCTCCCACCCACATCTGGATGTACTTTGTCCATCCCCCTTTTTCTTCAACCATTTGTATAGGGCACCATCTGCACACCAGGTCCTGTGTTAAGTGCTGGGGATACCAACCTGAGTACAAGCTTGTCCTTGACCTTAAGAAGTCTGCAGCCTTACTCTTAAGGGAACTAACCAAGAGTCTATAAATTGCCTGAGCAGAAGATCATTTCAGGGATGGATCGGGCTGCACATGTGGGAATGTCCATACTGACCTAACACCCCCTCGAAGAGGAGGCAGGAGGAGGTCAGTGGGTCCCGCCCTGCATCTTCTCTAGGACCTCCTGATTTGCAGTGTCTCTACCCTCAGAGTGAAACAGTACGGACTGACATGTGGAGAAAAGAATCAAAAGCCTAGCATGCAAAACGGCATGCAGGTTGCTCATTCGTCATCTCATCTGTCACTCTTAAAGACCCATCATTTCATGGCTCAAGTGAAGCCAGTGTTTATTTCCTTGGAGGTGGAAGCCCCACAATTTGGCTTCTACCCCTTGAACTGTATTTAATTTTTGTAAAATCCCAGCAAATCAAATAACTTGCAAACAGCTGAAACTTAATGAAATTTAGCTTACACATCCATATACTTATGTGTTCACTATGGAGAGTTTACTGAAGTGAGTTGATAGTTCATGTTGCCTAAAAACAAACTAACTAGCAAACTAGCCTCCTAACTCAGTTATTTCTTCCAGAACATTGCCTCCCAGATCAGAGGTGGCGTGTTCCTGCCCAGTGCACAAGAGTTCACACACGCCTCATATGGCCTTGAAATGCTTTTCTTTAGAACATGGTCCTTTCAGATGTTTTAAGCAGACAGTAAATTTAGTCAGTTATTGTGTTTAGTTCAGAGCAGAAAACAAGCTCACCTTGAACATTCTGGGGGATGTTTTTGTTTAATGGAGACAAATCCTTCACATATGGCCGGCCCTTAGTACCAATAAACAAACTCTCATTTACCCTGAACTTTGAGGTGGCATGTCATGGGGTTAGTAATTATTAATGACAACTAATGGCTAGTAGTTACTGGTGACATTTGTGAGAGCAGGATTAAAATAATAATTATAATAATGAGGGGTGTCATGAACAAACAGTAATTGCCATAATGATCACCATTATCGTAATGAGTGAGAAAATGATTTTAGGTTATTAAATCAATAAGGATAACAGAAGTCTGCATGTATCTATGCAGGGTGGGCTAACGTAGGTTTATAGTTGTGAGTATGCAAAACAATTTATTCTTGTATTGTTATTAATTATTGTATTGTTTTTCATACGAACAATTGTAAACCTACTTTTGCCCCACCCTATATATCTCACTGTGTGTCAGGCACTGTGCCCAAGACATAGCATACATTGTCTCCTTTAATTCACAGCAGCTCTGGCAGTAGATATTATTGGTAGCATGATCATCATTGCTGTGCTGAGAAAACATTGGTTTAGAGCAGTTACCCATTTTAACAACAGTAAGTGGAATAAAGGAAATCTAAATCTGGTCTAGCTAACACCAAAGTCCATGTTCCTAACCAGTGTTCCATAGGGTTACTGGAAATCAACAGATACATTGTTATCTAGGACAACCCTGACATCTGCTGAACTGCCAGGTCCCCTAAGCATGCCCTAAGACCTGTCCACAGAACAAGGAGACCCCATAGAGACCAGCCTTCAGAACTGCCTAATAAAGAAACAGCATTTCTATAAAGAGGGGGGACTTGGTTTACTCCCCTAGGCTGAGGATAAAGCCTCATAAAAATGTTCCTCCTTGTCCTGGCTGCTATGGATCGGTTTGTTGGGCATCATCCCCTGAACCAAAGGTTGCCGATTTGATTCCCGGTCAGAATGCACGCCCAGGTTGTGGGCTCAATCCCTAGTGTTTCTCTCTCTCTAAAAATCAATTAAAATTTTAAAAATAAAAGTGCCTCCTTGGATTTTTTATTAGAGTTGTGACCTAAGCCACCTCTTGACTCTCCTTCAGGGCAAGTGGCAAGTTCACTGCCATCCAGCAACCATGAATTGTACACTCAGAAAAGGTTTTGTGTTTATACACATCTGTGTTGCCTTAAGAATGTCAGTGGGGCTGCAACTTCACCATGAATATATCCATTAAAAACCAACATGCTGAATCCTTCGGTGATTCGTTTTAATAGTGGTTCTTCCAGCTTCTATATTTGAAAGATACCCAGTAATCTTTTTTTCTTTATTTGACAGTGGGATAATCAGATTGTTGGTTAATGTTTTCTCTAACCCAGAGTTGCTTATACATCAACCTAGGTTATCCATTTTGCAATGAATTACAACAGAATCACAAACCCTACCGGATGCCTGTGGTGAGTATGATTTAGTCCTTGATGGTTCCACAGCCACCGGATCCCGCGTGGTGCCGGAATCATCGTTAAGAGCACCACTTGTCACTGTGCGAAGAAATAAGGCCATCTGAGCACTGTACATGGGCTTGCGGATAAATGGGCACTCGCTACCGACTTTGAAAAATGACACATGGGACTAATAAGAGCTTGAAATGGTTGAACATTCACTTTAATGCAGATAAAATAGAAACCTTTCTACTAACAGCACAATCGTGCACCTGTCCCCTTCATGAATATATGATTACATTCCACAGCAAATGGGCCTCAGCAGGCATGACAGAGACTTCAGGGTCCATCCATGATTGGCCATGAAGCAAGCATATCTGGTTCGGTGTAGTCACCTACTGCAGGGTGGAGGTGGAGTCCTTTTCCTTAGACTGTATTTCCAAACCAAAGCAATCTGTTGTGAACCAAGGAAAAAAAAGGGGCGGGGGTGGTTTCTCTAGGACAAGGACACTCTACTTTGCAGAGTACATTAACTCAGGGAGCCACATGGGAGCACGCACCTCCCTCTCCCGAGTACAGATGCGCCCAGCTCTAGTGAAGCACAGGTACAGATTGTGAGCAGCCGAGGGATGCTCGAGTTCACTTGCTGAATGGCAGGCCAGCATGCTCTGGTTGCAAATGTACAGCTTACATAAAAAATTAAATAGTCATGAAAGGCGCTGAATGATCAACATTATGCAATTTGCAATTTTCCCACCTCTCTGCATCTTTGGTTAAATTTGGTAGGTTAATATTTCATGAGTGTTATTTCGGTCAGCTTCGTGAACATGTTTAAATAAAATGGTGCTTGTGTAGAAGCACATCAAGATGCTGGCACCCAGGGCCGTGGAAAGGACTCATGCTGTGGAGTGGCTGCACATGACCACGAGAGCTCCTTGCAGATCTGTAGGGTTTTCTGGCAAAACCCCTTTTGTCATTTGCTCCACACTCTCATTTCTGAGGTAGGCAGAGATTATGTTTATGGTAAGAGTGATGAGATAAAAAGAAAGGGAACACCCCAGCCGCTGTGGCTCATTTGGTTGTGCACCAGGAGGTCATCGGTTCAATTCCCAATCAGGGTTGCAGGCTTGATTCCCAGTAGGGGGTGTGCAGGAGGCAGCCAATCAATGTTGATGTTTCTCTCTCTCTCTCTCCCTTCCTCTCTCTGAAATAAATATAAACATATATTTTTTTTAATAAAGGGAACAAAGCATTTCAGAAAACCATTAAAGCTCAGTTATATCAGAGTGCCCCAGTCTACAGGGCAGAAATACATTGCAATGCTCAGCTGACAAAATGATAAACCGCATTTGGATAAAGTCGTCATTAACAAGTTCCCCACTTACAACAACATCAGAGATTTTACTTCTGTTATTCCTCTTCAGTAGAAACATTTTCATCAAAACGGGGTCTTTGGCGCTTGAGAGTTCTCCTGACACTGCTTCTTACTCACCAAATAGAGTCATAATCCTGAGTATGTAACTGCAGAATCCTTTACACAATAACCAATTGCTTCCCCAAAGCGGATTGCGACTTCAGAGGGAGAATAAGCTGCTGAAGGAAATTAACTCTCAAGAAATGAAAGTCCTGTTTCTGTGCACTTGGAGGCAGGAAAGGAAAAATCCAGAGGCTGTCACACAAATGCCGAGCATCCTTTATTCTGTCTATAGACTGTCAGGCCCAGACAGGCTACTTGCAAGGTTACTCTGCCCTCTTATTCTAAGCTCACAGGGGGAGCACGGGGGCGACTCTGGAATCATTCAACAAACTTGCCGAGAGGCCACGCCCAAGCTTTAAGACCTCCTAAATTCCCTAACTGAAATGATACCCAAACCGCTTCATTTACTTTCCCCTTTAGACTTCTATGCACCAGCTGAATCCTAAAAGATTTTCTGCCTTTTACACTTGAAGAAGGTGGGGGGAGATAAATTTCACAGATAAAGGGAAGCCAGCGCATATCATTTAGTTTCGAAAAAAAGAAAATACAGATACACGTTATGAAAAGTGGCTTGTGCACGCCCATGATCAACCTGCTGCCTCAAGGTCAAATTAGCAATGATCATGAGAGCAAATTCACGAGAGCATAAAAATGCCACATCAAGTCAGGTAAACCCTCCATCTCGTCCTGTGCTCCGCTTTCTGGGGCACCAATTAGCAGAGGGTGGGCAGCTCTGTGGTGGTGAAAGAGCTTGGTGGCCAGGGTCACAGCTCTGAGTCCTGATGACACTGATGGATAAGCTTGAGCATATCACATCACATCTTCGAGTCTAGCCTTCTCGTCTGGATCATGAAGCCTGAGAGAGTATCTGCTCCTTCCGACTAAGGGGCTGTTCTGAGAGCCAAATTAGACAACGGATATTCGTATACAGTATGATTGACATTCTGGCACAAAATGAGGTACCTGGGTATCTGAACAAGGGGACACATGAAGGAGCTCCCCAGTGTGCCCCATGTGAGCTCCCTGGACTTCCAGCCCAGTGCTCCTCCACTCCCAGCCATCAATATTGGGTTCAAGTCCTTTACATCCATCCTTTCATTTGAGGTAACCGTCCTGGGTGGCTTCCCAGGAGCAGAACCTGAGATGGAGATTCTTGTGTAAGCGATTGTGGAGGGAGTACTCTCAGGAGAGGAACCCACAGGGAAGTGGGGGTCACAGTATGAGGCAGGAGAGGAAGTGAAGCCCAGACTCAGCCAGATCCACAGGCCCTGGAGCATGACGGCCAGCAGCAGGGAAGAGGCTGGCCTTCCGTAACCTGTCAGTCAGTCCATGGCTGTGGGCTGCACACTCCCCTTCCTACTGCAGAGTGGAAGGATGGGGGTATCAGAACCTTCCAGGCATTTCCAAGGGATGTGGCTCTGTCGGCAGAGGGCAAATTCTCCAATGGGGCAGCTCTGAGCTCCTGGCAGCTAAGCCTCACAGCAGGTGGGGAAGGTGTGCAGTGGCCTGGTGTGGGCCACCACCAGCTTCTACTACAGAGGAGGAAACCAAGGCTCAGAGGGGTGAGGACCGTGCTGGCCTCAGTGCCTTCACTTCTGCCTAGAGCTCCCCTCGCCCCCTCTTCACTTGACAATTCTTATTGATCATAAAAATTCCTTCGAGGAAACCATCCTTCCCCACCCTGGGTTAATCTGGTCCTTCCAGACACTCTCACAGCACCTGTGCCTGTCCTTGGAAGCACTTATCGAAGTTATAATTTAAATAATTATTTCTGCAATCATTTATTTGATATCTGCCATCCCAACTAGACTGTAAACTCTTTGAGAGCAGGGACCATGAATGTCTCATTTGCTACTGGAACCTGTGGTGTAGCTCAGGGCTGGCACATAGTAAGTGTTCAATAAACAGTCGTTGAAGGAAAAATAGAACACAGATAGTAAGAGAGTTTAGAACCAGGTCTCTCTGTATCTCAAAACACATTATTTTGCCACATGCCTTCGACCATGCAAAATCCTCGCTGATTTTTATTTAATGTCTGTAAAATCCCGTCCTAGAAGTCAGTTTCCTGCTCTATTTATATTTACCTTTATGCCACACCTCATGCCATTAACGAACCTGCCACAGATAGTAGTACTTTGGTTCTTTATCTTTAAACCAACTCTTCAGGGTGCAGGGTGTGCTCCTTTGCAGGGGTTTGTGAGATTCAGAGAGGCAGACCCGCTCCTGTCCCTCCGTCTCCTTCATTGCAGAAACCCTTGATCACATCGTGCTCAGCCTTTGTGTTTGGGGCTGAAGAGTCCCCATCATTTTAGCTTCCCCTCCTACCAAAACCACATCACTTTGATCATTTCAGTTCTTCTCCTCTGGATATTTTCCAGCTCTTTATAGCTTTCCTGGGGAGAAATCCAACTTCAGTAAGGCTCTAGGTAAGCAATGCCTGCTCATTGCTTCTCTAGAAAACACTGGGAGGATGGCAAGAGTTTCTGACCCCATGGGGCAGAGCTCTGACCAGCAGGTTAGCTTGCTGCTTGGGTCTGGACGATCAGGACTGAGCAAGATGGGCCGGACATGCCCTGGAGCCCTCCTGCGGTCCCTCCCTGGCTAGCCAACCTCCCAAGTCCCTCCCCAACCTCGATCATGCACCTGTGGGGTCCCTCAGCCTGGCCTGCGCCCTCTCGCAATCTGGGACCCCTTGGGGGATGTCAGAGCGCTGGTTTCAATCCGATCCCGCTCAATGCAGGAGCTGCCCCCTGGTGGTCAGTGGGCTCCCACAGGGGGTGTGCAGCTCAGCTAGAAGCTGGGCTCATGGCTGGTGAGCGCAGCGGCGGTCCTGCCTCTGCGGCAGCGCTAAGGATGTCCCACTGCCGGCTTAGGCCTGCTCCCCGTGGGGAGCGCGTCTAAGCCTTTAGTTGGACATTCCCCAAGGACTCCCGGACTGCAAGAGGGTGCAGGCCAGGCTGAGGAACCACCCCCACCGAATGCACAAATTTCATGCACTGGGCCTCTAGTAATGAGATAAGCACAGGCCAACAATAAAAAAACAGTGGAACTGACACTTTTACTGCAAATACAAACTTTCCATCAGCCACATTCAAGGTTTAAAAAACAAAATCATAATATAATAAGGTCTGTCAAAAGGCTAACCAAAGTATTTAAAATTATTTAAAAGGACTTTATCATGTTAGCAAAATATTTTAAAATGCTATCATTTTCATCTTTATCCTCTCTATTTTTAATTTCAATTTTTGTGTATAGTTTGTAATGCATCAAACAAGTAGCATAGTATTATTTAGACATAATGTTGTAATAAATAATAATAAATAGTGGCAAAAAACTTTTGCTGACGAGGGTGTGTGATGAAAAATGTTTGAAGACCACTGTTCTGGTGCCGTTGAAACCAAACTATTGCCGCCCATGGCCCAGCGTTTTGGTCTCAATGTCACTCCAAACCTAATGAGTTCAAAATGGAATGCTTCCTTCCCCCACCAAGAGAAATCACTTTTGACGGCCCATTTTGCCTCATTGATACCCTTGGATTTCCAAGTCCAAGGCTTTTAAGAGAGCTTGGACTTTGTCTTTTTCTAGACCATTTCCCTCAATACCCACTTATTCTTCAGGCTTCTTCCTCCTTCATCTCTCTCCATTCCTTTCCTTTTCCCCTGCCACGCCTTTCCTCCAGCCTCTCACCGCATCATCTCCTCCATTATTCTAATCACTTGCTAACAGCTGTCTTCCCTCCAATTTCCCCTCTCCTATCCTTAGGCACTATGCTACCACACTCACCTTTCCAGACCTCTAGTCTCATTCTGTTCCTCCCCCCAAAAGCACAATAGTTAAGTCTCTCATTACCCTTAATTTGGAGATTCTTGTATGTCTTGATTGAAGAATGCAAGACCTTAATCTGACCCCACCCGTTCATTGGTTTACTTAGTAAAAAAAATATAGAGTGAGCATTTTCTTTATTCCAGGCACTGTGTGGATGAGTAGATTACATCAGTGAATAACAGAACATTAACAACAATTTATTAGGTGCCTACTATGTGGCAGACACTGTACTGGAAAACAAAATAATGCCTCTCACGGGCTTTTAAGGCTACATTACAAGGGCTTATAGTTTCTACTAAATCATATATTTGATTTTCCCCTTATTTAAATGCTCTAGCTAAATTTTTTTTCTTACAGACATGCTAGATTCATTTCCTCATTTCCTCCAGGCTCCACCATCCCCTCTTCTCTCCACCCCCACGCTGAGATAGCAGCTTCGCCTCTACCATGGCTGTCCATTTAGCACGTTGCTAAGCATTTCCCGTGACCTTTGTGGAGCTCTCCCTGACCACTAACCCGTATTCATTTCTTCCCTCTAAAGTCCTATCCAAGTCATTTGGACTCTATCACACACTGTCCTAGTCTATTACCTGAGTAAATGTGCATGTAGGGCCCTTCCATCTAGCCTGCAAGCATCTGACTGGATGCTTTTGTTGCTGTAGTTGTTTGTCCCACCACACGGCATTACCACTGTAGATGCTCCTTAAATATTATTCAGTTACATGAAGATTGATACAGTAGTTTTGTTAGGGCAGGGGATTGTGGGAGTCATTTTTTTTCAATATATTTTTCATATTCTCTATAATGCGGCTATATTACTTTTATAATGAAAAAATTGCAAATAAAAACAAATAAAATACTTCTTCAACTTGATTTAATTGAAATCCAGAAATAATTGTTCTCATTAGGTAGCTAGACCTTGGCAGTACTAGGGCTAATTTAGACCAGATTGGAAAAATTCGAAAGTGGTTATTAGCATACACCAGTTTTTCCAAATATAAATGGCTCCTTCTCAGTGACAGGCGGGTTTTCTGGGGCACAGCTGATGTTGCCCTAGTTCTGGGTTTCCTAGAACACCCTCCAGGGTCAGGCCAGGAGCGGCTGTCAGAAATGTCTCATATCAGAACTTGCTTATAGACAGTTAAGCCAATAGAAACATATATTCATTCACATTTCTAGCAGTTGCAAAATGGATCTTGAAAGATTTTTGCTTTCTGGGTATCCTATAAATGGTAGATTGGAAAAATGAAAAGACCCAAATTACTCGCAATAGTGGGGGTGGGTATAATGCTGTTTTCCCCCCCTATTACCATGAAAACTGAGGCATGACTTGCATAGGATGGTGGAAATCCTTGGTTTAACTGGGCAAAGCTTTAAAATAACAGAAGGGGTGGGGGATGCGGTAGGTGAACCTCCTATAAAATAAACAACCAGGTTGTCTGAATCCTGCAGCTGAGCCAAGCAGGTTAGGGTGACGCTGAAATAAATAGGATTCCTGCAGAGCAAGTATACACTTTTCCTCAACCACCAATTCCCTTCACCTCCTGCCTCGCCGAGTGACTAATTGAGCAGTGAGTTTTATTGCTCTGATCATTTATGTCATATCTTTTCATCTCTCTCCCACTTAACTCTCCCTGGTCCGTGAAGGGCAGTTTTGATATGCAGCCCTGTTGGAATTTACTGGACTGGTTCAATGGGCCACGTATCTGGAGTGTTAAACTGCCAGGGCCTCCCCCCACCTTGGTTTTGCTGAAAAGAAAAACACATTTTTTGCCCCACTTTTCTAATAAAGAAAGCCCGGAGCATCTAGCTGTCTTCGATGTAGATAATAAATAGGGTGGACAGAGAAGCTTTGAGAACTGAGGGACAGGCCATGTTTCTAGCTCAGATGTTCTTCGCTTTAAGTCATATTGTGGGGGTGTTAAGGGTTAGGAATAGAAAACTTGTGGTTCATACAAAATCAGCACCCCAAATGCTCTGTTTCTCAGAAGAGGTATAACCATCGTATTTGAGAGGGCAGGTGTCGCGATGATAAATGCTCCTTCTATTCTAGCTCCCACCTCTCCTTCCTCCCACGGAAGAGGAAATGTTAGCAGTGCTCCAGCGTGCAGCACTGTAAACACCTCTCTGCAGTCAGTTCCAATTGCGAAAGGAACTGTGGTGGGGGCAAGATAATACGGGGAAATTGGGTGTCCAGGGACTGCAGATTTCAGCATTTTCCTCAGTGCTATCTGAGCAAAAGGGCTTCCACGGAGCGGAGAGGCCTCCAAGCGTGAATCCGACTCAGGGTAAACAAGGCAAGCTGCCAGGGGCCTTGCCTTTCCCCAGCATGGTTACATAAGCACCTCCCCACTTTTTCAAAAATTAGGAACTCTATTGATTGGGTACTCGCCATGCCTCTGGGTGATTTATGACCCAGAAGATGTCTGACAGCCTTCAGGCTGCTGTGTGAGGTGCCAGGCCAAAAGCACAACAAAGAAACATAGGAGGAACTTCTCCTCGCTTGCAGAGAAGCCTCTAAAAATCTCATCGCTGTCTTTAAATTCACCTCTGCTCTGCTTACGGCCTCCTTTATGAAAATCATTGGAGAAACGATACTTCAAATTTGACCATTTTCTCTACAAACGTTTATCTTTTTGGAACTGAAACGCCGTGACAGCTTCCTTGTTCTGTTTTCTGATGGTGGCTTCAACTCTTTCCACCCTTCTGGTTGAGATATTTAAGTTTTTTGATGTACTGCTACTTATTTCAACCAACATTTATTGGACATCTGTTTGATGTCAGCACCTTAATATATGTATGAAACTAACCAAGGTGAATGCGTGAAAACTTACAATCCTTCCTTCAAAGAGCTGGTAGTATAGCAGGTGGATAGCAGAAATGGGTGGCTGTCCAACAGACTTCATGCAACCCTTACGTAGTGTAGGATGTCCTTGAGAGGTAGCTGCGCATCCAGGGACGGCATTTCCTAACTTCCCTGCACCTAGGTGGAGCCAGGTGACTGTTTCTAGTTCTCAATGTGAGAAGTCTTGGATGTCTTGGGGCCCATAAGTCCCCCTCCCCACCATACACATGTATGCAAAATTTCACTTCTTCATACTCTCTTCCTCTCCTGTCTGGGCAGAATAAAGATGAGTTTCAGGGAAACCTGGAAAACCAAGTATTGAAAATGGCAATGCTCCCATCAGCCCGGATCCCTGAATGACTGTGGAGGAAGGATTCCTGCTGACTTTTTCACCTGCCCTGTACAATTGCCACATCAACAGGAAATATATTTCTTTGGTAGTTGAGCCAGTATATATTTTCTAGGTCTATTCATTGTAGCAGCTAACTTACCCTAACTAATATCCGAGGAGAAATAATGTATTCAAATAACAATAACACAACCTTGTGAGCAGAAGAGGATTGAGGCGAGACATGGAAGAGGCCAGTGTTCAAAACTGGAACAATTCTGCAGTGAATGCTCTGTACCAGGAGCGAATTCATGTGAGAGGGGCGTAATGAGCAAGAACATCAACATGAGGCAAAGGAATCCTCTTAAGTTCAAAATTATATTTCCAAATGTGTTAATAGGTATTAAAAGTCAAAGAAGTTGGAATAACTGGGTTAAACAAAGTTTTACATATTTCTTCCTCTGAAAAGTTCCCAGAGATTTTATTGTTCCTCTACGTATTGAATAAAAGCTGTTTAAAATCTCCTAATCAGGATAAAAGCCAAAGTCCTCTCCATGGCCTACAAGGCCTTGCATGACTCACCTCTGCCTTTTCTCTGACCTTACCTCACACCATGATCCACGAGAGTTCAGGCCCTGAATGACTCATTCATCACAGTATTCTGCCGCCTCCAACGCACTCAGGAAATCATTTTTAAAAGCCTTTCCTAAGTTCCTTGATCAAGGAATTCTAATTTGAAGAGCATCTAGGGAGCTAGTATTCTGTGAAACACATTTCAGAAAATGCTGCTTTAAAGTACATCCTAGATCTTTCCCCGTAATTTCATATGGATTCAGAGATACACGCAAATACAAAGGAGACCTGTAGTTCATTCTTTAAGGCAGTGGGGATAAAGTAATGTTCTTTGGGAGCAACCTGACAAACAGATTCATAAAGTGAACAGAAAACAGAGGTCTAGACTCTCCATGACTTCATTGCTTCTCTCCTCAACTGTCAAGATATTGATGATGATTGTTTTTACCAGGTTAAAGAATACCCATTGAGCTTGATGGCCAAGTGTTGACAGCATTTAGCAGATTTAATCTCTAGTAATTCATCCAAGATCTGACCTGCCATTTGGTTTTGAACCAATATAGTTATTATCAGTGGCTTTATTTTTGGTAAAGTAGGGTATGTTCTGCTTTGGTAAACCCTCACTTCTTCCACTTTACACAGCTTCCTCCAGCACTCCACACTGGATGCGGCCCACCTTCCACGTGTCATCCCACAGGGAGTTTGGCATTTGCTGAGAAGTCAAGTGCGTTTCGTTGTCATCATTATCTGCACTGAGCATGTGACTGCTCACCTCCTCTGGGGCTCTGCATGCTACATATCTCTGCATAGCAACCCCTCACGAGGCAGGCATCTTAAGGTCAAAGAAAAGAGGGAACAAAGCAGTTAATCATTTGCAACTCCCATCTGTTAATAAACAGTGTAAATGGGACAGAATTCATCATTTGCTTTTGGAGACACAAAGGTTAAGTGCTTTGTCCCACCCTACTAATCAAGACACTGTCAGAGCCCAGAATGGAACCGGGAGAATTGGCATGGCTCTTTTCAATTCACTGACTCCTTCTCTCCACAGAAGTGTTAGTTGACTTCCTCCCATGGTGGGAGTCAGCAATGGCAGTTAAAGGAAAACTTAAAGCTCCCAGAGCAACTGGTGGATGCTTGAGGTCAAACTATGGGATTCCAAGTAGTAATGTTCACTCAACAGATTCCAATCTTCTCCACACTGAAAGGCAAGTTTGATTTCCTAAATTTCATCCCATCCAGATGATAAAATAAATGAGTGCCAATGAAAGAAAGGGTTTTGAAATTCTCCAATCATATCGACTCATTTACTCCTCATTTCCAGGCTTATTAAATAAGGCAAGATGCCATCTCATCACATCTGAAAGTAGTTTGGGCAAGATCTAAAGAAAAATGTTTCCTGGACATTATTCTTTATGTGACTTTTTCTTAAAGTGCCAAAGGGCAGTGAGAAATATAAAAACAGAGTGTATTAGTTGGCAGGCAGCCCCCTTTCTCATCCCTACCTTTTATCCTGTGAGGTTCATATTGTATGGTTTAGGGACTTTCCTAAGATATATAGTCTGAGTCAATAGGCCATACATGCAGGAACCTCAGGGCCTCGAGATCAGAAAGATACTGACCTTACCCTTCCCAGACTTTAACTTGGGACCAATGTCTCATTTGACTCCTTTCACCTGATAAAGCCCCTTCTTTCTTAGATCACTGGGAACGTCAAAGCAATTGCTAATGGCATGGACCCAGGCAGCTGGGGACAGGCTTGACCCTCAGATGGAACCATCACCTTTCCTCTGTGTCATGGCACAGAGTGTGCTGCCTTGGAATCCCATTATTTCAGAGAGGATGAAGTGAGCAAATGTATGTGAATCAGAAGTTAACTTTCCTCCAAAGGCTGCTTGTTATCTTTAAGATCAAGTCCAAATCCCTTAGTACAGTTGAGAAGACACACCATGAGCTATCCTTGGGTCAATATTTCTAACTTCATTGTTCACCACTTTCTCATATAAACGAAGCTGTAGGTTCCAGCCTTGCTGAGGTGCCTGCTGTTGCCAGAATGTTCCAAGCACTTTCCTTCCTCTCTTACTTTTACACATGATGTTGATAGTTGCTGGGAATTACAATCATTCTTTCCTATGGGAAGCACATGCAGGGCAGAGTTAAGGGATTCTACCTTGGTCCATCCATGGTATCTTAAAATATAGTTCTTTTTTGTTGTTGTTAATCCTCACCCGAGGATATTTTTAGAGAGAGTGGACAGGAGCGGGGAAGAGAGCGGGGGGGGGGGGGGGGGGGGTGGAGGGGGGGGGGGCGGCGGGGAGGGAGAGAGAGGAACCTCAATGTGAGGGAGACACATCAATTGGTTGCCTCCCACACAGGGATCAGACCTGCAACTCAGGTACGTGTCCTTGACCGGGAATCGAACTCATGACCCTTGGGTCTGTGGGCTGGCACTCTAATCACTGAGCAACATTGACCAGGGCTGAAATATACTTCTTTATAGCATATCTTATTTTATGGAATTTCTGTGTTCACAAGTTTCTCCTTCACCAAATTTGGAGCTCCTGGAAGGAAATTGGGCTTGGTACAATATAGGTACTAGACAAATGTTTGATAAATGGAGAATTTGATTATTAGAAATACAACTTTAGTGCATTTCCTGATGACAGTGGGATGGAAGTCTTGTCTTTCCCATATAATTTTACCCATGCGCCTCTGATGTTCATGCTGTAGGTCTTTCAACTGTGAGCCTGAGAATCTGCTAATGACTCTTTGGAATGACATAGACATAGTCTTACAAATTTAATAGAAAACTACTGTTAAAAATTCATGTGGAAAAGGATTCCAAATTACTTTATATTTGCATACAGTGTAAAATTGTGCATCATATAGGTGAAATTACATTTTGTTTCTGTGCATCAATGAAAAGTTCTGGGCAAAGAATTCACCAACAAAAGAATGGTAAAGTAATTAATGCTACTACATTTGATTTTTTTTAAAGCTGCAAATATGGAGGAAAGACTGTTCCTAGATGTGTTATTGCATGATTTATAATCCTCTCAGTCCTAAGAAGCAAATTAAACTCTGGCAGATGGTTCTCTGAAGCCCTGTAATGCAGTTTGTCTGAAGCTCTAGTTACATGTTTTAAGATTCAGAAACATCTTAGTGAACTGCTGTTGAATTGTAGAGCTTCTCCAAGATTCGAAATGGCTTCTCTCCCCAGAAGCATTGGCCCAAAGAGGATGTGTGACTCTGAGGCAGCTAACCCCTCTATCTCATTTCCTGGCAGTATTTTCCCAGCTGCCTGAGGCTACTCTTCCCAGGTAGCTTTTGTCTCAAGTAACAAACCACATAAGTAGCCTTGTCTCATTTGATGGATGAGGCTTGATGTGGAGTAACTGGTCCCCCTAGAATGTGTAAGTTCCACAAAGAGATAGGTTTTTGGAGGTTTTGTTTGCAAAAGTGTCCCAGGCCCTGGACTAGTGCTGGCACACAGTAGGCGTTCAATAACCATTGATTGGATGAATAAATGCATAAAGGACTCTGTTAGTCTGACTTCTTAGGGTGCTTCTGTGTGCTCCCCAAGTACCGAGAAGTTCTTGTTGGGAGGGGACGAACGATCACTGAATTCCCGAGTTCTAAGGAGTGGGGGTCTGCTCCTCTCTCCCCACCCATGGTTCAACCTGGTTCTTGCCCGATTCCCATTCAAATTACATTCCCTTTATAGCCATCCATCCTTTTTTAGCCACCTTGAGAAAACTTTCTCTATAGCTGGAGATAGTTGCTATTTGCTTTGCCTACCCTTGAACTTCCATATTACACAATCCATGCCCCCTCTATAGGTTGTAGTGATGTATTCTCGTCCTTCCTCAAAGCCTCACCTCCCTGAAATAGTCATCCCTGTCCACTGAGCCCTGAGAAGTCTTGAGAGAAATTATGAGCCCACTGATGCCCTGGCACTGCAGCCAAAGAGGTCATCTGAGAGAATTATGGATGTGCCTCTAATTAGAGACTTGAGCTGTATCTTTATATCCATTGGTATATTTTTCTGATTCAGGTCTCCTTGTTTTTGAAACATAAAATCCCAAACCCCAGAAAACTCAAATTCTCCCTTTCAATGGTGCTTTTCAGACAAGACCCTTTAGAGATTATGAAGGGTCATTTTAATAAAAATGAAAGACATCTCTTATTACGATGGCTTTGCTGACAAATAATTAAGATGAATTACTAGCATATACTTGTCCCAGCTGCCTCATTGGTGTCCATTTGGAGTAAGCATATGAAGCTCATAGTTCATGCCTCAGCTCTTTAAATGCAATTTATAACCTAACTTACCATCCTAACTACCTGAGAAGATTTTAATCCTAAACCTGTCACCACCCATTATGTTCATGGGGTCCTGACAGTTCTACATTAAAAGATTTTATAAGTAGAAGTTAACAAGGCCTAGAGAGAATGATTTATGTTTCAGTGTATGAAACAGTCAACATGCTTTCCCTGGCCAAGGATAGCCCAGAGCTCTCTGTAGGCCGAAAGAAGAAAATTATCCCAGAAAGACGAATGGCCCGTGCCTTTGGGCAGGTGACTGATGCGTGGTCCCGGGCTTAAGGCCTAGGTGTCAAGCAAAGCTTATGAATGTCAGGAAGGAAGTGCAGCCCTCCCCTAAATACTCCTTTCTGGCATGGTCTACGTCACTTCTCAGATATTTGGCAGTATGAAGGCAGTGTAAGCTTTTGTTCTTAGGTTGATGACTAAGAAATGAGCCATGATTCATTAAAGCCAATAGTGAGGT
Organism: Cnephaeus nilssonii; assembly: GCF_951640355.1. Lineage (NCBI taxonomy): Eukaryota > Metazoa > Chordata > Mammalia > Chiroptera > Vespertilionidae > Cnephaeus > Cnephaeus nilssonii. The sequence goes on along the minus strand of NC_137076.1, from coordinate 52,492,652 downwards.
GTCACAAAACTGTTCTGTTTGCTACTGACAAATATGGAGGGTGAGTCAGAGGAGGCAGGAGGAGTATTTATGAAATACACCCCCCATCAATAAACCCACTTAGGGTATAGCTGCTGCTTTCTTCAACCCTGACTTTCTTCCCCAAGGTACTGATTAACACACCTACTGAGAAGCTGTCCTTTTTGTAAAAGCACGCCCACGCCCACCCCAGTTGTACTAGTTTGCTAGGGCTGTCATAACAAAATACCACAGCCTGGGTGTCTGACACAGCAGAAATTCATTTTCTTGCAGTTTTAGAGGTTGGAAATCCAAGATCAAGGTGTTAGCAAGTTTGGTTCCTTCTGAGGCCTCTCTCCTTGGGTTGCAAATGACTACCTTTCTCATTGCGTATTCATCTGCCCTTCCTTCCGTGCACAAACCCCCCGGTCTGTCTGTCTGTCTGTCTGTCTCTCTCTTTCTCTCTCTCTCTCTCTCTCTCTCTCTCTCTCCCCAAATTTCCTCTTCATATAAGGACACCAGTCAGATTGGATTAGAGCCCACGCTAACAGCCTCATTTAACTTAATCATTTATTTAAAGGCCTTATCTCCAAATAGTCACATTCTGAGGTCCTGGTGGCTAGGGCTTCAATATTTTCTGAGGGGTGGGGCACAATTCAGCCCATAATACCACTGACCTGCAAAAGCACTCCATAGCTGAACATACCTCCAGAGGAAGCATATTGAGGTTTCTCTAACTCTTGAGATGACCAAGATAATCCCATTTTGAATAATAAAGGACAACCCATTTCCCAAAAGGAAACAGAAATGCCATTTTAAGGAAGCTATTGAAGTACTTGCAGACAGCGAGCACAACAAACTCCTCCCAATGACGTTAATTGTGTTTCCTTCCTTTGATGCATCGTTAATCACATCTCTGTCCTTTTCTTTTTAAAGAAGAAAGGGGCTTGCCCTTTCTTGTTTCATTCAAGTAAACCATTAAGGCAACATCCTCTCTTCTCTACAACCGTATTCCATTTTCGGCACCCAACTTTGTAATGGGAGCGGAGACTAATTTAGAGTGCTCAGTCTGAAGCTGGTATGGTAGGTATTTCTCCATCCATTATTTCAAGTTATAATAAGCGGGGGAGAATGGAGCTGCTCCCAAGATAAGCAGGCCATAATATTTTCACTGTCACCATGATCACAGACGAAGATAAGAGGCCAGCAGTGCTATTTTTACTCCCTATTTTTTACTCCCGGTGTTAAATACAAGGAGAACAAGCGAAAAACAAACTGTCTCAGCCCCTGCGGCAGAATACAAAACGTCCGACCTCTTTCTGGGGTTCAGGCTGCCCGTGATGTTGCTCAAGGATGACATGGATACTACGGAGGTGGTTCGGTGCCAGGAGATGCCTCTTAATTGTGTTTGCAGCCCAGAGCAGAAAGCATGCCCATTCGAGGTACTTGTTGTATCATTTTTAAATCAAGGCCATCTTTTTCTCAGTGGTAAACGTGAAATGTTTTTAAAGGCCAGACTTAGCATAAAATCTATTGGTTGCCATGGATACCACTTACCACACAGGACTGCGCTCCGTGTTCAACTGTGTGATTTTCTCTATTCAAAGGTTCAGCATTGTCAAAAAAATGACTTTTTCTGTTGTTTATCTCGAAGTTCATTATGGGGAAGGCAATAAATAAGATATTCACGTATGGAGGGGAGCGATGTGGGGAGTCACGTGGGCGCGATGCCTTAAAATTCCGTATTTTACAATAATTAGAGTCAAACTGGCTATTGTTAGGAAATAAAATGCGGTTGATCTTTTCCTGTGTATGTGAATATAAAGTAAAGCAGGTACTTGGAAGTCGACTCCCAACAAAATTACACGGTAATAAGGCTTTCCACACCTACACAGCACTTAGCAAGGAAGCTCTGAAGAGAGAGATTTAGCTCTGATAGGCCTGAAACTCCCGGCCTTCCCCTTTATGAGAGAAAATCTGGGTTCAGGACCTCGTGCCCACTGAATTATTCATGCCATCTTCCCATCACATACCTTTAGGAATGAAACAGTTAGGCTGCTATTAACCAAGCGCACAGGTTCCCCATCTCCCAGGCAGCCTCGCCGCCCACACCGCAGGCTGGCCCCCAGTGCTCTGCTAATTAGCTTGAATATTTGTAGCTAATATCTTCCAAGCCCCACCTCTCCTTCCCGCCCACCTCCAGTCCCCAAGGAAAAGTAGGAAGTTAAAAAAACAACCCCACAGAGAACTGACAGAAGTAGCAAGAGGGAGTTTCTCACATTACTGGAGGGTATTCAGAGATAATTTGGTGTCAGCAAATTCCCATTGGCTGAAGTCTGTAATGTTTTGCTATAACTCCCAACTAATCAAGGGATGTCCTGAACATTGACTTGTCACTTATTTAAGTTGCTCTCCTGTCACCTCTCTAGCATTTTTAGACTCCTTGAATCAGGCTATTTGCATGACGGTGAGGGAAAGGGGAGACCTTAATGTAGGCCTCAGTTTTGGAATGTGCTAGCCAGCTTTGGGTGTGCGCAATAATCGCCTGGAGGGAGATGGAATTCTCATTTGGGTTCAAGGCCAAGCAGTACACTGATGCCTGCTAATATGCAAATTCCAACTTGTCACCAAAATTACCTATAGCTGGTGGAGTTGTCTGAGCTGCAGAGCGATAGTCAAATCCCTGCCTGGGCATAACCTACTTGCAAGATGCACTGGCAACTAATTAACATAAAAACAAAGCAAAATAAAAGTGAGAATGTCCAGGGAAAGCACATGTGGCACAGATCATCTCCTGACCGCACACAGCCTTGGGGGAAATTGCCGGGTCCGTCTGACCTGGAGTTTCAGTCAGATCCACACTAAAGAAACAGAGAAGGGAACCCTGCAAACCAGTTTTGCTGGCTGGAAATGAGAAGGGGTGGCTGTGAAGGACAGCTCGCTGAGGTATGGTTGTTGTCTGCCTGGTACATTGATTTATCCTAGTGTCTAGAACATTGTCTGGCACACGGTAGATATGCAAGAAATCAAAGATATTGAGATAAGCTGTAGGCAGTTACTAAAAGGTAACTATATTAGTTGGATTTTTCTTAAAAGTAATGAACACTAACTCTGGTTAGCTTAAGCAGAGATGGTACTTATAGCCATGCCACAGGGAAAGGTGAAACACCCAGGTATGAATTAAGGAAGTTCCAGGAGTCTGGGTGGCAGAAATCAATAGAGGATTTCTTTAGGATGCTGCCACTGGGATGACTCAGCGCCAACCATCTTCAGTCTTTTTGCCATTTGCTCAAGATTCAAATTTTTAGTGAGACTGTTTGAGGAAGAATGTCCTTAGCTTAGACCATCTGCTCACCTTGTCACTAGAGTATGGCTGGAACACATGGGACCTGGCTATAAACTACAAGTCCCAGCCTCCCTTGCAGCCAGTTGTAATAAGGTGACCAAGTCTGCAAGAAAGGAATATAACCCCAAGTGCTAAGTAGACACTTATAGGGCTGGCACTCCTCCATGCTTCCTTTTCTTCCTGCTGGGTGGAAATGGCAAAGACGAGGGTAACCTTGGAAACCATGCATTGAGGATGGCAGGGTTGCCCCACTAGCCTAGGTCCCCTGATGACTGTGTGGAGCAGAGCCTATCTACGGGCTCTGGATTGTTATATGAGAGAGAAATAACCTTTTGTTCTCTTTGAGACAATACATTCTGGAGTCTCTTCGTTATGGCTACTAAAGCCTTCGCTTTAATACTGGATGTAAGAAGAGAAACATCCCCCCCCTCCAAAGCAATCTGTTCAGTCACTTTCAAACTGAAGGAGAAATGGACTCATGGAAGCAAAAACAATAAATGCCCATTATGATAGTTGCTGTTATTGTCAATACATGTGTGCTATGATCACCATGCACCAGCTACATTCAGCACCAGTGTTCACAGTTCCTGCTTCTAGATTAGACTGTGTGATTTGAAACTCCCAACCCAGAAATGCCTTGCTTTGCCCCTTAAACACATGACTTGCCCCAAGTGTTCCGCTCTCCTCAACTTACCGAAGTCCCAATCATAGAATTATTTGCTGAAGGGGCTGATGAATTAAATCAAAACCCACTTTAAATGAAAATAATTGAAGTTCCGTGCCTGCCATCTTGTCACCGTAGCTGCCACCACTTGAGCTACAGACTAATCTCGAACACTGATTAGCACATGCTCAGGCTCAAGAAACACCGTTTTGTGCTAACAACCCCTAAGGAGCCGTCACCAAGTAAACAACTCATTAGTCTGTGGAGAGAATGGACAGCAGAGGCACAGACTCCTAATTTGTATTTTTACTTTGTGATTTATTTTCAATCAATCAACAAGTCCTTATCGATTGCTTACTATGGACCCATCACTGCTTTCATTTTGAGTAGAACAATGTATTGTTTTCAACCTGAGTATTATTGTTGGTGTTTAATAAAAAAGTTATTGGATATTTTTTCCTAGTTTAAAATACACACATATACTTATGTATTTAAACACTTGCTATGTTGTTAAGGGTCACGTTCCAATTTCATGTTGAAAGTCAAAAGGAAAGTGGGAGGTAAACTTTTGCTGAAATGTGCTTTCTTCATTGGTGCAGCCTTTAAGTTTTTCCTCTTTCTTCAATTTCCTCGGTTCCCCTTTCTGGGTCGATCTCTTGCCCACATTCTGGCATTACACAGATTTGAGACTGTGTAACCAGTTCAGAGTTCTCTTTAAATGAGCGAGCTGGCATCACCACCATCTCTGTTCATGTCCATCTCACGTAGTCTGCCAATTCTTAGATACGGTCCTTCACACTTTGCCCAAGAACCTGGTTCTGACTAGCCCCGTCCTGATCATCAGTGTCTACATACAAAATCTTCTACACTGCTCACCCAAGTCAACCCTTCCATTCCTCCTTGGCCATTGGCTTGCTGCGCCCACCCCATCCCCCAAAGAAGAGGTACAAGAGCAAGATCTGAGGTCTTCAGAGAAAGGTCCTTTGAACCTTAGTATCCATAAGGGTAGGCAATTCAGAGGTCAGAGAAAGTTAGAAGTGGGTCCAATCAGGACTCTGAACATCTGATTACAGGCTAATATGGCAAAGCGAGGCATCAGTAATGAGCCTGATTGTTAATGAAGTTTGTAGGACAAAAATGCCACACTGCATTTCTGCGGCTGAACACTGTCACATATGGTGGGGAGAGGAGGACCTGCTGGACACCCATGGGGCAATGCAGCCCCTCAGTGCCTACTTTGGGGCAGAAATGCTACTCCCCTGAGCGATAGAAGCTGGAAGTTCCCTGGCAGAGATGAGGAGGCCTTCCCTTCAGAAGCTGCTACGCTTTGCCATCATCCTGGAAGGTCCTCCCCTCAAGCACTCTAGTCTTCTGCATGTCCCCTCCTCATCCTCCTCTTCCTGCCTTCTATTACATCCTGAATTATAACAGTTAAGAGAAGAAATTATCAGAATCACGTAACACCCACAGGCTGAACTTGCAGCTACAGTGGTTGTCTGATAAATTTGGAGGCGAATCTGTGAGCTTCCACTGATAAGGGACCTGAGGCCTGCAAGTATCACAGAGCACCCTCCAGGTGCTCCAAATGGCAGGACAATGAAGACATAGACGACCCCACCTACCTTTAGCAGGAGGTCAAGGCCAAGACAAGGACTGGTCCCAAAGTGCTTGCACAGCTTCAGTTCCTTCTGGACCCCACTGATGACAAATAGAGGGCTCAGCTCTCCCAGGCTGCCAATTCTAACTCTCTCCTGAACACTTACATTGGCTTAATTATTTTAATTGAAAAAAATAGGCTACTAATGATTGCAGCTCTCTCAGCCAATACACAATGGGATGGAGGTCCACTGTGCGTTTTTAAAGGCTTGCTGCCTCAGAATGGCTCTCACACTTGGCTGGAAGCAGGGAACTCCCGGTCCTTTTGGGAGGGCTAGTTAATGAAGTCAGTGTCAATTCATTCCTTCTGCCTTTTGTGGAAAACTCACCCCATAGCGCTGCCTGAGTCAAAAAGGTTCCACAGTGCCTATGATTTCTTGCTCAAGAAAAAAGAACAGCTTTTTGCATAATTCTGAGAGCAAGCTTCATGACTCTCCACCACATCCTGGAAAATTCTGAGATACACAATGCATAACATGAACAGAGACCCCAGCACGCAAGCCGTGATAAGGAGGTGCGTGGCATTCCACAGTCAGTCACTTGCCTGTGAAGCGACATAAAAGCCCAGTTAGTGCTGAGTAACAGCTGTATTTTTCTTGTTTATAAATTCCAGTTGTATGAAAGTGGCACACAACAAAGAAACACCATGTCTGCCAATAATGGAAATTGTTTGAGATTGCTGAGGAATTGGTGAACCAGAGGGGGTTGCAGAGGTAGCTTTGGGAGTTCATGTCTCAGCTCAAGATTTTAGACACAGGCATGTTAATCTTAATTTAGCAGCCCAAACAAGGGTGAGAGGAAAGTTGGTATATATGTGGAGGATGTTTGGAGCAGGGCATGGAATTTGAGGGTCTGTGGAGGCCAGAACTGCAACATGAGGAGAGATGAAGGGAACAGAAGTGATGTCCATCCAAGTACTAAGATCATCTTAGATTCTCCCCAACTACTGCCACATCCCACGTCCTTCTGCTCAGAGGGCCTTAGAAGGGCCAGAGCAGAAACACGTAAGTAGGAAGCTTCTGCTTCTGAATCAAGGTGTCTCCCAAGGAGCCTGTTAATTGCTCTTTCACCGTCAGCTCTCGTACTTTGGGATCTTAGTTTTGCGATGAGGGGAGACCTGGGCATGGAGTCTCACAACCACCTATGAGGTGGATGGGTGGGTATCATTATGTCCAGCTTTACCGATTAAGAGGTTGGGGCTCAAGAGGTTTAAGTGCCTGTGTCCATGCAGCTAGCACAGAATCAGCAGAGTCAAAACTCACCCAGGCCTTTTGAAGTCACTCTTTATTATCCATGCTGCCTCTTCTGGGTGTGCTGGTTGCTCGCTATCAACCCACTCTTTTGGCTCCTACCTCACTTTGCACCTCAATGTGTCCATCTGGTTCCTAACAGCCTGCTTGCCTCAGCTCCAGGAGCCATACGTGCTCCTCCTGTTTCTGCTTACGGGGCTAGCTTTGGAGAGCTTGCTGGTGATTGCTAGTTTCCCAGGTTTCCACACTCCTGACAATCCATCTGCCTGCTTTCTGACCCCGACTTCAGCCCACTCCAGGTCTCACAGCCTGGAGTTTTGTCTGTCTCTGTGCTTCATTGGCCATGTTTACTAGAGGACTGCCCGTGATGCTGGGCCACGTTTTGGGGGAAGAGGGTCATCAGCCAATGACCACTCCACTGAGATGCTGAGCCAGGTGGGAGAGGCAAGTCAGAGCCGGGGAATGGAGCCAGGTGCAACAGTTGTGGGCACTGGGGGAAGAGGCACCAGAATTTATGCAGAGGTCAGTAGTGTGGAAGCCAAGGAGAGATGCCAGGCAAAGGCAGATAAAATCGGGGCAGCTCCGGAGTTAATTCTATCTCACTGGGCCTCTACCCATGCGGTGTTGCTTGAAAGCACAGCTAACATGTTTTACTAGTTTCAACCCTATTACCTTAGGTGAAATATGTGATGCCAGGTGCAGATCAAGAGGGAGAAGCGAGAAAGTTTTACAGTTTGTTATACTCACAGTTTTCTTGGAAGAACACCATGCAGGACCACTTGGACAAGCACCAGCGTCGGTCATAAGGCAGACAGAAAGTAGAACAGTGGACACGAGCTTTTATTGTGTTTTCTGTGGGAAGGAACACAAGAGGCAGAATTGGTTAGTTTCTATAATTTCGCAGGCTCTGGGCCTCAGGTCCTGGGGAGATTGGGGCAAGTGTATAGAGGAGGTGGTTGGGGGTGTAGAATTAATTAGCTTCTACAGAAGGAGAACTCACCAGCCTTTAGCCAGGACCTCAAATCTGGGTAGAGACAGCATTTATCTGAACCATATTACAACTGAATTGGGATGGACACAATTCTTAGGAGAGCTTTTTAAATAATTACAAAAGTAGTACAGTGAGGTTGAAAAACTCAACGACACACGGAAAACATTTAAAAAGTGACTCCTAACATCACAGGGAAATAAATTTAATAGATAAATTATGTAGATAAATGTCATAGATAAATATGTATTTTTCCAAAATTTTGGCTATGTCTATAGGAAATGTGTGTCCATGTGTGTTACGCATATACACAGTGTTTTGTAGTTTATAACGAAGATAAAAATAGGGTTATACTATGGCATACATTTCTTTTCTTTAAGCACAACACCACCATATGGAACTTTTCCATGTTAATACATAGAGACATCATTCTTTATTATGGCTGCATAGTATTCCACAGTATGGTTCAAACATTATATATTATGAATAATTTTTCTATTAATTTCTATTTATGTTGCTATCAGATTTTTCTTATTGATCCAGTAAACACTATTCACACAAGACTTCTCTGGGAAATAAACTCAAAGAAGTGAAATTTCTGGATCAAAGTGGGGATAAATGGTGATGGAAGGAGAACTGACTTTGGGTGGTGAACTCACGATGTAATATACTAATGATGTATTTACAGAGTTGTACACTTGAAACCTGTATTTTCTTAACCAATGCGCCCCAATAAATTTAATAAATTTTTAAAAAATTATATGCATTTTAAATGTAATTAGGAACTGTCCAGTTTTTCTCTGAAAATATTATACCTTTTTATATTCCCACAATAGTCTATGACTTAGACATTATTGATCTTCATTTTTCCAATCTAATGGGTAAAAAATTTGTCTCTTTGTTTTAGACTGTATATATCTGATAACTAAGGAAGTTTGTTCTGAAATATATATTAGCTATTTGAATCTCCTCATCTAGGAATGAACTCTAAGTCTTTTCCTAATTTTTAAACTTTTTTGTATATTAAAATCTTAACTTTTTATTATGTAATTATAAATATTTTTATTAATATCATTTGCTTTTAATTTTGTTTGTGTTTTTCTGTATAAAAACCTTTTTGTTTTATATAATAAAATCTGTCCATATTTTCTTTTATGGTCTCTGGGTTTTCCGTCTTGCTTAGGAAGGCTTTCCCAGTGGGGGTAGACTTTTAATGTACTAGTGCTGGGCAATAGTCTTAGTGCTGATATTACCCTGATGAAGTACTATTTCTGCTTCCCCAAAAGTCTTTTGCTTACTAGGGGGCTGGGTAGGCATGCCAAGAGTACAAGTCACGGATTAAGTGCTTCTTAACTTCTCCTGTGCCAAATACTTCTTTGAGATTCTGATAAAAGTTATAGACCCCACACAATTTTAACGATTACTTCAGAGGTTTTATGGACCCCTGTTTATTCTTCCTCAGGTTAAGAAAACACCCCTACTGAATTCAGAAGTATCTGATCTAGGTACTTGTTTCAAATGATTTCTGCTATCAAATGTATCGTAGGACGTAGGCGACCCTGCTAGCGGTTCTCAACCTGTGGGTTGCGACCCACAGGTTGAGAACCGCTGCTGTAGAGCCCAAGACCATCGGAAAACACATTACGATTCGTTAACAGTAGCAAAATTACAGTTATGAAGTAGCAACGAAAATAATTTTATGGTTGGGGGTCACCACAACATGAGGAACTGTATTAAAGCATCGCGGTATTAGAAAGGTTGAGAACCACTGGTCTAGGGGTCTCCACCTCTAAAATGTCACCTGGGAAGCTCTTTATGGAACCCCCCCCTAGTCCACCTTGGATGTTCATGACATCCCCACCATCCCAAATATAAGGGCAAATGTCACCCCAGCTCAGGCCTAGTGTCCCAGGCCCTTCCCACAAGAGCAGCTTCCTTCACTGCAGCCATGTTTCCCTCAGATCACTCTGACTTCACATTGGGGCTTTTGCACACGACCTGAGGTGGCTGAGGGAGGAGGAGGATTTGCAAGGGGAGATGCCAGGGGCTGCAAGAGAGTCGTCACGGAGATCAGAGTCTACCTATCCTCAGAAAGCCCATAATGAAGGACAGGGCATTATGCAGCAGGATCTTACAAGGGCTCTAATGGGAAGAAGCCAGGAACTTGGATGTCCAAAGCCTCTTCTGAGAAAACCAATAGATTGTCATTGAGAGAAAAGATTCAAGGACCTCTCCAGAGTGTTGGGCCTCCCCAAGTGCCAGAGAGGAAGGGAAATCAATTATAGAGACCTCAAGTCCCTGCAAGTGTAGGAACTCCAAAGCAGATGCAAACATCCTCTGCAGTCACATCTCTCTGTGATAAAAAACTTCTGAGCGAATCTAAATACTTTAACAGGAGCTCCAAGGGGCTGATCCCAGCTTGGGAAAAGCCAGCTTTGTATGGTTCTGATTGCTTTCCATGGAGCTCTGGTCACAAAAGTCAGCTTAGAGCATAGAAATTGGCACGCTCAGCACTTAAATTTAGGAATATCATCTAACACCACCACCACCCCCACATCGAGAATTCAGATCCCATATGTGGCAGGCCTTAGCCCTCTACAGGTCTGTGTCTCCCAGCTTCCCTTTCCACCTCAGATTCCCTCTGGGTGTCTATATGCAATGAACAAAATGTTCGTTTGGATGTTTGTGCCTCCAAACATAACTACTCTTTTTAAAATATATATATTTTTATTGACTTCAGAGAGGAATGGAGAAGGAGAGAGAGAGAGAGAGAGAAATATCAAAGATGAGAGAGAATCATTGATCAGCTGCCTCCTGCATTCCTCACTCTGGGGATTAAGCCTACAACCAGGGCATATGCCTTGACTGGGAATCGAACCATGACCTCCAAGTTCATAGGTCGGTGCTTAACCACTGAACCGTGCCGGCCAGGCTAAACATAACTACTCTTGACCATAATCTTCCCAGAGCAATAATCAGCCAAGATTCAACTCTTAGGGAATATGGAGAATAAGCTACCCAACCCAAAGGAATGCATGTCAATCCAATTTTTGCCCTAGGCTTTTTTTCTCCCAATGGCTGTGTTTGTTTAATATTCCATTTCTCAAAAAGCATTTCAAGTGAAGAGGAAGAAGATTACCACCCACAATGGAGATCTGGGTGAAGTGGAGAAGGGCTGCTTGAGCTCCAGGCATAAACCAGTGGCTGCTGGTGAGATAACATCTTTCTAATCCTGAGTACCATCCAGGTGATGCACTGGACCAGAGAGAAGCCTGAGTTGAGCATTGTTCCAATTTAAGAAGATTCTCCTGGCAGAAACACATGGATAAGCAGTGGCTACATGCCTTCAATGCACTTGATCAATTTTTAGATAAAACATTTGCTTGATGCACCTAACAGGTAGCAGGCCCATATAGAACAAGCCCTGCTGGGAACATGGTCTGGCAGGACTGCTGCTTTCCTATTTTCCCAATGGCTATAGTGAGGTAGATCCCTTAATCTGCATATTCACAGTCAGTGCCTGAGGTGTGTGTGTTCTTTAAATTTTGAGATTTTATACAAAGACAATCACTGAGCTCACATTCTCGAATGAGAACATCCTAGAAATAAATATTTTACTCAGTGTTTATTTTCATACAGCTATGTACACCATATCTTTCATATGCCCTATGACACTATTATCGCATGGAGATAGAAGTTGGAGTAGCTCTTTCTTGTTTCATTTGCACAAAATCTTTAGTTTCAACTTACATCCTGTCAGCTAATTTCTTCAAAAGTTAGTCTTTCTAAAAACCTACAAAATGCAGGTTGCCCACAGCTCACCTCTCTCCCTCGCTCTCCCTTGCTCTGTGTCTATATTCTCTTTTTATTCCCTGCTGCAATCAGCATTCTCCACACTGTGAAGTTAAAAGGAGAATTTTACATTTCTTTTGGTGGAAAAAGTCACTTCTTATTTGGGGTATAAAATCAGAATTAATTTCCTCAACTTTTTCTCCTCTTGGAGCAGAAATCAAATGTCTGATGATTCCCGTGTAACACAATTAAACAACCCCTCCACCCCTCCTGCAACCAAAACATACACACACCATTGCATAAGGCCACAGTACTCTGAGAAGGGTTCTTCCTTAATATTTTATAGCACAGTGTATAAGCCAAAGGGCAAACCTGGCTAAAGTGGGCAGTATTTTTAGCAATACAAATTCCCAAGCCTACCTGGACTTTTGAAGTTAGAATCTTTGGGGGTAAACCTGGCAGAACTATGTCTAGCCAAACTTCTATGATTTGCTTGACACGGGTGTAAAATATGGGAGATTTACAACAGCAAAGAGTAAATGCAATGAGGACGTTTGTTGCATTTACGCAGAGTAAGAGAAGCAGAGAAAGCCTCCTATTCTTGAAATTGGGGCATAATCCACACAAGAGTAGATATTTCAGACCCACCGAATGCAGAGAGCTCAGGGAGGAGTGGGTTGTTTGGGCAGAGATGGAGCTGGGGAGGGTTTAGAAGTGAGCATGGAATCAAGGGGTGCTCAATCTCTGCCCAGGGAGGAAGGAAGAGCCCAGATTGAACGGCTCTAGGATTTGTGATCCTTCACTCTCCTGGGACTCTCAACCTTTGAGGAGGAGGTGCTTTCATCCCCAAAGTCACAAACCCAGAGAAATCTGTGATGGAGATGCACATCCTGCCTGAGCAGTGGTCCCAGGTCACATTAGAATCACCTGGGAGCTCTTACCTATACGTGGACCCCTTTCCTCAATCTTCTGATTTAACTGGTCTGGAGTTGGACTTCGGCACAGGTATGTTTAAGAGTTCCCAGGTTGCCCTGACTGGTTTGGCTCAGTGGATAGAGCGTCAGCCTGCAGACTGAAGGGTCCCAGGTTCAATTCTGGTCAAGGGCATGTACCTTGGTTGCGGGCACATCCCCAGTTAGGGTATGTGCAGGAGGCAGCTGATCAATGTTTTTCTCTCATCGATGTTTCTAACTCTCTATCCCTCTCCCTTCCTCTCTGTAAAAAAATCAATAAAATATATTTTAAAAAAATAAAAGAAAAAAGAGTTCCCAGGTTATTCTGATGGCCGTCAGAGCTGAGCTCCACTGAACCGGCCAGTTGGAACCCACCAATTGGGAATTTCTTACTTATTTGACCCTGTGCCTGAATGGCCTTATCTGTCCTGAAGGATGTTGCTGAGGCACTGAGGCTCCTCAGTGCAGCTCCACACTCTACCTACCATTCCTCTCCTCTTCACAGGCATTTCACTCTCTCTGCAAGTCTCTGTGCCACTCCATGGGGTGCCTCCCTCCCACTTTCCTCCTCATATCTTATCTGTTATGCTTTGGTTCCTCTGGGCCTCCAATCTCTGCTAAGTGACAAAGACTGCTAATTGCTTAATCACATGAACTAATTGCTGTTAACACTACCTGGCTAAAGTGCTCTCTGAGCCAGTTCAATTCTTCCCTGAGGAGCAGTCCCTACACAGGTACTTGCAGGCAGGCCAGTAGGAGACAGCAGGGCTTCTCAGACCGCCCAGTCGGACCCTAGAGGGGCCACATCATGCAGAGAGCTAAGAACAGAGCGCTGTCCTTCCCAGGTGGGTGAAACTGGGCCATTCCTTGGTCTCTCTGCAACACAGGGGATAGCAACACTTACCTTCTAGCATCATTATTAGGACCCATTAAAGGGTGTGGCACACTGGAGGTGTTCTATAAATATTAGCTTCATTTGCCTTCCAGTCAAAGGCCAGATCCAATTATATCTCTTAATAGCCACATCTCATTCTTACCATGCGGAGATTAAATCTGCAATGAAGCCAGTTCTCCTTCACCCTGCACTTGTGCAGTTTGTTTTTTTATATCTAAATATTGAGTTTTATAATTTTTTTTCCTGTTAAATATTTTCTGGTTATTTCCTCCCAGCCCCTTGGTCTTTTAAGAGTTTCTGAATCCTGATTATATTCTCTAACATAGTAGCTAACCTTTCTGGTTCGTGCTATCAGTGGAGATAGACAGCAGCGCTCTCATGTTTTCACCAAATCACGGATAACATCGTGGAAGAGAATGGGGCAAAAGAGGAAACCTATTTACACCCATGATGTTGACATGTTAACCAGACCTCTTTAGTGTTAATATCAATTTTATACCGACTATGCTGTCATTCAGTTTACACGACCATATTTCTCCACTGTTACTTTTGAGGCAGAAACTAGTTTCTTGCCCCAATATCCATTCTTTTCTTCCTCTTAAGTAACAAAACCCTATATTTAGCTGCACTGTTTCTCTTCATGCTAGAAATGGCCATGCGCGCGTGGTCTGGCCAGTGAGATGTAAGTAGAACTGTTTTGTGGGACTACAGGCAAATCTCCTTAAAAGTAGCTGACTCGGCTGGGAGGAGCTAGCCCTTCCCCCTTCTGGTGCTGGAATGTGATGCAGTGGCTGAGTCTCCAGCAGCCATTTTGGATCATGAGGTGACCCTGAGGATAAAAGACAGAAGCAGCCTGTTGTTTGAACTTGGAAACACCAGAGCAGACCATGACTGCTGAAACATTTTCTTATAGGAGAGAAATACGTGTGTGCTTTTTAGACTTCTGATGGGAATCTAAGATTTCTCTCATATCTGGAAGAGTTCTATATTTCCACAGTCCTTCCAACCTTTGAAAAATAGCTTGGGAGGTCCTTATAAAAAGGAGAAAAACAAAAAGAAAAATTTGTCAGTATGCATGTGAGTAGACTTCCTAACGTTAGACGCTAGAAAAGCCTTTCTTGGGAGACTTATGCCATTTCTAACAGTTTCCTTTGAAATAGCTCATTATGCTCTAAAAGAGCCAGAACCAGCAGCCAATTACCCAATGGAAATCACTCACTGTGTGGGCTGCCTTCTCTGTGCGCATAATTTCAAAATGCAATTTCCAGAATCACGCTAAATACTTGTAAACAGAGATTGGTTTAATTGAAAGGAGGAACAATTTCAAGGGATAAAAATGAGAGTTGTTTCTCATTGGATCGATAATAGAGCAGTCCTTTTGGGGTCAGACTTGCGGTTCCCATCCGTCTTCCCACCCAACTCAGGTCCATCACTCCAGTGAGAGGTACTGACCTTAGTTAGCAGAGGAAGGCAGAGGTTTCTACGGAATAGTAGAAAGAGCAGAGCATTTGCATTCAGAATATATGAGTTCAAGCCTCAGCTCTGGCACTTACTAGGGTGTTATCATTAGCAAATTACTTAGCCTTCTTGAGCCTCAGTTTCCTCATCTCAAAAATGGGACTGATGTACAGGGTTAGGAGGAGGATTGAGTGGGTAACATATGTGTGTAAACTGTCAAGTGCTCTTTTGGAATGTGAGCTCCATGAGAGCTGTGGCTCAATTGTATTCCCTGCTGCCTTCTTCAATGTCCTGTACTATTTGTGGGCGATCATACGGGGCTATATCAGTTACTATTGCCATAAAACTGTGGCCTAACAAAAATTGTAAAATGGCAATGTCCTACCACCATCAACATTTGGTTTTCATAGGTCTGCAGGGTCTAGCTGACCTGGCTGGGCCTGACTGCTCTCCACTGGGCTGGCTCTGCCTCGGCACTTTGGCTGGGGCAACTGAACGGGGACAGCTCTGCTCCACAGATTTCTCCTATGTCTCTGGTCTCATCTTTCTCGTGGTGATGGCAGACGCACAAGAGGAAGCAAGACCAGTATTCCTGCACTTTGTCTAGTAATATTCCATTGGTCAATAGAGAAAGGCTAAGCCCAGGGATGGGGATTTTACTTTGCTCACAGAAGGATACTGTCAAGTTACACGTCAAAGGGAGTAGACAGAAGGAGGGGTGAAAAATTGGGCCATTAATGCGATCTACCACAAGATGCAATGAACTACTAGTATTTATTATAGGCATGAACATTTTTTGAATGAATGAAAACAAATGTGAGATATCTGAGCCTCTTAAAGCAAGCCCTCCCCTTGCCCATCAAGGCTCTGTTCTTCCGGTGCCTGTAAACCTGGGGGTGGGGTAGAGGGGAGCAGCTACATGACCTGACAAAGCCATGCAGTAAAATAAAGACATTCATCTGCAGCTCCTTCCCTCATCCTTCTTGGAGTTCCCCCTTCCTCTCTAGCCTTCCCTGCTAGCACTCCCAGCACCTAAGTGGTTTAGCTCACTCTTAACTAATTGTTAAGATAGTAACTGATGTCTAAGGGTATTGACTAACGATGTTGAGGCAATTTAAGAAGTGGAGGCACAACCAAAGTGGAACATTTCTGTCTCCTTTCATTTACAACGATAATAACTATCAAAAGCACTAAAAACAGAAACTGTTCATGGTGGTTCCTTTTGAGGAGTTAGACTAGGGTTAAGGTAGATGAAGAAGACATTGCCTTTATATTTTATACCTGTGCCTCTGTGAAAAAATGTTGAACCATATCCCCATGCTATTTTTAGAATGTATTTTTTTTAAAGGTTTAAGGATTCAGTCTGTGAATACTCTTCTATGTATACTTTCCAGCCCTGGAGAGATGAAGCTATAAGGGTGAGAAGGCAAGCATTGTTGTAGGAAGCAAATTTTACCCTGTGGACGGCAGCTTGCCTACCCTACTCAGAAGGCCTCTGTTTTAAAAAAGAAAAAGAAAGCAATTCACCCTTCCTCATAATAATACATAGAAGAGAGCATGGGTGAAATTAACATTCTTGTCTGCTCACCTAGAATGAAATGTCTCTGAGTGAGTGAGAAAGCGGTTACTTCCAAGGCTGAATGAGCAAACTATTTAGGCAGATGGGAAAGTCTTGTTGTACTACTGATTTGGGGCTTATTCTCCTTGTCTTTCCATTTCTTCCTGCCTCCTCTAGGCTTCCTGTGGGCCTGGGTTTGCATGGAGAGTGTGTTTGGGGGAACATATCCCGGGAAGGCAGTAGCCTCATTTTAGAACTTGCAATTTTGTTTTCAAGTGGTGCCGTACAGCAGCAAGGCGCAGTAGGAAAAGGCATATGAGATGATAAATTTTGGGGGAATGCTGTTCCCAGCTCTCATATGGGTAAGGCTTGGATGGTTCTGTTCTCAAGGTTTATTTCTGCTGCAGAATAACACAGGTGGAAAGCACTTGCCCAGAGTTTCACTTTGCATAAGGGCTGGACAGGCCCTAGAGCCACTGAGGCCATCTCAGGCATCACAGCTGATCAGAAATCTGCTCGCTTTCTCCTGGGGAGATGCTCAGCCCAGCCTCCCCTGAAATGACAGAGAACAGACCCTGGAACTGTATTTATTCCTGGAGTTCCTTATTTATGGCCGTTGGTGTGTGTGGATGCACTTATGTGTGTGTGTGCTGGAGTGGGGGCATTTGGGAGAAAATCTTAGAGCAAAATGACATTTCCAAAAAAGAGCATTATTTACCCTGTGCTTCTGTCATTCGGGCCACGGAGAAGAAAGCATGCCATAAAAATGGATGCTCCAGCCCCTGATAAACTAAGACAAATGACCACATGCCTCAAAGTCGCTCCAACCTTGAGGCCAGTAAGATGGGCCTGGAAGTGCCAGGTGACCTTGAAACCCGCAGCTTGGCAAACATCTTTCAGTAATAGGCAGCTACCAGTCATCCGGGACTCGGGTGGGTTTCAAGCCAGTGAGGACTTGCCCTCCCGGACTCTGTAAGGGAACAGGAGGGCTTGCTTCAGCCCAGGTCACAGCCCAGCGGTCCTCTCTCCCTCTCCCCATCTCCACCTGCCTTCCCTTCACTCACTCAGCAGAGATTTTCAGCCTATTGCAGCATCTCCCCATTAAAGTAAATAGTGCCTTCCCCAGAGCACGTCTTCGATATTTCTGCAATTGCGCCAAAGCCTGCTAATGTGTAACGCTGTAGTTTAACAGTCTATTAAAACGCAGCACTGCACATTAAAATCTCCACTGTATCACTGCGGATCCACTTAACAAAGGCGAGGTCCCCAGGAAGCACTAGGTGCTTGCCGAGAGTTGCTGCAACAGAACAGGGAAAGTCTCTTACGGCAGAAAATTGTAAAGGGGAACCTGAAGGGCTCAGGGGTCAGTGTAAACACTTCCTCCCCGGCCCCTCCCCCAGGGGCCAGCCCCTTGGCCTGTCAGGAAGGAGCTGAATCAACTGGTGCAATGGGTTACATCTGGAAACTCTTGGAGTTCCATCCCAATCCTTCAGATCACATCTCATTACTCAGATCTCTATTTGGAAGCATTTCAGTTTCCCTTCTCTCCCCAGACAGAAATGGGGTTCAGGTGAGCTGCCCCCCCCCGCCCCCCGCGCACCCTCCCCACCCCCCTACCCCCCTGCAGGGAAATGCACCCAGGGCTTCACCCTGCAGAACACTCGCAGGTGGAGGGATTCTTCAAGCTGCTGTACATCCTCCCCCATCATCTCCCTCCTTTAGAAATGATGATCTATCCCAGTGGTCGGCAAACTGCGGCTGGCGAGCCACACGCGGCTCTTTGGCCCCTTGAGTGTGGCTCTTCCACAAAATACCACGTGTGGGCACGCACGTACAGTGCGATTGAAACTTTGTGGCCCATGCCCAGAAGTCGGTTTTCGGCTCTCAAAAGAAATTGCAATCATTGTACTGTTGATATTTGGCTTTGTTGACTAATGAGTTTGCCGACCACTGATCTATCCCCACCTCAAAGCCTCCCGCCAGCTGCCAAGAGAAAGAATCAATAGTTTAATAGAAAGGAAGCAACGTGAATGCTGCGTGTGTGGTGTAAACACCTGTATTGCAAATAACCCAACTATCCAGAATCACCTTAGAAGTAGGGGAGAAGCCAAGTTCTGTGACCTCGGAGGGGTCCCAGGGTGGTTCCCCCAAGTGAGTGCTCTGAATACAGCAGCAGCTTTGCTGAGGAGTCGGGAGAAGGAAAAGGAGGCTGGGAATTTGAGGGTGGGGTGGGCAGAGCCCCAGACCTGAGTGGAGAAATCAGGTAGAGAAATGTGGACGACACACACGCACTGAACTGGGCATCAGGAGCCCTGACGGTCTCCACTCCCCCACTGGTCATTGTGATGGCTCAAGTCGGTGACACTGGGGCCTTTATCCATATTCGGACAGTGAAGGAAATCAGAACATGTCACCCCAAAATATGCCTCTTTGACATAAAAGTTACTTTGAGCTGAAGGCAATGTAGAAGTAGTAAATGTAGGGGGGAAACCTCCCCCTTTTCTTCTTTTAGGCAGGAATAAATTCTCCTTTTATTGGAGACAGACTCTCATCAGCTCAGAGAAGGCACCAGAGGAACCTGCAAATACATCTTGTTAAACAAACTCTTACCTTCCCAGGTAAGGGAATGGAGGATGCCCTAGCCCTAGTTGGACAATCCCCAGCCCAAATCCTTGACTTGTCAACTCTTGACAAATTTTTTTTTTGGTCAAAAAGGTAGAACATTTCCTGCTCTAACCACTTCTTCAGGCCTTCATTCTCTTGTGAAGGCTCCCATGGACATGTACAAATTCAATAAAGTGCATATGCTTTGTCCTATTAATCTGTCTCTGCGAGTTTAATTTTTAGACCTAGCCAGAGACCCTTGGAGGGTGGAGGGAAACATTCATCCCCTTCAACTCTCTACAAGTTGCCCTCCAGCTCTTCAAGTCCATGGGCTCCAGGTAAACCCACAGTGTGTGTGTGTGTGTGTGTGTGTGTGTAGGCCAGAAGTGAGGTGAACTTTTTACTTGGAGTTTAAATGAAATGAGATGAGTAACAGTGAAAAGAGTGTGTCACAAAAGGTAAGATTACCTTCTTTTTTTATGATCCCACAGCTCTTTTATCCATGCATCTACTGATAGGCACTTGGGCTGTTTCCAGATCTTAGCTATCCTACCTAATAAAAGAGTAATATGCAAATCAACCACCACTCCGCTACATCCACAAGCCATGCCCACTAGCCAATCAGTGCGAGTATGCAAATTAACCCCAACCAAGATGGCTGCCGCCACAGAGAGCAGGAGGGAGGCTTGGGTTTCCCCAGCAATAGAGGAAGCCAAGCTTTCCACAAACCCTGGCGGGCCCAGGCCTCCACTCAAGAATACAAAGTTTCAATTATAGAAGATAAATCCCAAGAAAAATGGCGGCAGCCACAGAGCTAGAGAGAGCAGGCTAGGGTTGCCCCCGGCGACCGAGGAAGCCAAGCTTTCAACCTGCCCTGGCTGGCCCAGGCCTCCACTTAAGGCTACAAAGTTTCAATTATAAAAGGTAAACAAATCCAAACAGAAATGGCGGCAGCCATGGAGTGAGCAGGAGGCTTGGCTTTGCTCCAGGCTACAAAGTTTCAATTGTAGAAGATAAATATATCCCAGATACCAGGGCCTCCGCTTGGATTGCTAAGGGGCGTGGCCGGCCTGCAAACCACCACAGGCCCCTCGCCCTGGCTGCCCCATGCCCCAAGGGAACCTCCACCCTGATCTGGGACACCCTTCAGGGCAAACCAGCTGGCCCCCACCCATGCACCAGGCCTCTATCCTATCTAATAAAAGAGTAATATGCAGATTGACCATCACTCCAACACACAAGATCAAGATAGATGCCCCCATGTGGTCAAAGATCCTGCCCCCATGTGGACACAAGATGGCCACCACAAGATGGCCAGCAGGGAAGGGCATTTGGGAGGGACCAGGACTGCAAGGGAGGGCAGTTGGGAGCAATCAAGCCTGCAGGGGAGGGCAGTTAGGGGTGACCAGGTCAGCAGAGGAGGGAAGTTGGGGGCAAACAGGCTGGCAGGGGAGCAGTTAGACATCAATCAGGCTGGTAGGGCAGTGGTTAGGGGGTGATCAGGCTGGCAGGCAAAAGTGGGGCAATCAGGAAGGCAGGCAGGTGAGCAGTTGGGAGCCAGCGGTCCTGGATTGTGAGAGGGATCCCAGATTGGAGAGGGTGCAGGCTGGGCTGAGGGACACCGCCCCCCCATGCACGAATTTTGTGCACCAGGCCTCTAGTTGTAAATAATGCTGCTATGAATAAGGGTGCATATATTCTTTCAGATTGGTGTTTCGGGATTCTTAGGATATATTCCCAGAAGTGGAATCGCTGCTGGGTCATAAGGCAGTTCCATTTTTAATTTTTTGAAATAAAATAAAATAAAATTCACTAACTTATTTGTTACTTTGATCCAATAGGATCAAAGATAAATATTCAGAAAAATAAGAACTTTTCAAAGAAAATTCAAATTGATGTTACATGGCTCCACCTTTGGAGGGAGGGCAGGTGTATTCTGTCTGCCTTGAGCATCCACTGAGATGCCCATATTCTCAGTTGGCTTTAAGAGAAGCAAATGGGAGGAGCAAAAGTGTGAGAGTCCAAAATCCACAAATGAATTGGTATGTTATATTTATATTACCTATTTGAGACAAAATAAACATACTTCAAACAATTTTTTAAAAGTCTGCAGTCTGCAGTGATATGGCAGTATGTTTGAAGGGGAGAAATAAAGAGCCCCAAGGGCAACATGATTTCCGCAGTGAGGGGTGCTGTTTTTCTTTGGTTTTCAGTTCAGTGCAAAGGTACTGAGAACCTGCTCAGGAGGACTGTGTGTGTGTGTGTGGGGGGGGGGGGGGGGCAGGGCGGGGGGAGCGGGTAGGGAGGGCCTCAGTGGGCCAGTGGCTTTCCCATGCATTAGCCCATTGAGTCCTACAAGGAATTTTTCAGATTGGAACTGTTCACATTTTATAAATGGAGAAACTGAGGCAGAAAGGAGTTAAGTAATGGGCCTAAGGACACATACTAGCAAGGGGCAAAAATCAGTACTTCCAAGCAGCATCTCTCATCATCTCCTTATATTACATCGTGGAGCCACTTAGCCCATTAAAAACGTTCAGCTTTAAATAATTGAATGAGCCAATATTCTTCCCTCAAGCCATGTAAAATCTGGGAGATGGAGGAATAAAATCCAGGAATGCCTACTGTATAAACAGAAGGGATAAGAAAGGACAAAACCAGTGTTTCCAGGAAGATGGCAATGCCTCTACTTGGTCTAAAGGACCTCTGAGTCAGGAGGGTCAGGAAGCAGGCCTTGTTCACCACTCTCCGCCCCATCACTGTCAGGGAATGGCCCAGATCCTCAAACAGGGTTTCCCCCAAGTCCCAGGGATTCCCCAGGGTTCTCTACCAGCCACGTCCTCACCCTCAGCTCAACCAGGCCAGGAGCGGGAGGCAGCCTGGAGAGCAGAGGAGGGCAGGCAGGGGTGTAGGGTTGTAGGGGGGGGGGTGAAGAGAACCTCCTGGTAAGGAGATACTCGCTGGGCTGGGAGCTAGAGCTGACTTCTCCTGCCCTCTCTCCACACTATGACTGATGGTGTACACCATTGTCTTTGTGTGAAGGGCTCCCAAACTGAACAAGTGAGATTTACACCCCCAAACCCTGGGAAAGGACTTTAAGGGATGAATTGCTACACCCTTATCTCTGCCCCCAGCTGTGTGAGGCTGATTGATGCTATTAAAATTCCCAGGGAGCCTCTGCTTGCAGTGTGTGTGTGTGTGTGTGTGTGTGTGTGTGTGTGTGTGTGTGTGTGTGTGTGTGAGAGAGAGAGAGAGAGAGAGAGAGAGAGAGAGAGAGAGAGAGAGAGAAGCAGCTTGAGAAATGTTTGTTGATTTCCTTCTCCAAATAGCCCAGGTGGGAGGGGTGATAACTGAGGAATGAAAATGCAGAATGTGAAGGATTTCATGGCTGTTGCCCACGATAACACGGGGTAGGTGCCATCCAAGGACCGCGGCCTGAAAGACTCTTAGTTGCTACTTTAGATGCAAGAATTTAGAACTATGTCTCTAAATTAGAATAATCAAATTAATATAAAAGTCTCATCCCTCAGGCTCCTCTTTAGGTTTCCAACACAGAATTGGAGGAATATTTAGGAATAAAGATCTGGGCTCCAGTCCTCATCAGCTATGTGACCTTGGGGATGTCTATAATAACCTCCTTAGACCAGATTATTCATCACCAACTTCACAGTATTGTTATTTTTTAAAAAATAAGGGATAGTGAAGGTGAAGGCACATTGTATGCAGTGAAATGCTTTTTATGAAAATGAAGATTTAGCCTTGAGAGATCCAAAGCACAGAGACCTCACCCGGTCCGCTCTGACTCCCTTCCACCTGCTGCACAGGGGTTTGGCTGAGTCCAGGAGTCCTCAGATGCCCTCAGCAGCTCGCATGGGGCTCTGGCAGGGGAAATCCAATAAATCTACTCCCAAGAGACCTACATGTGGCCATGCAGGGACCCTAACAATGCTGCCCCACACTGAGTGTATTGTTAACACGCCCCACTTGGGCAAGAGGCCTGGAGAAGGAATCGCAGGACTGTGCTGCGTCTCTGGCCAGGCAAGGCGCGATGGATCATAGAACATCTTTAAAGGAAAGCCTGGTTCTCTCTCTGCCAGGAAAGGGGCCTGGTCCTGCCTTGTCCCAGGAAATGGGGGTGCTCAGTTTGACATCTTCCATTCCACACCCCAAAGATACACACAATCTATCCTTAAAACCAGCTGGTAAGAGTATGCCATCTCTAGATCTCCTTGGGCCTTTTTTGTTGTTGTTCACTAAGGAAGGGATGGAGGGAGGAGATGTTCTGAGGCAACATCTCTACCAGCCACGTCCTCAACCCTCAGCTCAACCAGGCCAGGAGCGGGAGGCAGCCTGGAGAGCAGAGGAGGGCACAGAGGAGAGGTGGGGTGTGGGGTTGTGAGGGGGTGAAGAGATCCTCCTGGTAAGGAGATACTCGCTGGGCTGGGAGCTAGAGCTGACTTCTCTCCACACTAGTGACTGGAGAGACAGAGGGTCCCTTCCTTGCTCCTCAAAGCCCACTCACAGGTTCTCTTTTATCCTGAGGGGGGTCTGCTATTCATCTATATACAAAGTTCCCAGCTTCTTAGAAGCAGACAGGCCTGGCACATGGAGATCTCTGTGGGCTGGGATTTAGAGAGAACAGTTTAGCAAGCCTTTTCCAGGCTGGGAGGAGCAGAGAAATGACTCCTTTCTGTCCATGACCTGCAAGCTTGGCCAGAAAAAAGAAGTTGTAGCAGGCACAGTTCAGCCACTGTGAAGGACGTCTGTCCTCTCTCGCATTCTCCTAGTTCTCTGGCTCTCAAGACAACAGAGTCAAGGAAAGCACAACCTGTGGAGTGCATGAGGAGTCCTGGGTTGGACTTCTTATCTGCATTGCTTCTTTCAGGGTGGTTTCCTTGTATCTGCCTTCTGAAAGGTGAGGCTGTGTCAGTAGCAGCCAATCTTCTCATCAGACAAGCTGGCCAGCAGAGCTCCACAAACAGACGGTGCCTGAATGAGACACCATGTCTCCTCTGTGGCTCTGGAATTCTACATGGACTCCCATCTCGAAGTCTCTAGGCGTTGAGTTTTGTGGGTTCAGGGATGACAGCAGGAGGAACTTGGGCTGGGTGTTGACTTGACCCAGCCACATGGAGCAGGGAAGAAAATGTCAGCCACTATGAGGCAAAAACTGTCACGTGCACTCTCTGCACCTCCATGCCCAGGAGGACTTCAACTCTAACATGGCCCGCACTGAGTTCACTGTCTCCTCTCCAAAGCCTCCTCTGGTGTGTCTTCTCTCAATCCATGGCACAGTCATCTACCCTGTCTCAACTGAGCATGAAGAACTGGGGTCCTCCTGACTCCTCTCTTCTTTGTCCCCACGTCCTATTACCAAGTCTCATCAATTTTATTTGATAAGATTATAAGATCTTCTAAAATAAATCTATCCTCTCATCTCCACTTCTCTATCTATATCCAGTTTACAAATGGGGAAACTGAAGCACAAACTTAATGGCTATTCGAAGTCCCAGGGTTAACAGAGGCTTTGAACTCAGGATATCTGAGGGCATCATCTATCCTCCCATCTCCCCCTCTCTCTCCTGGTCCAAGTGCCCATCACCTCTAACTTGCAGGACTGCAGTGGCCTCCTTGCTTTCTTCCTACCCATTCCTGACCCTGCAGCAAAATAAAGTTTGTAAAAAATACCATACAAATCACAGTGTGATCCGTCTTGCTGTAGAGTCCTTAAATGTCTGCCCATTGCCCTTTAAGTGCCCTCTAAGTTTGAGTTCAAGTTCCAAGGTCTTCAACCAAAGTTTCCTGTGCCTCTCTCAGTACTTGGCTGCCCACCTCACCTGCCCACCCCCTCTCCACCCCTGAGTTCATTCAGCCTTTCACTCCCTCCACAGGTGCCTCGGAGGCTTTGAATGCATTGTTTCTTCTGCCTGGTAAGGCCTTCCTCTCTTCATCCCCCTTCACAGTGCTCGAGCTTGGTGTTACTGATTTATCTATTTTATTTATTTATTTATTTATTTTGTCTTTCTTACTCGACTCTCAGCTCCCTAGAAGAAGGTGCTATGTCTGTTTTGATTACCATTATACCCTTAGCATCCAATACAGGGCCTGGCACCCAGTACATGTTCACAAAACTTACATATATGTATGCAGTTGACCCTTAAACAATGCAGGGGCTAGGGGGGCCCCTCCCCCATGCAGTTGAAAATCCACCTAGTAAATTACATTAGCCCTCTGCATCAAGGATTCCCAAATGTGTGTGTGTATCAGAAATACAATTGACCCTTGAACAACACCAGTTGCATGAGAATCCGCCTATAAATGGACGCGTGCAGTTCAAACTGGTGTTCAAGGGTCGGCTGTATACTGAACTGAGGAAACTTTGGTAAAGCTGCTTTGGAACTGTAAGTATAATATTGGTGAGTGTTAGTTCTGCTTTCTAGCTCAGAACAAGTAGGATAGAATATTCTATTGTCATTTGGACTTGAGTGGAACTTATTTATATCTCTGTGTGTTAAGGCTTCCAGGCATTTGCATCTTAAGCTTTTTATTTATATCTGCAGAACGAAGGGGTTTGTGCTTCTTTAAAGACATTTCAGGCAATAGCCAGCAGGTAGGTTCATTAAGGAGGCAACAAAAACACTCTCATTCCTATTTTTATTTCTCTTTTATAGTTTGGAAACCGAAAAACAAGGAGACACGTAGCTGAGGCCATAGCAAAAGGTGCGGAGCTGCACTGTGGCTCTGGCTCTTACTTCACCCCCTTTAAAGTGAGTAACCCCGGGTTCCCCACGGAGGTGGGGGAGCGGTGGCTGCTGGTTTCCCGGGAAGACAGCTTTGTGGAGTAGGAAGTGCCAGGGCCACGCTCAGATATCCTGAGTTCAAAGCCTTTATTAACCCTGGGACTTTAAATAGCCACTTAGTTTGTGCCTCAGTTTCCCCACTTATAAACCAGAGATTAAATCCTTACTCTTAAAGGATTATAGTCAGGATGGAAGGAGATGATATATCAGAAAACACATTGCACTCTGTTTATGTAAATTAAAGGTGACATGATGATACCACTCAACCAGACTTCCCAAACACAAAAATGAGGTCTGACATTTCTTTACCAGGAGCTGCCCCTTATGTAGCCCTGTGTATATGACCATGTTTCAGCAGCTTCAAAACCAATGCTATTGTATTTCTCCCTACGCCAGTGGTCATCTTACCTCCCTAGTAACCGGCAGTCAGACACCCAGGACACTTGAAATAAATGTTTATTGAATGAATATAGGGTGGGAAGCAAGGAGGAGGAAGGTCTGAAGGAAAAGGTCAGTAGGGGAGGGGTGGGCTAGATCCCGAGAGAAATTTACATTTTCTTAGAAGTCAGGGAGAACAACTTAAGGCTCCAGGTTAACAGGGGTGCCTCCTCCTAACTCCCTTGCCTCAACCCCAACTCCTAGAACTCTCCTGGACTGGGGCCAGTGTTTCAGGGATGGGAGGGAGCGAGATGCTCTGTCTAGGCTTCATTCTACTTGCGGGGGGGGGGTGGGGTGGCTCTCCTTGGGGGGCCCTGCCGAGCTGCTGGGAGCAGCAGTATAAGAAGAATGCCCAGGTTTCCAGAGTTGGGAGCCTTTGAGGAGATGCATGCCCTGGTATTACCCCCGAACAAAGTTAATAGAGCCCAAATACAAGGTAATGTTCCTTCCCCATCCCCAAACCCAACTAAGCAACTAGCCATCCATTAAATAACTGTTAAGTCCCTGCTGTGTGCTGTGCTAGGTGCTGGCGTGAAGCAAGATGAATCACACCCTTGGCTGGTCTCAAACAGGGGGAGCGTGACTTCTCGTCCATGGGGAAAATGCCTGAGGGGGGAGACAATGACACTGATACTGGTGGGGGAAGAACATAGCCCCTGCCACCCAGCAAGCATGGCACTGTCCCCCCTCTTGCCACTGCCCTTGCATTATTGTTAGCCCATGGATACCAAAGGTACATAGCGCCAGCAATGCAGGGGACTCCCTTAAATCTTCCACATTGCTGGGAAATTGCAAATCACCAAATAGGATGTTGGCCGTGCAGCAAACTGTTTGAACTACTCAATAGCTTTCTGTAGCAATCCTTTTTTTATATATACATTATTTTTATTGATTTCAGAGAAGAAGGGAAAGGGAGAGAGAGATAGAAACACCAATGATGAGAGAGACTCATTGATCGGCTGCCTGCACATCCTACGAGCCCACAACCTGGGCATGTGCCCTGACCGGGAATCAAACTGTGACCTCCTGGTTCATAGGTCGATGCTCAACTGCTGAGCCACGCCAGCCAGGCTATAGCAATCCTTTCTGGAGCCGACAAATAAGGATATCATTCCTTTAAGATTAAAAAAATATATATTTTTAAGGGAAATGGCTTTCTATTGTGAACTGAAACTAGGTCTCTCCCCAGCTGGAATGGAGCCCATCTGTTGGTGCTCCTTGAGGCCTGAGACGTGATGATCTAGATATTTTTCTAGGGTTAAGGGAGGGTGGGCTGAGGACCCATCTTCCCCACAGGCTGCCGCTCACATCCGTGGCATCCAAGTTTCAGGTGATGAGGCTGGACTGGAGGGCTGAGTGTCCTTCAGCTGATATAAGACCACTTCAGAGCAGAGGGAGAAGATGGTAATTACTCAACTGGTCCCGTGCCCCATGTTGAATCTATCCTGCTCTTCAGTTTGTTCCACACACAAAGCAAGAGGCTCTTTGTCATTTGAAAAGCTTGCACCAGAGCGGCAGTGTGGACTGAGCCTTCGCTGTCAGAGCCGCTTTCTCAGTACATTAACAAGCAGAGCTGCCGAGGGCCCCCAGCCAGCCCCACACAATTCTGGCCCAGGCCCTTTAAGCTCCATTTCTGGCTGTGCTATAGCCAACTAGCTTTCCGCAAGACAACCCTCCACTTCCAAAGCTGGCCGGTCAGCCAGCTTGACTGCCAGGCCTTTCTTCCCAGGCCTCGAAGAAAGAACCAAAGGAAGCTGCCTCTGCTCATGCGTGCAGCATTTGTGAACAAAGGGGCTTGTGTGTGCTGCGACAGTGTGGCTCTGGATCCAGAACACCGGCACTGCCTGGTGCGTCAGGCTGGAGAGCCGGCAGCATGGCCGAGGGCGTGCGCTGGAATACAGATTGCTGCTGAGAGCTTTGGGGCAGTGCCCATCATGTGGCTGGTCCTGGCTCTGGCAGCCCGACATTCGGCTGTCAACAGCTTGCAGGCCTGTACGCTGCATGGCCAACATCCTGTGTGGTGATTTGACAAGAGTCCTAGGCTCTCTTTGCATATCAGAACTCTGATCTCTGTGTACCGAGCGTGGGATGATGCATCTGGACCACTGAGACATTCCTTGCCATTGATCGACCACTCAGCTCAGAAAGTGCAGTTGGGCACTTCTTCAGAGCCTCCCACTTACTGCCCTGCATCCAGACTCTCCCTGCTTCATTATACGTGAATAGACATGTCTACATGTTAAAGGTACTGTTTTGAAAAAGGGCTGAAATAATTCATCAGATTCTGAAAAGATAAGAAAAATCAATAGCCACTTCCTTTATTTCCTAGACAACCCTCCCCCCCCCCCTTAATAATTATTAGTGACATCATTGTGGGGCCCAATCTATCTAAAGGGCACCATCCAAGTGAGCTGAGATGCATCTTATATCTTTCCCCCTTTAATCAGCTGCAATACTTGGGTGTAAGCAGTTTGTAAGAGAAACATGGATTCGTCAGTGTTAAGGCTTCCTATTCACTTGAATCTCACACTCAGTAAAATCATAAGCAGAAGTATGTCCCGCTTTAATCACATCTGTGACCTTCCAGCTTTCTCGTGTCCTCGCCTCCCTGAGGCCTCCATCTTCTGCCCGTATTTATCAGGATTCTCTTGCCCTCTCTTCCTTCCCTCTCCTACCTCGACCTCGAGACTCAACTGGTATCACCAGATCACTCAGCTCCCCTCAAGAGTCACCAAGCAAAATAACAGCTTGTATGCACGGAAGCCCTCATTATCTTGGCCTTTGCTATAGCTTTGAGACTGAGCACTCCTGGGGAAAACCACCATCCTGCATGGGCTGAGCCACCACGAATTCATGGCCCCAACCTCCACTGGGCTCTCAGTGCTGTTGCCCATCTCACCTTTACCTGTTCTCAGAGATCTCCCTTCTCTATGTCCCTGGGTGACCATTCCAAGTACTCTAACACTCTTCTATTCCAACTTTCCTACCCAATCTTTAGTCCCTTATACTCAGCAGATAAATTCACCTCCAATGTCAAGGCCATCAGGCTCAGACTCTGTCTACTTCCCACCCCCTTCCTACATACACCTCTTCATCCAGCTCCACCCCCTCCTTCTGTCTCAGAAGTGTGTTACTCTCTCCCTTGATGCCCATGGACAGACTTTGAGTTATCCCCTCAGTTTCATTTTTATAAATGTCTTCCATCTCCCATACAGCCTCTAAATACAGGGGGAGCGTGACGTTGGCCTTGGTGATTAGAGTGCGTGAGAACGGAGAGGGGGAAAGAGTGAGTGTTGGCATCATCACTGGAGATTAGTTGAAACCCTAATCCCCAGTAGCTCAGAATGTGATCTTATTTGGAAATAAGGTTATTAGAGATATAATTAGTTAAGATGAGATCATACTGAAGTAAAGTAAGGCCCTAATCCAATATAAATTGTGTCCTTATAAAAAGGGGAAATTCATCCCTGACCAGTTTGTTCAGGGGTTAGAATGTTGGCCTACAGACCAAAGAGTTGGAGTAGGAGAAAACCAATATCTCTCTCTCTCTCTCTCTCTCTCTCTCTCTCTCTCTCTCTCTCTCTCTCTCTCTCTCCTTCCCCTCTCCTCCCCTCCCTTCCACTCTCTCTAGAAATCAATTGAAAAAATATCCTTGGGTGAGTATTTGAAAAAAAAAAGGGGGGGGAGATTTACACACAGATACACTCACAGAGAGAATGCCATGTGAAGAGGAAGGCAGAGATTAGGATGATGTTTCTACAAACCAAAAAACACCAAAGATTGCCAGCAAACCACCAGAAGCTAAGGGAGCAATCTGGAACAGACCTTCTCTTGCGGGCCTCAGAAGGAGTCAACCTGCCAAAACCTGGATCTCAGACTTCAAGCTCTGAACTGTGAGACAACAGATTTCTGTTGTTCAAGACATCCAGCTGGCAGTACTTCGGGAGGGCGTTATGACAGCCCTAGGAAGCTAATACACCCATGTTTGCATGATTATATTGTATTGTCATTGCCTGCCTATGTCCCTCACTTCCCACTGTGAACTTCCTAAGGGCAGGAAATGTGTCTTACTTATCCTGATTCTCCAGTGCCAAAAACAGTGTCTATAACATAAAAGACTCAAGTACTTTATGAATGAATTAACGAAAGACAGCATTCCCCAGAAGTCAGACATGCTGCAGACTACGAGCTTAAGTGATTTATTGCCCTTCAGCTCCTTAAATTTTGTGTGTGTATTTTTTTCTAAGGACTATTGCTGAATCTGTCCATAGCTTCCTGTTCTCCTGGGTGAGCATGCTGGTGATTCCCTGGTTGGCCTTCGGAGGAATGTTCTACCCTTCTCTGCCCATCTCATGCCTATGGTATAGTCCTTCTGTGCAGCCTACTCTCAAGGTTCCAGTTCTCAATAGGGTCTGGCTACAATGCACTGTCCCCTGGTTCCTTCAGGAGTAGGAACGGGAAAGACATCTTACTCTAGCTAGTACCAGGACATCATTCTATGTGTCCCCTTAATTCTGCCCACTCCTCTGTAAATAGTTTCTTCATTCAATCTCTGGCAAGCCATATGCTTCCTGCTAGGACCCTGAGGAGTCTAGTTAGTAGGCAGTTAGGTGGGGAGTGAGATGATAACCATGGTGCAAAAACCATCACTTGGTTTTTATAAAAAATAATCGTTTTAATCCCATTGTTCAATTCCTTCCCAGTTCTGTTTTCAAAGCATCACATACCTAGCATTTTTACATAAAGCCTGTTATTTGACTAAATATAGAAAATGTTTAGTTTAACTTGACATTTTATTGAATACCTACAATTTGCCAGGCACAGTGATGGGCATTGGGAATCCAAAGAGAAAATGATTCTGTTTCTGTGAAAGAAGACCCAGAGTTTAGTGAAGGAGACGGAAACATCATCGCTGGAGCACTGGGCTGTGAGAGCACCAAGGAGGGCACTATGCCTGGCCTTTGGTCAGGTCCCACAACTGCAGAGACAAAAATGTAGATTGTCTCCTCCCCAATCTAGACAACTTAGAGCTACACTAATCCTCCTTCAATTGTTTTTCATAGAATCATTTCTGACTCCACCAGAGAGATGTCTTCTGACAGCTAAATACACACAAGATGATCATTTAGCATGTTTTGGGGTCAAAGTTCACCTCATATTTTCTCTTTTTCCTAACATTATAGGTCCCTTGAGTTGGCAAAGAATTTAAATTATCAGCTACCCCAGCAATTCCCAATTCTGATGATTGTGAGAGGGCCTCTTTAAAACAGAGGTTCCTGAGCCTCATAGCCAATCAAAACCTGAGCGGAAGGAAGAAGTTGGGGGAGGGGAGCGGGGAACCTGGAGTATAATTTTTCTAGATTAGCTCTAGATTTACAGCAACTATATTTAGACCAAAGTTTTTCCAAATTTGGTTCCTCAGCCATCTGAGTGTATGGTACTGGTGTAAGGATAGACATATAGATCAATGGGTATCTAGACCATTCAATGGGTAAAACAATAACCTTTTCAACAAATGGTGCTGGGATAACTGGATATTCACATACAAAAATAAATGAGGTTGCACTCTTATATTACACCATATACCAAAATGGATATTTTAATTATCCAGTTAATTCAAAATGGATCAATGACCTAAGGGTAAAAGCTCAAACTATAAAACTCTTAGAAAAAAAATAGGTATAAATTTTCGTGATCTTGATTTAGGCAATAGTTTCTTAGATATGACATCAAATGCTTAAGAAACAAAAGAAAAATAGCTAAATTGGACTTTATAAAAATTAATAACTCTTGTGCATCAAAAGACTATCAAGGGAATGAAAGATAACCCACAGAATGGAAGGAAATATTTGCAAATCATATATTTGATCAGAGAAATAGAATATAGAAAGGACTCCTACTACTCAACAAGAAGAACAAAATGTCCACACAACACTATTAAAAATTGGGCAAAGCAGTTGACTAGAATTTCCTCCAAAGAAGAAATAAAAATGCTCAGTGAGCACATGAAAAGATATTCAACATCACTAGTTACTAGGGAAATGCAAATGCACAAAGAGCTATCCATGTCACACCCACTAGGATAGCTATAATAAAGACGATGGACAATCACAAGTGTTGGTGAGGCTATGGGGAAACTGGAACCCTCCAACATTGCTGGTGGAAAGGCAAAATGGTCCAGCTGCTGTGGTAGTTTTGGCAGTGCCTCATGACCTAGCAATTTCACTCTCTTGGGTATATACCCAGGAGAATTAGAAACATATGTCCATACAAAAACTTGTACGCACATGTTCACGTAGCATTATTCATAACAGCTAAGACATGGAAACAATTAAAATGTCCATCAACGATTAATGGATGAACAAAATGTGATCTATCTAGATGATGAATATTATTCAACCATAAAAAGGCATAAAGTACCAAGACATGCTACAATATGGATGAACCTTGAAAACCTTATGCTAAATGAAAGAAGCCATCATAAAAGATCATATATTGTATGATTCTATTAATAGGAAATGTTCAACACAGGCAAATTCATGGAGACCAAAAAGTAGTTTAGTGCTTACCAGGGGCTGGTGGGAGAGGTGAATGGGGAGTGACTGCTAATGGATATAGGTTTCTTTGGGGGATGATAAAAATGTTCTGAAATTAGTGGTGATGATCACACACACTTGTGAATATACTAAAAAAGAACATTGAATTGTACAGTTTAAAAAAGGTAAACTTCATGATATAAAAATGATATCTATTTTAAAAAATTAATTAATTAAAAAAAATACCTGGTCACTTCAAGCCTGGAATTTGCATTTGAAACAAGTCCCCAAGATGATTCTTTGGCACACTGACATTCAAAACACCCAGTGTCTCATTTGTATCACTTTATCTCCTGAAAATTTGAAGAATTTAAAATCTCTTCAAGAACAAAACAAAAAGCAAAAATCAGACCACCTAGGGCATAGTAAGTGATAATTCATTGAACAAATATTTAGCTGCTGCCTGTTTTGTAGTAGGTAGCATGCTGAGCCCAATGAGCTAGTCACGGTCTCTGTGATATAAGTGTTTAGAGTTTGGGAGGAATTGCAGGCATGCAAACAAATAGTTACCGTACAAAAAGAGACAACTGTGACATCTGCTTTAAGGGAGGTTTGTTCAGAGTAAGGCAAGGTCAATACGGAGCCCCAGAGTCAGCCCGAAGGAGCAAAGCATGAGGCAGTATCTGAGTGAAGGCTCAAGATCTGGGCACCTAGCAAGGTAGACGGGAGGGCCCTCCAGGCAGAAGAACAGAGTGTACAAAGGCACAGAGGTTTGGGAAAGCTTGATTTATTAAAGCAACTGAAGTTGGTTGAAACAAATGCCCACAGGAGAAGGGGCAGAAGAGGAAGCAGAGAGTTATAGCATATTGTGCAGGGAGGAGCCACCAGAGAATTTAGAAAAATAGGATACCCGTCCTAATTTGGGAAGATCAGTCTGATGGCAGGGTGGGAGGTTGGGAAGAGGGAACAGGGGGCTGGCAGGCTGGATGGAAGAAGGCTTTGTCTGAAATGATGAAGGTCCAAACTAGGGCAGTAGAAGGGAAAGGAGAAGCAAGATTGATTCTATACTTATTTAGGAAGGAGTACATATAATCCTAGGGGACTGATGGAATGCACTGTGGATGGTTTAACAGCATCCCTGGCCTCTACCCACTAGATTCTAGTAGTATCTCCCTAGGGGGAAAAAAACAGGAAAAAAAAACTACAAATATTGCTTGGGGGGTAAAATCTGCTCCAGTTGAAAACCACTGGTCTAGGTTAACTGAATCCTGCAATGGGATAGGGTCACATCTCCCTCAAGGAGAACCTTTCATGCAAAGTGCTTTTGTGTGCCTAGATGATGCGAAGCTGGGCTCCTTTGAACTTACAGATCTGACCATGTGACCATTTTTGTCCTTGTTTGCTAATAAATATCTGCATGTGAGGCAGAATGTAGTCTGAGACCTGATCTGATTATGGGGTTATTGAGGAGACCTGTAGCCCTTACCTTCCTCTAACTGGGAGATAGCATTAGCTACCAAATAGATGGCAGTTATGAACAACCAACCTGACTTAGGTCAATTTGAAACTGTGACTTGTCCAAGGTGATTTGTGTGTGCTGGCTGGAAGAGTGATGCCATTCCCTAAAATAGAAGATCCCCAGGACAGTGCATGGCCTAGGGCCATGGTCGGCAAACTTCGGCACACGAGCCACATGTGGCTCTTTGGCCCCTTGAGTGTGGCTCTTCCACAAAATACTACGGCCTGGGCGAGTCTATTTTGAAGAAGTGGCGTTAGAAGAAGTTTAAGTTTAAAAAATTTGGCTCTCAAAAGAAATTTCAATCGTTGTACTGTTGATATATATCTCTGTTGACTAATGAGTTTGCCGACCACTGGCCTAGGGCAAGAGGGAGATGCAATAGAGCTAGACTGGGAACTTTCAGAGGGCAAAGAATGGATTTCTTCTGAGCTTCTCAAATGATTGGTTTATAGGACCTCTCACCCCAAACTCATGGGCCAGTGATTATCACATCATGCCCCAAGCACAGTTCTGCCCAGCTCTGGGGCCAAGCAGATCTCCTCAAGAGAGAGCTGCACGTTGATGGCCAGGGCACTCAGGTGATAGTCACAGAATGTCTGAATGGGAAAAGACCTTAGAGAGATCTCACCTGTCATTATTCACAACACTCTGTGCCCACATCAGCCCGAGGTCTGGAACCCTCTATCACCACCCTCTTCCACACCACCACTACTTCCACTTGGACTGCTGCTAAGCCCTCTATCTAGTGTTCCAGTTTCTTTCTTCTTCCTCTATGTCCTATTTCCCATAAAGCCCATAAAGGATGATTATTCATAAGCAAATCTAATTTGTCATATGGGACTCCTGATGAAATTCCTTCAATGGTCTCCCACTGCACTTAGAATAATTCCACAGTCTTTATTTATAGTTTTACACAGTTCTACAAACTCTGCCTCCCAACTCATCCAACCCTTACTTCTCCATTAAACTCCAGCCATACTGGCCTCCTTTTGTTTTCTGGGATGCGTATGAATCTTTCCCATCTGTGGGCCTTAGACTTCGATGATCCCTTTCCAGGAGTGCTTTCTCCAGGTCTTTCCATGGCTGCCTGCTTCCCATCCATCAGGCTCAGATCAGATGACACACTCTCAGAGAGGCCTCACTTGTGTTCCGTATCTGGAGAAGCTCCTGGTGTCCCCACCCTCCCTGTCACATCACCTTCTTAGTCTTCTGTTGCCACTTTCACTGTAGTGAATTATCTTGTTTATTTGTTGATTGATTCAGCTTGTTCCTCCCTCTAAAATGCAAGATCAATCCCTGGGAGCGAAGGATTGTCCAGACCTTGGTCAGCATTTTATCTCAGGTACTTAATGGATATTTGGTGAAGAGATGAGATGATCTCTCTGTATCTTTGTCTTCACCGGAAATTAAACTGTCTTTTCTGACTAGTGTGAAGGCCTACTTGTGGGATACTAATCATTTTGAACCCCCCTACCCTTCACCCTTCCCCACAAAAGAGTAGAGATGTCCTTGTTTAATGGCACATCGTAGGTCTTTCAGTTAGACGTCTCAAAATTTTTTCTCCTGTTACTGGGGTTCCCTTCTCTCCCTCCCTCCCTCATGGCATCTTCTCTCTCTGGTTTGTTCCTGAAAAGTTGTGTGTTAATTGAATAACTGAACATTGAATCCCTCTTTCTGTTAACTTACAGAGGAGCTTCAGAAGCCTGGCGATTCTGTTCTAAAGGCTCTGATGGGCTGCACATTAGCTTTTGGCCTCTTTGTAAAATGATTAATGATCTGTAAACAAACACTTACATAGAATGGTTAAAGCACCCGCTATTTAGAGGCCCCTTGTGGTGAATCCTTTTCCTAAATGGAAGAACTGTCCAGTTTATCTCCTCTGTAAATATGGATTTTTCCTATTTTGGAAGCTGTGTTGGATATACCTGCCCCATTTATATGAATCCAAAACATGCTGTTACCATCTCTCTCTCCTTTCACCTGATCATTCCATCTAGTATTTCAACACACCTTTATTGAGCATCCACCACATGCCACAGACATAAATAAGACAGGCCGTGTTCTCAGTGGCACTCCATCTGGCGGGGAAATGGGCAAGATAATGATCACAATGTGGTCTGATATGAGAATTGCTCATAACCGAGCCCCAGGAGATCAGGGAATACTTTTATGATTATCCTTGAGCTGTTTGAAAGAAAATGAGTGGCAGGTAGGCAAGCAGTCGGAAGGTGAAAGGCCAGGAAGGGCAAAGAACTACCCCATTCAAAGGCACATTATGAGAGAGTGGTTTCTCAGAATGACTTCAACCTGTGTGGATGGGGAGCACTAAAGGGCTGAAGCTGAAGCAGGACCACACAGCCATACACAGAACTTGGGAGTTTATTCTTAAGGTGACAGGAGACCATTGAGAGGTGTTACAGGGATCACATAGAAGGTCATGGACAAACCCTTCTCTTAAAAATGATTTAGGCAGTTTTTGTGGGGAATGGGTGGAAAGGGGTAGGCTCAGGAGCAGGGAGACCTGTGGAAGGACATTGTCTTAGTCCATTTGGGCTGCTATAGCAGAATACCATAAACAGGTGGTCCATAAATAACAAACATTATTTCTCACAGTTCTGGGCGCTGGGATGTTCAGGATCAAGGTGCTGGCAGCTTTGGGTCTGATGAGGGCCCACTTCCTCACTGTGCTGTCTTCTCAATGTAAACTACCTGCGGGTTTCCAATCATCTTAGATCCCCCCACCCAACCCTCTGCCTCAAAAGGAGTGGAGATGTTCTTGTTTAAAGGCAGATTTGGGGTCTTTTAGCTAGACTTCTCAAATTGTTTCTCCTGTTACTGTGGTTCTCCTCTTCTTTTTCTCCCCTTTCCCACACCCTCTTTTTCTCTCTCTCTGGCTTCTTCCTGGAGTTATATGTGTCTCATGTAGAAAAGGACAAACTAGCTTCCCAGAGTCTCTTTTATAAGGGTACTAACCTCATTCACTAGGGCCCTGCCTTCGTGACCCTGTCACCTCCCACAGACCCACCTCCTAATAACCATCATGTTGGTGTTTAGGATTTCCACATGTGTATTTTGGGGGACACAAACATTCGGACCATAGCAGACATCGAAGTCATCCAGGTGAGAAAGAAGGAGGCTTTGAGACAGAGATTTTTAGCTTTTGACAAAGTCGCACCTGGGGAGGGCTCTCACTGGTCTTTGAAGAATCTAGAAATCCTTTCGTGTAAAATGTTGTGTTCATGCCCATTTTCTTAAGAATAGGACCCGGAGGGATCCATAACATTGAGCCAAGACCATGGCAGTGAGGATGGAGAAATTAAATGCAATAGGAGACAAATTTAGAAAGATTTACTGAGAAATGTGACAGATGGAATGTGAGTGGAGAAAATAGGGAGGGGATGAGGCCAAAAGCCAGGCTTCTGGCTTGGGCCATGATTAGGAAAACTGGGTACCTTTTACCTAGAATCCTGGTGAAAACACAGTGTGTAGGCATGGGTAGGAAAGGAGGAGGAAATAAATTATTCATTCGTTTATCAATTATTTATTGACTTCTTTCTCTGTATCAAGTACTGTTCTAGGTGCTGAAGATTCAGCTAAATAAAGAAACATTCTAATGAGGATAAACCGACAATAAGCACACTCATGTCAGGTTGTGGTGCTGCTCTGAAAAAAATAACAAAACACTAAGCAGGGTAAGGGGCTAGAGAGTGATGGGGGTGCTATTTTGGACAGGCTGGTTAGAGAAGCTTCTGTGAGCAGCTGGTATTTTAGCAGAAACCTGAGAGAGGTGCAGGGAGAGGTCCAGGGCTATCTGATCTCAGGCAATTGAATTTCAGGTAGAGGGAATTGTCAGGACAAACATCCCGTAATAAGTGCCTCTTTGGCTTACTGAAGGAACAGCACGGAGCTTGGCTTGAGCAGAGTGAGTCATGAGGAAAGTCTAGATGATGAGGTGGAGGAGGGAGCAAAAGGTTAGACTGCTTAGACCCCAGGACCTGGAAGACCATAGCAATCAGGACAGATTTCCCCCTAAATGCAATGGGAAACTATTGGAGAGCACTCTGGAGGGAGAAGAAACCAACTTCAGTTTGGGAGAGGTTTGCGTTTGAAAGGGTATGTGAGACACACAGGTGGAGGGGTGTAGCAGGCATTGGTTATGAACCCACAAATGGCTGAGGATTTCAGATGTGTTTGTGAGAATCATCATCATATAGATGGGAGTGGAAATCCTGGGTGGAAATCCAGGTTTGCCTTGGAATGTTGTAGGGTCTGTTGAGAAGAGGAGGAAACTGAGGAACCAGCAGTTAAGGGGTAGAAAGAAGAGGGGGAATTTATGAAGCAGTTTGAAAAAAAGGGGCAACATAGGGAACTAGGAAAGAGGGAGTCATCAAAGTAGTGGGGAAGAGACTTTGAAGGTCAAAAATCTCAGATGCTGCGGAGAAAGTAACATAAGGACCAAAGAATATGCTTTCCATTTCTGTCTGTAAGATAGTGCAGAGGGATTGGGAGTGGGAAGATATCAGTGAGCTAAATAATAAATGAGCAGTGTGACTCAGTGTGGACATCATCCTACACTTATAGGCCTGGCCCAGACACGTTTATGTCTACACTTCATGGGCCACACCCATTGGGCTGATGGCCAAGCTGGTTATCAGGAGGACAAAACCCAAATATCTCATGCCAAGTGGCGGGCAGATCAGCAGGTGGTGTCACAGGGTCTGTGTGGGTTGGGGAAGAAACAAAACCGGAAAGATTCTGATATAGGGGAGCCAATGAAAGAGTAAGGGTCCGAAGTTCCTGATAAGCTTCAAGTGTAGATAAAGTGGGTATAATGGGATGCCAGGCTGGAAGAACAGAGGGCTGGGACCAGGGAGATACTGGGTAACGTAGAACAGAAGTGAAGTTCACTGGCCTCCAGGAGAGAAAAAAATAATAATCCTGTTCATATAGGCTAGTGACTGGGGAGGCTAGTAGATTACAGCCATGACAACCTATGGAAGATGGTTTGCCTAAACAATTTAGTGAGTCCTAAGCAGCATTTTTTAAATAAATGAAAAAAAAATAAAATTAAGCAGAAATATTAGTATATTTTTTAATGAAAAAAAGAATTTAAAAAATTTTTGTTTTAAGTGTGTGTGTGTGTATGTGTGTGTGTATGTGTGCGCGCGCGCACGCGCGAGTGTGCCTGTGTGTACTGGGTGAAAATGTATTTATTAATGTGGGTCATGATAAAGGAAAAAAAAAAAGGAAGCTGAGATGAGCTGCAAAGCAGAGTTTTTGCAGGAATGCGTAAGGTGAGACAGGAAGCGTCTGCCTGAGCCAGAGCCACATGGAGCCCAGCAGAATAGGCAGCAGTCCAGTGGCAGTCCAATCAGAGTCGTGGGTACTTCATTTAGACATGCCAGTAACGGGAGCCATTCCTTTAGGCCCAGAGCTTTAAGAACTGAGCTCTCCCAAACAAGATCTGATTATTACCAATGGAATTACTTGCGGATGTAGGATTGAGTCCCAATATCCGGGAATCATTACACCGAAACAATCAATCAAACACTTGTTTTGAGAAAGAAGCAAGGTCTGGCTTAAATTTAGTTTTGTTGAAACACAGCAAAATCTACTGATGCAGCGCTTGGTTTCTTAGAGGCTTCATCTCTAGACTCTCGTGTAAGTAGAGAGGGTGAATGTCGATTCTTCCCCATAGTATAAATTTCATTTGACTTTTCCTTTCTAGAGTCCTTATTTTTTTCTCTCGTCTATTTTTTTCTCTTGTCTATTTTGTTATTGTGCTGTGTAAAAATTTATCTGTAATACCAAGAACATGGGGACTAAATACTTGGGTTAAGTGGCAAGAATGAAGACAAGGAAGAACAGATCTTTGATTTTCCAGACACAGCAGGGAAAGTCCCTGGAGTCTGCACATGTCCTGTGTGCCAGAGACTGCTGTTCTGAATCAGCAGAAACTTCCATTTCCTCCTGAACAAACAGAGATCTTTTTCTCAGTCTCCTTTGCAATTAGGTATGGCCATGTGACTAAATATTAGCCAATGGCATGTGGCAATGGGACATCCATGTTCATTTACTTATAGTTTGTTTTTGGAGCCAAAAAAAATTTGGTGATTTCATTTTCTCTTTCTACAGAAGCTTGGACTAGTGTTTTGAAATAGGCTTTCTCGCTTGTCTCCATTTTCATTTGCGTTTTTATTTTCTCACCATCATTGGGAAAGCACTCAGTGGTGTGCTCCCTGCTCTCCCATCTCTGTTAAAGTCCAGAGAAATGATAGCTATCCAGCAGAAACTCTGTAAGTGTTGCTCAGCTGATTGCTCATTTTCCTTTCAGAAATTATTTTCGCTCACTTTTGGAAGTCCTCAACTTAATTTACAATTGAGACAAGCCAAGTGTTAGTGGAAATCCCCAGTGACTGTAAAAAAATAATGACAATTACCAAGCATTTGGGTATTGTAAGATGCCAGGCACCAGGCTAGACATTTTATGTACACTATCACTAATCTAATAATCCCACAAAGCAGGTATTAGTGCATTGTTTCAATTATCTTGAAACAAAACCTGAGAATAGTTATGGGCCTTATCAAGGTCACATAGCTAGTGACTAATTAGAAGCAAGATTTAAAATCAGATGTCATTGGCTCTAAAGCCCAGTTTTGATGCATTTGCTTCCCAAATGTGTGCTTTTCAGCCGCTCACTTTACTTCTGCTCATTTCTTTCTTCTACTTTCCTTTGATACCAATTTTCCTGGCTCTGCTCATTAACTGGTTAACACAGTGTTTACCCTGAATCTAGCCAGGGCCACTTAATTTTAACAGGGGAAATATAACTTAGGCCATTCTGTGCATGGAGCTTTAGGCCTGCCTTGGTGGTATTAGAATATATAAATATTTGCATAACCCTTCTAGCAAACAGGTGAGTATGCACTGCTCACTCTTAAAGGACAACAGCAGAAAGTATCACCTAGTGGGCTCCTTTCAATTATCTGGTTCAAAGTAAAAGATTCTGATAGATTTTAAAATTCTTGAGGTCAGATATTACATTGGAAAAGCACTCTGCACCCCCATCCTCATCTCATGCCTTACACAGGTCTGAAACTTAAAATGTGTTTGTTGAATGAATGTTGAATGCATTTCCAAGTTTACAGTTTTTATTAAAGACTAGAGGCCCGGTGCACAGATTTGTACACCAGTGGGGTCCCTCAGCTTGGCCTCCAGGGATTGGGCCGAAACTAGCTCTCGGACATCTCCTGAGGGGTCCCAGATTGTGAGAGGCACAGGCCTGGCTGAGGGATTCCACCGGTGCATGATTGGGGCCAGGGAGGGACAGTGGGAGGGCTCCCGTACATATCTGGCCGGTCTCACCTAGTCCCAATTGGCCAGACCCCAGCAGCAAGCTAACCTACTGGTTGGAGCATCTGCCTCCTCGTGGTCAGTGCACTTCATAGCGACTGGTTGAACGGTTGAATGGTTGGACACTCAGCATATTAGGCTTTTATTACATAGGCTGAGTGCCCATGCTAAGGAGGTCAAGATGGCTAGGAGGCTGTGATCAGGAGACACCTGAGCAGGCTTGGGTGTGGAGAGGAGGAAAGGACTGATTGATTGCTTTTACAGGTGGTCATTTTAAGGACTGCTCCTAAATGGTCTTGGACATTCTTCAGGACTAGAGGCATTTGGCACTCAGTCTAGTTTCCCTTCTTACCTCAGGCAAGTTTCAAAACTATCTGGGAATAAAACCTGCCCAAGGGAACAAGTTGGCACTGAGTTCCTTTCAATGCTAAGGCATGAGAGTTAAGAGGATTGTCTCTGAAATTGTACAGCTCAGCTTAAAGTCTTGGCCTGGTCACCAACTAGCTATGTGACTTTGGGCAAGTGGCTCAACCATCCAGAATCTCATTTTCCTCAGCATAGAAATAAGGTTAATGCTCTTACCTGCAACACAGGATTATCTTAGTGGCTAAATGGCCTATGTCACACATGGAGTATAGTGCTTGGCACATCGAAAGTGCTGGGTGAATGTGAGCTATTGCTACTGCTGATGTTTACCAACCTGGACTTTATATCCTGTCCCCTCATGGAAGTTTTATCATCTAGTAAAGGAAGAATTCTGTATTGGGTACTAAGATTGCCACTAACATAAAAGAGCTTTGGCCTTGGGGAGCTTAGAGGTTCTATTCAGGATTTAACTATTAACTGACAAGACCTTGAGCAAGGGACCTCACCTCTCAGTGCCTGACCTTCCACATGTGGAAGGAGAGCGTGGGCAGCAGGAACCTTCTAACCTGATGTGTCTGCAAGCCTTGATGTTGGCTGACACTCAATGACAGACAGAGGGAAGAATGATTACTCACTACCCCAGTAAACAGAGGGAGGTTATCATCTCCTTTTATTAATAGACTGGCTACGTAAGCCGTAAAAATAGGGTAGGTTCAAAATTTCAGTCCTTTGATTTCTAGTTTTTGTTGCATCTGATGAAATGTGAAAAGAGAATTGTGTTATGTATGGACTTTGCATAATGGTCTTCTATCTCATGCTGCAAATCAATTACTTATTAGCTTTTATTGACAAGAAAAGGAAAATATATTACTATTCATTTTAGCCTTTTCCTTATCGATTCTAAGAGTATAATACTTGTTCTTTAAGAGTAATGAGTCTATTCATTCTTTCATTCTATCACATCACACAAAATTAAAAAGGGGGAAAAGCAGGAAAAAACAGCCACTGTTTCTGTTTAAGGGCTCTGCTTCCATTTTCCTTCTGCATATTTTTACAGCGAAGACTACAGTTTTCAATAAACACTACATAATGAGCATTTACCACAGAGTTCATAATAATTTTAATTGTAAGATAACATCCCAGGAGGTAGATTCTGGTTTACCATTTCCCTATCCTTGTCAGAAGGCAGTAGAGAGGGGATTTGGTGCCAGGGCTAGGTTGAGGTGTGGCTCTGCCCCTTCCGAGAAGTGCCACCTTGGTCAAGCTACCCAATCTCTCCAGGCCTCGATGTCCTCAGCTGTGAAAATACGGACTGTGCTGGTACCAATCTCACTGGATTATTGGGAAGACCGAACAAGATCCTGCTCACAGAAGGCTCAACAGTATGTAGACCGCTGTGGGGGTCGCTGACGTCAGAGGCTGCCGCTGCTTTGTAGCCTTCATTCCAACCTGATGAGTGGTTTGGTGTTTATAAACATCCCACAAGAAGATGCTCATCAAATATCAGGCTATGTCACTCCATCTCTCTCATTGGCCTGGTTCCTCATTTGCCCAGTGAGATGGTCAGACTACACAGTGTGACCTTGAAGGCCCTTTCCCCAGGAATGCTCCATAGTTTGGTCATTATTCAAAGCAGCTGTAACCACTGCAGGGAAATGACCTACAGGAACTCCCAGCCTTGATCATGAAGAAAGAACCCTGCCAGGACCTGGGGGCTTGAGCACTTTTCTTCCCATCCAGATGAGCAGTTCACATCTGTTTGTTGGCCTTCCTCCTAAGGCCTCCCCTGGTTCCGAGTGTGCTCCTCAATCTCTGTTTTTCAGACAGGTTCAGCAGCCGGTGTGCTCACCAGAGGTTTTATTTATCCATTTCTAATGTCGCTGCACTGCTGTGATCATTTTCCTATGTGGTCATTTAAGAAAGATAAATTGGACTGCAAATCTCAGTAGAAGACGCATGGCTCTTAGTCAGTCCCTGAGGGACAAAGAAGATTTTTTTCCACTCTTAACACCACCTGCTTGTGCTCTCCCTGTAACCTCCCAAGGAGAGTTTTTAATTAAAAAATAAATAAACTCTGACACCAGAGTGGTTGGATGGGCCCCCTCCCTGGTACATGGTTACCCACCACATTCAGACCTCCCAGATTCCCAAAATCAAGTGCCAAAAGGATGGAACTAATGATCACGTTAGGACCAGAGCTGCCACTGCATGGAAACAGATGATGCCATTAGCATGAGCTGCCTCCTGCCACCTCCGACATCCTGCTCCCAGGGAATTTCAGTGCAGCCTTCCCACCCGTTCACCCCGTGCCTCTCCGGGGTGCACACTATTGCATGAGGGACAGAGGAGAGGCCTGGCCCACATGGGCACCCCCTGGGAGGAGGTGGACAGTCAGGGGCCAAGCATGCAAGCTCTGGGTCCAGGCTGCCTGTCCTGACTATATGAGCTTAGGTACGTTACTCAACCTCTCTGTGCCTCAATTTCCAAAATGAGAAAAACAGGAGAGTCTCTCGGAAGGTATGAGAGAACTAGCTGAGGTC
Organism: Cnephaeus nilssonii; assembly: GCF_951640355.1. Taxonomy (NCBI): domain Eukaryota; kingdom Metazoa; phylum Chordata; class Mammalia; order Chiroptera; family Vespertilionidae; genus Cnephaeus; species Cnephaeus nilssonii. The sequence continues at coordinate 52,447,938 of NC_137076.1, read as the reverse complement.
ACGCATGTAAGAAAATGCAGAATGTGCCAGTCACATGTCCATTAAAGAGCAGCCTAGACCACGAACGACCAAGGACTGTGTGTTCAATGAATGACTCAATCATCACTTTAAGGGACGGCCAGTAGTAATGGAAGGAGCAGCAAGAGTTTGAGAGACAGACCTGAGTCTGAATCCCACCTCCAGTTTGTGTTTAACTTTCAATAAATGGCCGGGTTTCTCAGACCTTCAGTGGCCTCATCTGTTAAATGGGAACACTTTCTGTGTCTTGGAGGTAGTGAGGACTAAATGAGAGACCATATAATGTGTTAACACAGCGCTTGCCATGTAACTGCCTTTGAGAATGTGCGCTCCCCAAGCGGCCTAGCTCTCCGGGAGCTAGGCTCTGGCCAGGGTTTTCAGAGGCAAGCACTGTTTCACTTGTTCCTGGTGTTGGCTGCTGCCAGTCTGGTCTTGGCAGTTCCTGGGCCTTGGGTCCTCCAAGCCATTTGAAAGTCTCTATTTTTCTCTAGTATCTCTGTCTGTCCTGGTGGAGGGATGCCTGCCACCAGCCGGTAGCCTCTGTGTTTTGGGCTGCACTGCAGCTTTCTGGTGCCTTACCTGCTTTGTCCTCTAACACATCAAGAGCCCCCCACCCTTGCCCCTTCAGCTCCCGTCCATCACCCACACACAAAAGCCAGTAGAGTCCCATTCTTTTCCTCTTTCTGCCCGCCTTTGTGAGGGCTGGGACCAGGGAGCAACCAATCCTTCCTGGGACCCTTTCTTCAGGTAGCTTCTCCTCCCACTGCTACTCTGCTGTCTCCTCTTTTTCCTGAGCTGGAACAGTCTATCTCAAACAGGAACAGTCGCCCTGCATACATCATCACACTCCCACCTCCCCAGGTGAGCCTCCGGGCCCAGCGAAAGTCCCATCTCCCTCACAAAGACTTCCAGACCTTCCATCGTCCCAGAGAGCTCTGTTCTCTGAACTTACAAAAGACGCAGCCTTCATATTGCCAATAAGCCCTTGGAAGAATGGATGCTGTGTGCTTCTCTATTCCTCTGGCTTGTAAACTCCTGAGGGCAAACACAAACCTTCTCTATGAGAGGGGCTCTGTCAATACTGGTCTTGGTTGATATACTATGAATAGGTCCCATTTGGTGACTGAGGCCAGGGTATGAATGTATGTATGTATGCATATATGTATGTATGTATGTATCTCTCTATCTCTATCTCTATCTCTATCTCTCTCTACCATCTATCTTACTTGGTTATTACAACATCTCCACAAAGTGGCTATTACTGTTTTTACACTTGAAGAAAATGAGAGAAAAACAAAAGGTTCAGAGAGAAAAACAAAAGAAACTTGACTAAGGCCAAATGACTAGAAAGGAGTAGGGCCATTTCCCAGGTTCATGCACTAAACAAGTAGTCTCTAAACTTTCTGTATTAGGAATTCCTTTCAGGAAATATGTGTATCATTGTTTGGCATTTATAGATTATATGGTATCTACCATGGTATTAATATATTATGTACACTATAAAACATATATCAAAACATTTTAAATAAAAGTTTAATCTAACTCTAAGTACAGATTGTCATTTCTAAGTACCATTTCCCACTAAAAGGGACTAGCTCCTTGGAGAAATCCGGAAATGAACTCCGAACATCTTATTATGCCAGGAAGCAAGGAAGCTATCCATTATTATTGGGGTCATATCAAAAGGACTCCGGAGACAACCTGAATAGGTTTCTACTGGCCAAAAATTTAACACTTTGAGCAACTTCAATGGGTTAAACCACATTATATGTGTTGAAATTCATTTATAATAATACTTTAAAAATACCCTGGGGATCACTTTTGGAGACTACAAGGTAACCAACTTATTATTTTGAGGACTGGTAAAGAAAACGAATTTTCCCCCAAAGACCTGTGCCTCAGCGTTAGCAAATAGCCAATGAGAAGGTTCTCTTTACAGAAGTTATTTCGGCTAATAAATGAAAATAGTTAGCTAGGATGAGAATACCATACCTTGTAACTACTAGTGAATTAAAGGATTTGGCAATGGTCATTGAAGACTGCTGATCTCACCACACAAGAAAGGAGAAAACCACATATCATGTTCTCCCAATAGATGTCCATAACAACATCTACAAAGTGTTCATGCCAAAAACATTTAATTTGAACCTGATGGAGCCTCTTCATTTTTACTTGCAGGAAATATAAGGGATAAAGGCACATGATAAACGACCATGGGAACATATTCCACAAAATTCAGCATGTAGAAGATTAACCAGGAAAAACAATCCAAGGTCTTCAAAAATGTTTGCAAAAAATAGAAAATAAGAGATTGAGAGAGGGATCCATAGATTAAAAATGACTTAAGGGAATATTTATTCATCACAAATATAGGACATTGTTTAAATCCCAATTCTAACAGTAAAAAAATATTTAGGACAATTGAAGAAATGGGAATACTGATTGGATATTCAATTATACTTGGCAATTATTGTTGATGCTAGGAATATAATGATGGCATTGTGGTTATGTTTTTAGAGGGAAAATCTGCATATTGAAATATCTATAGCTGTAAACCTAGGTTGTCCAGCAGAACCTGGGACACTGGTTATCAATTCCAGAAGAGGACTCCAAACACTTCTCTGCCCATTGCACTGTGGTGCTGGAGTTGCCAAAGAAAATACTGGGTGGAATAACACTACTTACATAGGAAAGAAACAGAGTGCTATCAGCCTCCATAGTGGGGGTTGGTCCTCCATGCCTATCAGATCTCTCCCAGTAGCCAACCAAAGGCAACTGGCCTACATGGATCCCTCTCTGAATAGAAGGACCCTAAACCCTCCCCAGTGGAGGCTGGGGGTGTGCCTGAATGTCACTGATGCAAATGTTTAAGCAAAATAAAGGGACATCCATAGAGCCTGAAATAGGGAAAAGTATTCCTATACAAGGTGGTAAGCAATAAGCTCAGCACAGGCTATGGGGGCTCTTTATCTCTTGGTATGAAGTGTTTCAGGCCCAAGAATCATTCTTACGAAGCCAAGTGGGGGTTGAGAGACTATGCATGAGACCGCCTTTCTTAACATATAATCTATATTATTTGCTTCAAATAATGTGTTTGTGTTTTGGAGGGAGCTAGGGGTAGGTAGGTGGATAAATAGAGGACATAGACTAGCCATGAACTAATAATTTTTTTAAGTTGGATGATGGTTACATGGACATTTGGGAAGTTAATTTCATCATTCCACTTTTATATATATTTGAACTTTTAATACCAAAACCACCTTTGTTATGATAACATAAAAATAAACATAATATTTTAAAAAATACTTTCTTCACTTCCAATGGTGTTTGGGGATAACACCTCTGGATGTGACACTCCACTTTGAAGATAACTGCATTACCTCTCAACCCAGGGCTCACAGAATATGTGACCATCAAAGGGGTCTTCACATGCAGAAACCAAAGTCTGCATCCCATCTAACGGTCTTCAGAGAAGAGATGTGACCCCCACCTTGCCAAATCAGCAATACTCAAAGCCTTACCAAAAGAAATTCCTTCATTCTGTGCAACTGCCATCCCTTTTATAGCAATGGAAGGAATCTGCTTGTCAAGATTCCTTCAAAAGGAAAGATTTGCATTGTTTAAAGAAAAAAAATCTGGTGTTTCATAAAAAGGAAAAAGACAAAGTTCTCCTTCAAGAAGTAACAACCCTGCCAGCTTCCTCCAGGTGAAAAATAATGCCATTGGCAATGAGATTGGGGTGTTCTATCACTGTCTCAATAAACTTCCTCTCCCTTGGGTAGTATTTTATAGTTACTGCTTCTATGCCCCACTGCACGGGCATAATTTATTATTTGTTTACATGTTTCACTTGCTCTGCTAAGGTGGAAGCCCAGTGATGCATTGTTACTGAGAGCATCACTCTGTGTGTGTGTGTGTGTGTGTGTGTGTGTGTCCAAGCTGGCATGCATATTGAAAGGCTCAAGGAGATCTGGCAGGCTCTGAACCTTCAACTTTTTGTAGCAACTATGGCCTCCCCAGGTGCTTTCCTTGGGTTCTTAGATCAAGCATGTCCCATGTCCCCATACATAGTCGCTTCTCCTCTGAGATAGAGCAAGACGATCTTAGGAGGACTCACGTTCATGTGATTCTGAGTTCCCTATTCCCTCCTTTGACTTAACTTCCTGCATAAAGATTAAATTCCTCCCATTTCTGGGTGGAATGTCAGCATGCATAGCACTTTCCTCAAGACAATCATGGGAAGGAAATAAAGCAGGTGTTATTATCTGCCTTTTATTGCCATAGGAGACCCAGCAAGGTCAAGACCCAGCAAGGGCAAGTTCAAATAGCAAGAGGGGAATCCAGCCCAAGCTATCTCTGGTGGGACAGGAGGGACCCTGAGTGCCCAGTCACTGACCAGCTCTCTCACCTTGGGCAAGTCATTAAATGGTCAGGTCCTTTTTTGTTAAAAGATGGAAATGATAGCACTTATATAAACACAGGACTGTTTCTGAAATTATAGCTTATTTAAAATGCTCAGCAGATGACTGGCATGTCATAAATATACAATAAATGTAACCAATACTAGTGATCTTTTCAAAGCATTGTTTCTAGAAAGCTCTGGGACTTCATAACAATAACAACAACAATAGGTAACTCTTATGTATAATCTATATATATAAAAGGCTAATATGCTAAGTGTTCATCCGACCAGTTGCTATGATGTACATTGACCACCAGGGGGCAGATGCTCAATGCAGGAGCTGCCGCGATGCGCACTGGCCATTTACAGAGAAATGGCACCGCGGACCTGGTGCCCACAAAGCAACACTCAGCTTCCCCCAAGTGGGACACAGGCCCTGCCACCACCCTGGAGCAACACCCCACCAAATTGCAACCAACGCTGCCGAGGCCCCATGGCACAAAATGAAAAATGCGGCCCACAGCCCAGCCCAGCCTGGAAATGGTGGCTGTGGGCGCTGAGTAATGATGTCATGTAGCAACACCCAGTTTCCTCTCCCTAGCAACTAGTCTCCTTGCACTTTCTTCAGCCCAGGAACACAACTTGCTTTATAGCCAGGTGGAAACATTTTACACTTTAACCAAATGTCTGTGAAGTGTTTTCCCATGCCTCATCTCATTTGATCCTCATAGAAGTCCTGGTGTAGGTAGATAGGAGACTCAGTGGAATCCTATTTTCTTTTCATTAGCCAGAAAACGGAGATTTAGAAAGCTTAGAAACTTGGCCCAACTGAAAAGAAGTAAGAAATGGTGGACCTTGAAAATGACTTCAGGTTTTCTCACTACTCAGAATATAGTCAAACACTGCTGCAGTTAAATATTTTACCCTTTGTTCTCCCTGCGTGATCTACAATAATAATCTGCTTCGTGTTGATATTTACTGCTATGTTGCTAACAATTACCTGAAAGAGAAGTTGAGGTGCTTCACTGGGCTAGAAAAAGTTTAGCTAAATCAGAAAGCAGGTCTAATTAAGCAAGTTTATTATATATATATATATATATATATATATATATATATATATATGGCATGTGTGATACATATAAGCTCTTGCTGGCGCCAATTGCACATGTGTGTTTTGATCTGTCATTGTTTATTGAATTTGGTTGACACTTCTATTATAGAGAAAGGGCAAATAGTGATATTAAAATATTTCTTCTAATTAATTTCCTTTCAATGTGCACAAATTCGTGCACTGAGCCACTAGTTATGATAACAGCAACAACAACAACCATCACCACCATTACCAGAGTAGGTGACTTACTACATACCAGGCACTGTTTGAAGCCCTTTCCTGAATTAATCCATATTGTCACCACAACAGACCCATCTAGCAGGTATTATTTTCACTCCCATATCACAGATGAGGAACATGAAGAGCTGTTAGGTTTACGTAACCTGACAACTTCCTTGCCTTTTAAAAGAATTCGCCAGCACTGAAGTGTATCCTTGCTCTGGCACCTTTCCTATCCCTATGCAAGGCACACAGACCTGTGACTGCATGGGATTCCCAAAGCCCCACCAGCCCTGCCAGAGCTCACCACCTCGGTAGCTCCCCCTCTCTCACGTCCCCGTCTGGCAGTGATAGTCACACGTTTATCTGCCAGGAGTTCTTTTGGTGAGGAAACCAAGGCCCAGGGGGAGTAGCGACTTGCTCACACTCACGGGCGAGCTCTGAGGGTCAAGGCTGGCCATGATCTTCCCCTGCCCTCCGTGACTCTGGGATGTTATTCTGTAAGGGAAACAAGGGCCCAGCTGTCTGCAGCCTCCAGTCCTAAAGGAGGCTTGGACTACTGTAGGAGTCAGGGTCAGAGGGACACAAACATTCAGTAGGGGGCACCCAAGAGCCCAGATGGCCGCTGAGCCTGTGAGAGCTGCTGGCTCCCCTCCCTGGGGCCCAGAGGACAGGGAAGGGCTTGGAATTTAATCCTCTGCATTCCACTCGGGGTTCCTGTGACATAATAAAGCCCAAGGAGAGATCTCGAGTGACTTGTCAGCAGAACCCCCAGAGAGGTTTTCTATAGATAGTCAGGGTGTGTCTTGAGCTCTGCCCCTCTCTGCAGGAGGGAAGTTCTTTTATGCCTGGGCTGGGCAATGTCCTGTGCAGCAGGTGGGTGGGGTGGGGGACAAGCCAGGCACTGGGCCCACAGGACTTTGTGAGGCTGGGAGAATTATGGCAGCAGGGAAAGGGGGTGAGAATTCCAACTATGGCGTTTTGGAGGAAACTATTTAGTTATTTGCCCTCACTGACCTCACCCCACTGTTGGGACTGTGGCTGCAACGAGCTGCCCCAAATACCGAGCCTCACGCAGCCTTTGATGCTGGCTCTGAGCAGATTCTGTGGCCGGGGCCAGGCTCTCTTTGGGCAGCGAGGCACGTCTGGAATGCTGGTGTGCCAGTGCTGGGATTGGAGGTTTGAGGTTTCAGAGTTCCATAATTTGCATGGCCATGCACACGGTTTTTCCTTTCCACAATAGAGGGTTGGAATCTGAAACTGTTTACCTTCCAGATTCCAAGCAAGCAACATTCCTATGGATAATGTCACATAAACACCAGCATAGAATCCCATCATTACTAATATTTTTTTTCCTGTCTGCTGGTGGAGAGGAATCCTCAGAAGCCATGCATATATTTTACATAAAATAAGAGCTAAGCTGCCAAGGGCTTTAACGATATAATTTCATCATGGGATTCTGGGCTCTTTTGGTTTATGCTGCCACCAGAACCCCAAGACAGAATTAATTCATGTAACTGGGACAAGCCCAAGTGCTGTTTTTTCCATTTCCCTGTTAAGTGAACTCAACTATTTTAATTGCCCATTTGGTGGGTAGGATATGAGGTGGAGAAAAGCCCACCTAATATATTCATTAGTTTTAGAATAAACTCAAAATGTACTGTTATTGTTAAAAACATAAGCACTTGGATCAAACAGCCTGGGTTTGAATCCTGACTTGGCCTTACAGCAGTGGTTGACAATCTCTGGGTCTCCATTTACTCTTCTGCAAAATGTCACTGTTATTCCCTACCTCTCCGGGTGGCTGAGGGGATTAAATGCCTCCAGAACTGATGGAATGAATGAACATAATACCTGTGAACGGGCCTTGGTGCCCTGCCTGGAGCACAGGAACCATCTATACATGGCTGCTTTATTATCAGGTCCACAGCAAAAACTAAACATCCCTGGAACTGTTCCTGACACCACTGAGGTCCAAGAATCTTAGCCACGTCCAGCCAGGAGCTCCTCTTTTTAGCCCCCAAAATTCCCAGGATGCTCCACATTTGCGAATTGTATTATTCCCAGCCTGACAGAGCAGGCTGGCAGTCCCGCCCTGTCTGGAATCCTGGAGCACCTCTGAGATTCTGACCTAGCACAGCTGCCAGTGGCATATAAGTTAGGAAACATTAAACTGCCATTTCACAGAAAGGTCTAGAGTGAACTCAAAAGTGTCTGTTATGGACACACTTTCTCCTGTGAGAAGGAGTTCCTCAAACGCAGAAGCTGGGGTCCAGAAGGTCCCATTTCCTCCGGAAGTCTGTCACAATGCTACTTTCAGGTAGACATAAACACAGTGCCTGCCTGTGAGTGGACCTGAGTTTTGTAATACAAAACTATGGCTTTAAATCTTGTCTCCGCTGTGTATTAGCTATGTGACCTTGGGTAAGGACTTCAATGTTTTTGGACCTGTTTATTCTTAAAATCCATAAGATGAAGAGAATGATATGCCCCTCCCTGGGTGGTCGGGGGGTTAGACGGCTAATTGCATGTAAAAGGCCTGGTACAGCTTCTGGCACGTGGTAGATCTCCCAGGAACCTCAACCTGTTTCCCTTGCAAACAGCCAAGAAGACCAAGCAGAGAGACAGTGCCTACTCGGCTCCCTCCTATGCTGTTTCAAGAGGGGAAAAAACAGAAGAACATAGAGCAGAGGAGGATAAGGTTGAGTGCCACTTAAGAGAGGAACAGGTGGCAATGTCCCAGGGCACCTGCCAGAATCCTCAGGATGTAGGAATGTCAAGGGTCGGTGAAATGCACTGTCTTACAGCCCCGGCCCAAGTGAGCTGCAGGACCCAGCCCAGTTACTGATACCACTCTTCCTTGAGGCCTTTCTGAGTACATCAACCTAGGGGTCCTGAGAGAAGGTATTTTAGAGAGCCAGATATTACTGTTAATTGTCAAAGTAAAGAGAAATTTTATCTCAAAAAAAATTTTTTTTTTGCTTGAAATCTGGCTACTCTATTTCTTAGCTTTGACCTCCAGAACTGGGAGTTCCATCTCATCAGGATACAGTTTAGCACCTTGAAACATTCCCACCCACTTTCCTTGTCAAACATGGCAGCAGATAAATTATTCAATGCAGATGGGAGGCTGACACACCCCACAAGCTGTTGGCAGGGTCCCACGGAGGATGCATGTTGAGATTTTTCTTTGAAACCGGAAGGACTACTGCTGGAAGAATTTGTTCAATTTATGAAATCTTAAGCCTTTTGTACTTATTTTATGCAACTTTTTTCTTATGTACCTCTCTGCTCTCTGAAAATATTTCCTTCTCACCTCTGTGTGTGAACTGGTCACAGTCCTTTTTAGGAACTGTGAATGTAGTTGCATTTATTTGCAGGTCAATTTTATAGCTGCCAGGTACCCAGAACAGATCTTTGGAGAGAAAGAACCCTAGCTACAAAGGAAAATAAATGGAGACTTGCTTGTTTTTAGCTCTAAAATGGTACCACCTGTTAAGTCCTGTGTATTTCCCCACAACACCTAGAATAGTTCTCTCTAGTGGTTGGCATGCCATAAATATTACAGTCTAATTTCAGGTTCAAGAAGGGACTCAGAAGCAAATAGAGTGGGGAGTGGGCTGCAAAAAATGGGTTCCTCTCTTCTTAGTGATCCAGTTTTTGTGATTGATGTCATTATTCATCCCAGAGGGCAAAGGATATGGTTTACAGTAAATCATTCTGAGAAAGTGTCATATAAAAGATGCTACACAAAATAGCCACTGGACCTGCTTTCAGATTGTAATCACCACAAAGACCGAGCCCCTGGTTGGTCTGCTATGTATCATGCCCAGCACCGTATTACTTGTAAGCGCTATTAGAAATTGACAACAATGCTGGAAAGACCACTGGGCTGGAAATGCCTCCATATTTGCAATGAACTAATATGTCTCTTTGGTAAGTCTCTTGCATCTTCTGCATCTGGTGATATTTGTAAAATGATCAGTCCATCGTTTTCCAAAGTTTTTAAGCATAAAAAAATTCTTGGACACCCTTCTCCAGGCACACCATCTCATAAGTTTGCTTAGCAAATGTTTACTGAGCACTTACTATTTTTAGGAAGTCTAGTAGGGGCTGGGAATGCATGTGAGCAAAACAAATGCATTTCTCACCCTCATGAAGCTTATAGTCTAATGGGAGAGACAGATGAAATAAGTAACCATGTAAATAAAAATATACTTAAAAATTGCATTACATGCTCTGAAGGAAAATAGAGCTCTATGGGTATAACATGGAAAGCTAATTAAGGAATGGGGGAGCCCAAAAAAGGCCCATAGTCGTATTTTTAATGTCCTTTGAGAAATCCATAATAATAAAATTTTATTGTCAATTGAGTAGTATTTAAAATGATTTGTGTTTTATTAATCACAACAGCATCCATATGCATGTGGAAGTGGTAGTTTGTATATGTCTAAGACAACCAGAATCCATGAATGCTTTGTACATGAATATATACATAGACATCGGGCATCCTGCAAATTTTGCAGCCTCCGAACAGCCTGGGGAACATTTAACCAGAATATCCTTTGTCTCCCACTGGTTCTAAAGGTAGCTTGGAGGGCTCCGCAGGAGAGATCTTAAAAACAGTTGGCTTCCAAGTCAAGATTCATATCAACATTCAGTGAGGGCCAGGTCAGCTCCCTTCTCCCCAGAGGCCAACATACCCATCAGCTGATGACAAATAGGTCACTTTGCCAGAAGTGCAGGCCAGATCCCCACCCCCTGGCAAAGTTTACTTGCCTCCAGGCCAGTCTGATTGAGATAAAACCCCAACGTTCAAAAACTACACGAAGTCCTCTCAACATTCAGGAAAGAAGAGGCAGCAAGGGCCTCTTCAGCCCCACCCCCCAACCCCGAACCCTGACATTGTCCATCTATATTTTATTTCTCAGGGCTCAGCTAGGTGATCGCATGTTATCTCCCTGAAGGAAACATTATTTCTTCCACAATGGCCCCCTAGCTATGTAAATGACTGTACACATTTGATTTACGTTTCCAGATTATATTCTTTAAGGCTTTCTGTCAAACTCCCTATTGGCAGTAGAAGTTTTCAATATTCTCATCTTTGCTTAACCAGGAAGCAATGAATTCAGATAAGAAGCTGGGCCCAGGATGAAGACGATCCCCTCTAATAGCAAAACCACCTAAGGATGGAGAAGAGGTTTTGCCTGTGCGAGGGACCTGCCCAGGATTGAAGTCGAGCAGTGCCATCTTTGCCCAGAGTGGATGTGGAGATAAGGAAACTCCTTGCAGGGTTGGTAATTCCTCACTTAGACCTTAAATCCCCAAACAGACATGGCATCTTTGCCATAGAGCCCCAGTGCTGACCATCTCAATGGGCATATAGGTCACTGTTTGTTGAAAGTAAATGGCTCCGGAAAAGTGTTGGGGGAGAGGTCACTGAGCCAGGCAAGTGGACACATATAAGCCTGAAAAGTACTGGGCGTGAGCCCAAGGTAAAGAAGCCAAGGAGGGCGCGCTAGAGAAGCAGCGAGGAGGCAGGAGGGAAGCCTGGGGACAGCACTGCTCCGTTTAACCAGCCTGGGGCAGGACGAAGGAGAGGCACTTTCAGTGCAAGCACGTGAGAATTTCCATCCGCCAGAGCCGAGGGCTCCTACTGCAAAAGGGCTGCTCCCCAGCCAAAGGTTTGCCTTCACCATCCCTTCGGATAGGAGGTGCCTCGCATTCATTTGAAATACGATTGCATTTACAATTCACTTTTTAGAGACTGTCCCTGAGGATGTTCCAATATGTAAAGCACACATTTATCTGTCCCATGGGCTATGTATGTTTTTATTTAGATCCTATCAAAGTCTGAAACAGGATTGGAAGTGACAAGGCACTCACACAGATAACGGGTAAGTACAGGCAGATGGAATAGTTGAAAACAATGCTACAAAGCATGCCCTCGCTGCACCTGCTCCATCCTCACTGCGGCCCTGTGAGTCGGACACTGAACATGGTGCTGGAGGAATTGTGTTCAAATTTCAGCTCAGCCTCTGGCCACAGGCCAGTGTGCAGTGGGATAAATCACTTAACCTCTCTGAGTTTCTCTGTTGTCTCTCACTTGATTGTGAATATTTCATTTATTATGTAATCCATTTTAGTATTGTTATGAAGTAGCAGTGAAACCGGTTTCCAGGATTTAAATTCAAATTTTATCAGAGTGATTCATGTGCATGGTTAAAATACCAAGTAGTACAAAAAGTTTTGTGATGTAAAGAAACTACCCTCTGGCTGGTGTGGCTCAGTTGGCTGGAGCGTCCTCCCTAAATGAAAAGGTGGCAGGTTTGATTCCCAGTCAGGGCACATATCTAGGTTGTGGGTTCGATCGCCAGTTAGGATGCGTATGGGAGGCAAACAATCAATGTTTCTCTCACATTGATGTTTATCTCTCTTTCCCTCTTCTCTCTAAAATCAATTAAAAAAAAAAAGAAGTAGAAGAAGAAACAGGGCCCTGACCCACCTCTCCCCACCCTCATGCTACCTCCCAGTGATGACAGCCTTTAACCAGCTTCTGTTTTTAGTTCTGCTTGTGGTTTTTTTCCTGCATCTCCAAATAGTATGTTTATACTGCTATGTCTTGATCAACAACCTTAGTAGACATTATCTATCCACTTACTTCTAGGGTACATAAAGTTTTAATTTCTGCCCCCCACTCCCTCCCAAGTTTGGAAAGTTTTAGCTATTTTGGTTTCTCTATTACTGTTGTAACTGTAGACAAACCTCTAATTCTTGTTCCATCAACAGTCAATGATACCTCTGACTACCCATTCAGTAAGATGAAGACAGAAGCAGAAAGTCTCTTTCCTCTACCTCTTTACCCTCTGTACCTCCCAAATTCTGTCTACTCTGTAACCACAATTAAGTTTCCCCTGCTTTGTTTATAGGTTGGTTCTAAAAACTGAAAACCAGAAAACAGTGCTTACATGACGGCTATGTAAATATTGTTGCAGAGCTAAGCAGCGCGCCATGATTACATTTCTTCTCAATGGTTCCAATGCCGTGACCCCAGGCCACGGAAAGCAGAATGTTTCAGCATTAAGAACAAATAGAGTCTTCTTTCTCATACTCAGCCAAGTGCTCAAAATAGGGCCACATTTCAGTTTAGTTCCTATTTGGACTATGATTTATCTGCACTATTTTTTTATTTCCCCTGGAGTTTCTGATTATCTTTCTTCTTGTTGGTCTAGAAGAAACACATGCCTTCTTTATCATATTCGGCTTATCCTCATTCTAGATATTTCTTGGAATCCATTCTTCTTGAAAACGTTTTTAGTAGGGTTCATTGATATTCTCTTTTAATGTGGACTAATTGCTTGCTAGGTCAACTGACAATTGGCATCCAGGAATTTCCTGGGTAAATTCTATTATTTCTTCTATTAAAAACTTTCCCCTTTCTGGGATTTCCCCTTAGTTTTGCTGACATGGATGCACTCAAGTAATTCCCTCAGAAAGGAAATATAGGCGTAAACGTCTTTCATTTTTAAATATCTGAAACTGATTTTAGTAGGTGTTCACATTTAAATGCTTGTTTAGTTTGGTATAGAATTCAAGTTTTAAAATAATTTGCTCTCAAAACATTGAAAGATTTTATTTTACTGCATTTTGGCAACTGTGGCTTTGGATTAGAAATCTGGTGCCAGTTGGAGTCTTTTTCTTTATAGGGGAATTATTTTTTGTCTTTGGAACCTCTTGGAATCTTCTGATCCCTGGTGCTCTGAAATTTCACAATGAGTGTGTCTAAGCAGAAGAATTGTTTCTTTATTCTTACTGGGCATTTGGTAGCTCTTTTGTTTTGAACATTCTGAGCCTTTTCTTCTATTTCCTTAATTATTTCACCTTTGTGTTTTCATCATTCTCTGTTTTAAACTCCGGAAAAGTAGATGCCAGGACTTTGGAAGTGATCTTCTGTGAATTTTTCTCTTCATATTTTCTGTCTTATTCTCTTTTTCTTCTATGTTGTGGAATATTTTTCTTAACTTCACATTCTATCATTTCTATTAAACTTTTAATTTTGCAGTCATATTTTTTTTAAATGTCTGAGCACTCTTTCTTGGTTTCTGATTATTCCTTTTTCTTAGCATTCTGTTCTCATTTATACATACAATATCTACCCAAATCTTTCTGGAGTAGGGTGGTCATCTTATTCAGCTGGGGCTGCTGTAACAAAACTATCGTAGACTGGTGACTTAAGGAACATTTCTTTCTCACAGTTCTGGAAGCTAGGAAGTTCAAGATCAAGTGCCATGCCCCACATAAGCATCTCTACAATCCTGATGCCCACCATTTGACATGTAATTCTTATCAAAAAAGTGAAGGAAGTCTAAATGGCCATTAACTTGATCTAAACAAGCTCCCAAAGAATATGGCATCCATGAAAGAGAAAATTAAAAGAACAAAAGGACAGTTGAAGTACTGAGGAAGAAATCACCAAGAAATTGTTTTAAAAAAATGAAGTGATATGAAAAAATAGCAAATAAAGTTTCAAAACATATAATAGAGAACTGAAATGCATAAATATATGTCACAATATATATCTATATACTGTGTATGAGGCCCCTAGAACATAAGAAATGCAAAAAATTCACTGTTAATAACTCATTCTCGAATTGCCCCCCTTAAAAATCAAATTGCCCCCTTGTGGGGCATGTGCCCCACACTGGGAACCACTGCCCTAGACCATATGATAGGGACTAGAACTACAAACCCGTCAAGGAGGTCCTGCCCCCTCTATCATCTGCGCTGCACTCTGTCTCCCAGAAGAGATGATAGCAACCGAGTTTCCATTGCTTTGGTTTGAGTTTAACAGACGTGAATCCCCTGCAAAATGTGTGCTAAGTAAATTCTAATCATGCTAACCCTTGTGCATGGGTTGCAGTTTCCTATTGTCCTCCCAAACCTGAATGTCCCACTCCATGCTCCATCTTTTTTCAAGTGGGCAGTTTGCTTAACGGAGTGATCTGGCAGGGGAGCTCATGCTGGAATACTGTAGTTCTCAATTGGGTTGATGCTACCTCGGGGGCATTTGGAAACCGAAGAGCAGTTTTCTAGGTAGTCACAGTGATTGGGTGATGCTACTGGCATTTAGTGGACCATTGCCAAGGACCACTCTCACAATAAGAAATTGTCTGCATCTCACACAACCTTGTCCTACTGGATAATTACATAGGTGAAAACCTGTTTTTAATCATCTGAGCCTAGAACCATCACACAATTTTGGGAGTGCACTTATTTTGTTTAAAGTTTAACATTCACTTAATTTAAAATACTGTGACCACTGTGTAAATCAAGGGAAGACTTTATTTTGTTTGGTGCTTTACAAAGGACCATTGGGTATTTTGGTGAACACATCACTGACAGCGACACCTCTTAGTTTTGAGTCACCAGTGTAATGTGCCTCAGTCTATACTTGTGGCTGGTGCGTTCATGGGGATTTTATGTGGGTGCAAGTGTCTGAGCACTTTCTCATGCCTCGTAGTGCAGCCATCTGTATATCGAGATACATGTGATTTTTTTTGTGTTCACCTTCCTTGTATATTCTGGCCTACTTTTCTAGGTTTTGGGAGAATGCCAATGAAATTCTATATCCATCTATAGAGATGTTCCTGGTCAAACACATCATCATCAAACAAATTTTCTGAGTGCCAAGATATTGTTAAACAAGAGTAATTTGTTTGAAAGTATGTATGCATGTAGGTTATATTTCCTATGAAGTTCACTTCAGGAAGGTAAGAGGGCATAAGAGGTGTTTGTTTGAAAAAGGATCATCGAGCCTGATGGATCAGAGAACACCCTCTAAAGCATCCATATAGAAGAAGGCACTGTCTGCACAGCAAACCCACAGTACAGTAGTGAATGAGCAAAACAGGCAGGGAAAGTCCTGCCCCAGGCACAGCCTGGCTTAATGACCATGTTGCAGATAATGGTCAGGTTGCTGCTGTATCCTGTGAGCAGCTGCAGGAAATCAGTCTGGCTGTGGGCATGCTTTACTCTGAGTTGCTGGAGTCAACTTTGGCTTTCATTTACAAGAGTTGGCAATTGCATTTAGTATATGACAGATCGACAGAAGCCTTTCCATTTGCAAAGCACCTGGGAAAACCTTCTAATAGGCCTACTACACGATCGACACTTAATGAATATGTAACAGAAGTATAATTTGATTGAAGTAGGATATTCTGACCTATTTTTCTGTGTTTGGGGGATGCTGATGAAATTCTAGACCTCTGGCTGGAATTTCTAACCATAGAAATGTTCCCAGTCAAAACCACATCATCATCATCATCATCATCATCATCATCATCATCATCACCGTCATCAAATAATTTTGCTGAGTGTCGAATTGCTATTCATGGCAACACTAGCTGAGCCTGCTCACCTTGGTAGTGCTGACTATGATCATTACAATTTCTATTATCCAACATTCAATTCATTTATTTAACATTCAAAAAACATCTATCAAGCACCTACTCTGTGCCAGACTGTGCCATGTCTGAACAAGATGTCGTACCTACTCTCCTGGAGTTCACAGATTCAGGGAAGAAATGGATATGAAATAATTATGCAATTATGTGTGCATTTATAGCTGATTTAATTATAAAAAAGGAGAACAATTGCTTGAATACCCCATAAGCACCCGAATTCATCATTTTTTGCCTTCTATCCCCAAACTCCTCCTCTCCAAAAGTCCTGATCTTAGTTATCTGCACTTCTCTCCAACCAATCCCCCAAGTCAGAAAACTAAGTTATCTTAGCAATTGTTTCTTTCACACTTCCCACCCAATTAATCACCAAGTGCTGTTAATTTTACCTCCCAAATGCTTCTGTAATATGTCCCTTCCTTTCTGTCCCCACCACTCCCTTTATCATCAGCCTGGTCACTTGTGACAGTTCTGTGACAAGTCTCCCTGCCTTAAGTCCTGCACTGGTATCGATCAGGGTGCAGGAGCAGAGAACAAAATCCACTCTATCCAGTTTGGGCAGAAGGTGATTTGTTAGAGGGCATTAAACGGCTTATAGAATTGTTGGAGAAGCTGAAGAAACAGGTTGAGCTTTTGAAAATGGCTTTGAGAGCCACACTGCAGAACCTGGATACCAAGGGAATTACTGCCTCTTTTACAATCAAGAAGCTGCTTGCCAAATACAGAGGCTGTGCTTCCGCTGCCAGCTCCAGAACCATGCCTCCACGGCCATGATCGGGATGCCGGCATGACCGGGCACACAGGACAATTAGCAAACAGCTGTGATTAGAAACAACCTTGGTCGTGACACCACTGCAGGAAACCCCCGTAGCTCCATGAGGGACCTGGCCACACAACTAGAAGAGGCCAACCCTCTGCCTCATTTCCACCTTCCAAATCTTGGGAAAACACGTCTGATTGATAAAACCAGAGCACTAGCTGCAGTGGAGTCTTAGAGGTGTGCTATTAGCTTTCTCACCGAGAACTGCAGTATAGGAAGACTGTGCGGGAAGGTTGGAATAGATGTGTGAACCCACCACAGCCACCTGACTCCCTTGACAGTCTCCCCTTACAGATGTATCTGAAACACAAATGTGACCACATCTACCATCTTCTAACATACTTTAAATGGTTCTCCACTGCCCATAAAATAAAGTTCAAGTTCCTTGGCCAGACTTCTCCTTTCCTGCCATATCACCACAGCCATTCACACTTTTAATAGTAGGACCCCATGTCTTTGTGCCCACCATTCTCTCTGTCTGGAGCACTCTTCCCTCTTCACCTGGCTAACTTTTACTCATCCTTCAGATCAGCTCAGGTGCACCAGGAAGCACTTCTAGAACTGTAGGGGTCATGTGCTGCCATTGTAGCTTCCTAGACATGCCTATATCTTGAAATTACCTGCTTACCTCTCTGCCTGTGTCATTAGATATGTGTTCCCTTGGAGCAGCAACTAAGTCTTAATTCATTTTTATATCTTCAATGCCTAACACAGTGCCTGGCCCCAAGTATCCGCTAAATAAAAATTTGTTAAACTGAGAGCAATGGTACTGAACGAAGCATGTCTCAGTTGGGCTCCCCAGGAATCAGACTCTGGGACAGAGTTGACATGCAGGAAATCTTGGGGGAGTGCCTCGGGGATCAGCCTCTGCAGTGGGGAGCAAGTGGAGTGAGCAGTAAAGGAAGCAAGATCAGGCAGAGGGAGACACTGCACGATGACACAGTGGCAATGGACCTCAGCCAACCCTGTAGTGAGCTCTAGGACTAAAGAGCCCCTTTAGAGTTGACCCACCTAGAAGCAAAAGGGCTGGGCCTTTAAATCCCCATGTGAAATAGTCATTGGGTGTGGGGAGAGGGTGTCACCTTGGGCTTAGAGGCTCCTTTCAGTTGAGGGCAATTCCTAGAATGTGACTGTGTCATCCAGGGTTGATCTCAGAAGATCAACCAGGATGAATAGGTGGACGGAAGGATTCAGGGATGGATTGATAGACACACAGATAGCATTTATAGCTGATTTAATTATGAAAAAATATATTTATTTATTGAAGAGATCTGATTTTATGCTATTGTGGGAGCTGGTTACACAGTTTATGTGAAACTACTATGTCTGTCTGGCACTGGAGCCTGAAGTCCCCAGGAAAGGTGGTCAGGAGAGAAGATGGAAGTGGAGTAGAAGAAGCGGGACAAACTAAAACCTGTGAGGCTGAGCTGGAACCAAAAAGGATGGACTGGAACCCATGTCCGTCTCTCTATCCAAGCCGCCGTCTTAGCCGATGAGAATATAAAGAAGCTGGTGCCCTTCATAGGGAGCCAAGAGCTGCCATCCACCAACACTCCCAGTGTCTGAGGAAAAGAGTGCCTCCTACTGAAAGAGGGGACCTGGACAGAGGGCCACCGCGGCCACTCCTAATGCTGTACAAAGAACACCATTCGGCCAGGTTATTCCCTCCAGGGCCTCATTACCTAAGGACCCAGCCTAGGGAAGCAGGTAAATCACAAATAGTCAAAGCATATCAAAAGATGAAATAAAACTAAACTGGTTAACAAATATCTCACATACATTCACATACTGTGAAATGTGAGGTGACATGAAAGAGAATAAGGGACAGAATAAGAAACATCCATGGGCCAGAGGGAATTTTCAAGGGGTTCACAACATTAGAGGTGATAGTGAAAGGGAGATCTAAGCTGCACGGTAAGAACAGGAGATGATAAAAACAGGAGACGATAAAAACACACGTTGTGTTGTTTTAATGGGGAATATGGGAAGTGGGGTTGGGAGGATGAAAGTCTGAGAAACACTAATTTAAAAACAGCATATTGGGCCAGGTAGCTGTACATTTCTAGGGGAACTCTGAGAAATCTGTTTATTCATCTTTTTTTCCTAGCTCTTCCTACTCCTCAGACATTGTCTTGGTTGTCTTAGTTAAGGATGTCCTTGCCCATGGCAGACATCAGTAATCAATCACAGCATTCTCTCCTGATGTGCCTAAAAGCAATCTCAGAATCCTTCTTAGCACAGCTTTCCACATAACCATACCAATTGATTGGATGGAACTTAATAGTCATCCCTACCCATAATCCATTCCATTCATTAACTTACCATTGCCCCTAAAAGTACCCTTTTATCACATCACCTTTCTGCATCCCTGGCTTTACATTAGGAGTGAGTGAAAGTATTGGAGTCTGTTAATCCTGTTTCTCCACCTACTTCACCACAGCACAATCCTGCTTCTCAGGGTTAGGACTAGTGAGAGCACAGGCAGACATGGGGGAATAAACCCACCTGCCATTTTTTGAATGAAAATTGTTTTTGAGAAGTTGACATTGGAAATAAATTGGGGTAAAGAAAAAAATAAAATGTGCAAAAATAACAGGGAAGCTTGTTTTCATTAGTAACAATTGTAAAGAATATATATTTAGAGTTGTACCTTGCTTTCAGCAATGGATAGATATGAATTGAATTTTTAAAATCAACCTATTGGTTTAGATGATCATTTCAGAAACCTTGGTCTCTGATTTATTACCTTAATATTTTAACAATACATTAATAGTGCATTGCTCTGGCCTTACTTCCCAATTAATTTTCTGTAAGCAAGCATTTAAATGCTAAGGAATCTCTTTGTAAGGTAAATGATTCCATTGTAGTACAAATAAGCCCCTCAGTTTATTTAATACTATTGAATTCATGCACCAGTGGGGTCCCTTGGCCTGGCCTGTGGGATCGGGCCAAAATGGGCTCTCTAACATCCCCTGAGGGGTTCCGGATTGCAAGAGGGTGCAGGCCAGGCCGAGGGACCCCATTGGGCCAGGGAGAGACGCGGGAGGTTGGCCAGTCGGGGAGGGACTGCAGGAGGGCTCCAGGACGTGTCCAGCTTGTCTCACTCAGTCCTGATCGGCTGGACCCCAGCAGCAAGCTAACCTACTGGTCAGAGCATCTGCCCCCTGGTGGTCAATGCACATCATTGCAAGCAGTTGAGCGGCCTTAACATATCATTAGCATATTACGCTTTGATTGGTTGAACAGCCGACTGGTTGATGGGACACTTAGCATATTAGGCTTTTATTATATAGGATTAATAGTACCTGCTGCTATTATGGACATTTATTTTTTTCAAAACACTACCATACTTAAATGTATTTGATCATCCAAATAATCTGTAAGGTAAGTGTAGAGCTGCTGTTACTGTACTCTCTGAAGAAGAAACAGGAAGTGTGTATTATAAGTGCTTTGCTCAATTAAGTTCACATGGCTAGTTATTGATGGTTACAACTTGGTCCCATGTCATCTGACTTGTGGCCTAAGCAGATTGTGTTTTCTACGGGAGTATGCTATGGCAGTTTACATGTCTGCTTGTTTATTTTCTTAAGGTGTCATCAGCTGTTTCAGATTATCTGAATTGAAGTATATTCCAAAGTGATCTGCTTGCAGAGGAAGTGAACTATGGTTTATTCAGTGATTCTCAATCTTTGGTGTTCATCAGACTTATCTGAGATGCTTCTTTCAAATGCTAGTGCTGGGTCCCCCCTCAGACCTCTCAAATCTGAATCACAGGGACAATGGGAGGAAAGGCATCTGCTTTTTAACAGTTTTTCCTTAATCCTAAAAGTTACCAATGTTTGAGAACTGGAATTGCTAAGAGCTGCCATCTAGTTGACTACCTTCCTTCAGATGAGCACACATGATAATCAGTAGCCAAACTCAGAAAGGTAAGGTGCAGTCATCAGCTACAGATTATACTAAATATGCCATCACTTTGTCTGTGAAAGCATAGTGATCCAAAGGACCAAAAGGATTTGTATTACAGCACTGTTTGCCACCAAAAAAACATGAAACAGCTTTTCTCTCTGACCTTCGATACACATCAAGGGGAAAAAAGACATAATTCTCCTGGGTCGTTCTTAAGACCTTTAGGTAGTAGGTTCTGTTAGCATTTGAGGAAGGTCTTAGGTGTCAACTTTTGGGAAAACCAGAAGTTCAGTGTGCAGGAACAATGCCATGAGCTCGCCAACATTTTCTCATCTTCCTGGCAGCATCACTAGGCTAATTTGCCATCTTCCTGCCTGGGATGGGGCCATGGGAGGGGATCCCACCATGGACTATGGAAGGAAGTGTGGTGTGTTACTCAGGTATTGAAAGCAGAGCTGCTGTCTTCATGTGATCTCTTTTCCTTCATCTGCTGGATGCAGAGGACACATTGGAGAGCACCCAGCTTTGGGGCCAATGCCAGAGACACAAGGTGGAAGGAGCCTGGATCCCTAAATGACTAGGTGGAGCAAAGCTCACCACCTTGCCCTTATCCCTGAGCCTCCAACCCACATTGGGCTGTGATGTCAGTGAGGCTAGAGGAAAAGAAATTTTGGAGGCTAAGTCATCACTGAACATCGGGTTGTTGTCATAGCAGATTGTTTGCCCTGACCAGCATGGACAGAGCCTCCAGGGTTTCCTTCTCCATCTTCTCCCCAGCCAATAAATAGGATAAGTGATACTGGTGCTAGGGTCCAGCTCTGCCCTTTATGGTTGTGAATAGCCATGGCCTCCATGGAGGCAATCTTACAACCAGAAGGTCACATTTTTACTCTCTTATGCCCACTTTCCTCCCCATCCCTTTCAGCTCTTAGAAATTAATTCCTCCCTCTTACCCTCCCCACTCCATGGAACCTACACTAGTTTCTAGTCTTTGGAAGCTGGCCTGTTGGGATAAGTCTCCCAGGGTTACCCTGTCATTCTCAGAAGCTATCTTCAGCCCCTAGATGGCCTGAAAGGAAGTCTCCGCAGGCCAAAAATCTATCACCAACTGTTGGTGAAAAATGTACTTGGGAAGTTGTTCTTATGTTAACCCAAACATTGCCTTCTCTGGAGCTTTTGGGTGAGCTGTGGAAGGGAATGTGCTTGGTGGGCATACAGGGCAGAGAAAAATGCCTCAGACTTCATCACTAACGAGCTGTGTGACATTGAGTGAGTTAATTAACCTTTCTGGGCCTTAATTGTTACATCTGTAAAATAGGAATTGTATCTACCTCATGGGTCTGTTGTGCGGATTAAAAGAAACAATGCCTGCAAAGGGCTTAGTGCCTGGCCCTTAGCAAGTGTCAATAAACAGCTGTTGAGGTGGTAATTGTGCTTGTGGTTGTTACGATAACAGTTGGGTTTCTTCAGGTGACTTGGTGACTGTCTAACTGCTCTGCAGCAAGACCTTGTCCCCAACTACAACTGTCTAGATTTTTAGAGATAGAGGGACCTTTGAGAAAGCCCTTGTGCAAAGGTGAGGGACCTATGGCCCAGAGAGGTGAAAGGGCATGCCTAAGTGATTTGATGGTATCAGCACCAGAAGCAGGGCTTCTACCCAATATTCTTCTGGCCACCCCCACCCCTTCCACCGGGCTTTTCCTATAACCCTCAGTTTCTGAAACTGGAATTCCTGGATTCAAATCTGCTTCTGCCAATGACCAACAGTATAGTCATAGGAAAGATCCTTTACCACAACGTGTCCCAATGTGTCTCGTCTGCAGAGTAGGAGGAATCTAGCTTGTGCCTCATATTGTTTTGAAGAGGACTGACGGGAACAGTCTCTGGTTCACATAAAGCCCTCAGTACGTGTCAACTGTGCTTAGCAATCCAAGCCCAGGAGAGGCGGGCTGAGCCTGCCCTCTCCTCTAGAACACACAGCTTCAGGCCGCCCCAGACCACAGCTCTGCTGACTGCTGCTCCACAGGCCAAGGCTGACCCCTAACCTCAGAGTCTTTAGCATTTCTAGCAAGTTTTCCCTAGCAGCTCTGCTGAGTGGCACAGCCTAATCCTGCCTGCCAGCTTTACAAAATCAATCTGAAATGACCCCTTGAGGGTGACCCACCAGGATTAGCAGTCATTTCTGATGGAAGAGAACATAAAGACACAGAGAGAGTGAGTCCCGTGTCTCCTTGAATGTGCTGAGTTAGAGACAAAAACCTGGTCAGGGTTGAGCCCTCCTGGGCCCTGCTCTGGAGCCTAGGGGCGGTTGGCGTGAACCCCACTCCCTCACACTTCCACCCCTGGACACCCTGAGGAGCTGGGGCCCAGAACTCCAAGCTGGACTCCGCAGGACCTCACGTTGCTTTGACTTGTCACAGACAATGTGCTGCAGTCAAAACGCTGCAGTGGAGTCTGCAGAACTCAGTCAGCAGAAAACCCTCCCGCCTGCACGGAACACCATGGAGAGAGGTGGAGTGGAGGAGAGGGAAAACCCTTCCCAAACACTCTCCAACCCTATGTGATAAGGACAAGAAGAAAGGCGCTAGTGGTAAGGCCACTGCTAGACTCCCCCGCGGCCTGGATTTGATCCTGGCACAGGCAGACTGGAGGTTTCTGCCTACTGTGCCCAAGTCACAAACGCAACCACAAGTGGCCACAGAACTGGATTTTCCTAAAGAGGAAACCAGCAACCTCATTTGTCATGGCTCTTGCTTTGGCCCTATTGCCTGGCTCCTTCTCTCCCAATTTGCTGATCAAGTTTCCACTCCAATCACTGGTGTGACCCCTTCAGAGAAGGTGCCTGGGGTCCTACCCAGGACTACAAATCTCTAGCTGTCCTGCTCCATGTTTCCCTCTCTCTCTCAGATTCAACTTTTGCAAAGGGGTTGTCCACCTCTTTCGGTAGCTAAATGAGAAAAGTCCTTACCTGAGCTCCCCACCCCTCCCTGCCCCAGTCAGGGCTGCCCCCCAAGAAGAGGAGACAGAGCTTCTGAGCAGCACCTTGCAGATGGCTCTAGCAGAGGGACCTGTGTGGGCCAGGACAGAGTCATCAAAGATGTTGATGATAACAGTCAGGGGGCACATCTCAGGGCCCCTGGGCGCTGAGACCAAACTGTTGGGCTGAAGAGACAAAATGTAAATCTTGCTCTTTTCAATCTCGTCAGTTCGTCTTGCTCAAACGGAATTTCAGTCTTACAGAAACAACCCCAAACTCCACCCTAAAGTGGCTGCCTCCTGCTTTCCCTGCCTTGGAAAGTAATATGTATTGGAGGCTGAGGTCACAGGCTCAAGGGTAGCCCTTTACCCTTTACCGGGTACACGATGCATGGGACTTGACCTGGTGACCCCCATCTCCTGCCCCTTCCCATCCCCGTCAGTGAGATAGGATTAGGATTGTGGTTAGCAATAATATTAAGCCACGTGGCCAGCACATCAAATTAATTCCTGGGCTTCCTTGGCAACTACAAAGCCGTCTCGGAGGAGGCCCTGGATAGGCAGCCTCGGGATGTGATCTGCAGAGCAAGCTGCCGCCTGGCATCGCTCAGCACTGCGCATTGTGGGTGATTTGTAAAGGTGAAGGGGAAAGGCCTACGACAACTCCAGATTGTCTCGGTTTGTTAGCAAAGACGAGATAAGGTAAACCTTCTCTCTATAAAATTCAATTAAATTTTTTTATCCCTGGCTGATTCATTTAGCCTTATTTATCACAGAGGCTGAGACTTCAAATCTCAGTGGGTGGTGCTCCCTCACAGCGATGTTGTTGCACAATGAGGAAACAAGCAGTCCTGCCCAAGGTCACCCATCAGTCACGTGGCACCCAGAGCCACTTCTCTAGAGAGCAGGAGCAGGCTCCTCTGAGTCACTCCTCCTCCCTGGTCTCTGCTAGCTCACTCTGGCAACAGGGCCAGCTTTCTGCTCTGTGATCCCATCTTTCTTCCCTGGTCAACTGTCTAGTTGAAGACACCACGCCACGCTCTCCCCACCCCCACCCCCGCCATTCTCTTATAATAAAGGATTTCTGCAATTGGAAAGCTAGAGTCTTGGTCCATATCATATTGTAGCATAGAACCATTTGCCCAAGGTGGCCAGATGCTAAAGACATTAGTCAATTAAGTCTTTAGAACACACTCATCACTGCTTCCTCTCGCTGGCCAAGACAGAAAAATATGGTGCATCCAGTCCAGGCCAAAGGAAAACACACTGGAGAAGAAAATGCCACCATTCCTCGCATTCAGCACCTGAGCCTTCTCAGAAAGGGCAGGACTCTGGATTTAGGTGTCTTGAGAGTAGGGCTGGCTTGGGGCCCAAGGGAGTAGCCTGGACTCAATTCAGAAGATCTGAAAACAGGCCAGCAGCAAAGGCCCTTTCCAGCTGTGTGACTTTGGGCAAGCACCCTAACTCCTTTGAGCCTCAGTTTCTGCATCTGAAGAATGAAGCTCTTATGCCTACAGCGTAGGGTTGCTGGAAGAACTAGCTAGAGGAATTTATATGAAAGTTTAGAACTATAGAGGTGTTTGCACCCACTGAGTCACAAGGGCCTCAGGGGGTGAGGGGACAGGTGACTTGCTGAGTCTTCCCTTCAGATTCCCTGGGTACAGCTAAGAAGCAGCAGAAGTTAACTGAAAACTCTAGAACAGTCCAGAGCGAGTGGTCTCATCTTTAGATGGGGATGTGGCAAACTTTTGGCCCCTTCCTTTAGAAAATGACAGAAACTCTTTATGCATCTTAAAAAGAATAACTTTCTAAGGTAGATTGAGTTAAGTTTCAAATTTGTTCCTCCAAATTCAGCTTTTTAAAGCCTAATTTCTGAAGCTGATTTCTCTCCCTGGAGTAAGCTGAAC
Source organism: Cnephaeus nilssonii (assembly GCF_951640355.1). NCBI lineage: Eukaryota > Metazoa > Chordata > Mammalia > Chiroptera > Vespertilionidae > Cnephaeus > Cnephaeus nilssonii. The sequence continues at coordinate 52,422,116 of NC_137076.1, read as the reverse complement.
ATGCTCCCATGTCTCCTTTTCACTGCTTCGATGCCCCTCCCTCCGTGGACAGCTGCATGCCATCCACGGCTCACACAAACAGTCTGCCCTGAGAGTCTGAGCACGCTTTCAAAGGTGTGCTAAATGAGAAATGTGCAATTTAGGCAAAGCATTCACATGTTTGAATGAAGGACAGGAACTGTTGAAGCTGCCACCATTGACAGGAAATTGATGTCGCCTTTGCTATTTAGCTGGCAGAAATTAGTTCTCAAAGAGCAGCCATAGCAAAAGGGACAGGGGGCATGTGGCTGGAGGAAGAAAGTGAATTCTCTCAAGTTTTCCCTTGTCCTCTGCACTTCCCTGGTGTAGCCCTTTGGGTAGTTTGCTGGTTATGCTTAGTAAATCTGACCCAACTTCCAATGCAGAGGGTAACAGAGGCAAGAACAAAGGCAGGCGAGGGACACCCGGCGGAGACCCAGGTCTCTCAGGAGACTCTGAGACCTGAGAACAGCATGAACATTTCTTGAGAAGAAGGGTTTAGAGAGGAGAGGTGGCCCGTGACTACTGGCAGGGCAGACCCCCTTCGCTAGTATTAGGGCATCAGTCCCAGCCACACTTGGCCAGGAACAAAGCAGAATCAGGGTTGGAAAAAGGCCCATGGCACAGCCTGCAACCCCCTTTGTCTCATAGGCCCCGTCCTGGGACAGGAGGAGGGCTCAGGGACCTAAAATATGTATATAATTTCAGGGGATAACAATGCCTGGAGCTGCAGATTAAGAGCTCTACTTCAATTATCTCCAAAGGCAGGGAGGGGCCTACATATCTGGCACCTGTCCTTGGACCAGGAAAACATTTGTACAGCATTTTAGTAAAGGCAGTGATTATCCACACACACACTCCCTTCACTTGGGCAGGCTGATTGACCTCTTCGATGCTTGTCTCTTCTGTTTAGGGAAACAATGCTTTTACTGGTAATGGGAACTTCATCTATAAAAGAATGGATACAGACAATGGGGTGTGTGTGCCTATGTAAGTGCACAAGTGTGTGGGGGGAGGCATCAAGATAAAAACAATTACTCCTTTCGCCCATCAGATAACCATGAAATCTGATGAAAACTGGTTTTCCTTTGATTTGGGGCTTTAAAAATAAAAATATAAACTATACTTTCACACACTACTCCTTAAAAGCTCTCCAAATGGTCCTATGCTGCACATTCACATCAGCACATCCACACATACGTCGCACACCTACCATAAGGTAGTGCCTTTTTCTTGAAGGTTAGCTCCCAAATGAGCTATAGAAAATCATTCATGAAATGCCTAAAGGAGCTGGGATTTCTGGGCTAGAGAAAAGGGCTGCCTAGTGATTTCTTACCTGTCCCTACACTACTTTCCAGTTAGTTGGCTATAAAACTCATGAAAGTTAGGGAATTCCAGGGCTGATGGCACCTGTGTTGGTACTGGTGCTCAGAACAAGAGAAAGCTGAGGAAGAATGACCAGATCTGTAGGGAAAGGCAGATACGAAGTGCCAGGCAGACAGGGTGGAAGAGAGAGCCCTCTGTACCTATGGCCTGCTAGGGAGGTTCTCTACCAAGACAGTGTCAACAGTTCCTCCGGCTGCGGCTGTGTGCACATGCTGCTCTCCCGTTGGGGGTGGGATCCTTTGCAGCCCAGCTCACGGTGTGATTTACTTTGACCAGTAGCATGTGTGAGAGTGAGGCCGTGTGACTTCCAGGACAGGGCTTCAGAGGCAATTTCTGTTTCCATCCATTGGAAATCAATCACCGTGTAAAGATGTGTGGCCTAGGTTACTGAACGACAAAGACCATGGACTAGAGAGAGTCTATGTGACAGGAAACTGAAGGGCCCTAGCCCACAGCCACACCAAGCCAAGATATGTGAGGAAGGCGGTCTCAGGTCCCCAGCCCTCATCCAGTGGATACCATGAGTAGGGAGAGGTCCAGCCACACTAGCCGGTCCATGTGTGAGTCAGTGCAGCTGAAGCCCCGACACTGCAGAACAGAGACGAGCCGTCCATGCTAAGCCCTGACCTACAAAGGCATGAGAAAAGAAAGTGGCAGCTGTTCTCAGCCACTAGCTTTAGGGGTCGTTTGTTATGCAGCAGGAGACACCTGCTACCCAATATCCCCTCCTCTTTCTTCTTCACCAGCAGAAACCAGATTGCACTCCAGGGAGCAGTATGTCTACTTAAAGAAAAATAGCTTCCTTGCCCTGGCTGGCATGGCTCAGTGATTAAGGCTTCGTCCCACACACTGAAGGGTCCTGGGTTCAATTCATAGGCGAGGGCACATGCTTGGGTTGCAGGTTCGATCCCCGGTCCTGGTCAGGGCATGTCCAGGAGGCAACCAATCAATGTGTCCCTCTCACATCGATGTTTGTCTCTTCCTCTCTCCCCACTCCTTTTTTCCATCCCTCCCACTCTCTCTGAAAATCATTGGAAAAGATATCCTCAGGTAAGGATTAACAAAAATAAAACAAAACAAAAATAGCTTCCTCAACTTCCTTTCAGTTGACCTTTCTTTCATATTTCTGATGAAACTCTGGCCAAGGAGAAGTCATGGGGTAGAACCTCTGGCAGAGCTTTCCGGAAGGTTAAATGTGTCCAACATTCCTTTTCACTTTAACTTTTGCCCCTTTACCCACTTCTTCCAAACTGGAACACAGACTCCATGCCTAGATGCACAGCAGCCACATTGCAACCATGAGGATAAAAGTCCCACCTCTGAATTCCTAATGACATGGATGACTGCCTACTTTGGAAATTATTTCATGAGAAAAATAAGCTTTTTGATCATTTAAGCCAGTATTACCGATTGTTCTGTTTGTTTTGTTTACTCAAGTAAAACACATTTGTGACTTACAAGTTATAAATTCCAGGTCCTCCTGAGACCCAGCTGCATTTCTGCCCTTGGATTCTGTGAGATACCCTTGTATCTTAATAATTACCCAGCTTGAGTAGGTTTCTGTTGACGGCAATTAAGCAATCCCTTGTCAAGACAAGGATGCCAAAGTTAAGGGTACAAAGGAATAGTTTTGCAAGATTGATGTTCTCTCTCACTGATGACAAGGCCAGGTACCCTTTTTCAGTAGCAGAAGGGGTTAGGACTATGACCTACCCAGGTGGCAAGCCCCTGGATAGATTGCCAGGGGTTTTGAACAACTTTCATTCTTGGAAATGGTTTGAGCAGAGTAGGCAGCTGCCTTGAGGGTTTTGGTTAGCTGGGTATGGCCCTCCCTGTAGGCAAGGGCACCAAAGAGCTAACCTGGGATGTGTGAGATGCAGTGCCTTTGTGTAATCCAACAGGCAGGTCAAGCAAAGAGTGAAAGGCATGCCTTAGCCCTCTGTTGGCACGCTGGTGAGGCTTCAAAGGAGAAACCACCAAGCAAAAAGGAGCACTGGGCATGGTCCTTTTATTTATTTATTTATTTGGGGGGCATTCTTTGTCCATGGGCTTCAGTGCTCTGCTTAATGGCATAGAACAGAATCGGCCCACTGACATTCATTAGTTCTGGTTTCTTGGAAGCATCTCCATAAAACACCCATCGGTAGGTGTCCTCTACCCTGCCTTGTGGAAGCAGGGTATATAGCTTTTATATCTGACTGCTCTTGTCACCTGCAGGGGAGGTTGAACCTGGGTGAGACCAGTCAGCTCGGCTGCAGGACATGCAGAGATCCTGAAGGCTCTAGGTCTCCAGCGGGCACCACAGCAGCTCTCCTGCCTGCCGTGCTTAGGGGAGGCCTTCCTAAAACCCAGAGCCAGTGCCCACCCAAAGAGGCTGGGGGAGCCCACGTTGCTGCTGCTCCCCAGGTGCAGAGGACACTGCTCCCTGCGGTCCTCCTGGCAAGATTTTCCAGTTTAGAAGAGGCCTCCAGGGAGAGGGTGTTCATTTCCTCACAGAACAGCACAGAGCCTTCCTCTTTGATACAACCACCAGCTTCCCTCTAATAGAACTATTGATATTTAAATGTCATCTCAGAGATAGCAGACATTCTTAACTTCTTAGTTATTTGGGGGAAGAGAGGTGAAGGGAAGATGAGAAGTAGAAAAATTGATAGTTCTGTTTAAAATGCGTTATGTAAAAGCGTTTTCTGAAAAATGCTGCTTTGTTGCTACCCAGCACTGGACCCCAAAGAGAAAATTGCATCCTGATAGAAAACTAGGAATTCATTTCTGAGCACTAAATTGTAGACATTTATCTGGAAAGATGCTCGGCATGTATTTTTAAGTAAAAAAATATATATGGGTTACAAGACTGTGCATAGAATGATCTTAATTTTGCTTAATTAGAGAGAAGGAAGCAAGAGAGAAAGGAGGATGAGAAATCATTTTAAACATGCATTTATATATTTCCAAAAGAGACTGGAAACTTGAAATATAAAAAATCACTATAGTATTTACTAGGTATGGAACTACCTGTGATTTTTAAATTTCTTTTACTTGTCTATTTTTCAGATTTTCTCTAATAAGTGTGTATTACTTTAATGTTACTAAAGGTGTTATTTTAGCTGACATTAATCTCTTATGCAATTTCTAAAAACCTTATATTGTTTGTTTCTTAACACATACATAGGTTGGTGGCTTATTTTCTACCTATAGCTAGTCATGCTTTTGCTAATGAAGGAGGCAAAGAATGGAATTGATAAACTAAAGCACAACAAGAATTCAAAAATATTGCCTTAGGACCTTGTTTTCCATCCTCCAACACTATTTGTAAGTTTCCAGTTGAATTTACCATGCGTCTATTACTAGTATTGTCCTTCATTCATTCAACAAATATTTTGAATGTATCTACTATGGTTGGTAAACTGGAGAGGAACTGGCTAAGAAAGACACAGTTTCTCTGGGGTTTACTCAGGATGGGTAAGGTCCACCCTGAAAACCAGCCTCCACTGCTGGTCAGAGGTTTCTGAAGGGCAGGACGAATGGCCTGAGACCGTATATCAGCTCAGGGGAAAGGGTGCTGGGATCTAACAGTAGTAGTGCTACCAAGGCTGTAGGAAGGAAAAATGGGGACAGATGAGCTGAAGATTGGCCATTCCTGGCTGATGTTGAGATCAGGGCAAGAAAGAAACTCAGGAAAGCAGCAAAAGAAGAGGAGCAAAGAAATCTGATTAACCTATAAGAAATAATGGTCCTTTGCTTAGGAGAGAGCCAGCCCTTGTCCTGTCCCCATTCCACCCTAATGCGGCTGGTTTTCCCAACTGCTTTTTCTACGCACTGCAGTTCCACACAGGAAGCTGAGATGATCTGGCGAAAGTATCTGCCCCTTCCCATGTCTCCTTTTCTCCCATGTCTCCATCCAAAGGCAGCATCTTCAGCAGCAATGACTGTACCAGGACCTGGATCCACTGCATCCTCACTAGCATCCTACCTGTACATAGGATAGTACAGACACCCACTGGAATCTTGTTTCTTTTCCACTCAGGAACGCCAAGATCAAGGTTAAGTACTCCATTTTGACAAAAATAAAATAAATTTGAAAATACTGGAGATATGTGGTCTGCTGGTTCCCACGTCTACATCCACAACCATTTACAAATCTTTCTAATGTTTTGTCAGGTTCTGCATTCAATACCTTATAGTCACAGAAAGCTGCCCATAATGGTTATTTATGTGCTTGGCGAGTTTATTTCCCGCATTCTACTAGGGCCATTTATTTCCACGGGAGGGTGATACATACAATATTGGTTTTCATGAGGTGCTGCATTGACATTTTGTACTGCAGGAGCGATGGTAGCTGAGGAAGGCAGAACACATTCAAGGGTGCCCAGCCTAGGGATGGATCTGAGCTGAGGAGACTGATCTTTCTCTCATCCTTTATCCATGCCCTCTCCTTAAGCTGGTGTGTTGCTGTTGTTTTGGAAAATTCCCAGCATTGGGTGTTTTTGTTTTGTTTTTTTAGCATTTGCATTTCTGAGAGTGGGGTCCCAGGAGTATCTAATTTAGAGAGCAACTTCCCCTCAGCTCTATGCTTGACTCATCTCAGCCCTGCAACACCAGAGCCTGACAGGAGGGACAGTTAGCAAAGGGAAGCCCAGGCATGAATTAACTCAGTGACTTAAAGAATTCCTTGGCAAAAGTGCAAATGCCACAGAGCTCAGAAGAATTTAGAGAGGCAAAACCTCTCTCAAATTTGGGACACACCCAACTGGATGAATTCTCCCTCAGCCAGCTTCTTTAACATGAAAAGCCGGGGTGCAGGAGGAAAAGGGAGAATTTTCTTTCAGAGTAAATAAATAGTGTAGGTTAATGTTTGATGGGTTGTGTGAAATCCCCAGAAGTCTCAGGGCATTAAACAGCACAGTAGATTAAACGACACCAATTACCATTATATTACCATGAGAGAATGATTAAAGTATAAACCAGCACAAGGCATTTGAGTGATCTACACAACTCAATCAGCAAAGCAACCACACCATGCGATGCTTTAGAAGCTAATAGAGAAGCCCCCCTGCATGTCAAGTAGCAAAATGTCTAAGGTGCAATGCAACCTGCAACAGGAGCTCAGGTACTCTCAGGCCCCACAGGTATATATCAATCCCTAAAAATTAACGCGATGGTATCCTAATAACTTACAGTGGAATAGTTCTTGGCAGACACTCAATAGAGTAGTTTTCATTAAAAAGTTGACACATTTTATTGCAGAGCATTTCTCCTCCAATGCTAATTCATCATAAGGATAGAAGACTCGCAACAGGGAAATATCATTATTATTAATAAGCATTTATTATGTCCCCACAGAGTGCGACTTGCTGAAGAAGATATAGACGTAGAGGGAGACTCTACATCCAACTAAATGAATACCTAACTAAAGAATATTAACAAAAGTTATGTGTGAGGCTGGTTGTGTGGGTATATGGAGCAAGTGCTGGTTATGGAAAACCCAGCAGGCTTTCCAGGGACTGAAGGGAGAATGACCCTGAACATGTACCTTCAGTTGATGATGCCAGTGAACGAGATGATGTACCCTCCCAGCTTACTCTCATACTTACTTATATCCCTTACACTAAGATGTTCCCATCCTAGTCCTGCAGGAATAGAATTAGAAATATGTAGATTTTTTTCCTGTGTAGGCAGTTATTTCTAGGATGGTCTCTGTGGGCCAACCTGTCCTGGTAACATTTCCTATGGAAACTGTGAATGTCTCTGCCTCAGTAGAGAGTCCTGACATTACCCGGGTAAACAAGAACACTGTGGCATCATTGTGTTCTTTCCATCTTTTAACTTCCTCAGTCAAACACAACTCCTGATAAAGAGCCACCTATCACTCTGCACAATTCCTCTGACCTACTTTGACCAAACGAAACAACATCCATGTGTGAAGTGGGTCCCCTCCCCTCCCCCCCCCCCCCCCCCGACAGACCAGGCAAATCCTGTTCAGAGGAGATGCCAGTGCGCACTGAAGTTTCTCCATATTTTCCATGCTGTAACCTGTGGTCACTCTTGTAAATTAGGGATGATTTGGTCTAGGTAGACATTCCCTCTGGGACACTTTTTCCCATTCTGCCTATGCTCCAGTGTTCCTCCTCAGCTGTCTCAGATGATTCCTGCCCAGGGAGAATGGCTTGGTACAGAGAATATGGATTTTGATAAGTTATGTAGGTCAGGCTCTGCTACTTACCAGCTGTGTGGCATTGGGCAAGTTACTTTACCTGCCTGAATCTAGTTCCCCTATATGTGAAAAAAACACCATAATAATTCCTCCCTCAAAGCGTAGTTATAGTCATTACAGGAGATAATAATACATGTCAAGTTTTGGACATGTAATTGATGAGTGAGGTCAGTCACCAATATCTTGCTTCTATGATAATCCTGAGACCTAGCACCTGGTTGCCTTATGCTCATGTGACTTCATCACAATCAATTATTGAGTTTGTCTTTAAATTTAGGATGCAACAGTTTATAGTATATAAAGGATAGGGGTACAAAATGAAAACATATCACTTTTATGTCTCCATTTCAAAATATTGGTAAACTCTGTTTAACTATATATTAGAAAATGTGAGTTCTGAAGTGGGCTGAGAGTTTGACTATGACATTTCCTTAACAGACATTAATTTCAATATTGAAATTATGCTGAAAAAATGGTATTTTCTAATATTACAAAGAAAATAATATTTTTATGCTATTTATGGCCAGTGGGGGTGTGTGTGTGTGTGATTTTTAACCGTTTCGTCAAGCTTTAGTGTACATGGGAATCACCCTGGTATTCCCAGTGGGTGCTGCTACCAATCTGCATTGCAGGATTCTGATATAGGAGAACCATGCATTGACAAACACCAACTCAGAACCATGGTTAGCAAAGAGACCACCAACAGAACCCAGCTGCCTAAAAACATCTCTTTTCTCCTTTTTCCCCTCATTTACCTCCTTCTTCCTTCTCATCTTCCTCCCCTTCCTGTATGTCTGTCTCAGTCTATCTGTTTGTCTGTCTGTCTGCCTCAGTACGGCTGAGACTTGAGCCTGAAGAAGAAATGAATATATTCATTGTTTCCCTCATGTCAACAGTCAAGGTGGGAGTAGAGGGTAAAGAAGAAGTATTACTGAGCAGCACTTGCTGCATGAGAAACCCTGCAGCAATCAAAGATTCCTTTTCGGAAGAAAAGTTAAAATCTGCAGCAGCAGGAAATCTCCAAAAGTTAACTGTTTGGTGAAATTCCTACAGTCCCAATCAAGCGTGGGAGGTAAGCATCTAAGAGGAAAAGAAGATAAATAAACCCCAGTTCAACTCAGGCCAGCCACAGAAGAGTTAGCGATTATTGAAGAGGTACCCGAAAGTTACATAAGCATTGATATGTCTCCAAAATGGTGGTTTTCAGACTTTTAAAAGCTATGTGTATTGGTCATATAGGCTGCATTATAATGCAATGACAAATCAACCCTGACATTTCAGTGACTTAAAACAACAAAGAAGTATTTTGAGCTCATGCTGAATATTTAGGGTTGGCTGAATGCTCATATCTGAGTTGCCCTTATCATCCTCACCTGGGGACCCACGTTTATAGAGTATCCACTACCTGAAACATCACCAGTAACCAGTCATCTCAGTCGGCTTGGGCTGCATACCAAAATGAAATACCATAATCAGGGTGGCTTAAACACCAATTTTATTTCTCACAGTTCTGGAGGCTGGAAGTTCAAGATCAAGGTGCTGACCAATCCAGTGTCTAGTGAGAGTCCTCTTCTTGGCTCATAGATGTCTGTCTTTTTGCTGCACCCTCACATAGCCTAGAGCAGTGGTCGGCAAACTCATTAGTCAACAGAGCGACAAACCGTGGCTCGCGAGCCGCATGTGGCTCGCGAGCCGCAGTTTGCCGACCACTGGCCTAGAGTAAGGCGACACACAAGCTCTCTCTCATCTCCTCTCGTAAGAACATTAATCCCAACATATGGGCTCCAGCCTCATGGTTTAACTATCTCTCATTGGCCCCCTCTCCAGACAGCTTCGCACTGAGGATTAGGGATTGAACATGATTGAATTTTGGGAGGACACAAACATGCAGACTATAACACCAAAACAGAGGCAACAGGAAGCGGTGGGGGTGGCCTGGAGGTTTTGCATTGGAAAGCAAATGCTCCAGAACAGAATGGCATCGTCATCAGCCAGAATTAGTCCGATGGCTCTACCCAGTCATTGGAAAGTTAAGAAGTACAACTCTATCACGTGTCTGGGGAGAACCAGAATATTTGGTGGACAGCACTAATGACACTTATAATGGAACCTTTTTTTATTCCAATACAGTAGGCTGCAAGACCCCACAATCTGAGATATGCAGTAGAAGCTGCTCTGATTAAAGCCAGGGGCATGAGGTTGGGGTTCAACCCTCCTGTTCTCCCCAGTGGTCCCTGACGGGTCTCTGAAAACCCAGAATTCCTGGGAACAGTTAGACACCCACTGCTCTAAAGCATGCACTGAACTGTGAATCTTATTTGAATCCTGTTCTCTATTTATTGATGATTAATTATTTTAATAAATGATTTTATTTTAGTGGGAAAAGTATAGGTAAATGGAAAAATACTGCTCAATGGCAAGCCTTGCTGTTTGAACAGGGTGGCTATAAACAAAGCATTGTTTTTTTAACATATCATAAATGCAGACAAAAATGCTTATGAAAAATAAACATATCTAAGAATAGCCTCTGGATGTTATGCTCAGCCCAATCAAATGAAGCAAACACAAAAGTCAGTATTAAAAAGCGTACCATGCTACAACACAGGCGAACCTTGAGGACATTATGCTAAGCTAACCAGACCCAAAAAGACTAATACTCTAGGATTCCACTACATGAGGTCTCTAGAGTAGTCAATTCATAGGTGCTAGAGGGAGGGGAGAATGGAGGGTTGTTGTTCAATGGGTACAAAGTTTTGATTTTATAAGATGGAAAAGTTCAGGTGATTGGTTGCACAACTCTGTATATACTTAACACTACTGAACTGTACACGTGAGAATGCTTAAGATGGTCAATTGTATGTTAGGTGTATTTTAACACAATTTAAAAAAAAACGTTAAAAAGTGTACCAAAAAAGCATTCTTTAAAATACATACATACATATATATATATATATATATATATATATATATATATATATATATATGCTTATTGATTTCAGAGAGGAAGGGAGAGGGAGAGAGAGATAGAAACATCATTGATGAGAGAGGATCATTGATCAGCTGCCTCCTGCACACCCCTTATTGGGGATCAAGCCCACAACCCGGGCATGTGCCCTGACCAGCAATTGAACCATGACCTCCTGGTTCATCAGTTGACGCTCAACCACTGAGCCACACCAATTGGGTGCCAAAAGCTTTCTTGAAAAAAAAATTATTTGTTGTTATACCTGTTCACTAGCTAATATTTGAAAACACATTTCTTTCTCTTATACATCTCTTTCGAAATTAAATTTAAAACTTAACCTTTTGACCATAATGATGAGAAATCTGCTAAAAGTCCAATCTTAATTTGCTGAAATCTTCACCCTTCATTTAAATCAAAATAAAAGGCTTAACTCGGTATTTCTGTCAGGTAGAAAGATAGCTTACCTACTATTGACTTACCAAGAGTGCAATGAGCTGGCACCCAGGGTCTTTGGAGAATCTGTACTTTTTGAGCTTTTCTGACCCAAAATGTAAAGAGATGCTGCCATTTCTAGAGGGTCTGCCTGACGATAGTCTGGCACCTTAGGAATTGGCTGAACTTGCTTTTGTGGGGCTGGCACACTCTGAGAGGATCTGCCTGAGGACATGAGAGGGCTGTAGAGCAGGCACAGTGTAATGGCTGGCGGGGCCCTTCAGAGGGTACTGACAGAACACCAGTCATCATCAGGGGTAAGAGCAGGTGTTGGGGTGGATCACCTGAGCTTTGGGATCTGAGACACAAGCTATGTGAGCTTAGGCAGGTTACTTAACCTTAAGCTTCATTTTCCCACCTATAAAATGGGAATTAATAATGATCTAAGAATATATGAGAATTCCTAAACTTACTCAAAAAGTACTAGGTGAGTACCTTATTATGTGCCAGGCACTGTGCTAGGTGCTAGAAATATGCTGGCTAACAAAACAGACAGAAAGCGCTACCTTCATGGAACTTAGATTCTTTTTTGGGAGAGACTAGAAATAAATACATAAGTAAAAGTATATGACATTTTAATGGTGGCGAGTGCTCTGAAGATAAATAAAGTATATGTGTGGTCTTAAATAGGGTCGGCATGGAAGCCCTCGGTGAGAAAGCAATACTTGAATAAAGAAAGACTTGAAGGAGGCAAGGGAGTAAGCCATATGGATATCTGGCAGAGAGAACACCAAGTGCAAAGGTCCTGAGGCCAGCATGGCTGGATCAGAGCAAAGAGGGGCAAGTGATGGGAGACACCATCATAACAGTGGCACAGAGTGTGCGGGCAGAATGCTTAGAATATTATAGACCATTGTAGAGACTTTGACCTTGACTCTGAATCAGAAGAGGAGACACCGGGGCCATGCAAATAATATGATCTAGCTCACATTTTCACAGGCTCTTCCTGGCTGCTTGCTTGAGAGTAGACCGAAGCGGGCAGGGATAGAAGACAGGGGACTGTTAGGGAGCTTTTGCAGTGGTCCAGGTGAGAGATGATGGCGGCTTGGAGCAAGGTGATAGCTGTAGAGGTGGTGATACCGAATTTAGATAAGACCTGTAAAGTACTCACCACTGTTTCTGGCACATGGTAAGAGCTCGATGGGTGGTGATGTGGTTATTATTATTAACCAAGTACAAGAGGAAAGTGCGAAATTAGGGGCAACAAAGACATGGCATTTCGTGTGCCAGACATTATCTAGATAAGGAGAAGGCAGAGCCAGAAACCTAGGATAATGACAGCCCGGGCATCAGGGGTAATCAGAGAGGCACTATTTTGGGACGACGAAAAAAGATTGTTCTAAGCTTCAAAGGCACCACGCGGGTGCTACAGTGAGGGATCTGTCCCCATGCCAGAGCCTCTCCAGAGAAGCAGGGAATTAAGAAAAGTCAAGGTCAGCTGGATTCAGGGACACAGAGAGACAGCAGAGAAAGCATTTATTTTGTATATTTTTATGTACCAAGAGATATTAAGTGGAAACCTCCCTGGGGAGTTAGAAACTACATAAACGTCTAAGACCATATTTCAACACGTTAGTTTCTCTAAGTTAATGTGAAAGTAGCAAATGTAAAACAAGTTCACCCTTTTCAAAACCCAGGGATCTCTTGCCCTTTCTGCTTGGGGAGATGATGCTGAGACGTCTGCCAGGGGCCGGGCTAAAAGGCAAGCTCCATTTGAGAAAGTAAACGCTCCCATTTCCCTGAAGTATTTGAAATTGCCCTTGGTCACTGACTACACCGCTGAATGTACGCACATATTTGGAGTAAAGGACAGCTGCAATCGGTCCCTGGGCTCACTGTTGCCTGTAGCTCTCTGTAACTACCCAAGAGGCTTCCGGTGCAAAATGTGCAGGTGCCAAAAAAGATGGACTGAGGGATAGGTCACCACCCAGAACCCTGCCACAACCCCTCCTCTGGAAAGAACATCTATTTCAGAATTGGAAGAAATGGCTGGCGTGCAGCAATGCCTCTGTTCTGCATCACTCCCCACTGTTGAGTAGCTCTTCCAGTGATGAGAGAAGTCTTCTACATCTGAGCTGCCCACAATGGGCACCGGTGGGCACATGTGGCTATTGAGGGTTTGCAATGTGGCTAGTGCAACTGGAATTTTACCTTTATTTCTTTTTCATTAACTGAAATTTAAATTTCAAGGGCACATGTGGCTATGGATTACCATATTTGGATAACACAGCTCTGAAAGGTTTATTAACTTTAATCCCAAATCCCCTCCTCTCAACTCAGTAAAGAATGGAATTATCTCTGGGTTTGGGGACTTAGTTTTGGTAGTTTAGGGAGCATGGGGCTGGGGTGTCACATGGTTCCACAGGGACTGCAATAGCCCACAGAAGCAGGTGCAGTGACTAGCAGCCGTAGGACCAGGGCACACCCTGATGGCTCTCTGAGCCTTAGTTTCTTCCCTATCTTCTTTGCAAGGAGTGTGAGAATCAAACCATTCTAAAAATTAAAGATATTTTTCCCCCAGAGGGATTGTACTATTTCTTTAACTTTTCCTAGGGCCTCTGAGCTTCTACATAAATGGTAAACCACTTAACGATAAAGACACATAGACTATTCAGTATCCTTCATTGGTTTCTAAATTCATCCCATCTTAAGGCAAGAAGAAAACCCAAGTAGCCATTTTGGGCCATATTCCCTATATTTACAGTGTGAAACCTCAAGGCCAGCCCTAAGCCTAAGTGGCAGAGCCCTCACAGTGCCCAGCTCTGAAAATAGAAACCACACCAACCAACTAAAGGACCCAAAGGGGAGTGTTGTGCCGTTGTTTACATAACTTACCTTCCCAGTTAGAATCACAGGGACAGAGAGTGATCACTTTATACCTGCTACATTATCTTTCAATGGAAAGGTCAATGATCTATACCCTGAGTGGCCAGATTATTATGATCTCTGAACGCATAATAATCTGGCCACTCAGTGTATATCCTATATAATAAAAGGCTAATATGCAAATTGTCCCCTCGACCAGGAGTTCGACCAGCAGGCAGGCTGGCCAACCGCCCATGTCCCCTCCCCCTGGCCAGGCTGGCCGGACCCCATCCATGCACGAATTCATGCACCGGGCCTCTCTCTCTCTCTCTCTCTCTCTCTCTCTCTCTCTATATATATATATATATATATATATATATATATATATATATATTCACACACACATACACACACACACACACACACACACACACACACACACACGAGTGGCCAGATTATTATGCATTCAGAGATCATAATAATCTGGCCACTCAGTGTGTAAGAATCTATGTTGGAGTGAAAACTTGTTACGATTACTGAAAAGTAATGGCTGCATATAATGGCTGGAGTAAATACAGACCTGTGGACTTTATAAACAAGACTGAGCACTGAAGCAGGAAATGGATGTGGAGCATCTACTTAAGTATGACATAGAAGATGCTGCCATTGATGGATCATTCATTTTTCATTTGATCCTTTCAACAACCTTATGTGGTAGCAATAATTATTTCAAGAGAGGTTAAGTAATAAGCCTAAGTGACACATACAGTAAGTAACAGAGCTGAAGTTTTTAGTTAGTTAGTTAGTTAGTTAGTTAATCCTCACCCGAGGACATTTTTTCCATTGATTTTTAGACAGAGTGGAAGTGAGGGGGAGAGACGGGGGGGGGGGGGGGGTTGGGGGATATATCTAATCTAATAATAGACAAATATGCAAATTGACCATACCTCCAACACACCCACAAGCCACGCCCACAAGCCACACCCACCATCCAATCAGAGCGAGCATGCAAATTAACCCAAACCAAGATGGCTACAGCCACCGAGAGCAAGGTTTCCTAGGTAACAGAGGAAGCCAAGCTTTCTGCCAGCCGTTGCAGGCCTAAGCCTCCACTGAAGCTACAAAGTTTCAATTATAGAAAGTAAACAAATTCAAACAAATGGCGGCAGGATGGAGCTTGAGAGAGCAGGCCAGGGTTGCCGCTGGCAACAGGGGAAGCAAAGCTTTCCACACACCCTGGCCAGGCCCACCCGCTTAAGGCAACAAAGTTTCAATTATAACCCCAACACAAATGCCTGCGCGCCTCGGAGGGAGCCCCAGGCTTGGCTCCGCTCCAGGCTACAAAGTTTCAATTGTAGAAGGAAAATAAATTCCAGATACCAGGGCCTCTGCTTGGGTTGCCAGGGGGCATGGCCAGCCTGCAAACCACCACAGGCCCCTCGCTCAGGCCGCCCCACACCCCAAGGGAACCCCCACCCTTATCTGTGACACCCTTCAGGGCAAACCAGCTGGCCCCCACCCCTGTACCAGGCCTCTATCCTATCTAATAAAAGAGAAATGTGCAGATTGATCATCACTGCAACACACAATATAGCTGCCCCCATGTGGTCAAAGATCCTGGCCCCATGTGGACACAAGATGGCAACCACAAGATGGCCAGCAGGAGAGGGCAGTTGGGAGGCACCTGGCCTGCAAGGAAGGGCAGTTGAGAGGGACCATGCCTGCAAGGGAGGGCGGTTGGAGGTGATCAACCCTGCAGGAGAGGGCAGTTAGGGATGACCAGGCCGGCAGAGGAGGGAAGTTGGGGGCAAACAGGCTGGCAGCAGAGTGGTTAGGGGGTGATCAGGCTGGCAGGCAGAAGCGGTTAGGGGCAATCAGGAAGGCAGGCAGGCAAGCAGTTGGGAGCCAGCCGTCCTGGATTGTGAGAGGGATGTCCGACTGCCCGTTTAGGCCCGATCCCTGGGATCCCTGTGGGATCGGGCCTAAACAGGCAGTCGGACATCCCTTGAGGGGTCCCAGATTGGAGAGGGTACAGGCTGGGCTGAGGGACAACCCCCCTCCGTGCACGAATTTCGTGCACCGGGCCTCTAGTATATATATATGTATATGTATATATATATATATATATATATATATATATATATATATGGAGAGAGAGAGAGAGAGAGAGAGAGAGAGAGAGAGAGAGAGAGAGACTGATGTGAGAGAGACACATCGGTTGGTTGCCACCCACACATGCCCTGATCTGGACCAGGGATGGAACCTGCAACCCAGGTACATGCCCTTGATCAGAATTGAACCTAGGACCCTTCAGTCTGTGGGCCTATGTTCCAACCATTGAGCAAAACAGTCTAAGGTGACAGAGCTGAAGCTTTAATCCAGGCTGTTTCTACCCCAGAGCCTGGGTGTTTGGCACTCAACAACAGAAGATGGTGTAGAATAACATTAAGAAGTTTTTACTTTCTTACGTTAAGATTGCTATCCTGCTTACTTTCAAAAGACTTAAGGCAGCTTAAAGATTAAAATGTGGCATAAGAGAAGGCATTTAAGGGTAGCACTCCTGCTGAAGAGAGCAATAGAAACTAGATGGGTTCAGACACCTGAGTGGAGCAGATTCTAACACCTGCGCATTTAATTTGGTTCTAACTTCGACAGCCAAGCCAAAAAGAGAAGCATATTGGGTTGCATAGGTTTTGTTTCCTTGACGATATATAGCATACACATTCATCTACAGAGACAAAATGTTTTCCTGGAATTAAACTTGGGTAGGAACTCATCATGTCGGTCCTTGGATGAAGGACACCGAGTGACACAGAGAAACTTCCTCTCCTCATTTGTAAAACGAAGGGGCTGCATTCAAGTCACCTTCCCATGCAGCGAAGTGTATGAAACAGAGCTGACTAAAGATCCACAAAAGGGTTAGGAATGCTGTTCAGAGGAGCACTGCTTTATGGAGCCTCTATAAAGACAGAAGCATAAGACACTAAAGCATAGCTGAGTGAAGGAGTTTCTATAAGGAGCTGAGGGACTAGGAGCTGGGACTTTGTTTAATGGGCTCAGCAATGCAGGGAGACACTCAGAGAATAGCAATGATGAAGGGTTACCATGGCCACGAGCCCTCCTAGATACGACATGTGGTGGTGAATGGGAATATTTTGTGGATAGTAAGGATGAGACCACTCTTTGGGTAGAAGGCATCTATAGGCTCAAAACTAGATCTATAAATAGATATTAAATGTTTACAGCCATTCACTTAAGGTAATCAAACAAGATATTTCCAAACTGTGTACTTTGAAGAATATAAAGTATAGGAAGTATGGTTTCTGTCTTCAGGAAGCGTATAATCCGATACAGGGTTTATCAACGTTAGCAGTATTAACACCTTGGGCTGGATAACTCCTTGGGTGGGGGGCCGCCCTGTGCATTGTGGGATGTTTATAGCAGCATCCCTGGCCCCTCGTACACACTAGATGCCCGTCGCCCTCCCACAGTGCGACAACCAGGAATGTCCCCAGACAGTGCCCAATGTGCCCTCCCTCAGGTGGAAATGGGGACTCAACCCTGGCTGAGAACCACTGACCTATTATGCAAGAGAAAGGGGGAAATCATACATGAAGCAGCAAAGTTTAGTGATTCACGTGCAATGGGTATAAACTGTTATAATGGTCCAGAGGCAGGAAAGCACTCTCCCAGCAAGCAAAGCAGAGCCTGCAGGGAACGGAACAGCCAGGTGAGCTGAGCCCGATGGGTGTGATTAGACCCTTCATGGTGGCCAAGAGGAAAGGCATCACCGGGAGAGAGAGTAGAGAACAGATAGGCATCACCGGAAGAGAGAGTGGAGAGTGGATAGGCATCACCGGGAGAGAGAGTGGAGAAGGGATGGCTGTGCAAAGGCTGGTCAGAGGGAGAAGGACGAAAATGGGGAGATAAGGGAGAAAACAACAGTGCAGCTGAGAGAGCATGAGTGGCAAAACCACCAGAACGCAGGCCCTGTGAATGGCTGGGAAAAGCAAGGGTAGGGGGGACCCACCGTCAAACACACACAAACAGCCCTCCAAATGACGTTAGAGACCCCACAATTGCCCCCTTGAAAAGAGCAAACTTTCCCAAGAGTGCCTCTCAGTGAGGTCTGAAGAGTGGCCCCTGAAGACAGGGATTGACTGCATCTGAGATAAGCACCCAACACGGCAGGTTAGGCTACACTGAGAGCTGGGATGCTGCCAAGGTCCCCAGACCCGCAGGTCCCTGTCCTCATTTACCAGGTTGCTCCGCCCCTGTTCTTCTCAGGGGCCCCCAAAGCTCTCCTGCACTGAGGACTGTTCCCCAATGAGAACACACGGAAAAGCCCCTTCCTGCAGCACAGAGGACATTTTATCGCCTCCGTTCCCGCAGTCCACGGCTCTGTTGGGGCTGAATAAATATTGACTAGCCTATAAAACACAAGGCCCTTTATTTATATGCCCTCCCGCTCTGAGGCCTGTGCTGGAGCCTCGGACAACACAGGGTGTGTGTGGCGTGCTGGGGCCAGCACAGCAGAGCAGCCAGTGGCCACAGCTGAGAGGACAGGGCTTGCCTTTTCTGGGGTGAGGGCTGAGCAGGCACTGAGGACGTCTCTGTGGCTCTGTGTCAGTGGGGAAACGTTATTTCTTATCAGATGGGAGTGCTCTCGGTTGCAGACAGCAGAATACCTGACTACTACTAGTGGCATAAGCAACTTAGCGATTCCATTATAGGAAGGGTGAGACAGGGGTCCGGGACTGTGGAGTGCCATGAGGCATCCTGGCTCTTTCTAATGCTTTGCTTTGCTGCCTTTAGCTGTTGGCCTTTCATTCTCAGTAGTGTCCGTCTGGCTCGTGGTCCCAGCATGGCTGCTAGAGCTCCAAGCCAGAAGGAACGGGCAGGGTAGTAGCTTTCTCCTTGTGCCCCCGTAGATTTCTTTTCCTGCCTCATTCCTGTCTGTCTCATTGGCCATAACCAAGTTACATGCCCAATCGTTGGCAAAGGGGAGGGAGATAATCGTGGTTGGCTTAGATCGACTGATTGGCTTACACCAATCAGTTCATCCGCTGGGCTTAGGGAAAGGGTCTCCTTTGCCCAAGACCAGGAGATCTCTGCCTAATCCAAACTCCAGGTGCCAGTGGCAAGACCGAAGCGGGGAGAGGCTGTAGGATGGGCTGAATAGAGTGCCACCAGCTGCCCTCAGAGGGGCAGGAGCAGGCGAGGGAACCGAGGCAGACTGATGTCACTTCTTCAGCAGCAAGTGGCTCCCCACCCCCGGAGACCTGCACACTGTCGTCCTTGCTTCTGTATCATGAAGGGTGAGCCAGGTCTTCTCATGGGGCTCGGGGGTCAGGTGGGCCAGCATCTGAGCCGGGGCCCTGCCACTTTCTCAGCTGTGTGACCACGGCGCATAAGGCAGGGGACAGGGACCACACTGCTTGCTTTGCCTGGGAAGGTTTTACATAAAGAACTGCTAACTAGAAAATGGAAAGAGAAAAAAAGAGCACTAAGACATCATGAAGGCAGCAGCTTCGGGAAGCAGCTGCCCCCAGGCCTAGGGTTAGAGCTAGGAACACACAGAAGCGTGGGGCTCAGATCTCTGAGGAGGGGGCGTTGCACAGCGAGTACCGGAGTCTCAGAAGGAGCTGGTTCTGCCAGAGCTGGAAAAACTGCCAACTGGACTCCGAAGCCACTACAAGAACAGCGACTGCTGGATGGAAGCAGCAAGGGAAGCCTCAGAAAGCACCCCGAGGGTGCAAGTCCCTTTTCCCCCTCTCCGACTTCCAGCCTCCCTCCAGTGCCCCCTATGGGGTCAACCCACCAGCAGCAGCTGGCAAAGGCTCCGTACTCAGAGCTCTGTACCCAGGGGAAGCTTGCGCTAAGGGCAACACCTCAATTACAGACACATCATGGCAAGTCCTTTACACGTCACTACCTACATTCTCTCAATCTTAATGCTCTTGGCTGTGGGGTGGGAAAATATTACCCATCGCAAGATCAATAGCTACAAACTCCTTGAGAAGTTCACATTTTGTTGGCCTGTTTCCCACTGTTTTTCTGTTTCCTAGAACAGTGCCTGATCCATAGTAGGCAGTAACTGTCATTATTATCACTCACAAATGCAGATTCTAAAGGCAAGACATTTAATTTTTTTAAAAGAGGGAGGCCTTGCCCCAGATTACTAAGTCACCCAACTACATAAGTGCCAGGGCCAAGAGCAGGGCCTGAGGCGGGCCTGTGCTGTGCCCTGGTGAGGACATTGTGCTAGTCATGGTTTTACTCTTTAGAACAGTGATGAGAATGTTGTAAAACAATCTAGCCATGCAGACACGAGGCATTAACTGCTTTTCAGTGAAGATGTTTGCTCGTCAGTTGTTATTACTGGTGTCTGGCTCTGCTTGTTCTCAGGCCAATGGTGTGAGGGTATGTGTCCCCGAGGTCCTCATTTTCCCAAGCTGGGCGGGTGGCCTCGGTGGTTTATCTTCTCTGGCTGGCTCCAGGGCCCTGATGCACTCCGTCCAGCTCAGGCCTCTTTCTCTATGTCCTTCATGGGCTTTACTGCCTTCCAAGTCACCATCTACCTGTTTAGGGACCCAGGACTGGTGTCCTCAGAGAGTGTGCAAGAGGCCGGCCCAGGCCTCTGTGGCTGTGTCCAGACTATCTCAAAGGCTACTGGACATGTGCGGGGCTGACTCCTGGTAACTTTCCTTTTTTGCTTTGTGAAAGGTCTTTAGGGGAAGAAAGATGGCTGGTAATCCTAGCACCTCTTCCTAGGGACCGGGCAATGTGTCCTGGCTATCTTCTGGAGGAAGCAAAATCCAAGCTGCAGCTGCTCCATTAGTGAGTTCTGGCTAAGTCCACCCCAGGAACTGCCTCTCCTCTCTGGGGCTGGTGGGCTTCACCTGGCAGGAGTCTGCCAGTGCACCTGGCCCCAGTTCCCTCGCAGCTTCAGGGGAAGCTCTCCCAGCATTATCTGATTCCAGCTCATCGTGTTTCTGTCCAGGCGAGCAGTCAGAACTAAAGCTTGTTCCCCTGTCTCTGCCAAAAGTGCACATTAGGACAGAGACAGTCAGATGTGAGTGCAGAAGGGGAGAGAACAAACAGGAACAAAGATGTGCCTTCTATCACCTTCTTCGACCCAGAAATGGTCTTTACATCCTTGTGGTGATGGCACATTGAGCATTCCAGGAATTCTAATACTGGAAACAGAGGAGACGTACTGTAAAGGCTCAGAAGAAAATGAACTGTCCCAGGGCCATGGCTTCCTGGCACTCCATGGGAACAAGGACTAATCCCAGGGCAGGTCCGAGGTAACATCTCTTCCAGGCCCTGTTGCAGAAGGGGACCATCCCCGACTTGGGGTTCCACAGTCTCAGGTCGTCCCTCCAACTCCAAATCTCACTGCGCTACTATATTCCCTCAGGTCTTCTCCAGGTCCCTGCGATTTATCACCCGCCAATTCTCTTATCTTTCCCATTCTCCCAGCTTCTTTTCCAAGAGCAGAGTGTGGGGTCGTTGTTCCAGCTGAATGCGCTGAAGCACCTTCAAGGCCAAGTCCTGACTGAGGAGGCACTATGAAGGCTTCTCAGTAAGGGACCCTGGCCATGATCTCCATTTCCTGATTCCAAAGTCAGCTCCGCCCTAAGGTGCTGTGAGGTGTCTCAGGTACGTACTTCTCAGGTGGTGGGATTTGCAAGAGTAACAGGAGGGGGAGAGCTTTCTGCGCACCCCTTCCCATTCATTCATTCAGTAAATATATTTAAACTCCTACTGCACGGCATGCACTGTGTTAAGCATCTGCAGTAGAATACAGAGGTGAACAAGATGACATCCCTGCCCTTATGGAACTTAAGACTTACGTGGAAAGGCAGGAAATAAACAACTGATTGTAGGTAGTGGCCAAGGTTAGGTTCTGTAGGAAGTAGGCACTGAGACAGGGATTTGCAGGAAGTTTTTGGGGGAGTACTCCCAGCCACATCACATGTGAGGGGCGAGGGGTGCAGGATAGGTGGAGGGAAGAGTTGAGCTCTGAGGCACTTGCAGCGGAAGCCCCTGTTGGGAGGCTCTGGGGCTCTGGGACAATAAGCAGAGTCATCTCAACTGAGGCCAGGGCATTGGGCATGTGCATCTCAGCAGGACCAGTCACTGAAGGCAGCTACCTCCAGGGAGGGGGCATACACCTGGGTGAAGCAGCTTCTTTTAGCAAAGGCTGCTGCCTGGACAGCATCTCTGGTCTCAGCTGTTGGCAGCCAACACTCCCAGCCGCTAAGGTGATGAGTGTCTTTCAGTCCTAAAGGGGCAACTGGGTGGTACACCATGGCATCCACTACTGGGGGTGGGAGGGCTTGCCAAGAAGCTAGAGAGTAAGAGTGGGTAGCTATTTCAATAAGCTGGTGAGGGAGGCCTCTCTGCAGTGTCATTTGAGTAAAAACTTGTTTGGTGTGAGGATGTGAGCCATTCAAAGTCAAGGGCACCAGGGGTTCTCAACAGAGGTAACAGGGAATGCAAAGCAGAGGACAAGCCTGGCAAGCCCAGTGTGTCAGAGCCAAGGCAGCGAGGGGAGAGTGGTTCATCAGGGATGTTCCGGAAACCAGATGGTGGCGGGCCGGGCAGACCGCAGTGAGGAGTTTGGATTTAACTCTGAGCACAATGAGAAACACTGGAGCACTTTGAACAGGGGAAAATAATGCTCTGGTCCACATTTTTAAACACAGTACTTCACAACATAGACAATAAACACACAGAAGCAGGAGTAGACGCAGGAAGACCTATGTTAAAGCGACTGCAATGATCCAGGCAGGTGGGGGATGGTGGCTGGGGACAAGGTTTCAGGCAGGGGTGGCTTGGAAATGATGGGATTCTACATATAGTTTGTAGGTGGCAGCAGGAGTTTGAGAAGAAAGGACCGGGGAATGACTTTAGGTTTTGACCTGAATAGGAGAGGAAGAACAGATATAGAGGAGGGCAGGGCATCAGGAATTCTGTTTGGACATCTTATGTTTGAGGCGCCTATTACACACCCAAGCAGAATAGGCTGGCATATGGATATGCTCATCTGGAGCTTGGGGTCCTTTGTGAGATTTTGTTTGAAAATCAGAGTAGTTTTACTAAAATAAAGCGCGTGCACACACACACACACACCCCACTGCCTCATGCTGACCTGTCTACAGGTGAATTTTCACATGCTCAGGGAATTCAGCCAGAAATCCTATTGAAAAATAATTAGGGCACCTTGAACCACTGACTCTTAAGTTTGAAAGAGAGGCTGGCTGGCTGCTTCCAAGAAGTATTTTCATGGGCAAGTTTGGGCCTTTTTTTCCCTTTTCCTTTCTAATTGAGGCGTTGACTATGTCAGCAAGCTGAGAATGACTTCCCTCATAGGGATGAAATAACATGAAGATCAGGTTCCCAAGAGACTGATAAAACAGGAATCTGTTTGTTTACCTTGACAAATCCAGTCATCTCACAATCACATAAGCTAGCGATATGGGAAACCATATTCAAATCAAGGGATTGCTTGGTGAGTTGGAATCAGAGAAAGAGAATGAATTAAATGATTCAAACACATACGGTAAGTCATTAAAATAAGTCTGAGTTGATAGGTAAATAGTTTCTGCCCTGAGCCACTTAAGTGCTCCTATTCATACCCCTTCCCAGGCCAGGGATACCACAGACATCCCAGCCCCTAAAGGGTAAATACTGGGCATGGGGGGAGGGGGGGTCCCTCGGTCTCTGTGCCAGCTGCAGACCTTCCTGTTTGGCTGGCACCTGTGCAATCTGCGTTGTTAATGATGTGGATTATCTTCCCTGCTTAGGGACATCCAGTTATGATAGCCTAAAGCACCTCCCTGTCTCATCACAGAAATGCAGCCAAGAGAGGGCTGAGAACCCTCTAATGTGTGAGGACCCCCTACCCTTGTCTTGGCCAAATCGTGAATAAGTCCTGATGAGCGCACGTCCTCAGCCTCCCTTTCCCCATGACAGTGATGCTCCAGGCCATTCTGTCCCTGGGGATGTGCGTGCTGTCAATCCAAGTGCTCTGGTCTAAGTAAGATCCATCCTGTCTACTTAAGGAGACTTTGCATATACCTTCTTTGATCTTGTGCTGACTGGCTTTTATAATTTTTCTTTCAGAGGGAAATTACATTTCCCATTTTGAGTTCTTGGGGGAGGCCTCACAGTCAACCCCACTGATTACCCACCTTGAGGACTTTAATTTCCATGGAATCCAACAGGGCTAGAGCTAAAAGAGACCTTAATTATAATTGAATTCAACCTTCCTGTTTTATAGACAAGGTAACTTAGGGCCAGAGAAAGAATGGCAGGTTGAACTATTGTTTATGATGAATATAATATTTACTACCAGTACAAATCACAAAGAAGACATTAATAAACTGATCCATACCAGAGAGCTGCTCTCTGCTTTTTTATAGCAGGATAAGCCCTGTGACCTTCCAGAACAAACAGAGGCCAATGCTTCCACTGGGGAAACGCCAGGAGGAAGCAAAGGCCAGGGCGGCACCATAGGCAATAAAGAATTCAGGAGTGGAAGTCTCAACCCCCATCTGACAAAGAAAGGGGTGGGGGGGATGCTTTAGTAAATATTTAATGAAGATGGAGCATGGAGGTTATGTAATTCAGCCCCCTCACCACCTTCTTTTCAAGCAAGGAACTGTTATGTGGTAGATCTTTGTCACTGTTTTGGCCTCTGAACATCTATTCCCTCTTTAGACAAATGCGGATTTTCTCTTGAGAAATCACTCTTTCCAACTCAAGGTGGTCTTGATGGTGGGAACCTGGTCCCTGACTCCCATCACTGAGGCCAAAGGCTCAGGTCCCTCCTCCTCCAGCCCTAGCACAGGGGTGATCTTTGCGGTGGGGGGGGGGGGGGGGGGGGCTGGCCTCTGGGACTCTTGAGCTCACTCATTTCAGCCATCACTTCCTAGTTCTCCAGCCTTCCCATCATGTGGGTATACTCTCATTGGCATCCCATTTAATTCCCATGTTGTTCAAGTGAACCTGGGTTGTTTCTGTTGTTGACAACCAAAATACTCCAGCTGACACATTTCCCAAAGTCACTTGTCCAGAGGCAGAGCCAAACCTGAGACCCCAGTCTCCCCTGAATCTCATACAGGGGCACTGTTATGGACTGAACTATTCCCCCCAAATTCATGTGTTCAAGGCCTAACCCCAGTATCTCAGAATGTGGCTGTGATTGAAGATGGGGTCTCCAGAGGTGATTAAGGTTAAATGAGGTCACTAGGTAGGACCTCATCCAACATGACTGGTGTCCTTATAAAAGGAGAAAATTAGGTTCCGTCCACACACAGAGGGAAGACCATGTGAGGACACAGGGTGAAGGCGGCCATCCACAAGCCCAGGAGAGGGGCCTTAGTAGAAACCAACTCGGCCCACCCCTTGATCTTAGACTTCTGGCCTCCAGAACTACAAGTGAATGCATTCCTGTTGGTGAAGTCACCCAACCTGTGTGGCAGCCCTAGCAAACTGATCCATCACTTTCTGCTGCCCTGGTGCCACTCCTTTTGGACATCATGCCAGTCAGTCCCAAAGGAGCTCAAATTAGCAAGCTGTTCTTAGAATCAAAGTTCCTGGACAAGCTTCAAAAAACATGCATTCTCCATGGTGCTACAGATACCAAGAGCCACCAAAAAACACCCACAGCCTATGAAAGTGGGTCTTCCCCCTTTCATTTCTTTACTGATGGACAGAGCTCAGGAGAGCAGGAGAGGTAGCTCTTTGGAGAAAATGACAGCATTTCTTAATAAATAAATGAGAATTTAGGGCCCAAGCTGACTAGGAATTTTATCTTGTCTGCACAGCATCTGCACAGCAGAGGGGAAGCAAGCAGAGGCTTTATTCTAATATTTGGTTGGAAGGGGCCTCCAAGAAAGGCCCCCTTCCCCTCCCACTCTCCCCTCCTGGAACATACTCTAAGCATCACCAGGTCCCTGTGTAGGCCGACAATTGCAGAGGTCTCTTGGGGAAAAGAGTCCTGATGTTACCTTGTGGAGGGTCAGAGAGAAGTGCTTGGAGCTGAGGGAAAGGGAGAGGGTGGAGGCCAAAGGGCTGAATATTAATGATGGCTATCATCACCAGCTCTTAACATAATGGAAAAGCCCTTTGCAGGGCAATGCTGGGGCCGCCTCACAGAGAAATGCAATCTCCTGGAACACAGAGTGGGCAGTGACAAGCAGTTTATCTTCTATTACTCCAAGGCCTTAAATCATTCTCAACCCAAAGCCAGCAATGGAACCCAACCACTGACTATGATTGGTTGTTCCCTTCCTAGCAAATGCAAATATGCACAACATTAAGACACACTGTTGTGGGTTGAATTGTGTCATCACCCCCTCACCCCCAAATAAGATAAGCTGAAGTTCTAACCCTCAATACGTCAGAATCTAATATTATTTGGAAATAGGGTCTTTACAGAGATATCAAGTTAAAATTAAGTCCTTAGCATGGACCCTAATTCAATAAAACTCATGTCCTTATATAAAGCAGAAATTTAAGGCAGACACACACACACAGGGAGAATGCCATGTGAAGATGAAGGCAGAGACGCGAGCAATGCTTCCACAAGCTAAGGAATGCCTGAGATGCCAGCAAACACCAGCAGCTACGGGAGAGGCCTGGCACAGACTGTCCCTCGGAGGCCTCAGAAGGAGCCCACCCTACGACATCTTGATCTCAGATGTCCAGCCTCCAGAACTGTGAGACAGTAAGTTTCTGTGGTTAAGCCAGTGGTTTGTGGTACTTGTTTCAGCAGCCCTAGGAAACTAATACCCACAGGAAAACCCTAGCCCAGTGGTCGGCAAACTGCGGCTCGCGAGCCACATGCGGCTCTTTGGCCCCTTGAGTGTGGCTCTTCTACAAAATACCAAGGCCTGGCCGAGTCTATTTTGAAGAAGTGGCGTTAGAAGAAGTTTAAGTTTAAAATATTTGGCTCTCAAAAGAAATTTCAATTGTTGTACTGTTGATATTTGGCTCTGTTGACTAATGAGTTTGCTGACCACTGCCCTAGCCCACTGAAGGAAGAAAAAATTCCATTTCATCATAAAATAAACCACAAAAATGAATGAAGAAGGAGTCTGAGTCTTCCATCACGGCTTTGCCTGGATAACACGTAGTCAACCGAGTGGAGGTCCGAAACAGAAGTCATTTTTAGAGGACATTTCCTCTTTTGAAGGGCCCTTCCCAGCCCGAGCTCGCAGGAGCATCATGCTGGCTGACCCAGGGCAGAAGTAAGGAGGCTTCCTCCTGAAGGGCAATGGGCTTCCTGGGAGGGTTACCAGATTTAGCAAATAAAAGTACAGGATGCCCCGCCAAATCTGAACTTCAGATGCATAACAAATAACTTTTAGTACAAGTACGCCCCAAATATTTATGGTAAAATACCCCTATATTTTCTGGCAGCCTTACCCTGGTTCCTTCTTTCAACCTCCGTGTCCGTTCTCTCCCTCGGCCCCAGTGGAGGAGGGTGGTCCTTTGGCGCATCAATGCATTCAAGGTTAAGGAACCTGAGATAACATATCAGCAAGAGGGAAGTTGGTTTGTCTCATGGACACTCCCCTCCAGAGGAACAGCTTCTGCCTCTGACCTTGGAGAAGGTTAAGGCTCTACTCTGTAAAGACCCTCCAGAGAGGCAGCAAGAGCAGCCTTCAGGGCTTTGATTATATGGAGCTCCAGCCCAGGGGTAAGCAGAGGGTCAGGAAAGAGTCATCGTTCAAATTAAATTCCCCCCGCTGGGCACAAGGCCTGAGGGAATAAGGGGTCTCTGGGCATCCCTCCATCGTTGACTCTGTGGGACTACAAGGTCACCTTAAGAGTCAGTTTTTTTGGCCTCAAATGTTTGCGAGATTATGTATTATTTTTAAGTGTGTGATCTTTCTGGTGAGAACTGTATCTCCACATTTTGTGGATGCCCACACTTGCCAGGGCTTGGTCTGCTCCTGGGCATGAAGCTGGGCAGCCTGACAGAAGACTCTGCACCCTGCACTGTGCCAGGCACAGGTGCTGATGGTCAGTGTACATCGGTCAGACATTGAGGGAACAATGGTCAGTGCCAAAGAGAATCCAGCTGCTCTCTCCGACCTGGAAATGAGGGTGATCAACCCCAAGGGCATCTCTTACCCCAGCACGTTGGGGTTGTCAGCCTGCCAACTGCCAAGAGCCTGGCTTAGAGGAGTTGAGAGTGCACCCCCTAGTAGGGACATGAGCTAGGGTCTAAGCAAGGCTCAGCATGGGAAGCTGGCCTTGTTTGTGGCTGCACAAGGTTTTCATGGATACATCAGTATCAATGCTGCTGGAGGAGAGTCGGATATGCAAGCCCAGAGAGAGTATACTGCTGGGCCTCCAGTGTTGGGCCAGCCAAGCCCTGGAAGTCTGAAATACAAACAAATTGCCTAGGTGATAATTTCTCTTTTAATTTTTTAAAAGTTGAACCTGGAGCAATTCATCTGGTGCCTGCTGCACATGGCAGAGAATGACATCCTACTTCAGATGCTGTGCACGTGTGGAAGGCAACAGTTTGGAAGGAAGAGAGGGAGGGACATAGAGAGGGAAAAAGGGAGGGAAGGAGGAAGGAAGGAAGGAAGGGGGAGGGAGAGAGGAGGAAGAGAATTTAATCTGACCAATAACCAGATCTGGTTTCTTCCTCTCAGCAGGAGGTGCCCCGATGGGGTCAGGTATTCACTGCAAGCCCTTTCAAACTGGCCAGGTTCTTTTTAGAGGATGAGGCTACATTTCATTAGTTGCCCATTAAATCATAAGGAAAGGGCTGGGGTGGGGAAGGGAATAGGACAGTTAGAAGCTGGTTCAGTGAGAATAGCTTCCCTTCTGAGCCTCATGGTCTCTTTGAACTCATTGTTCTCCTGTTAACAAGATCCCAGTGCCATGGAAACAGTTTTAATTACTGAACTCCACATTGACTGATGGATGGATGGGTTGAACAGACATTTACAGAGTGCCCATTAGGTGTAAGCAGGCACCGTGCTAGGCCCTGGGAACACAAAGGCATATGCTGTAGGGTCTCTATACCCAGGCCTCCCAGCCTGGAGGGGCACATGGCACATTTAATGAGACAGCATGTTGACCTGTTCATGGGGCAGGAGAAGGGACACCTGACCCAGCCTGGGGACCAGTGGGGGAAGCTGTGACACAAATCAAGACTTTTAAATATCACAGAATTCATATACCTGTGCCTTTTAAGGAACTTATGGCAAAGATGTCAACACCCTAGGTACCCTGCCCTTTCCACTAAGTCCACCATTTGTCCTCTGGTTATGCCAGTGATAATGGGCCAACAGTGACATTCCATGGTTATGAGGTTTCTCTTCTAACAGAGTATGCCGTGTACACCACAGAATCCCCATGCTCTCTATATAGCTAACTGTTAACAAAATTTACTATATGAAGTTCCTGATCCTCACGTTCCACTTCCTTGTTCTACTGTCATCATGAGTGAGGTGGGATTCTTCTTCCTTGTTGTTTCCATAAAAACCTCTAACATGGCTCATGAAATTTCACTCATTCATTCAGTAAATATTCACCTGACGCTTCCATGTTCTAGACACTCTCGGGTGAGGGATACAATGGTGAGAAAGGTGGCTATGGGCCGACTTCCTGGGGTTTAGGGTGGCTCTCAAACCCAGCTGTGCACAACGATTACTTAGAGAACTTGTGCAAAATGCAGAAGCTCAGCCTGATCTTGAAAATTTGATCAAAAGGTCCCAAACAAGGAGACAGACCAGTGCACAGAGTGGGCTGTTGGGGGTGATGAGCCCCTATTATCTAGCAAGGGTTGAGTGAGACCCAGTGGCTGATGCCCGAGAGTTCAGGTCTGTAGGAATGTGGGGATGAGTGAGGAGCTATCCAGGTCGGTCCCACGGGCACACTGTCCCAAAGTCAAGGCCCAGAAACAGAAAGGAGCACGAGCAAGCACAGCCCCTGTGTGAAAACTCCTCAGTGCTCTTGTCTGATTATTATTCTGTTTGTCTAATTGCATTTAAAAATACTCAGTGGGGGAAAAGGAATGCCAAGTCTTTTAATAAATTAAAAGCAGGTCTGCCTTTTAACCTGCAGCAGGTTTTTGAAAAAGTCCTGCTGAGGGCACGCTGCTCAGAGAGACATGGTCTTTGCAGATGAAGGTAATTAGTGAGCACCTTCACCCCCGGAGTTGGGAGGGAGTATGAGGGCATCTAGCTGCTGAAGTAGCCTCTTCCTGATTGAGAGGCAACCGGGCATCGCGAAAGATGCCTAAGGATTCCCGGACACTGTTTTCTCTTGCAGCGAATGAGGAGGCAAGAGTGTGTGCAGGGACTAAGCTGTGGGGCCGCAGGATGCAGCTTTGCTGGCTTTGCACTGAGAAAGCATGTCTGATGTTTCCTCTCCGACGGGCAGCGAGCAGGGACAGTTGGAAGCCCAGCAGAGCCAGATTTAGGGGCAGAAATGCCGGGCAGCTGTCCCAGTTACCAATCTATGAAAGGCGCTAAAAGATCACAGGAATAAATCAGAAACACGGAGCCAGTTAACTCAGGTTTCCACACATGACTCCTGATATAATTGGCAAAAGGCAAACTTGAGTCAAAGTACACCCTACCCTTGAGTGAAAGCTGAAATACACTCCTGGTGGTTGCAGAGGGTCTGGCGGCCTTCGAGCCTGGAGTCTGGAGCCAACCTGGCCGGGTTCAAGTCCGGGTGCCATTACTGACTCATGTGTGACCTCAGGCGAGTATTTCACCTCTCCCTGCTCCCGTGTGTCCTCATCTACAAAATGAGGACTGCAGTGCTGAGGATTAAATGGACACATGCGAAGCACTTAGAACCAGGCCTATCACGTAGCAGATACACAGAAGGGTTAGCTAGCTATCTGTCAGCATTTTTGTGACCAGATCAAGCCAGTTGCCTGGTGCTATTCAACTCTACACCTCTATCAGAACCAGCCAGCTGAATGTGTCCTGAAAACGTGGGCTCCCTTAGCGGATACTATGAAAGTTAAGTCCTGCATAAGGAGCAATTACTATTACTCTTTTAACAATCTAAACTCCTTAGAATATTTCTAAAGAAACCATCTGATTTAGAAAATGCAAAAAAAAATAGCAACATATGAACAAAATCAGGCATTACAGAAATGTATTGTCCATATGAAATCCCACACAATCCCTCCCCAGTAACCATATTTTTGCTTATATTATTTCTATTCTAAACAGGCAAGTAGTTAACCTCTCTCCGGTTAAGAATGTTTGAGAAACTATGAAAGAAAAAACATTTCAAATAAGTCAAAATGTTATGCTGTGTTTGGTGTTTGCAATAAAGCCCTTACTTTGAATCTAGAGGCATAGGAGTTTTACTAGTAGAAACTCCGAATTTCTTTATCCCCACCAAAATAATGTGGAACAATATTTAAGGATGCACTTTGGAGGGTGTCAAAGTTGGCTTGCTTAGGCTTAATGTGTCAGCTTGATCCTCGGCCTCCCCCTGAGCCATCCTCTCACCCACCCTGAACACAACTGGAGGCAGGGCCAAAGCCAAGGCCAGAGCAAGTGCAGCTGCCAAGATTCCAGCCCCAGCAAGGAGTTATAGTAAGCAGGACCAAGGCTTAGGGAGGTATCTCCGCATTAGATGAGATGTGATTGAAACCAGTCACGGCCTAGTTGCAATTTACCCTGAGATGTTTCTATTTCCTCTGACATTACATTATCCCATATTTACTTAAAATCTATTATTTGCAGTGTACTTATGGGGTGAATGATATGCCATTTTACTCCTATAGAGTAGTTAATTCTGTTTTATTTCCATTTTGTTTTTAAAGGTCGATTCATTTAAATATTTTTTCACTTTAAAGGTGATACATGATTATTTCAAGAATGTGCAAAATACAGAATTGTATAAAGAAGATCAGAAAACACACCTACAGTCTCACCGCCCAGGGGCAATGACTGTTAGCCATGTGGTAGGTTTCCTTCCGGTCCTCACTTTTTCCCTATGTGTAGATATGTCCTCCTTTTCTGAATATATTTATTCTGTACAGAGTTGGGATTGCACTCTTTTCTGGCCTGATTCAACCACTTAACTTCACATTTAAAAATTTTTCCCCTCATTGCATCAATTAGGGTCCTCTAGGAAATCAGTTTCCCTTTAACCTCCCGAGGACAGGTGAAGGGTCCAGGAGGGGTGATGAAGAGCACCTGAATCAGCACCTGTAAGAGGTCCCCTGTGGAGCCTGCAGGGTTAAGGAGGGGGCAGACCCTGGAACTGGAGGGGAGGGGGCAGCTGCCTGACATAGCCCATGGCATCTCCTGCTGTGCCACCCACTGGACAATCCTGAGGGTGGTCTAGGGCAGGAGTCTGAATGATGCAGAGTGGATCTGGAGGGCAAAAGGAGAACAACAACAACAAAATGAATGGAAGGAGGGAGGGAGGGAGGGAGGGAGGGAGGGAGGGAGGGAGGGAGGGAGGGAGGGAGGGAGGGAGGGAGGGAGGGAAAAGAAAGAGAGAAAGAAAGGAACTGCCTAGTATTTCATAGTATTTCTTTATAGGGAAGTACATAAATTATTTAACCGATTCCCCATGGTGGATTCTTTCTGATTTGATTTTATTTTTTACTATTCTAACTAGCACTGCAATAAGCATTTTTACACATGCAGTTTTGGGCCGCATCTCTGCTGATTTTCTCAGGATAAATTCCCAGCGGTGGAATTACTGAGTCGGGGGAATCTACATTTTTCAGGCTTTTGATATATATGGCCAAAGATCCCTCCAAAAGGCTATTAAACCGAGTTAAATGCCCACAAGCAATGCCCAGAGTTACTAATCTGGGGAGAACCTGCTGGTGAGTCTGTGGTGCCTCCGCCTGAAGACTGGTGGTAGCTGCCTGGGTCAGAGAAGAAGACCCTGGAAGGGAGTCCAGCCCTGCCCGGGACACCTAAGTGCGTGAAAGGTCACACCTCCTGAGCCATGAAAACTGACCTGTTTTTAAGACAGAAGAAAGCATCAGAGTCAGTTCACTCAAGGGTCAACGGGAGTGTCTGTCAAAGGGGAGTGAGGTGATGGCCACTGGGCTGGAGTTTTGTTTCATTTGACCTCGTTTACCTCAGGCCAGATGTATGGTCAACAACAGTAGCTGGTCATATAAGGCTGCTTGTGGAGTTATTTCTTTGGGGAGTAGTTTCACCCAGCCAAGAGTGGGTCAGGGCAGGACTGGGGTGCAAATGAGAGGCCAGGACAAGTTAGGACAATAGGGTGAGCAAGGAAGGAGGGGGGGGAGGAGGAGGAGGAGGAGGAGGAGGAGGAGGAGGAGGAGGAGGAGGAGGAGGAGGAGGGTGAACCCAGAGCTGGGGCTGTGGGCCCACAAAGCTGCTCTCCCCTGGTGACAGCCCCCATCTGTGTTCATAAATTTAATGAGCAGGGGCGAGGAGAAAAGGGCGTGAGGAAGAGAGCGAGGGATCCCTGTGCCAGGGGAGAGATAGAAAGGTAGCACTTTTTCTTTTGCCCCAGGCTTTTTGCACTTGGGGCTCCCTTGGCCTGGAAGGCTCTTCTTCTAAATATCCAACTCAGCTGCTCCGTCACTCCATTTAGGCCTCTGTTCAATGCTGCCTCCTCCAAGCAGTCTTCCTTGACCATTCTCTCTAAAATAGAGCCGATTCAACTCTCGACTCCCTTATTGCAATTAATTTTTCTCTTACCATCTGATATGTGTGTGTTTATGTATCATCATTTGTTTGTTTATTCTATCTCTTTCCCAGTAGAAGAATGACATTCTAAGTTCCTTGCAGGAGGGTGACTTTTATACAGTGTGTGTTTGCCTCTCAGGTCCAGTTAAGCCAATTTCCCAGGTCCTAATAGTGTATCCTTTAGCTGTTCTGCACTGTGTCAAGGTTCTTGGTTGCAAGCAACAGAAACCCAGTCTAACTTGGGTGAGAAGCCAATTCATTGGGAGACAGAAAGGCTGGAGGCCAGGCCAGGCTCGAGAAACATACACAAAGCAAGGGAGGCCTGGGATCTGGAGCCATAGCCTCAGTCACTATGGAACAAAGTGGCTGGGACATTGCGGTAAGGACACAGAGTCAGATATCACTATGCTGGACACTCGATGCTGCGCCTCTAGACTTTCAATAACTGCCAATAATTTATAAACTGCACCTGTTTCTTTCTGCCTCTCCTGCAAGCTGCAGAGTCCCATGTGATTGACTGAGCCTGACTCACAGGCCCACCTGCGTCCCCCACCCCAGTTTTGGCTTTCAGAGTGGGAGGCAGCACATTGAGAGCCCCTATGAATAATACACGTTAGAGAACTGAGTGCTGGGAGGCAGAAACTCTTCATGGAGAACTACAGCATATATCAATGCAGAGTGGCCTTATTCCCAAAACAGTGATAGAGACTTGCTAACCTCCCTTGGTAGCAGGGAACTTATCCATATGCCACAGCTCTGGAAGTTTCTCCTGCCAGGAGCTGATCAAAGCCAGGATGTGCGTTTTTAAAGCATACAGGGGCAGATCTCCAGCATCTTGGAGACTAAGCTGTCTTAGCGGGTGAAGGAGAGCAGTCTGGGATGGTAGCTTTGTGCTGGTCAGGGTCACCTTTGAGGAACCAGGGGAGACATTTCCCAGCACGCAGTCGAGTCCCCGCTCCTCCTAAACCCAGATAATCGGCTACCTCCCTAGGGCCCTGTTGTATCACCTATGGGATTTTTTTCTCTTTGGTCGCCTCTCCTGAGGAAAGATCAATTAACCTCAAGTCTGTCTTCAAAAGGAAAAGCTCTTTTTAATTCTCAGGGTCAGAAAAGAGACCCCGGAAGCTGACACATCCCTTTGTTTATTCTTCATGCACCTCTATCAGGGTTTTAGAAATGTAATGCTTCCTTATAGTCACTCCGGGGTGCTCCCTAAAACCAGATTCAAGAACAGTCTAGAGCCATGGCTAGTTTTCTCAGTGGTTAGAGCATCAGCCCTCGGACTGAAGGGTCATGAGTTCAATTCCCAGTCAAGGGCCCGTTCCTCAGTAGCAGGCTTGATCCCGGGGTGTGTGCAGGAGGCAACCAATCAATGTGTCTCTCATATCTATGTTTTTCTCTTACCCCCCTCCTCCCTCCCATCCACTCTCTCTCTAAAAAAAAAAAAAAAATATATATATATATATATATATATATATATATATATATATATATCCTTGGGTGAGGATTTAAAATAAAAAAGAATAGTCTAGAAGCCCCAAGTTGTGCTAGGCTCCTTAGGTAAGCTGCACTGGGCCTTGTGGAAGGAGAGACCTGGCTTCTTTGATCAGTGAGTGCCTCCTAATACAACCAACTCCTCACCTGCTACAATAGACACATGCCAAGGTTTCTGGCTTCAGAGGGAAATACCACCCACCAGAGATCTCAGCTTTTGGCTCCTTGCAGCCTCTGAGGTCTGTCTCCTGGATACCAGACTCAAGGCCCTTGAACCATCTCTGAATGATGGCCCTCAGTCCTATTTTTAAAAGCTCTCCAGGAAATACACTTCTGCCTACACTTCCTTGCCACCCACTCGCTCTTCACTGGCTTCTGATCTGGCTTCCGCCCCACCTCCCTCCTGATGGAGCCTCAGGAAGGGCCCCAGGGGCCTCCTGCTCAGCCCCAGACTGGCAGACGTGCCCCATCCTCATCCTCAGAAGCTCAGCATTTGTCAGGAAATCTTTGCCCTCTTGGTGTCTGTGACAGGACACCGCCTTACTTTCTATCTTACTAATGTGCCTGTCTCCCCAGGGACCCGAGCTCCCCATCCTCTCTGTGCTGCCTCCTTTACTATCTTCCCACCCTGGGACCTTACCTGGCACCTCCACGCAGATGGTCCTCACATCAATCTCCTTTGTCAACACCAGGCTGAGCGCCATCCCCTGCAAGGCATCTCATCCCAGGTGCCTCCTCTGGACGTCTAAATATTCCAGTCTGAACTGGTCGATTTCTACTCCTAATTTGTTCCTCTCTTCATTTCCCTGTCTCTTAAAGGCACCACCCTTCCACTATCCACTCTCAAAATCTTAGCATCATCTCTGGCTACCCGTTGGCCTCGCCTCCCAAATCCAACCAGTTGCCAAATTCCCTCTTTGCAGTGTCTCTCCTCCATCACCATCTGTCTACTTCCACCAGGTGCTTCTTTTCTATTCTCTTTCAAACCATTGCAATAACCTCCTCGCTGATCCATCTCTACCCTCTCCTCCTCCCAGCCCCTCCCCACAATCTATATTCTGTGTTTCTTCAAAGTCACTCTTCTTGGAGTTCAACCAAGAAAGCATTATCTGCCTGTCACTCCCCTGCTCTAAACATTTCAATGGCCCCCAATGATGATACTATACATTCCCAACTCCCAAGTATGGCATTAAATTCATAGTTCAAAGCTCTCCAGATCCACTCATCTGGAGAGCTTTGAACTATGAACAAATTTCTGCAGTCTAACTCAAATTCCCACTCATCTCAGAATACCTGTGTCTTCTCTTCCTTGGGCTTTGCTCAAGCTGGACTTTTCTCATGTAATGCCTTTTCTTTTTTATTTTTTTTTGCATCTTTCAAAATCCTACCTTTCTTTCAAGGCTCATCTCAAATGCCACTTCTTTCCTGAGCCTCCCTGGGTTGCCCCAGCCAGAATTGTATTCCTTTCCCTGTGCTCCTGAGTTCACTGTTCTCTCACCAAACTCATCACATATAACCTCAGGTCACAGCATATTGAGCATGTACCTCATTGTTCCCACTAGGGTCCCTTGGGCACAGATTTTGTCCTACTCCTCAGAGGAGTAATTGGCTCTTGGTTGATATTTGTTGAATTAGTCATCAGGCTAGATGACCACACACTAGTTCACGTCTCACTATTTGAAAATACATGCCCAAAGTAGATCATCAGAGGGGCTGCATCAAAGTCAGGAATATGAAAATAAGTTCTGTTCACATCCATGAGTGCAGATCAAAAAGTAGTTCAAAACCTAGTTCCTGAGTGACTCGGACCACTGCTGGATAGACTCTAATTAATCTTATGGAAAATATCCAAGGGACTTAGGAGCCTGGGAAGGAGGAGGGAGCAAGTGAGAGGGATCCGGAGCCACTGCTGTCAAGAAACACTTTCTTCCTGTAACCGTATCCCCGGGGCCCGGCCAGTACCTCTGCTTAATCTCCCGCTCTGTGGTCACTCAGGATATGATTACTGGCATCAGATGCAAGCACATGCTTCTGTTCCATTAATCTGAGAGAGCTGAGAGACTGAGAAGGGAGCCACAAGGGCATTGCTGTGTTGGTCTAGTTACCACCTCAAAGAGGAGCAGGAGAGAGGGGGAGAGGACGGATCTGGCAGATGGAACAGCAGGGAGGCCTTACGGAAGCAAAGGGAGATGAGAAAACCACACAGAGAACCAGTTCCTGTAGCAGGAGCCTGGTTCCTTTCAGCTGTTACAAGACGGAGCCTGGAGGAGGCACACAAGTGCAGGCGCACACAGGTACACACACACACACACACACACACACACAGAAACTGATAAAGGCTGAGCTTCTCCCTCGGTTTTGGCAATCAGTCTGACACCCCTTGGTGAGCATTGTTGCTCAGGGTGTACAGTAACCCACGTAACATAAATCTGTCTCACAAGGTAACAGCCTAAATGGGAGGCTGCAGCTCGGTAATGAAGATGTGAACAGCTGAAACGCAATGTCAGATGGCAGTGGTGACATCCGAAAGCCATAATTTGCAGCTCAGCATATTTTTGTTCCAGGTACCAGAGCCTGCACAAATGCTCACCAGCTTGTCTCTCTCACGGGCAGCATCTCCACTCGGCTTGGCCGGGGCCCAGGTGATCTTTGCTTCACCAAAAGGTTCCTGCTATAGAAAGCTCGGGAAGCCTCTATTTTGCCATCCGATGGGGTGGAAATGGAGGAGCAGAGGAGCTTTAAACACACGCCTTATTCCTGCCTTATTCCTGAATTGCAGGTCTCTTAAATGACCCACTTCTCCTCAGTTCAATCAAGGTGTCCTGGGCAAACATTCTGAAGGGTGTCTGGGAAGGACCAAAATAATTTTAGCCAAGTCAAGGCCTGGAGGCAGGTGGAAATGAAAGATAATACATTATAGAGACAGAAGTGCCCGACTCAGTTCTTTAGCTGCGACTCTCTTCTTTTAATTTGTGACTGCTCCATCCTTCCTTTCCTTCCCCCTTCTCTCCTCCTCTTCATTGCTACCTTCCTAGAACCTCGGCAATGCAGACAAGCAATTTGTTCAAGTGCAGGCCTTCTAATTGAAGGTGACATGTTCATTCTAGCTAGTTACCTGGCCGTTAGATGGAATCAGTGCAGGAGCAAAGGTTTATAAATGCAAAGGAAGTGTGGCTCATGGAGCGAACAGGGAGGGTTATGCTTAACCTCAAGGAAGCCGAGAAATTCAGCCTTCTGGACAGAGTGGCCTTTCTCATCGCCCTAATCCTCCCTGCTGGGCTCCATGCAGCAGCCAGTGTACATCTGTTGACCTGCTGCTGCTCTGAATGCCTTCCTGACAGGCTCCACGGAGTGGGCGGAGAGGATAAAGTGACTATGAACATCAGGAGTTTTAACTCCTGGCCTGGGGCCCTGAGAGCCCTGGCTGCAAAACAGTTTAAGCTGTCACCAGAACACCCGTTTGGCGGCTCTGAGACCCTTGCACATTCTCAGAGGGTTTGCCTCCAGGAGTCAACTTGAGCTTCACTCCAAGGTTTGGAAACTGATGGAGATACCTCAGGCATGCATCAGAAGGCTGCTCTATCTCCCAGAACAGGGATACCTGTGAGAGTAGGTGTGGAAGAACTCAGCTCCCACTGGCACTGGTCTGAAGCAGCCTGTGTAGGCATGAGCGAGGGAAGCAGGCCTGGGCCCAGCATCCTGCCCACCCCTGAGAAGCCTGGGCAGGCTGGGTCAGCTCTGCAGAGGGGTTGTGCCCTTAGGATCACAAACTTTGTACCACAGAAAGCAGTACTCTCTTTATCAGCTGTAGACGGCAGATCAATTAGGAACCAGGGGACCAGTTTTGTTTTTACTATTCATTATAAACATTATAGATATTTTTTTCAGACTTACATTTGGGGGCAGGGGATATAATTTATCTACAGGGAAATTGCTCTGTCAAATGAACATTTCCATCAGTTTTAACAAATGCATACAGGCATGTTGCTATCACTACAATCAAGATATAAAACATTTGCATCATCCCACAAAGTTCCCTCAGGCCCCTTTGCAGTCAATCCTGATGGCTCAGTCCCTGGCAATCACTGATCTGGGTTCTGTCCCATAGTTTTGCCTTTTCCAGAATATCTTATAGTTGGAATCACAAAATACAGCCTTTTGGACCTGACTTCTTTCACTTAGCATGATTCACTTCAGATATATACATGTTGCACAGATCTATAGCTTGTTCTTTTTTTAATATTAATGTATGGATATACCACAGTTTATTTATCCATTTACCATCTGAAGGACATTTGGGTTAGTTCCATTGTTTTCTTGAGGGGGGTGATTATTAGCAAAGTTGCTATAAACATTCAAAAGCAGATTTTTTGTGTGTGTGACTATGAGTTTCATTTCTCTTGGTAAATACCTAAAGGTGAGACTGTTGGGTCATCTAGGACATGGATATTTGACTTTATAAGAAACTGTTTTACTAAATGGCTGTACCGTTTTATTCCCACCAGCAATGTATGAGAGTTTCGGTTGTTCCACATTCAGATCAATCTTGGTTATTGTTAGGTTTTATGTTAGCCATTATGATAAATATGTAGTTGTATCAATCATATCTCATTGTGGGTTTAGTTTGCAATATCATAATGATTAATGATGTTGAACATCTTTTCATGTGCTTATTTGCCATCCATATAGCTTCTCTGACAACATGTCTGTTAAAATTCTGCCCATATTCTATGAGGTTGCTTGTTTTCTTACAATTGAAATGTGAGATTTCTATATTCTGCAAATAAGCCATTTATGAGATATAGGGTTTACAAATATTTTCTCCCAGTTAGTTTATTTTTTGTGGGTTTATTTATTTATCTTTTTTATGACACTGTCTTCCAAAGGGCAAAAGTTTTCAACTTTTAAAAAGTCTAACTTATCAACTGGATTGTGTTTTTGGTTTTTGGTATTTAGGAACTCATTGCTTAACCCAAGGTTACAAAGATTTTTCTCCTG
Organism: Cnephaeus nilssonii; assembly: GCF_951640355.1. Taxonomy (NCBI): domain Eukaryota; kingdom Metazoa; phylum Chordata; class Mammalia; order Chiroptera; family Vespertilionidae; genus Cnephaeus; species Cnephaeus nilssonii. Next base: position 52,382,053 of record NC_137076.1, on the reverse strand, counting down.
TTTTCAGTTTTATAGATGTATGGGTCAATGTTATTATTGTTGTTGTTATATAAGGGTCTAATTCTTCTAGGAATATTCATTAAAAATCTATCCTTTTCTCATTGAATTGCCTTTGAACTTTTGTTGAAAATCAACTAAAGATGTATGTTTGGCTCTATTTTTTAGACTTAACTTTCTATTCTGTTCAATTAATCTATGTGTTTGGCTGTTATAGTTTCCATATACATTTTAGAATTAACTTACTGAATTTTACAAATATCTCACTGGGATTTTACTTGATGTTGCAATCAATCTATAGATTTAGGGAAAATTATAATCTTAACAATATTGAAACTTTCCATTCATAAACATAGTATATTTCTTCATTTATTTATATCTTATTTGATATTTATAAAAGTTTTATAATTTTCAGAATACAGATCTTGCATAAATTTTGCTAGATTTTAACCTAAGTAATGACACTTTATTTTAAACAGTGTATATTTAATTTTAGTTTACAAATGATCATTGCTGGTTTAGAGAAATACAAACGCTTTTGGCATATTGATCTTGTATCCTTCATCCTTGCTAACATTGCTTACCAATTCTAGTAGCTTTTCTTAATAGGTTCTTTAGGTGTGTGATTTTAATATAGACTTTTGATATTTACAAATGGAGCAGTTTTATTTTATCAGTAGTATTGGCTTATTATTTAGATCTGTTTTTTAAAATTTTTAATGGATGCTCTAAAGTTTATAATATACACCTTAATTAATTACAGGTTACCTTAAATAATATTATAAGGATTCATGTATAGTGTAAGGACCTTATACTGTAAAGTTCCAATTCATCCCTCTTGTCTTTTGTTCTATCATTGCCATACATCTTACTTTTACATATGCGATAAACCTGCAATACATTCCTATTATTTTTGTTTTAGAGAGTCAATGTCTTTTACTTTAGGGAATGATTAAAAATAAGAAAAAAAAGTTTACATTCATTTGAACCATTTCCAGAGAGCTGTAATTTGGGGGGAGTAGATCTAAGTTTCTGTTAGATATCATATTTATTTCTCCTGGAAGCTCCTGGAAGGGCTTCCTTTAACATTTCTTGAGTTGCTGCTAATAAATTGTCTTAGCTTTTGCTTATCTAAATAAATGTTTATTCCACATTCCCTGACCATGGGTGAGGATCAAACCTGCAACCCAGGTATGTGCCCTTGAATGGGAATCGAACCCGCGACCCTCCGGTGCTCAGGCTGACACTCTAGCTATTGAGCCACACTGGCCAGGGCCAAGCATGCCGGCCTTTAGTGTGAGGTTGAGTCAATAGTCCAAAGTTGAGGTGGGTTTGAGTTTTATTATCCTTATGGCCCCCTTCAGTTCACTGCTAGCTCCTTATTTCTCTAATTCGGTGGTTCTAAACCAAAGGTGATTTCACCCAGGGGGACATCTGAAAATGTTTTAGATTTCACAACTGTGGGGAGGGATCATACCAGAATTTAATGAGTAGAGGCCAGGGAAACTACTAAATATCCTATAATGCACAGAACAGCAAAGAACTATAGGACCCAAAATGTCAATAGTTGAGAAATCCTGGTCTAACTTTGCCTTGTGCTTAGAGTGCTGGGTATTCTACTCTCATTTCTCAGCCTTCCTTGTGTGTCTGTGCTTCAAGGTGGGTCCTGTTCAATGCTTTTGCTCCTTATCCAACAGGAGACAGCTTCTGCTTTTTACTTGGAGTTTGCTACCCTAATGGTGGAAGGGGAGAGGAGGTGGTGTCTTTGTTGTCCCGGCTAACTCTCAGTTTTAGCCAAGCTGTATGTCCTGAGTCTAAGTTTGGGAGCTTTCTCAGTGATCCTGCCCCTCCTCCCAATGGCGGCCAAACCGCCTTGTATCTTTGGTGGGTCTTGTATGGAGGAGTGCCTTCTCCCCTCCCCAGTGGAAGAAGGTATCGCATGGTATTGGTGCAGGCCTAGGATGCCTCCTGCCCCTTCTCAGAGGTAAATGTGTGCTTTCTCTACTCTTTCGTCATGCCCTGTGAGTGTCAAGTTTTGTTGCCCATCTTAAAGAGCTTGAGACTTTTGCTCCATAGGAGGGAAGGCTTTGTGACTTTTCTGTGGTGACAGTTGTGCTCTCAGACTTCCCACCATTCCCCAGTCTTACCCATGAGCACCCAAGAAGGTTCATGGAGAAGGCGGGGGGGGGGGGGGGGGAGGAGGGGAAATAGATGCAGCGCCCCGCAAATGTTTGTGGATCCCTGAGTTCTATGCTCTCACACTAGCCCACCTCATTTAGGCAATTCATTAAATTTTAGCTGAATTCTTCTTACCCAGGAGAATAGCACATGACATCATTTCCTCCCACGTTCTGCCATAGATGAACCAGTGTTTATGCTCATATTTTTTAGGAGAAACTCATTTTTCCTTAAATTTTAGGCTTCTTCGCTACTGTGCAACCTCAGCTCTTCATAGTTCAAGAAAAGTTTTAATTTTGCAGTTTATCCAGATTTTTCTTCTTGCTCTTTTAAGCCATCTACAGGGTAGGCACCACATTTACCAGACCTAGCATTTTCAATACAGTCTGCTCTGTGGCAATGCATGTTTCTTTAATATAAATTAGATTACAAGCAATCAGTAAGTAGAGGATGAGGTCAGTATAATGCAGAAGTCATGTTGATTCTTATGCAATTTCCCATAGCATGTTAACACTTTGAACCAATCTGAGGTAAGCTTTCTCAAAATTAAAATTAAAATATCACAACTGTTTGCCAACTTTGGGGGGGGGAGCCTGAAAATCTATGCCTTGATGTTTCTGTAATGCGGGCACTGTCTGATTTAGTGGCTTCCCGTGCCTTATGTTTCCACTTTCTTAAGCTACTGTGAGAACACTAAGAGTGAAGATAAATAAGTTGCAAAAATGTTATGCTATGTGTTAAAATAATGAATTAATGAAGAAGGCTACACTCAAAATCTAAATTTTAATATTAATATTAATGAAAATGTTGTCTATCAGAAATGAATTCCCTCTAAGACATATATTTCACAGGAGGAAGTATGAATCCCAGGTTTCATATGCCCGTATGTTTACCTATGCCATTATTTTTATTGTGCTATTGATTTTTATTAATAGTGTGCTTTCAAAGTTTTATAGGTTTGAGTGATCTATCCCAATCCTATTTTCCCCATAGGCTCTGTTATTTTTGGTGCATGTTCTGCAGAATGAGAATTTTTAAGAATGCAAGAATGGTAATACGGGGGGGCGGGGGGGGGGGAGGGAATGCCTGTAATATGTATTTTTTCTGGTCATGAAAGCAATACATCCTCATTATTTAAAACTACAGAAAAGAAAATAATATTTAGTAATCAATAATTATCTCATTCAGAAATAACTTTCATTTCACATATACTTATTTTAAGCATAATTGGAATCAAGATGCCATATTTTTCCATTTTGGGTGTTTTTTTTTTATCCTTACCCAAGAATATGTGTTTTTTTTAATGTTTTGTTTTGGTTTTTTATTTTAAGAGAGAGAGAGGGGAAAAAAACTTTGATGTGAGAGACAAACACTAGTCAGTTCTCTCCCATACAAACCCCAACTGGGGATTACCTGTAACCTAGGTATGTTCCCTGACCTGGAATCGAACCTGCAACCTTTTGATGTATGGACAATGCTCCAAAATGCCACATTTTTAAAAATTGAAGGATGCAAACCATTTTTTGAAAATAATTTTTGCACCAATGAGGGAAAGAATACATGTAGAAAAACTTAACACACACACACTCACACATACATGCCAAAAAATAACTCTCCCATCTGAAGAACATAATTCTTTATGGCAGAGAATGGGCACATTCATACTTCTATCCAATTGAAGTTAAAACAGATGGAATCTATTTCATGATGATTTTTAAGCACTTTCCATTTCTCCAAATTCGATGCTCTTAAGATTTTTGGAACTTTAAATTTTAAAAGGCATTTTTCTGAATCAAGGGCATAAAAATGTATGATTCATCCAAAATCAATTAAAAGTTTTTTTGGCATGTTTACTATGGGAAGCAATCCATACTGCAGTCTCCAATACAAATTGTGTGTTAACAATGACCATCTAGCTGAATCTGCTTGAGGAATGATCTACAACACTCCCTATTCTCCAGTCTTATACTTGGGGATGCTGCAAAGGACCAGGAGGAAATGAATAGGAATAAAAACTTCTGAAGTAATTCAACAGGAAGAGGATGTGTGGACCACCAAATGGTCCACACACTCAAATAGACCTTTGAAAATATACATACATATTTTTTGCCTACAGGCAAAGATCCCTCATCCCTCTTTCCTCCCCATCAAAGAGAGAAGTCTCACAAAACAGAAGCAAATACTCTGGAAATATTCTGGTCTCCAGATGAAGGTGAGGAAAGTTCTTTTCTTAATGGGAAAATAACCTTTAGTCAATATGCTCATATGGATGGACAAGCACAGGCACGCACTGTAATTACTAGAAAAAGTAAAGCTGTTACTGAGCATAAAAACAAACAAACAAACTAGCCACTAACCCGCAGGTCCGAGGGCAATGTGGTAGATCAGTGCACACAACCACCAGGCTCGGAGAGTCTATTTTTCATTGCCTTTCTGATTTACTCTGATTTACTAGAACTAATTTGCAATAGTAACTGGCAGTCAGCCCTTGGAAAGGGTGCTTCTAAATTTAAAATTCAATTTTAATTCATTTCAACAAATGCTTATTGAGCCTTCTCTAAGTGCTAGGTGATAGGGCCTAGGGATAGAGATGTGGACAAGAAACACGGTAGCCCTGCCCACAGTCTATCAAAATGTCAGAATGATGATTATCCACTGACTTCCCTCGTAGTACATCAACTCCAAAACCATTCCTGGGGTCCCAGCTCATGCCCCCCACTTGGCCAATCACCCTGGGCTACCGCAGAGGCCCAGGGTTCATGTGCCTACATAGCGTAGTGGCAGGATTAGCAGAAAGAGCTGCTGGGCCATCAATGCCGGTGCTGATGGTGTGGGTGGGACCAACCATAGGATCTAAGGCTCAGCAGCATCAGAGGCCTCACCGGGCAAGCTCTGCAGTATGACTGGGGCTATTGTTCCCAATTTGCAGGCCCTGCAGAGCCTCAGCAAAATATTGTGAGTTAAATGTTATCGCTTGAGTACGTTCCTTTTCTGCTTCCATTTGCCGGAATCTGTTTCTGTTGCATGCAACTCAGAATCCTGACTGAATATACGCGGCTGGACATCTGCCCCCTGAGAGCTTTCTGTTCCGCTTCAAATCACATGCAGAAAAATACCTGGGGAATAACTGGAATATGTTCTGTATGGCTCTGACATATTTTATCAAATTAAGAAAGCCCTCTTAACCAATAGTTCTCAGCAGCTGTACTAGTGTGTAGGGTACCATCGTCAACTGTACATGGTCCCTCTGTAAGTCTGTTACAAATAAAGAACTGACGTTTAAGGATGAGAACAGATTTAATGGCGCCACAGTCATTCACTTGCATTCATATATGCTTCTTGAGTTGGAACAAGGGTGCCAGGAGTTTGTTCATACAGTTTATTCTCTTTGGGCTACAGCTTGAGACAGCTTAGGTGTGGGTGACGTCGGCATTAAATTACAGTCTTTCCCACGTGTCAGGAGGGCACACACCAAGCAAACACCATTTCAGGGAGGCCTACTTTTGCAGACCTGGGTCCATTCAGGGCACACGTGTCCCTTGCAGGTGCCCACGGCCAGCTTTGGTGGCCATGGTGTCCACCCATCCATCAGCAGCCTTTCATATTAAGTTACAGAACATATATCATGGGGGCCCAATTTAACTCGAGGACAAGGAAATGTTTTACATTCTAGAGCTGCTCCGAGCCACATGAGACCGGTCGCGTTGTGTAACCTTTCTTTACTATTTCTATGCGAGCTCTACACACAGCTGTTGCAAGGTACAGTATTATACTTTGCCCAGACTACGGCACCTGTTGTAAGCAATTTGAAATAAAAAACAAGTTGGTGGGGAACATGATAAGATATCTGAGAGCACATTTCATTCACTCGGAATACCCCTGCAGACTATTCCATTTCAGTAAACTCCGCAACCATTCTTCTTTGTCATTATTTGCCAAGAGAGGGGAGAAAAAAAATAACACATCTCTTTTTACAGAAAACAGATCGGCGCTCTGCTGGTCCAGGGGCTACACACACAGACTTCGTTTGCTTACACACCCGCAGCCTTTTCCCCCCTCTCTTGTTTATGCTACTACTTCCTCCACCCTTTCAATTTGTCACAGTTGCCTTTCCCAAAAGGGCTTTCATTTCCTCTTGTTTCTCTGTTCTGCTCTCTCGCGCCCTTTGCTTTTTATGAGAGCACATTGAGGGCCTGGCAGGCCAGGGAAAGGAAACAAATGAATGCCACAGGCCCCTCAGGGGTGGACATGTCTGGCTCCATGGACAGAAGGGCTTGGCATCGGTGTCCACCTATATAACCCTGAGGTAACCTGCTCTGGAGTTCTTCCATGCTCCCCCCCCCCCCGCCCCACCTCAAAACTGTCTCCTTGGCCTTGACATTGCTTAGGACTGCTTTGAGAAAGAGCTTGGAGATGAGCGATATCTACCAGGATCGGAAAGGGAGATTTGGAAAGCGCTCTGTACTGTTGACCCCATTACAGTCTTCCTGATTCTTTCCTGGAGGCCCAGACTGCCTTTTTATCTTTTTGTTTCTGTTCTGAAAACGCAAGTATCAATGGCTTAATTCTTCATCAACTCCTGCTGCTTTGACAACCTGTTAGGAAGCTGGGATGGAGGGGCATACGAAACTTGGAGTAGGACACAGAAAGAGGAGATGGGAGATGAGCGGACTGTGGTCCGGGGGATGGGTGGGTGGTCTGCTAGAGAAAGGAAGGAACTGGGTTTGGAGCTAGACATTCCCAGGGGCAAGTCCCAGCTATGCTCCCTGGTAAGTGTATGGTCTTGGGGAAGTCACTCTGTTTCTTTGCGCTTCAGCTTTCTCATCTTTAGAATGTGGTTCACAGCAACTTCCTTGCAGGGTTACTGCATGGATTTAAATAGATACTTTATATAAAGTGCTTGGTGTCGTGCCTGACTCTTAATAGCCACTCCATGAATTCCAAAAAATATTTTCAATGCATGTAATACTAAGGGGAGGAGTGATTCTAGCAGTGATTTATCATCTCCTTGCGTATCAATGTCTGCTGACTGTGAAGGTATCGATTGATCAGCCTTCACCCTAACCCCATACTCAATTCAGTCAGCTCTGGGGTCTGCACTGAGCAGGCTTGTTCCTGGAGATCTGTGCCATCGTTACCACAGATGCCACAGCGACATCAGTAAATGGAAAATGCAGACAAACAAAGATGTGAAGGTGGAAAGAGGGCCTTGGGCCTCACCTCCACAAACCTCTACCTCAGGGTACCACGGCAGGCAGTGACAGTCCTAGCTGCCTTCGGTTTCGCTGCTATGATTTCTCTCTCTCTTTTTTTAAAAATCCCCACCCAAGGAGTGAGGATATTTTTTTCCATTGATTCTTAGCGAGAGTGGAAGGGGAGAGAGGAGAAAGAAACATCAATGTGAGAGAGACACATCAATTGGTTGCCTCCTACATGTGCCCCAACCAGGGGCAGGAATCGAACCTGCAACCCAGGTATATGTCTTTGACCAGGAATCAAATCCATGACGCTCAGGTGCACAGGCCAACACTCTAACCATTGATCCACACCGGCCATGGCTATGATTTCTCTTTTATGCATCTCTCCAGCTAAGGAGGCCGGTCTCTGTGAGCCTGATGGGGCCGATCTCCTCAACACCTGAACTTTTGCTCACCGTCTCCAGGCACACAGCTGCCACTCACCTTGACGGAGCTTCTGGCACACAGGAGAGGAGAAAGGGCAGCTAACGAGGGGCTGCAGCAGGTGCAGAGGGAGGCACCTGCCCCGAATGCTGGCTCCAGAGGTGGAATCCTTGAAACCAGGAGCTGCGAGTGGGACCAAGCAAAAGAGAAAAGACGAACTTTACATCTTCCTCAGCCAGTGTCCCCATAAGCCTCCTTATGCCCAAGTGCTGGTAAATAGACAGGACCTACTGACACGACTGTGGGATTATTGTGGGAACATAAACCTGAAAAAACAGATGTAAAATTACAAAGAAAATTTACCGTAGAAAAAGATGATTAGTATTCCCGTGTTAAATAATTTCAGTTGAGAGGGTTCAATCTCTCTTTTTTTTCATTTTTACAGCTTTGTTTACATATAAGTGAGGCCCAATAAATCGTGCATATTTACAGTGTCAATGTGATGAGATTCGCCGTATGTACACACTTGTGAAACGTTCACGACCATCAAGATTATCATCCATCACGCCTACAAGCTTCCTGTCCTCCTTTGGCCTTCCACTCGTGCCCTCTGGTCAGCCACAGTACGTTTTTTGTTATTATAGATCACTTTTACAAAACTTTATTAACAAATTTTTAGTAACACAATAGTTTTATCAAATGTCTCCTGTAAGGAATCCAAATCCTAGCGGACACCGTGAGCAGGGCCCTCACAGCCTTCCTCTCCTAGGCGCCTGCTGGCTGAGCTCCGGTCTTGCTCAGGATCCACACCTCCACTCCACAACTTGAGAAAGGCCGATTGCGGTGGGCCTTCTCCTTGCCATGCCTGGTGTAGACAGGTTCAGGGCAATGAAATGCCAGAGGAGACCTGTTCCAGGCTTCTGGAAAAAATTACCTGCTTCTCAGAAGAGACAATTTGCCCTTTTCTCCCATGAGGTATTTCCATGTGGGCATGGGATGCTTGGACCTCTGGCAACCGTCTTGCTCTCTTGAGGGGAGTTAACCCAAAGACAACACCCTGAAGAGAGCAAAACAGAAAATGGGAGGGACCTGTCTCCTCCAGGAGGTTGCTGAGCCATAAAATTGCTCGACCCTGAAATTTCCTTTTACAAAAGATGACAAATCCGCTTATTGCTTTAGCCATTTTGAGTCGGGTTTTCCGTAATTTGCAACAGCAAGCATTCTGATACATTAGTATATAAAGCAGATTAAAATTGACACATTATTATGAAATGTTTTATAGGCTTTAATTTATAACTTTTATTTATTAGAAGTCAGGCAAGGGGATAATGGAAAATCTGTGTGACACACAATTTAAAATGGTGAGTTAAGGATGTACTAGTAGATTGAAGTCCTATCAGACTATTTTAAGACTTTGTTTTGATTGTATAATAGGGAGGAAAGTCTTATTCCCACAGATGAGTAGCTGAAGATAGTAACAGTTTTTGAAAAAGCAACAACAACAACATTGGCTTAACAAACTCAAGACACTTTTCAGTTTATAGTGATAGTAAGAAAAGCTTTATTCTAATATCTGGGCTCACACACACAGTTAACTTGGTAGGCACAAGCTAATGTGCTGATTGTTAAAACTTGCTATATATTATTTGTTTATAATAAAAGAAAACATATGGTATTTTAAATGTTTAAATAAAACATTTGCAAAATTCCCAAAAGATCTCTACAGAATTTTGGGTTCCTCAGCACATACTTTCAAAATTTCTGTCCTAAGTGTAAGTAAATTATGCTAATTATGTATAATTAATTTAAAATCTAAGTTTCCAATGTGCTAGACAAGATCCTTCCCTCCTGCTCTAACTTCAATTTCCAAGAGCTCAAAGCCAGACCTTGTATAATGTCATTCAGGTTTGGCAGTAAGACAAATACTCCATTAGCATAATAGAAATATGCTCCCAGGAGATCCCCGGGGAAAGGGCTGATTGTGAGACCAGACCACACACTTGGCCTCTTTTCTTTTACCTCCACCCCATTCCTGGTCCAAAGCATTCCTCATCCCCATGTCCACCTCTTGGCAGCAGAAGCCCACAGAGCAGAGACTGTCAATCCACAAGGAGACCTGACAGAACAAAGCAGGAGCTAGACAGGTAACTGTGGGGTTGCTAGGGCAAATGAGCTGAAGACCAAAAAGTGGAGGAGGAAATGAAGGAGTTAACCCAGGAGACATTATCTTTGCCAGCTGTGCAATTGGCTTCATGATGGAATCCAAGACTAAGGGCTCTGTCTGGGGGGGGGAAAGATGACTAAAATGAGGAAAGCCACTAATCTACAACACCAATTGTGATGGTTTTAAAATATGTCCATGGATTCTCTGTTATCTCTCCCTTTAAAAGGTGGACTCTAATTCCCCTTCCCTTAATTGTGGGTTGTATTTAGTGACTTAGTTCTAACAAATAGAATGCGGCAGAAGTGATGGTACAAGACATTTGAGATTAGGATATAAAAGGCATAGTGGCTTCCTTCACTCCTTGTTCTCTCTCTTGGATCACTCCCGTGGAAGCTGGCTGCCTTGCCATGAGGACGTTCAAGTAGCCTTATGGGAGGCCCAGGTGGTGAGGAACTTGTAAAAGTTTCACAAGTGTGCATATACATCAAATCTCCTATTTGAACATTGCTAACAGAGTAGATTCTAAATGTTCTCATCCCAAGAAATAAAAACCTGCAACTATGTGAGGTAGTGGATATCAACTAGACAATCATTTCGCAATATATACATATTGTGTACATCTAAAACTAATATAGCGTTATATGTCAGTTACATCTCAATAGAACACACATGCAGTTGGCCAAAGGAAGTTTAGTGTTGTGTTTGGAGAAAAACACCATGGAACACAACACTAAGCTCAGATTCAACAGTGACAGTTCCGCTGAATCTGAAAACTGGAGAAACATTCCTTCCCAGCCCAAGAGCAAACGCCACCTTCTTTGCCAGCTTTAAAACTTCAAGAGCACCTCCCATCACTCCTGAATGCAGTTTAGAGACCCCTGTGTGTTTAGGGAAATCCAGATGGTACACTCAGATGAAAGAAGAAAAAGGAGATGGGAAGAAGAGAAAAATAACCACTATTTGCATGACTTTGCCCAGCATCCATTAAGAAAATGAAATATGACTCTATTTGCAACCATGGGCCTCTATCTTCACCCACACAAAAGTCAATGTGTGTTCCTTGGCAGGACTTTTCTTTTTGTCTTTTTCTTCATTTCTCCACATTACGTTTTTCCCCTTCAACTTTAAAAATAGTCTTCTCTTAGGAGAGAAATATAGGTCCTTAATTTATTCTTACAATTCATATTTGATGCATAGTTATCTGAAATTTGTATTTTGTTCAAGTGAGACATACCAGTCAGTTCTAGGTCAACAAAAAGGGAAGATGTGATTTATTAAAATGTTTTTTTAGTCTGAAAGGATATACCCCAGAAGGTAGCATGAAAGGCACCCCACAGGCCTATGGCAGTTTAACTAAGGGTGCGAGCCAGTCTCAAGTGAAACAGCATTTTAAAGTGTAATTGTTACCAGCAGAAGGAGGAGGAGGAGGAAGAGCAGGAGAAGGAGGCGGAAGAGGGAAAAACGGAGAAGCAACAGCAATTGCCAAGAGACACTTGCTCAATCCAATAAAGTAATTATCTGTGTTAACTCTAATTCTTGTATTTGCAAAACAATTCATGTAAAATTTGTAGACATCTCCCCCCTCCTTCTAACACAATAAAGAATTCATTCCATGAAAACCTTTTGTGTTTTCCTTAGAAGATCTGGACAAAAACAATGCATCTTTAACTCTGAAAACAGAATAACGGGTCCTTGAAAGACTTATCTGAAATCAAATGCAGTTGTCATTCTATATTGATAATCTCTGCTATTCATTATCATATTCAGCCCATCATTTATATGCAGATGACACTATCATTTATGGTAGTAGATTATGCTGGGAGAAAGCTTAATATTATCTTCAGGCTGATTTAAATGAGCTTTAAGATCATCTGGCACAATCTAAATTACTCTTAAATATTAATGAAACAAAGATCATGGTATTTGGCTCAAAACAAAACATTGGGAAAACTGAAAACCTGGCATGCAATATGACCTTGGAAAGTGTAGACAATTGTCAAATACTTAAGATTTGGGGACATATCCTGTCTTCAACCGTGACTGATAATATAAATGACCAGCATTGAAGGATAGAAAAATCTCAACTCCTTGTTCAAGTACATATAATTCTTTTTTTTTAAAAGGAAAATAAGATTGTTCTCCATCTCTCCAATGTTGCAATTATGTGCCTTGAGTTTTGTTGGTTTTATTTATTTGAATGCGGCTCAACATTTGTTAGCCAAGTTAAAAATGCTTTCTCCTCTCTATCTGGACAGATTTGCCTTGAATTATACATCTCATAAACATTACCGTCTGTCGTCTTTTAAACAATTGGCTAAAAATTAGAAGACTCTCAACATTTTGTTGGTATAATAGCTTCCCTTACACTCTATTCCCCAGCATTAGACCACTTAACCCTTCTTTGTCAGCCATCCATATTTCCTCAGCAAAATTTAGTGAATGGAGAGAAAAAGCCACAGCTGAACGAAGTGATCCCTTGAGAGCCCACAGTACTTGAGCTCCATGCGTGTTGAGTATGTGTGCATGTATACACATACAATTTCTTAAGTGGAAAAATGTATTCAATGATGTACATGACCTTTATGGACTCCTTTTACTCTCAAATGGCTCGCTAAATGAATGGGAAATCCCTTAGCTATCGACTCAGGGTATGATAGTGCTTACGGGATGCCACAGATGAAGCAAGAACATGTCCATTTCCTTGGCTGTTTTTTCTGGAGAGGATGTACATGAGCCCCAGGCCTGGCCACAGAGACCACTCAGCCCCTGGCCAGTGATGGAACAGAGCCATCTTCAAGGTAGGAATCGGGAGACTCAGGACAAAAACGATGGGAGTGTTCATGGGGCAAACATCCATCTTTGTTGTTGTGATTGCTGATGTTTTTCTTTACTACAACTTGCCTGACTCGTAAAAACTTCATGTAGTCGTCAGTGTAATTGAGATTCATCTCTATGGCATCATTATGCCCATTAGCAGCAATATTGTCTTTTGGGAGCAGAAATTTCATTTCCTAGGCACCTCCTGAAGGCACCGTCTCTTAGATGGTGTGCATGCCTGTATCTCAAAGCTCATGCTTACTCTATACACTGCCTTTCACTCGATGCCATTCCTCTGTCTCGGCTCTTCTAGGAGAAAGAAGTTTAATCAGAGGAGGGATGAATCGATGGGAGATGGTGACTACATTGAGCAAGAAATGAGGGATGTGTTTTGTTGCTGGCTCAAGAGGCCTCCTCTCCATATCTTTAAAGAAAACAATGAGAATGTGGGGAATAGGGAGGGGGCCATGGGGATGATCTAGTCATCTCTCTAACGGCATGGTAGCAGGAAGAACTTCACACGTACGAAAGAAGTGTGGAAACCCACTCACCTCCTGGCAGACCATGCTTGTGTCAGTGACTATTTTGAATCTTATTTTTCAAGCCTCAGTTGGCTCAGTTATTTAATCTTATTTTTCAAGGTTCAGCTAATTTTAATTAATTAAAATGAAATTTAAAACCCAGGGCCTCAATCCTACTAGCCACCCATCAAGTGCTTGGCACCCACACATGGGTAGTGCAGAATTACAGAACATGTCCAACACCTCAGAGAGGTGCATGGAGCAGCACTGCTTGAAACTGCAAACCTGGAGGCAGAAACCAGATTGTATTCGTCTTTATTCCTAGTTCCTAGTGGGTCCGTCATGCAGAAATAAATGTTACATTGCTGAATAAAGGAATGAGTGGGCTAAGTATCATCTATTCAGAAGGAACTGGTCCTACGGGGGTCTAATTGTTACCCCAGTGGATCCTGAGTTCATGCAGGTGGCAATGTCTATGGCACAGTCACTGCCCCCACTTCCCCTTCAAGTGCCCCTCTTTGCTCCTATTGCTCTGGGAACCTGGCTTTCCAGCCTCACTTAAAACCTCTCGAGCTCTCACGACCTTCTGCCTCTGAAAGACGCAGCAGCACAGGACCTGGTCACTGGGTCCGTGTTCGCTCCGTTTGTCAGGAGAGTGTACACGCAGGGATTGTGTCAGTGTGGACAGTCCCAGGGTAGAAGCTGCCCACACACTGGCAGACACGATAACGTTCCTGTTGGGCCTGTCAGGAGCCACAGGTCCCCCGGGGCAGGGCTTCCCCACACAAGCCTGGAATCATCCCTTTGCCAGATGCTGTCACTGCCTCTCAGGTAAGAGAGCGCACTCGGAATACCCTCTGCGTGAGAGGAAAGGTGCCGTGTTCCAGGAAAACTTCGCAGAAGCACCGTGCTGCTCCTCCGCAGCTGTGCGCCCAGCCTGGGTGAAGCGCTGCACGCGCGGCCCAGGAAGGGGCTCTGCTCTTCCCCCGGAGAAGTCACCTTCTCTCGCTTGAATGGCTTAACTGATTATGCTTAGTGTCTGTCTCCCCTTCCATATAAGCCCCATACCTTTGTCTGTTTTATCTACTGATAGATCCCCAGTGCCTAGAGCTCATGGTACCTAACAAATAGTTGGTGCTCCATGAATGAAGAAATGTCATTTGTTACAGTTATTAAAAGAGTCACATCACCTCAGAGAGCCTTGTTGTTCTGCCTTGGCATGAGTCCTTCCATCCTTTCTACATTTCTAATTTATCATTTTAACTTTTTTCCCACTGGAGTGGTGATGTTTGTTTACTATGCAAGGGACTTGGCAAATGGCTTGTAATACCATGTTTCTGTATACTGTCCCTACAGATAATCTGGAATTTAGGGCTCCATTCAAGTGTCCTGGGAGCCCGCACTGGAACTTGGGGACAATTTTTATGGCAGGGTGTCCCAGAGTGTCAAGGTCACAGGCTAGCGTAAGACAAGCATAGCTGGCTAGTCCTGTCCAAGTGAATAAGAAGGGAAGGTCTACAAAGAAGCCAAGCTCAAGAACCACAGGGAGCCGGCGGACAGGGAGGAGCAGCCGAGGCAGGGCCTCACGGGTCCTGGGGGCCAGAGAGCTGGGCCCGGGTACAGGCTGGGTGGAACAGTGATGTTCCAGAGAAACATTCCAGTGTAGCCTTGGTTTGCCTTGGACCCTATCCACGGAGGCAGAAGTTACTGCCAAATGGACCCCGTAATGAGGCTGTTGTTGTTTTTTTTATAATCAATAATGTAGTGGGATGAGGGGGGGTGGTGGTTGGAGCACGAGGCCCTGGAGGAAGGGGAGGGTTCACTGTCACCAAGAAACAGTTCATCTCGCTGCTCTAAAAGGATCCGACTGGAACACAGCCAGGGTGGCTGCAGCCCAGAGTTTTGAAGTCGACTGTTGTTAGGTTTTCTCCTTTTTAAAATTATTTTCTATTTTCTTATTTTTTTGTTCATATGTATGTGTGCATAGGTAGGTTTGTTTGTTTTCTCAATGTATTTTCTTTTTTATTTCCTTTATATTTGAAGTCAATTTCCCCTTGAGAATCCCGGCTTGTCTGGCTGGTGTGAAAGGGAAGCAGAGGAAGGGATTGTGGCTTTGTCAGTGTTGGGCCCGAGGGAGAGAGGGCCTCTGGGGCCAGGCACGGGGATAAGCCTGGGCCTCCCTCAGGGAGCCAGTCCCAAGGAGGGAGAATATCAGGCTTTATGCACAACAACGTCCTGCCATCAGGAAGACAAGCAAAGAGAGCCTTCTGCAGGGCTCTATCTGCCCAAACCTTGGAGAGCTTCTGTGTCCTTCCAAAAATGCAGGCAGCTCCCTGGGACTAAGCCCTGTTTTAAAATATAGGTTTCATTATTATTCGGATATGATAGGACAGACGGGTCAGTAAACTCTTGCCACTGAAAAAACATTTTGTTACGCTCACATCCTGAGAGGGGGAGCACACTTAACCCGGGCCCGGGCACCTGGGGAAGCACCAGGGTCCGTCACCAGGCGGAGGGAGAGAGGGAAACTGTGGCAAGAACCTTGATTGTGGTTTCCGTGGGAAAGAATCCGTGAGGCAGGGTAAGGATTGACTAGTTTGAAACGTTTCAGTGGGCTCGAGGGCACAGGGGCTGTCCCTAGTTGCCTGGCACCTGGTCCGGGGTATTAGAACATGTGAACAGTGTCCTGGAGTGTGGGAGGCCGACATAGGAGGTGGTTGGGGTGTGGCTCCGGATTGGTTGGTGTGTGTAAGAAAGGCATGCTTGTAGGCTATTTGAGTTGTTTGCTGTCTCTAGGAATTAGCTAGCCCAGGGAGGGGCAGTCTCTCTGAGTCAACAAGGCCCTAAAATGTTCACACATCAAAAATACAGAATAAAAAAGCAAGATGAATACAGTCCTGGGGCCACTAGTGCAGGGAGAGGGGCGCTGGCCTTGGAGTCAGGAGCCACCAGCACGGCATTGAACCCCTCATTCTTTCTCCGAAAAATGAAGCAGCTGAGTTGGCCATCAGCACAAGGACCCCCTATATCATGAATATTCTATTATCTTAATCTAAACCAAATCAGTGACCCTCCAAATGGCAAAGCTGGGGAAACCCATTCTTGCATGGGCTGGAGGCCACAGGAGATAGAGGAAAGTCGGGATTCAGGTAATAGGAGAAACAACATAAGGGGTAAAGTGGCAGGTTGGTGAGGTGTTTCAGGAGCCACATTTCCCACATCAGTCCCATCCACTCCTCCTCTTTTACACAACCTGCTAGGCCAAGCCCAGGCAGACAGTCAGGATGAGATGGAAAGGAAGAGACAGTAGTAATGTCTTTGGGGGAAAGGAGGTTGAACCAAAGCGCTTGGAAACAAATAGGGCTAATTCTCACTAATGTGATATATATGTATAATGGATATATATTCCATAACTAGTTTTATTTAGAAAGAAGACACCAAGAAAAAGAGAGAGATAAGAAAACGCCAATGCCTACCCTAGCAATAGTTTCCAGTCCCAAGCATTGATCCTTCAAAAGAGCCAGCTGATGATTACACAACATGGTGAAAGTGCTGCATACATTCTTTCTTGGAGGTTCACCAATTAACATGAGCACCTGAACAGCTCACAGAAGGCTTGTTTAACCTTGTTTAACCTTGTTTAACCAATGTTTCCCAAATGATTTCATCGTGAAACCTTTTCCCTCTCCAATTAAAAACTATCACCATCCCCATCTCTATACCTTGAACTAAAGCAATGTATCTTTAACGGCGAGATGTTAGGTAACTTCAAATAAATGAGGAAGATCATCCCCATCTGGGTATCTCCCCAACTTTCCACCGCCCCCCCCCCCTGCCGCCACACACACACACGCATTCACTGACCCAGGCAGAGAGTTATTACTGCAGAGATTCATACCAGGAAAGCCCAGGTCAGGGAGAAGAGAGTCAAATCTAGTACAAGGTAGCATGTAGCATTAGGGAGGTACTTGAGGCTGAGGGTAAAATGTGAAGTCCAAGGACAGACATAGGACATCGGACCAAGACCATGAGATAAATATTGACAGTCTGCTCAGTCTGAAGTGGGCTTATTGTGCCAATACCATGGTCAGCATCTCTGGCCGGCGGTGACATAAGAGCACCACAGGCCTTGAAGACTGGTGCCTCCCAAGGCGAACCAGAAAGCCAGCCCTGTACATAATCACATATTTGGTCGGGTGCCCACAAGCACAAAGAATAGTAATAAGGAACTGAGTACTGGCTGCGCTAACATCACTGTTCACAAATAAAGGACTACTGTACTAATTCTAATCACACAGACATTTAAGCCAGAGCCACAGTGTTAATTAGAATAAGGGACCATCGTCCTGGGTGAAATGACCCTGCGTGGGCCCATTCTCTCTACCAGATTTGCAAGGGAGGAGGGATGATCCAACTAGCCAGTAAAGACCAGATTGTATCTGATGCAGAATTGGGGTAGCATGGACCTGTCAGGGTGAGAAAGTGAGTCATCATGTGTGCTCAGAGAAAGTGGATGAATGGTTTTCTGATAATAGGAATGATTTTCTGATAATAGGAATGAACACTTAATGAATGCTCAACCCTGTGACAGGCACCGGGCTCAGACTGTACCCAGATTATCTCATTTAATCCTCACGGTAGCTCTGCAGAAGTTAGGGAAGGGTAAGTACTTTGCCCCAGGTCAGGGTAGCTGTAAGGGCTGGCGCCTGCCTTTAGATAAGGCCATGAATCTCCACAGCCCACGTGCCAACACTGGGTTCTTTCTGTCCCCTCACCAGGCCCACTGACGTTCTCCTTATCTCAGGACACTCGCCATGTTCTCCTTCCTTCCCCAGGAAGCATCCTCTCCCCAGACACCAGCCCACTCTCTTTGCTGATAGTTTCACCCCTGAACCAGCGCTTCCCAACGGGTCTAACGCGCATTGGGTATAAGTAGGCTGAGACATGATCCCCAACCCTGAGGGGCAGTAAGATGGGGCCCAAGGCAGCCAGACACCTGGGGCTGGTGGTCCTGGGTGCCAACTAGTAAGCTACAGCCTCCAGGCTCCTAACCACTCTGTCCTCTGCTCTGGATGTTGGTGCTGGGGTTGCAAATGCATTTCTCCTTTTACAGATAACTCCCCAGGAGGTTCTAACTGCAAAGAAATGAGAGGGAGGCTGGAGGGCAGGAGGAGGGAGAGGACTTGCTCCTGCCTGTTTGCTGGCTGTTCAGTGACCTGGCACTGGCTCCTCACCTCTGAAGCAGGAGTTGGTTCCGGTTTCCAGCTTTTGTCCACCCTCCCAGAACACATCTTACTGCCCCTGAGAAGGACCGGCAGCAGCCAGGAGGCATCCTGTCCCAGACCCCAGCATCCTGGGCTCCTTCCTCCCAGCTTCGTGGCTACCAGCAGGCACAGGTCAGCAGCCCTCCGCAGAGGACTGGTCCCAGCTCTCTGCAACCTTCTTCTGAGCTCTGGGTCTAATAATCCCAATTTCTCTTTTTCCTCAGCCGAGAGGTAGCAGAGGCAATTCTTCCATCTGAGTTACTTTCTCAGTCCTAATAACTGTTTAACCAGTTAGTACCCTGTATTCAACTCTGTCTGTCACAATAACTAGAGCAGCTTCTGAATTCCTGAACCGGCCCCTATAAATATACCTGGTTATCCACGTGTGCCCCTCAAAGATCATTTTCTATGTGTGTCACAACAGGGAAAAAGTTTTTGGAAGCACTGCCCCACCCCCAATATGGGCCCAGAAAAAGCAGCCAATAGACAATACGGAGGTCACTCACAGTTATACACACCCAATAAAATAATTCCAAAATCAGAGTTGAAAGGGGTGCTTGTGAGTTTTTTTTGTTTGTTTGTTTTTTTGCTTGTGAGTATTTAATTGTTCTAGATGCATACCCGTGTCCTCCTGGGATGGGATGTGCAGACCAACCTGGTTGTCAGGAGCTCTGAGTCCCCAGGCATTCCTGAATGGCAGGGGTGGCTTCTCTTTCCCACTCCAAAGTTAAGCTATCATGACACAGGAAGTTTGAAGTTCAGACTTCTTTAAATATTAAAGGCAAAATGTGGGACTGCAGCCCCGTATTCAGTTTCTCTTCTCCTATTAATCAATCACCCAGCATTTATCGAGCAGCAGGAGATGCTGCCCTAGAAAGACATGCACTTGCAGATGAGTGCGGAAGCTAACCTCGGGTATGCACCTGGCTCCCTTGCAGCCCTGGGCTGCTCAATAGGGCCTTTCTCATTTCCCATTGTCATTGGACTATTTTTACCCTTCCCGTATAAATCCAAATGTGACGTACGGTCCCACTGTTAAAAACCCTATCCTGGCAAAGCCATTATTATTTATTCGATATTTCCGAAAGACTTCAGTGGCTTGTTCCCCCACCTCAAAATAAAATGTAAAGGATCTCATCACTACATACCTTATGCTGAATGGGCAGAAGTGAGTGACATTAGTGCGTGGAGAATTTACAAAAGCGGCCACTTGGAAAACCAGGGTAGCCACACTCCCATGACCCAGACTCCTTATAGAAGGGAGGGGCTGACATGCTCCTAGTACCAGGCTTGGGCCAGAATTAGTTGCTTCTGTGCAGCAAACCTGGAGACCAGCGTTTGCTGCACAGAAGGCCTGATTAGAGGGCCTGATTAGAAATTAATCATTTAGGGCAAAATATGTCCGAAGTAAAAGCAACATAACAACAACAATAGCAACAATATTTAGTAATTCTCCAAGTTCTCTGTGAATATGGGCTGAATTATGTCATCCTAAAATGCTTATGTTGAAGCCCTATTTGGAGATAGGGTTTTCAAAGAGGTAATTAAGTTAAAATGAAGTCTGTAGGGTATGCCCTAATGCAATCTGACTGGTGTCCCTATAAGAAATTAGGAGATAAAAAGATAGAGAGGTGTGGGGGGCAGACTTGTGCACACAGAGAGACAGCCACGTGAGCATAGAGAGAAGGGGCCATCTGCAAGCCAAGGAGAGAGAACTCCGTAAAAACAATCATGTCTATGCTTAGGTCTCAGTCGTCTTGCCTCCAGGACTGTGAGAAGATATATTTATGTTGTTTAAATCACTCTGTCTGTGGCACTTTGTTATAGCAGCCCTAGCAGACTACTATACCCAGGAACTTTCAAAAGACTCTTTAACATGAAGGAGAGGTTACTCAGCTACAAACTTTTCCCCTATTTTTCAGTTGGGTTAAGTGGAGGCAGGAAAAGACTGGTGGACTTTGCCTGGGTCTCTCAATTCTCTCAATTCACCCCTGCACAAATGGGATTGAGCCCAACCTCTCCGTTGCTTGCTGGCCACAGCCCTGTTCTCCAACCCAAGTGATTGGGTGAGAAAATCAGCATTAAACAGATATTTTCAAAGAAAAAAATCAACTCTACATTGTCCATTATTAATGTAGAATAGAACTTACACAGGAAATTAAAAATACCCATCTATTTCAAAGCCCAGTATTAGCCATTAATGTTAACGTGCTCAAACACTTCAGACTTCATCAGCCCCTGCTGTTTTCCTTTGAGAAAAATCCTAGCAGTGTTATGAATTAATCTATTATCTTTAACTACTCATAAAATACCTTGGGGTTGGAAAAGCTCAAACTTCTCTTTGATAGAAACTTCTAAAGTTTATATCTATTCTTAGGGGAGAAGTAGAACTTCTATATCCTTGACTTATTTTTTAATTGCAAATGTTAAATTAACATATTGTAAGATAGCTCTGATGCAAAATGGTTGGTGTCGTCTTTCAAATATCCTCTGAAAGATAGTACGATATATTTCCCTAGGTTAACCAACTAGAACCCGCTTAACATTATCTTAAAATTATAGTGCTAGAAGGGGTCCTATAGATCATCTAGTCTTACAGTTTTCTTTATCTTTTTTTTTTTTTAATCAGTAGACCTCTCTTTTCAAGAAGTGTGATGTATGAAAGAGCCAAAAGCTGAGCTTCTCTGGTTAAGGTGAACATGTCAGATCTTGAACCTTGCCCTCTCAGCCTCCTTCTTGCCCTTTGATTTTCCTGGGAAGCTAGGACTCTGAGGAAAACAGTATGAAACCATAGACCAAGCCTTTGATTTTACAGACTTGGAAGCTGAAGCCCTGATGGAGAACATTGCCATGGCCAATGTTGAGCATTTGAGAATGACATAGTCAGACTCAGAACCCGCGTCTCCTGATTCCTGGTCCGTGAACTTTGCTTGCCTCACACTGTGTTGACCATCCTGACTTTGTTTCACATTTTGACAAACTGGGTCCTAGGACAGATGTAATGCATCAAACAACTGCAGCTTTCATTGCCCGGAACACAACTGTGTGGCGAGACACACGTCAGCATCAGTTGCATTAAGCAAATTCGTGGGCTGATTTCCAGACATTAGGTCCCAAGCCCTCAGTTAAGGTTTTTGCCTGATGGAATATTCCTGTGCTCTAACTCAATGGTTTTCCAACTTCAGTGTGCCTTTAGAATTACTGGGATAAGGGGTGTTGAGAATACAGAAATGCTGATCCAGTATGTTTAGGGTATGACCCCAGGATCTGTATTTTAACAGAGATCCCAAGTGACTCTGATGAAGTAGTCCCAGATCCCACTTTGAGATAACATGGCCTTAATTATTCATCTTTAAAACTTTCATCAAATAACTAAAGTTTGCTCTAATGCTAGAAACCATGAACTTAAAAAAAATCATTATTGTTGAAAGTATTACATATGTTCCCTCCCCCTCCCCCCCCATCGAAGCCTTCTGGCCTGCCCCCACCTTCCCTGCTTCAGGCCTTCACCACCCTATTGTCTGTGTCCATGGGTTATGCATATACACATACAAGTTCCTTATAGATCTCTTCCCACCCACCCTTGCCTTCCCTCTGAGATGCATCAAGGAACCACAAACTTTTAAACAACTTGTCAGTCTGACAAGAGCATCATTCCTTCCTCCTCAGACTCAGAGCACTGCACCCCAAGAGGAGTTTTGCTCTCACAGGGGCCTCCTGGCAAATTTGCAGTAACTGGACCAATCAGTTCAGGCAGTCTCAGTGGGAGAAGCAACATGAACAGATGCAAGGAACAAAACTCTGTTTTCCAGAAAATGATTTCCACAGAAAATTAAACAAGCAATGAAGACACACAAAAAGGTATTGTGTATAACAATAACCAAAACTGCCTCTTAAGGGAGATCTCACCTAAGTTTGGAAGTAGCACCAGCTTCCAAAGATCATGTTTTCAAATAGCATGGGGGTCCATCCAGGGAGCTGGGAAGCCAGGCAAAGGTTGAGAATCCAGGGTAAAGATCAAATCTTTGCACCGAGAAATCCCTGTGTTGAGCTGTGCCCAAACCAGATGTTTTCACTGGTAATTATTATGATGATAATTCATTTAAGTCGGAATAAAACGGCATGATTGTTTACTGCTGCCTGTTTCCCCAGACATGCAGAGAAATGAGAAGAAAAATCTCAGAGGTGTTACTCTTGGCTAAATGGAATAATTTTCTCAATTAACCAGGAATAAACATAGCAACAAAATAATTTGCCTTTACATTGTACAATAGTTGTAAATAGACTTCTTATGCCTCCATGCATGGGGAAGTCAAGGTGCAGACAGGCTGCCCAGAAATTGAAAATATCTTGAGTTTGGTTTCCATCTGAAAAGGCACAGTCCTTACAAACCTATTCACGTTGTCAGCCTTGGCATGGAGACTTCCAACTGCTATTCTTGGTTTCTCTCCTCAGTGCTGAACCTCTTCCAAAGCCAAGAGATTGTGGGTTGCATTGTGGGAAGATGAGAGAAGCCTCTGGGACTTAAGGGGAAAGCTCACGGGGATGCAGAGGAGAGCGGGAAGGGGGGTTATTTGAGAGGAGGTAGACAGTAGGACTGGGGCTTTAGGTGAATCCTTCATATGAACTAGGAATTGATGGTGGTTGGTGAACATCCTTGTAATCACGGCCAAGCAAGCACACCCTCAGTCAGGAAGCTACTGACTGTCACTGCGTCAGGCCCATGGAGCCCAGGAGGAGGGCACTGCGGCATGTGACACCTCACACACATCTCGAAGGGAAAACTATTTGTACCTGTCAAATTTACACGAAACCAACCAGAAATTATGCGATGTACACCACATTGCAAAGAATAAGATACAGCCTCACTCCCTCAAGGCAAGGTAGGAAGTGGGGTTTTTTTAGAAACTGAACACTACTCTCCAAATAAAATTTCTTTTTACCATTATACATAAAATTTTTTTCTCCCCTTCATTGTTATACCTCTTGGACGCCCTCTCTCATTCTCTGCTACCATGGCCTCTTCCTTGACCTCATCCAGAATTTCTGGGAGAGGCTGAACAGGAGACAATAGCCTCTCCAAGTGACAAGGTATGACCATGTTCTGACATGAGAAGGCATTCCTGTTCAGGACCAAGGACAGTGGTCCACTCTCTGATGCTGCCACCACTCCTAACCCCCTACTCTCCCCCCACCCCACCGCACCCCACATTCCCACACACCACATTTTAGTCACTTCACACCCCTAGCGAAGAAATGTAGACTCTATGGTTCAGATTAGAAACCAAAATAGGATTGAATTTCTGTATAAGAAAAGGAAGTTTCTCCACCAAAATCCTTTTTTTAATCAGTCAACAAACACATCCAAATTCAGATATAGGACCTGTAAAATTCAAAGTGTTTATTTACTACCTCATTGGGTAAGTCTCCCCTACTAACTTAGTTTGGAGGACCGCCGTTTCAAATGTTGGGGCAGAGGTGGCTGAGTGCCTCTGTTCCAGCCCCATAGCCACAATGGCTGCTGAGGGCTCCCCCATGGTCACCATCCCACTGCTGGGCCAGCTCTGCCTTGGTGTGTCTCTGAGACCATCCTAGCCCAGTAGGGAGGCTCAGTCTGAGGCAGGAGAACCCAATCCACAACTCCATTGGCCTAATCTGGGCCCACCCATGTCTTGGAGTTACAGATTCAACCTTCCAGAAGCCATAGTGGTAAGGAAGGTGCTTCTTTTTACACCTTTTGCAGTAAGGTCGAAGCACAGGCATCTCCTGGGATAATGTGCTTTTGCAAGATAGAGCAGAGGTACAGAGGATATAAATATCCCACAATTCTGTTAGTACCTTTATTTATAGAGATGATGAAAGTTAGGAAGCAGAATTAATTGCTGCCATATGAAGAAAGTAAAAATTAAAAATGAACATTTTAGCATGTTATCAAAGGGCTGGGACTCCCTTTGAAGGTGCCCTTCACAAACAGAAAGAGGTCACGGCACTGAGAGATTATTCTTTTTCCTGATTTAGCCATAGTCTGTCTGTCTGTCTGTCTGTCTGCCTCTGCCTCTGTCTCTCTCTCTCTCTCTCTCTCTCTCTCTCTCTCTCTCTCTCTCTCTCTCTCTCTCACACACACACACACACACACACACACACAGGTATACCTTAGTATACTTAGGATACTGAGGTCAGAGGAGAAAGGCAAAAAATGGCAGATCCTAGATAATTCCAGTTTATCACATCCATTTTCTTAATTTCAAGAGTAAAATGAAAGAGGAGGGAGTTCAATGGAGTCCAGAATCTATGTAAAACCTAACAAGGCATCCAGGGCCAGGGGCCATGCTCTGGGTCTTGACAGGATCAGACAAAGCCAACAGCAAATACAGTCACTGCCCAGTAGCGTGCTGGGCAGACTGACCCATTTGGAGATGCCGAGGGAAGGGAGAGACAGTCACGGTAGCCCGGAAGCTACCCCAGCTGGCTGGGTACAGCCTTGCACCTGAGCCTGTCCAGGGTTACCACTGGCTCTTTGTAAAGCCTCCAAGTGCATAACAGAGCATTTATTATGCACCTTTGACACCCACGTTATAGCAATAAATACATACATACATACATACATACATACATACATACGAATGGAGATACTAGGAAAGGAGCCAGACAGGGACAACCTACACGCTACATGCCAGGATCATGTCACTTTAATGAAGAAAACATTCATTTGAATAACAAAGCAAAACCATTTCTACAAACAAAACCCATACTGCATGGTCAATTTAATCATCAACAACAATAACTGACCCATTATTTTTTGCCACTGCAAAATCCCCCTCTGTGACACCTAATTGCTCTTAGACTTACTTCTCTGCATTCTCAGGTAACTTTATTCACTGCCCCCTTGAGTCTGTTCTGTTGGATGAATAATTTAGTCTCTTGGGTTGAGAAACATCGACTTTCATGTTCCTCACAAACAGAAAACATCCCTCACATTTTTCTTATCCCTGCCCCCAGATCGCTCATAGATCCCACATCTCTCTCTGCCACTTTGGTCCTCCACCCGGAGAAGACTGCCCTGCAGCTAAACAAGACACTGCACAGTCTGCTTGGGGGAAGTTGTCAGTTCTTTGCTTTTTCTGAGACTTGCTAACTTGAGCAGGACCTTAGGAAAGGGGAGAAGGGAATGAATATTAGCTGACCTGTGTGGATCTCGGTTTGTTTAAACCCCTAGTTCCACCTCTCAGAGGGTCTTCTACTCTTGCCAAATCAACCATACTAAATGGAGTTGGATTTTTAGCAGTACGATGCTTGCATCTAGGGTATCTTTCTACATGATAAGTAATCCTGCTATCGATTCCCCCAGGTACTTAGTACGTAATGTTAGTTGGATTTCAATACCGTCATGAATAACTGTGGCCTTTCGGAAATGCGTACGCAGGGATCCCCGCCTAATGGATCTTGGTTACCCCACAGAAGAGACCACATTTCCTCCGCTGGGATTTGCTCTGAGTAATTTCACTCAAGTTCTTTCCTTAGGAGCCCATCTCCTAGGAATGGGTTGAATCAAACCCAAGCATCCTTTTCCCTTCCAAAGGAACATGTCCCCGTGGACCACCGAGGCTGTTCGAACGGGTTTATTTTACAGAGGGGAGCCGCAGTCTCAGATGGTGAGTTGTTTTTTCTCAGAAATGCAAAGCTATTTTCAGCCACCCAAGAAGTGTTACAAATATATATACACATGCATCTCTATATAAAGCTTAAAAAGCTCATCAGGAGGGGGCCTCTAACACCTTCTAACATAACCCAGGGATAGTGCTAAGAGGAGACTCACAGGGGAGCAAAAGTGATCTTCCCCTCAAACAAAGCCTGATTCTGACCCCTCACAAAATCCATGCCCCTAAAGCCCAGAATTCCAGGTGCACCTTTGCCTTTGCTGTCTGTCCCGCCAGCCTCTCTCCACCACCAGCAAGCTCCCCTCACATGGAGAGGGAGACAGTCGCCGTCTTGGGAGAAAGGATTTTCAGTCGTGTCTGCTAACCCCACACAGGCTCTCAGGTGGGTGGGAGCTCCTCCCAGTCCCAGAGGGGATTAAAATAAGGACCGTGAACAAATTAAAATCCTGGATGGCAGCTGTGGGGCTGAAACGCATCAGCCTATTACCAGGCACCTCTCTGGACGGTGAGGGTTAATTTATCACATGGAATCCAATCACTTCTTAGAAAACCAGAGCAGGTTTCATTTAGTTTGATGAGGCATATTGCAAGATTTCAGAGAATCAATTTTACTGAGAGCCATATTAAGCCCCAGGGAATATAACACTACATGTACCTCACATAATTTTTGTTATTACTCAGAGGATCACTGGGGAAATTATATACTTAGCCCAACAAAGGGTAATGACTGCCTTCATTGTCTTGGGCAGCTCCCACCCTGCTTGCCTCTGTGAAATAACAAATAGAAAGGGCCGGACTCCAAATTGGTACTTACTGATACTCTGCAGAGTCAGAGGCATGATAAGAGTGAGCAAAAGTGACTTGATTTTCCAGAGATAGTAACCACTTACAGTATGGCTAACCCACACTAAAAGCAGGCATTATGGATACTACCCATTTTGACCAAAGCCCTGTTCTGATGGAGCCTTCTCATTTCGGTTCTCAGAGTAGGTTTTGCAAAGGACACCACAATGGGCTTAATATTGCTTTCAACTCATCTGCCAGGTTATTATTTCCAGAGAAGTATATTTCTTCTTAAGAAACTTTTCCACTGTTGCTAAGGAACATTCCTATCTATACTCATCTGGTTTCTTGGATATTTTTGTATGCAAAGCAGTAAACCACATTAGCTTTTTATGGGGCCCCCAACTTGAAGCTAGTGGCAGGGAGTGAATACTGCAGCCAGCTTTGGCAATAGCCTCTTTCTCCAAAGGCCATTCAAATTGATAGCAGACAGTCTGAGGATGTGTGTGTTGAGGTGGAGGTGGGGGTGTTTGCCAATCCTACTGGATCCCAGAGCTGCTCTTATTTATCCTTAATTTAGGACTGTCCTGTCCTATATGGCAGCAATTACCCCCATGTGGCTAATTAAATTTAGATTTCTTAAAATTAAAAATTCAGTTCCTCAGGCCACATCTCAAAGGCTTAATAGCCACGTGTGCTTAGTGGCTACTATAATGGACAGCAGAGACAGAACATTTCCACTATCGCAGGGACTATTAGACACTGCTGGGTGGCCATTCAGCTCTAAGGTCCTGGTGGCTGTTACATGGGCCTGAGAGTTTACTTCAGGCTGAAGTCATTGCCCATATACCACAAGTGTCCTTATTTTCCAGCTCCTCTTTCACCAGCCTAAATTGGGGGCATACATGATTTCGTTATGTTTCTCTTTAAGTTAGAGAAACTCTTTCCATCAGACTAGAACCAGCCTCAGGAAAGACTCAGAACTGGTTTTGGAAATTACTAGTAAGAAATGAGAAAGAGCCTGGCCGGTGTGGCTCAGTGGTTGAGTGTTGACCTATGAATTAGGAGGCCATGGCTTGATTCCCCATCAGGGCACATGCCAGGGTTGTGGGCTTCATCCCGAGCAGGGAGCATGCAGGAGGCAGTTGATTAATGGTTCTCTCTCATCATTGATGTTTATATTTCTCTCTTGCTCTTCCTTCCTCTCTGAAATCAATAAAAATATATTTTTAAGAAAGAAATGAGAATGAAAAATGTAAGCTATAGGACAAAACTGGTATTTGGAAATGTGGGAGGGGGAAGGTTTTCATCAGCTGAATGTATGCCCTGTACCTAGAACAAATTTCTGCACTGTTATGAGAGAAACTGTACTCCCTCTGAATTCACATGTTGAAGTCCTAACCCCCAGCATCTCAAAATGTGACTGTATTTGGAGACAGAATCTTTAAAGAGGTAATTAAAGTAAAATGAGGCCCTTAGGGTGAACCCTCATCCAGTCTGACCGGTGTCATTATAAGAAGAGAAGATGAGGACACAGGCACACATGGAGGAAAGACCATGCAAAGACCCAGAGATGACAACCATCTACAAGCCAACAAGAGAGGCCTCAGAAGAAATCTACCGTGACCACACCTTGATCTTAGACTTCTGGCCTCCAGAACTGTAAGAAAACACATTTCTGTTGTTCAAACCATTCAGTCTGTGGTATTTTGTTAATAAACAGACATAAGCACCTGAAGATGCTTCACAGAGCAAACCAGAGGCCTATGCAACACGGACCATCCAGATATCTTCAAATCAAGCTGGAGATTCTCCAAGGATAAAGTGCCCAACTTCACGATTTTTGTCTCAGGCATAGCAAGCAGCTGTTTGCACAGAGGATTACTGTCCTGTGCTTTGTCTGTAGGGAAATTCAGGCTTTGATGCCACTCAGAGCCAGTGGGGCACCTGGGACATCAGGAAGTGACAGACAAGTTACCCATGAGAAAGGGCAGAAGACATCAGAAGAGTGCTTAAAAAATCATTTTGCCTCCACCAATACTATGTTGTGACATCCATTACCAATTTCTATTGTCAACTCTAAATTAAATCTACAGCTTGTTTGCACACATGGAGTAGAGTTATACGATACACAATACATAGATATTTCAGCTGTTTATAGTCACTCCTCTTTAAGGTGTTTGATAATTAATTAATGCTACATGTAATCTTTCATATGTTCCATGTAACATGCAAACACCCAAAGGGAAGGTGACACAAACTTTAAAACAAAGTGAAGTTTTGATGCTAACATTTTTTGTTTGATAGGATTCTTGAGGGGGATTACTCAGTAGTCAACTACTGAATGGAGATCTGAGTATCTAGTTAAGGGCTTAATATTATCCAGTAGATTATCTGTAGAGTAAAGCTTTTATCTGTACAGTAGTCCACCTTATCTGCAGTTTTGCTTTCCAAGGTTCTAGCTACCCACAGTCAACCATGATCTGAAAACATTCAATGGAAAATCCAGAAATGAACAACTCACAAGTTTTAAATGATGTGCCACTCTAAGTAGCATGATGAAATCTTGCATCGTACTACTTCACCCCGCCTGGGCCGTGAATCATCCTTTTGTCCTGTGTCTCCATATTGTATATGTCACATGCCCTTAGTCACTAGTAGCCATCTCAGTTATAAGCTGAATGTCGTGGTATTGCTGTGCTTGTGTTCAGGTAACCCTTATTTGACTCAATAATGGCCCCAACACGCAAGAGTAGTGATGCTGGTGATCTTAATATGTCAAAGAGAAGCTGTAACATGCTTCCTTTAAGTGAAAAGGTAAAAGTTCTCAACTTGATAAGGAAAGGAAAAAAATCATATGCTGAGGTTGCTAAAATATATGGTAGGAGCGAGTCTTCTATCTGTGAAATTGTGAGGAAGCAAAAGGAAATTTGTGCCAGTTTGGAGATAGAGATCACTTTCACATGACTTATTTCAGTATACTGTCATAATTATTCTATTTTATTAGTAGTAGTTATTGTTGTTAATCTCTTATAGTGCTTAACTTATAAAATAAACTTTATCATATATATAGATATATATATATATATATATATATATATATGAAAAAAACAGTGTTCTATGGGTTCAGTACTATCCAGTTTCAGGCATTTACTGTGGGGGGTGTCTTAGAACATATCCCCCAAATAAAGGGGCACTACTGTAGTAAAAATTTTAATCTGAGCCTTTTTTCCTATTTTTTCTGGCAGCATTGCAATACTGCATTTAAAAAACAAAACAAAAACTTTCTGCTATACTGAGCAGAAGCAATACAATTAAAGAAACAGTTTGAAAGAAAATATTTATATGACATTTTATTTTATTTTTAAATTTCTTTTATTGATTTATATGGCATTTTAGAATTCCTAAATGCTCTTACAGACAAATTTTTCATTTGGTGCCCATCACATACAACATAAGGTGGGGTTATTACTCCCATTTTACAGATAGGGAAACTAAATGTCAGAAAGGTGAAGTGACTCCCAAAACTTTCACAGCTGGTCAATAGGGAGCCAAGCCAACATATAAATTTGGGACTTCAACCCATCTCTCTCAATGTCTCCAAGGGCCCTCCCCTTCCACCATGACCCATCACAGACTATGGCCAACCCATCACAGAAGAACCTTCAAATGGTGCTTCTCGGGGAAGCTGCCACCTGCCTGCCATTGGGCTGTTGATAGCGGTGCCTCTCCTGCATGAGAAGGTGGAGCAAAGACGAAGGGGGAATCTCAGTGGGACACACAGGGCGTCCACTTTCTGGTCCTGACTGAACTGAGAACCCGAGTGTCTGTGAGTAAGGAGGAAAAGGTGTTCTATTCCTTCTCTCCCCTTTGTGTCCTGGAAGTAATCCCCGTCACCTAAGGAGGTCTGGATAAGTCTCTTCTTGGCAACCTAAATAACCCACCTGATGGAGCCTGACTCTCGTCTCCTATGGGTGGGTCCTAGGGGCCCAGATAGAAATGGGAGACACAAAAATAACATCACACCCTCACTAGAGGGTCACTGGCCCAAGACACAAATTGCTAACTTACTCTTTCCCACATTTTATTTTTTGCTTCCTGCATCACTGGGCTAAGAAAAAAAGGTACTGAATATTCTCCCCCTAAAGGCTCCCATGGAAAGTAGCTGAAAACTGTCAGAACAGATAAAACAGAGATTATTGCTTTCTTTAAGGTCTGTTGCTTGATTTCCCTGAGGGCCCCTGCTGTGGACAGTGGGGAGCTGCCTGAAAGTCAGGCATGTGTTAATTTGCATGATTGTGTTAACTAACCATCAGCCACTCCACCCCAGCACCCGTATAACCTAAATTAATTCAACAGGAGCAGGTGGCTTAATTTGTACATTATTCATATTTGCTAATAAACAAGCAATTTGGGTTTTAGCTAGAATTTTTCTCTCGGGGACAGAGCCAAGGATCTCTGCTGAGGAGTTGGCCTGGGGAAATTCATACTGTGTGTTTCTCTCATCCCAGACACCAACTCTGACCTACCTTTCAAGCTTTTGTACTGAGAAAATCTGGTTGGCATTCATCTCCAGCTCCTCCATGCCCCTATTCCTCAGAACCAACCCTGACTGTAGAGGTAAACAGCTCTGTCTAGCCCATGTTAAAGTTCAGGTTCACCTTTGGGTGACTTGAGGGACCTCAGAGTTCCACCTGCCACATGTGTCTGAGCCACATTGCTAGGGCTACCTTCCTCTTACCTGGTTGGGAATCTCCAGCCAGATGTGCTAATTGGTTTAGAGAAAAGAAGGCCCCGGGACACCTATGTGATTCTCACTGTGCCTCTCTTTAGCTACAAGGACTTTTCTTTGGCATAATTCAAGCGTGGTAGGAGCTCACCGACCGGCACCTTAACAAGATCACCAAGGTCTTCGGATCTTAGGGCTCAGGAGCTCAATTTCTTGAGTTTGTGGAAGTTCTGGATGATTGGCTCAGGCTAATCAAACTCATGAGACTGGCTGACAGCTGCTGAGTAAATTTTTTTCTAAAGTGGGAAGCATTTCTCAAAAATAAAATTACTAACTCAAAGCAAGGGCACAGAACAGGGTATGGGAAGATTTTTAATGGTTAATGCCATCGAGCTCTCATGAGCCTCTGCGCTAATGAGTGGCACCCACCAAATGGGCCCGAAGACCATCAGAGCCACTCAAGGCAGCCACCCCTCTGGACAGGGCCAGAGACTAACAGTAACTCTTCAACTCATTCTTCATTTTTATTTTGTTAAAATCCCAAGCAGAGTGACTACTCATTTCTATCATTAATATTGCATTGTTGCCATGATCACTATTTATCTCAGATCAATTGCATTAAGTATCTTAGCAATGCGTTTGGGGAGGCTCTCGAGGCTTAGCTGCAGCACTGCAAGCAATCTTTACAGCAGATGGCTAGTCTCTCCATAGGATGGTAGGTCTGTGGGGCTTCGATTTCAGATGGTGGCATTTCCTGACCCTATCCCTACTCTACCCTCTTTGGGTCGCAGTACTGAAACAATGCAAAGTCTAATGGAAAAAAAAGATTGACAGGAAAGAAAGCAACAATTGGAGAGATTCTGGTTGGGCTTGGGTAGGTCAATCCAACTTCTCCTTCCAGTTTGGATATGGGACCCAGAGTCTCTCATGAGTCAGGGTTGGGTCTTATTATGGACTCGAGGCCTGATGCACGAATTCATGCACCAGTGGGATCTCTTGGCCTGGCCTGTGAGATCAGGCCAAAACCCGCTCTCTGACATCCCCTGAGGGGTCCTGGATTGCAAGAGGGCACAGGCCAGGCCAAGAGACCCTACTGGTACATGACTGGGACCGGGGAGGGATGTGGGAGGTTGGCCAGTGGGGGACGGACTGCCGGAAGGCTCCAGGGCGTGTCTGGCCCTTCTCACTCAGTCCTGATTGGCTGGACCCCAGCAGCAAACTCACTTACCAGTAGGAGTGTTTGCCCCATGGTGGTCAGTGCACATCATAGTGACTGGTTGACTGGTTGACTGTCTGCCCCATGGTGGTCAGTGCATGTCAGAGCAGTTGAGGGGCCTTAGCATAGCATTAGCATATTACGCTTTGACTGGTTGAACGGACAACCGATGACCAGACACTTACATATTAGGCTTTTATTATATAGGATGGGTCCTGCAAAGCCATGCTGAGGTGGCCCTTTTCCCCTTGGCAGAGAGAAGAAAATGGAACAGGCATACAGAGATGAAGAAGCAAGAAAATGTGCACATTCTTTACACACAATGGCCCCTCCACTGGTGTGGCTACCTGAACAGCCCCTGGGGAGGGAATGGGGGTGACTTCTTCTTTAGGTATTTCTGTTCTGGTCTCAGGGCCATGTGAGGCCCAGTTGTGCTACCTGCTCTTGGAAATTATGACATTGCCTATTTTCCTCTTTTCTCAAACTAGTTTTGGTTGATTTCATTTTCCTGCGGTCAAAGGGCCTTCATCAGAACACCCTGGAATTCCTCTAGGTCTCACCTGTGATTAGATCAGGAAGGCATCAAATTGGTTAGTTGATATTAAATAAGCGTAAGATCCGGATAGGGGGATTTATAAGAAAATAAAGTCAAGTAAGGACCAGGTAGGAATTGGGAGCCAGCGAGAACTGATCTAGAGTGAGGGAGTCCATGGGAGAAGACCACATGAAGTTCAGAGACAACACTCAAGTTGTCTTTATGTCATTCCTAACACTCCTGGATACCAGTCAAGTCTACAGGAAATGACTGTCGTTAAGGGACTGAAAGTACTATCTATTTATACCCTCAAAGCCAGGCAATTCCAGGAAAGGGAGGCATTCTGGAGCCTGAATAATCTAGATGGGCCCTCAGCTGTGATCACAATTCCCGTTTAACTGCTCAGCTCCCCACTTGATGGTACCTGTGTAGACTGCTTAAAAAGATGTTCAAACTCCCATCATTTTGCCACTCCCATCTTGAATAAGAGCCACCGGGATTTCTTCTTCACCCCAGTCACCCTTTCCTGTAAATTCAGCCTACTCTCTGAAAGTATAAGTGGACTGAGGGATTCTCGCCCCACCATAGCTCTGAGGAAAACTCAATATTTACACTTCTCAGTCCTAATGCCTGCTCGTGGTGATTTTAATGGTGCTTTTTAAAACTGCTGTGGTATTTGAATAATACAATATTCTTTCTGGGGTCGTTGAAACATTACATTATTCAATGTATCCAGTTGCAATACATTTTTCTCTGCTCTTGTGATGCATTATTACTGTGTACTCTTCACAGAAGTATAATTTGGGGAGCAATTTTCTGGCAAACCATTGAAGGTGTTGCATTACAAATGTGAGGCGATGTGCCACTCTGCTCAAGCAACCGCATGACAAGGCTGTGAGCCTTTTCCCAGGGTAAACGCTGTTTTAGCACAGTGATCCCAGTGGGACTCATGCCTCCTACCTTGCTCACCTCTGGGGTCTGACTTACATAATCAGTGTCCTGTGCCTGAGATGCACTGCCAAGTACAAAGCCCTGCCTGACTAATGCGATCACATTGTCCTGAAACTATTTTGTCTTTAGAGTTGGATTTCTCCTTGACAAGGTCAAGTTCATCACGGCAACTGAACTTGGCTTTCTCTAGCACAGCACTCACACAATGGTGGTTAACAGATCACCTCTGACCCAAAACAGTGGGTTTGTATTATGTTTTAACATTTGAAATTTTAAAACCATTTTTTGCAGGTTTCATTTTTTTATATATATATTTTTAAATCTTTATTGTTGAGAGAATTACATATGTCCCCCTTCTCCCCCCATTTTTAAATGGTTGTCCAAATTTGAAAGTCAGTAATTTTCACATGAAACATAGGACTTCTAGATTTGCTTGGCAATCAGTGTAAGGTCTTTTCCAGGTCACCACAGACCCCACTATTCCCTATTACACACCCTGGGAGCTTCATTGGGTAATCATGACTATGTTTTTAGGCATCTGTGATTGAAACCCTGCTTTCCCAGCTATGGGGGGCAGAATTTTAAGATGTCCCCCTCTCTAAGACAAATATCATATGATTTCACTTATATGTGCAATCTAAAGAATAAAATAAACAAACAAAATAAAAAAAGACTCATAGATAAGATAGAACAGACTGACAGCTGTGAGAGGGGAGGCAGGTTGGGGAGCTGACAAAGATGAAGGGATTAAGCAGTATAAATTGGTAGTACAGAATAGTCACAGAGATGCAGATTACAGCATAGGGAAAAATGGTCAATAATATTGTGATAACTATGTGTGGGGTCAGGTGGGTACTTGGAGTATCAGGGGGACCACTCTGTAAAGTACATGATTTTCTTTTTTTTTTCAATCTTTATTGTTGAAAGTATTACATATGTCCCCTTTTCTCTCCCATTGACCCCTTATTGCCTGCCCCCATAAAGTACATGATTACCACTAAGTTGTACATCTGAAACTAATAGAGAATAATATTGACTATAAACTGTAATTGAAAAAATAAAATAAAAAGATGTCCCCTTTCCCCAAATTTTCTGCTATCATGTATTCACAGCCCTCCCCTTGTTTAAGCCTCTCCCCTTGAGTATGGATGGGACCTGCATATCTTTCTCTGATTCATGCAAAGGAATTTTACAGATGTAATTAAGGTCACTAATCACTTATCTTGAGGTTATAAAAAAAAAGGGTGATTATTCTAGATGAGCCTGACCTAATCAGGTGAGCCCTTAAAAGAGACCGGACGTTTAAAGTAATACATGAGTCTCCCGGACGCATCAGCATCAGCAGCAGATGCGCTCCTGCTGACCTTGGAGAAGAAAACTGCTGTGCCGTGAGAGGGCCACATGGCTAGTCCCTGAGGGTAGCCTCTAGGGGAGTGACTGACCCCCAGCTGAGAGCCAGCAAGAAAACAGGGATCACAGTCCTACAACCACACAGGTCTAAATTCTGCCAATAACCTAAATGAATTAGGAGAGGCCCCTGAGGCTCAGAGAAGAGTATAGCCCCAGCCATACCTTGACTTTAGCTGGTGAGACCCTGAGCAGAGGATCCAGCTAACCTGTCCTAGACTCCTGGTCCACAAAAACTGTGAGATAATAAATTTTGTGTTGCTATAAACCACTAACTTTATGGCAATTTGTTACTCAGCAATAGAAAACTTATACAATAGCTTATCTGTTAGATCATTTGCTTTATGTCATACCTTTATTCATACACCTGACCAAACCAGAATCATGTGAACTGCTTTCACCTAAGGAAACACATTACAGAGAGTGCTCTGTGACCTTAAAAGGAAGGTGGAGGAGTTGGAAATATTGGGGGGAAGGGGGGGAATGCCTGGGGGACAAGCAGTTTGAGCTAAGAAAGAAGCATGGAATATAAATCCTGTCAAATGTCCTTAGCCATCACCTAGTCTAGCCCCTACTCCCATTGCAGATGAAGAAATGGAGGCCCAGAGAAATTAAAAGACTTATCCAAGGTTCCACGCCTTAATGAATCATATGTTTCCTATCTTTAGCACAAATTGTATGAATTCTTGACTTATAGAAATAACTCCTGCATCTGGTGGTGGGTAAATGCAAGGAGATATGAGGAGGTTGGTCAAAGAAGATAACCCTTTGCTTGAGGAATCAATATGTAAACCCTTGCCAGTGCATTAAGTCCAAGTGGTTATTTACTTATTAATAACCATTTATTAACAAACATCTATTTCTCAAGCATTGTCAGGAACAGCTGAGAAAGCAAAAAGGTAGCATTTGTGGTCCCTGCCTTTAAAGCCTTCCTAATTTTCTCCATGAGAAAGCTCATGCTATCAATTTAAACAACACAAGGGTTGAACAGCAACTCAGAACAAGCAACACACATTCAATGCATGTTTTCTTCTGATCACTTTGGTAAATCTGGGGCCCCTAAGCTGTACCCCTGCTCCCAGACTCCTCAGCCCACTTCAGTGCCTGAGAACCAGACACATGTTCCTAATCTGTGGTTCCGCTGCCATGTTTTAAAATACAGGAGATAACTCAGTAATGGTCACGAAGTAGGTTGTGGCCAGAGGTTTGAGAAATGCAGATCCAGAAAAGGGCAAGACGTGGGTTGTACTAAAGAGCAGGTGGCGATAAGCCTGCGGTAGACACTCTGCAGATGTCCATGGCCAGTGGACAGAACTGAGAAGTGGGCATCGTGCCTGGAACGTTGGTGGTGAGAGAGATTCCAACCACTGTCTCTCAGCCACCACCTCCTGCTTTGTTTCACCTTCAAAATGTTCAACCTTTTGTTTGAGAAAAAACTATTTCATTTAGCTCCCTGGTTTCAGGCAGAGCCACACCCTAAACAACAGTGACAGCTGCCTCCTCTATTATTAAACATCTCTAAGGATAGAGACTCTAAGTCTCCCTCGGCCATCTCTACCCTCTGCCCCACCCCAGCACACCAGCTGTCCTCCCAGTTCCCTATTCCCATCACGGCTCCACTGTTTCCTGACCTGCTATCTCCCACCAACTGTAACCCATAACCAACTGTAATTCCCTTTAACTCTGTCCTTGGGTTCAAACAATTGGACCTAGGGTCCAACTGGGTCAGTTCCGTCCCTGAGTGACTCTGATGTCTTGCCCTTCAGCTCTGTGGCTGTCATGGGTCACAGGTTACCATGACTACCTCAGGTAGTAGCCGCTCCCCAAGTCTTTCCAGCATCATTCTCTCATTCTTCCTTTCTGCCCTAGAATAGGCCCCCAACCCTCTGGAGTTTCAGCTGGCCACATGGCTTTTCAACTTGAGTCTGTATTTCTCTATCCTTTATGGAGCTTTGTGACTCAGTCTGGTCCTGTGGCGTATGAGTGGTAGCAATGTGTCCAATTCCAAGTCAGATCCAAGTAAAGACAAGCCACAAGCCTCACACCCTGGATTTTAACCTCCCTCATCCCCTCACAAGGCAGCAGAGATGAAGTTACATGTTTAGCACAGCTGAGTGACTGGTCTCAAAACAGAACTGCAACCAACTCACCCATTTTTGGACTATTATTCAAAGAGAAATTGATGTCTATTTGTTTTTAACTGAGATATAATTAACATCCCCAAAATACAGGAATCTTAGGGGTTCTTTTCACTGAGTTTTTGATAGTTGTATGTCCCTATGTAACCATCAAACCAAACACAATATAGAACACTACATGTATGTTATTTAAGCCACTGTACTTTGGGGTTTCTTTGTTACAATAGCTAACCTATAGCCTAACACATCTCATAAATGGCCACTTTGCCTCCAGTCTTCTAATATTTCTTCCAGTAGGTCTTCCTTACCAGCCAAATTAGGTATTTTGCATTTCTGTTCAAAGGCCCAGACTCCCTCATTGCCACTCTCATTAAAATCAGCCTGCCTAATCTTTAATAGACTTGACCCTTTCTTTTCTTTGCTGGGAACAGTCCTTTCTTATGTTGAATGGGATGGTTTCTAACTTGATCCCACCCACAGTCAGATTTTGATAGCATTCCAAGAGGTCTTTGATCAATTCTTCTGTGTGGTCCTGAAGCTCCCCTGAAACCACACATTTTAATTCTCTCTTGGTTAAAGATGGAGGGTGATGGAAATAACCGATCAAAACTTTTAACTGTTGTTCTGAAGTGGCACCAAAATTTGTATGTACCTATCTCTGAAGCCTAAATGTTATTTTGCTGCAATAAATGGTACTATAGAGTGCTTACAAATTCGGTGTGAGAAATTACAATTGGAAAAATGCTTGCTGCTTAATGTTGCTACAGAAGAATAGAGAGGGACCTGCCCAGAAAACCCTTAGTTGAAGTCGTGGGTTGTGATAAAATGCCACACCCACTTGTAATTTCTGACCTATAGATGATTGATTTTTTAAAAAATCCTCACTGGAGGATATGTTTTTATTGATTTTAGAGAGAGAGAGAGAAAGAGATGGAGAGAGAGAGACAAAAATATCAAAACATTAATCAGTTGTATCCCACACATGCCCAACTGGGAATCAAACCTACAGTCTGGGTATGTGGCCTGATTGGGAATTGAACCTGCAACCCTTCGGTGTATGTGATGATGCTCCAACCAGCTGAGCCACACCAGCCAGGGCTGACCTATAGCTGATTAAAGGGGTCAGATACCTTGAAGCCAATGTCCCATTGTAACCAGAACCTGTATGTCTACCTCCCCCAAAAAAGGAAGGGGTTAAAAATTTGCTGAGACTTACAAAAAATTTAACTTATTAGTAGAAAGCTAAAACAAATAAGGTAATATCTAAATAATTTTATAATTTTGTTTTTTATAGAGAATAAAGTCTGTTCACTATAGGTCTTCTTAAAAACAACCAAATAGTAGGCCTGATGCAGAGAAGGGAGTCACCCCTGATGTCAGCAACTGCCTAACCCAGTCAGGCTACAGACAACCCAAAGGGGTGACTCCATCTGAATGGCTCCTGGCTGGGGGCTTCATCCCACACCTGCAATGGTTGCCATAAGCAAGCCCCCCGACTCCATGACCAGAGTGAGTAACAGCTAAGTTGTCCCTGGATCAGATCTAGCCCAGCCTTGCTTCTCTGCCAGGCAGGCTCGGAGATGGACAGAAAGCTTGCTCCTGGCCTGGAAAGAGAGAGCGAGGGAATACACGGCTACTGCCTGCACAGCTGTCACGAGGGACAGCCTGGAACTGCCGTGGCTCTTCCCAGGGCAGAACTAGGGCATCTGGATGGATGGTCACAGAATCACATTTCAGCTTAATAAGAAAGAGTTTTCTGTCATTCTGAGACTCTGAATGATGAATGAGTAAATGAGCCCCTTGCCACTGGACATGTCCAAGTAGAAGTTACAGAAGGGATTCTCGTACTCCCCGGGGAAATGAATTATCATATTTGATACATCTTCTTGCTGAGAAGAGCCTACCTTCCCTCAATCCTGCAATTCCTTCACTTTCTCAATGAGCCTACCCCAGGCTCCACCCTGGCCCAGGCTCCAGGACAAACTGTGCCTCAGCCCAGTGCTCGAACCCAAAACTCTGGGGCTTGGAGTGAAGAAGCAGAGCTGCTAGGCTAGACTTGACTCACACCTAGTTGTGACATCTGGAATGCTCCCTTGTTTCTGAAATCGAGTCATCCTCATGAACCAAGGTCCTGGGCATGGAGTCCTGGTCTCACTTCCATCAGATCTCTGGCAGGGCAGGTACATTCAACACACCCCTATGCTAGAGGCCATCTGTCAGGAACCAACACTGAGTCCTGGTTCTGTTCTGCCTGCTTGTGTGTGTGTACACACACACACACACACACACACACACACACACACCGCCAACTGGTTCAGTCCAGGCCCTGGGTCACCGAAATCTAGAGGAGGCTCCACGAACACACTGAGACCATACTTGTACTGAATTTGAAAGTGGAACAGTAGAGCCCAGCGGCCAGAAGCCAGAGCTGGGAGAGGCAGCCCACGCAAGCGAGTCCCAGTGGGCCAGGCTGTGGAATGCTCTCATCTGGGGATCAGCAGCAGGGCCAGCCAGGGGCTGCCTAGCGATAGTTATGAGGCTGACCGTGACCTGTGGCCTCAGGCTTACAGTCAGACCTCATACTGTCCCAGCAGGGAGATGCAGGTGCCCAGCCTTAAAGGCCCAGCAGGCAGCAGACTTTTCTGTAACCCCTCTCAGGTCCCTGTGGTTATAACTGGTCTGGAATCTCAGGCCCCTAGGAAGTGAAACCTAACACAGGATGAGGGGTTTGGACCAGGATATTTCTGACAACAGGATGGGGATAAAGATGTACAGCTCTATCTTCAATAATGTACATGTGCACAGGCAAGAAAACCAGAGGCATAGCTATATCAATGTGGTTATTTTGGGTGGTGCGAGAGATGGGTGATTTTTATTTTTTGTCTACTTTTCTGCATATCTCAAATTCCCTGCAATGAATATGTATTGCTGTTATAATCTGTAAAAGGTTTTAAAATTCATATAAAATTACAATTTTATGGTAGTCATTTTACAATCAAATCTATGTTGATTACGTGTAGAATGCTGGTTTTTACTGTGCTTCCTTTAGGCTTCTCCCACCTCTGCTTTCACTGCCCCGTTTTCAAGGCTCTAATAGGCCAGCTATCCCCTCCAGTCAGGCCCTCTGTGTGTGGGGGTTTAAGTGCTATGTGTGCACAGAAAACAATTCCAACAGCACGAACAGCACAGGTGCTCTTTCCTGACCCCATGCGCACTCTGATCCTTGGCCCCTCCATGCTGTTCCCTCGGGCATGACCAGCTTCCCCACTTACCTCTGACAGACACAGTCTTATGTTTTCTTCTCTATTCTCTCAAAAATTCTGTTCCCATAAGAAAGCTTGCATACCTCAGTTCATTCATTCATTCACTCAAAAATTAATTATTGAGCATCAGGCACCATGCTGGGGGCTGGAGACATAGCCACAAACAGACTTCCCCTTACAACAGAGTCTCCCAAACAGCATGCCGTGAGGGTTACAGGCAAGCTGGGCATTGATCCGTCAGCCCTTGGGACTGGCTGCAGGTGCTTGCTTAGTTGGGGACCAGGGGTTTGCAGTGTTGTCAGGGACACTAACCAATAATTATCACAACAATAGCTAAGATTGTTATATCACATAACATTATATATAAATGTATATATATGTATACATATCATAAATTATTGCAATTATTTTAACAAGCAAGCGTTATGCTAACAGTAGCTAACATGTATTAAGGTCTGAGGACATGTCGGGATCTAGCCTCAGTACTTTTACATATAAAATTTCATTCATTCCTCACAACAGCCCTGCACTCTAGGTACCATCATTATCCCCATTTTACAGATGAAAATAGGACGACCCCGGGAAGGAAGCAGTTTACCTTAAGATTACAAAACTAGTAAATGATGCGTCTTGGTTTCAAACCCAGAAGGTCTGATTTCAGAGCTCACTAACTTCACTGAGTCCCAGTGACTGACTGGGAATGCTCTGTAGTAAGTGTAGCTAGGGAAGTTCCAGAGCAATGTGGACACGTAGGTGCGTGCCAGCCCAGTCTCGGGGAGCTAGAGGGGACTTTTCAGAAGGGGTGAACCCTAAGCTGACACTGAAGGAATTGGAGCTAAGTGAGGCAAGAGGGTGCAGACATCAGGTGGAGAGAAAATCAACTGTGAGGTCGAGAGAAGCAAGGCTGCTTCTTGAGGAAAAGGCGAGTCACCGTGCCTGGGCCCTGGGGACAGACTTTGTATACCAAGCAAAAGGGCATGGGCTTTTTCTCAGGTCAAGGGACACACCACAGTCAGATCTGCATTTAGACAGACTCTCTACCATCTTAATCCTATATAATAAAAGGATAACATGCACATTTACCCTGGCGGAATGACCAGAATGACCGCTAGACCAGTCACTATGAGATGCACTGACCACCTCTCGGTTCCTTTCCCCAGCCAGCAGGCTCCCATCGCCTGATGGAGAATGGGAAACCAGGGTTGGGTGGTGGGGGACACAGGTGGTGCCAGGCCAAGGCCCCCACCCCACTGGCTGCCCCACACACAGAAGGCAATCCATGGCAGGGGCAGTGCCAGCAAGTGGGTAGAATGGCCGACCTCTAGGCCCCTCCCCCTGGCCAGCAGGCTCCGATCACCTGATGGCGAATGGGGAACTTGGAGGGAGGGGATGGTGCGGGGGGGGGGGAGGAGGGTGGCTGCTAGCAGCCGGAGAAGATGGCCCTGATCACAGACCAGGCCTAGGGACTGTACCTGTGCATGAATTTCATGCACCGGGCCTCTAGTATGGAGAATAAGTTGGAAAGGGCAAGACTGCAGACCCAGAGATGGGTGATCCCATGTCGCAGCAACCTGCAGAGAGGCTGGTAGCATGAACTGGGCATGGCAATTAGGGTGGAGAGACCAGTCATCTTCCCTTATCTGCATTTCCCCTGCATGTTGGCTTGAGGGCTCTGCCTTGCTAGCCTGCACCTGCTTAAACAATGCCTTCCAACCAGTTGTTCTCCAATGGGTCACGCTTATATATCTTGTCTCAACTAGACTGTGAGCTCCCCTAGGGACAGGGACCACTCTTGACAAATATACCTGTCAGTGCTCAGCACAGTGCTGAACATGGAGATCGGCTATGCATGCTTCCAACAAATTATCACATTTGTTATCTCATCAACCTTAAAATCAAGGGATTTTATAGTCTAAACTAGGGGCCCAGTGCACGAAATTCGTGCACTGGGGAGGGGTCCCTCAGCTCAGCCTGCCCCCTCTCACAAACTGGGAGCCCTCAAGGGATGTCCTACTGATGGCTTAGGCCCGCTCCCAATAGGGAGCGGGCCTAAGCCACAGTCTGGCCTCCCTTTGTGGAAAGGCGCCAGCCCCATCGCCCCGCTGCTACCGCCACTGCCAGCCACCACAGCCGCCAAGGTATTTTCATCAACACAGACTCCAGTCCCTGCACCATGAAAAAATGACAACTTTCTTTAGGCATTTTCAAGATGTGTCTTTCATAGGATATGACATTTCTTTCTTTATTTTTCTTTTTATCCTCACCTGAGGATATGTTTCCATTGATTTTTTCCCCTTCCCTCTGATCGGCCCCTGCCCAAGCCTAAAGCCTCCACCTGAGGCTTTAGGCTTGGGCAGGGCCTCCCCACCCCACCCCTCTGATCGCCAGCTCAGGCCGCCCAGGTTTTAGGCTTGGGCAGGGGGCCCCACCCCTCCCATTGCCAGCTCAGCCCCTCCCCCCGCCCCTCCGATCATGGGCTCGACTGTCCAGGCTTTAGGCTTGGGCAGGGGCCCCTCCGATCACAGGCTCGGCCCCTTTCCAAGCCTAAAGCCTCCGCCTGAGGCTTTTGGCTTGTGAAGGGACCCACCCCCACCCCCGCCCCTCCGATGGCTGGCTGGGAGTGACCTGGGTGCTGAGGAGGTTCCCTGGACCCAGGTATGTATGCAAATTAACCGCCATCTTTGTTGGGTTAATTTGCATACTCACTCTGATTGACTGTGGGCATAGCGGAGGTACAGTCAATTTACATGTTTCTCTATTATTAGGTAAGATGCATTTTGATGAAAGTGAACACAAGTTCTATAGCTCTTTCCTTGGGGTTTATGGGCAACCACATGCAGAGTAAAACTAGATAACTAATACATGTAAAATGCCTGGTAAAACAGTGCAAAGGATCGGTAGGAAGAATCAATTATATGCAGATGTGTGTGTGTGTGTGTGTGTATGTGTGTGTATTGACACTATAGGATATGGTCATCTTACCTATATTTGCATCAGAGATGGATTCAGCGCCTCAACGGCCATTTTCCTCTTCTTTAAGGCTTCTGAAGGATTCATGCACCAAATAACTAAATTATGTCTTGGTAGCTAAACAAATTATGCAAAATTATACGCCATGAATATTTTATCATTCTAAACCCTGAAGCCAGACTCCAG
This sequence comes from Cnephaeus nilssonii, assembly GCF_951640355.1. NCBI lineage: Eukaryota > Metazoa > Chordata > Mammalia > Chiroptera > Vespertilionidae > Cnephaeus > Cnephaeus nilssonii. Next base: position 52,337,655 of record NC_137076.1, on the reverse strand, counting down.
ACAGTTTTATGTCTGCAGCAACCCGTATCATACCCAGATGAATTCAGCTAAAGACAAATGATTTCCTTCAAAAACTTAACTTTTTTTTTTTTCTTGGTGCATTTCTCTTTAAAGATGTCCCAAAGGTTTTACTGTGCATAGGTAATGATAGTAAACGCACTCCACCTTCCTCTTAGACGGCTAAAGCGAGAGATTGTGCCTAGCATAACTTAACTCTCTAAATATGCACAAAATTGATTGAGGTTAGCAGAGGCCTACCTTAGGCATGCACTGAACAGATATCATATGAATAAACAGCTGACAACTGTCCAAGGTTCAACCGGTTCCACATACTTCCTTTTGTCTTAGAGTGTTGAAACTGCCTACCAAATACATTTTTCTAAATGAGGTTTTAGACACCCAGGAATGAGCAAGAGTGGCGGCTGTGTGTGATCTCGGTATTAAGGAAGGTCAGAACTGCCTGCACGTTCCAGTTGGTTTCTTTCTCCTTCTTCTTTCTCAATTACCCTTGCTAGTTTCGATCCTCTCCTTCAGGTTTTAAAAGAAAGCGCTACCCGACAAAAGTTCAGGGCTGTGTTCACAAAACGTCCAGCAGAAGAAAATGAGGAAACGAAGATAATAAGGCTCTGCTGGCCCCTCTCCTGGGCTCCTGGGATGTGGAGTCTTGCAGGTAACGCTTCAAATTGAGCAACTTCAAAACAGCTGTGAAACAGCTGTCTCCCCACTTCCTCCGACTGGTTTGTAGGCTCAGAGAGGAACAAAATGGCACATGCCTCCAGCCGGAGGCTGACAAGGAACACCACGGAATGGAAACGGTTTATTTTGTTATTTTTAGCTGAGATACAATTAAAGTCCATACCTATGATAGGTTAAATGTATATATATATATATATATATATATATATATATATATATATATATATATACACACACACACACACACACACACACACACACAGGCTAAAGACAGGAGACTCTCCCTCTTCTTTCTCTTTCTGCTAACCTTACAATTTCATTTGTGCCATAAACAAATACAAATCTTTTCCCCCAAAATACAAAATACTGTTGATTCATGGGGGCCAAAAAAAAAAAAAAAAAGAGCCTTCCCACATGGCTCAGTGGTGAGGTCGCGGTTTGATTCCCGGTCAGGGCACATGCCTGGGTTGTGGGCTCGATCCTCAGTGTGGGGTGTACAGGAGGCAGATGATCAATGATTCTCTCTCATCATTGATATTTCCATTTCTTTCTCCCTCTCCCTTCTTCTCTTAAATCAATAAAAATATATTTAAAAAAAATACTTGTTACTCAGAAACCACTAAGCAGATCCCTGACTGCCCTCTGAGATGAGCCGGTTCTGGGCATTAGCCCCAGACTGTGCCCAGGACAGGCTACACTGGAGGTTGGAAAGCACGCATGTGGGGCAATTATCTCTCATCTTCCCTGTCAATCCAGCCCAAAGCCAGAATAAAGGGAGGGGCAGGAGCAGCTGGTAGGGAGGTAGTGGGAAGAATATAAGGGCCAGAGGTGTGGGGAGAAATCCTGGCGCTACCACTTATTAGCCACATGACCTTTAACCAGTTTCTTAAGCCCGGCTGAGTTTCAGTGTTTTTATCTTTAAAATGACTAAATTTTACTCACTTCCCAGGGTTGTAATAAGATTGCTTGAAATAATTGCTTCAAAGCACTGAATACAGTGTCCACAGACAAATGCTCAATAGAGGAGGAGGCTTTGAGAATGAGCCCCATCTTAACTGATTCTGTTCCTCCGGTAGTGACCCATGATCCCTTGCTATGAAACACACACCCACTGCCCACGTGCTCTTCTCACCAACATTCCTCTCTCTTCCCTCACTTTCAGAAACTGGCTCAGGAAAGAATTTCATAAAAGCATTCATACTCAAGAAGAATATCTCATAAGTTTTCCCTTCCCTAGGAATATTTGCATTTTAATTGGGGAGAAAATATAACTACTTCTGGCAGGGCAATTTTAGGTCGCAGCAAGCTAACAAGTGAGGCATTTTTCTTTGTTTGTTTGTTTGTTTGTAAGATGGGTAATAAGAAACTCTAAGTGAGCTCTTAAAATTATGCAAATAAGTGTCTCTTGAAATGGTTGAGCTTCCAAATTTAACTACCAGTTTACACAAAACACAGAGGATGGAAGAATATGATGAATGACACTAAGAAAATGTAACCAGCAAAATCCAGATTGTGAGGGCTCCTATAGGACGAATAATTTTCTTTAAAAATTAAGGAAGGAAGAGAGAAATATGTTGGGGGAGCTTATAGATTAAGAGATATATAAACATAGCCCTGGCCAGTGTGATTCAGTTGGTTGACTGTGCACCAAAAGGTCATTGGTTCAATTCCTGATCAGGGCACATGCCCAGGCTGCGGGCTCGATCCCTAGTCAGTTTGTGTGCAGGAGGCAGCCAATCGATGTTTCTCTCTTGCTGTTCTCTCCCTCTCCCTTCCTCTTTTCCTAAAAATCAAATAAAACATATTTTTTAAAAGATATATATATATATATATATATATATATATATATATATATATATATGTGTGTGTGTGTGTGTGTGTGTGTGTGTGTGTATTTTCTCTTTAGTCTGTATATATATATATATATTTAACCTATCACAGGGATGGACTTTAATTGTATCTCAGCTAAAATAAACAAATTCTAAAAATTATGACATTTGCAAAACAGTGGAAAGTTAAATGTTAATTTAATTGTATATTAGATGATTTTAAGATTATTATTAATTTTATTAAATGTGTGATAATATTATGGCTGTTTTCTTTAAAGAGTTCTTATTTTTGACACACATACTAAAATAGTTACTAATAATATGGTCTGTAATGGTAAATTTTATGTGTGAACTTGGCTAGGCCCAGTAGTTTGGTCAAACTCTAGTATAAATGTTTCTGTGAAGACAATTTTAAAGATGTGATTAATATTTAAGTGAGTAGATTTTTAGTAATGCAGACTGCCCTCCATAATATGGGTGGTCTTCATCTAATCAGTTGAAGACCTTAAGACAAAAGACTGAGGTTACCAGAAAAAGCAATTCTGCCTCAAGATTCCAATATAGAAGAAATCCTACCTGCCTTTCTAACCTGAAGAATTTGGATTGAAATTTCCAGCCCCCACAATTGGATAAGTCGATTCCTTAAAACAAGTCTTGATAGATGGGTGGGTAGATAGATACTTAGATAAATAGGCGGACAGACAGACAGATAGATATAGAGAACCTACTAGTATTGGTTCTGCTCCTCTGGAGAATCATGAAACGTGGTCTTTTGTCTGAGATTTGCTTCAAAATGATCCAAGAAGTGGTATCATTGGATAGACAGGGCAGGATTGACCATGAGTTAATGGTTATTGAGGCTGGGTAATGAATAATTTTAAAATAGGGGTAATAGCATATAACTTTATGCATATTCAAAATTATCCATAAAATAGCAACAGCAAACTCTTGCTCCATGTAATTATTTCCCAGGGTCATTTGCATGGCACCAACCATTATATAAGTAGATTTTTAACCCAGCTCTGTCTAGTATTGATCAGCCCACTCTCCCCTCCTTCATGCTGCTCCCTGAGGGGGGCCAATTCCCCAGCAAGGCTGCCTGACAGGGCATCCCGTGATGGATTCCTCAACCAAAGGCAACTAGACTTTGGCAAGTTCAGGGAGAACCTCCACTACAGAGGAGGGACTAGGAAAGGTAGAGCTCACTGCAGGTCACAGCTCCCAAGAGAGGCAGAACTAGTTCCGGAATCTTTTCTCTGCACTTCCCTCTGGAGCAGTCCCAGACACAAACTCCAGGTTTCCTACAATGGTACTTGATCGTGATTCAGAAAGAAGCCATGGGTGCTCCGCTCCTGAAACATTTCCTGTTACCCCCACCCCAACCCCAACGAACAGTAGCCAGCTCTCCTTTACGCCCTCTTCAGTCACTAGTGAATGATTTCAGGCATACTAGAGAGTATAGCTAAAAATATTATGGGTAACTCTCCTTGAATTTACCATCCAGTTGAAAAAAAAGTAAATATTCCAGACTCAACCGAGGACTCTGAGCCCTGCCCAGACTCACACCCTTGCCCCTTCCCCAGAGATAACCACTCCCTGAAACTGAATGTGTGTCATTAGCATGCATTTCCTATCCTACCTAATAATAGACAAATATGCAAATTGACCACACCTTTGCTACGCCCAAGCCATGCCCACTAGCCAAGCCACGCCCACCAACCAATCAGGACGAGTATGCAAATTACCCCAACAAAGATGGTGGCTAATTTGCATATCAAGACAGTGTAGAAAGAAGCCAAGAGCTGCAGAAGGGAGCAAAGCTGCAGAGAAGCAAGCAAGCCGGGGGGAGGAAAAGGGAGGAGCGGAGGCGGGGCCAGAGGAGAAGGGAAAAGCAGGCGGGCTGGCAGAGAAGGCAGGCCGGGGGACAAGGGAGGAGAGCAGGCAGGGCGGGGTAGAGTGCAGTAGGAAACCCTATTGCAGGATTTTTCCTGCAACGGGAACGCTAGTCCTTTCTATAAAAAGGAAATAAAATAGATCTGTTGTTCTTTATTCTTTTTAATTTACTGTGGATTTTTTTTCAATGCTCACACTGCATATTTGCTATCCATAAACAATATATGGTATAATTATTATTGATGTTTTAAATTTTAACAAATGTTTTCATCTAGTAGGTAATTTGTGCAACTTGCTTCCTGTACTCAGCAATATAATTTTGAGATTTATCCACATTGATATGCATAACTCAAGCTTATTCATTGCACGCTGCTGAATTGTATTTCATTGTATGAATGTACCACAATTTATTGATCCATTTCTCCTGTGATAGACATTTAGGTTATTTTCAGTTTTTATTTCTTTTATAAACAAGGGTAGAATGAACATTCTTGCAGTTTCCTTGTTCACAGTTGAGAGCCTCTCTCTAGGCCTCTTCCCACTCTGTCATTCCCCCTCCATCCTCTACTCCATCAAGTTCACAGATGAAACCAACTGTACTGGCCTGTATCCTTCCAAGGGTCAAGTGTGTCCTGGCTGCCTCCCTGGGCCAAGTGAAGGAAAGTACTGAGCAGTTATCTAATGAACCGAGGCAGGCATCACTCGGCAACTGGACATTTCCTCAGACTGTCTGACTTTAAGAATAAGGCTGGGGAATTTGGTTATCTGAATAATTGCCTTGTCTAGACTCACCCGCCACCTCCCTGAAGTTCTTGGCAGTATCCAAAAGGGGTCAGCACTAACGGAGGGGGTCAGCACTAAATATAGATATCTAGGAATAAAAGGCCTAATTAAGAACCAGGAAGTTGCTCTTGAGAAACTAAAAATGTTTGCCAAGGCACCCTTAGCTGTGCCAAAGCCTAATTTGGCAGGGATGCTGATGAGAGCCCCAAGTTGAGGGGAAATAAAGCAGATTTATCCCCCAAATCGCTAGGGCTTGCTGCTTCTTGAGTTTCCCCCCACGTCATACTTTCTGGGACAAGGAGGAAGGAAAACCATCTTAAGGCAATTGGATTCGCTTTCCTACTATGTCAGCATCGCTCTTCCTAATTTCTCTAAACTACTAATTTGCTAGAATGAAGAATTTCAGACCCTGGAAAACATTTCTAATTCAAAATGCATGTCTGATCCTTAAGACCTGAGAAGTCTCAGACAAATGTTACCTTTATGTCAACTCTGAGGGAGAAGTTCACTTCCCTATGCGAGATAACAGAGTGGAAACGCCTTTTTATCCTGATTGAGGGATCAGGGTGAAGAACAGAATGCTAGCCTGTCAGGGTTTAATGAACTCTTGCTGTGCTTTATAACTGTAGTTTGACAAACTACCTGCTCATCCGGATATGTGGCCATGTTTCCAGTAGATTCTCAGGGGTTAAAAAGAGGCTTTCGTTAGGAATGTTTATTCTTCCTACAAATATAAGTGAGATTCTTAAAACTCCATTAACACCCTGATGCAAATATAAAGTTGTCGTTTTTCTCTATCCATCAGCAGGCCTACAGAGGCCAAACCGAGCAGCACGGACCCCATTCTGAATCACCTCAGATGGCGCCTCTGACCTCACTGTGAAATGGGGCTGTCTGTCTCCTAGGGTTCCTGGGTGGATCAATGGAGATAATGTACTGGAACGCACTGCAAAAAATACAGAGTGCAATTCAAATGATTATTGATAGCCCTTCGTTAAGTGTTTGTTTGATTGCCGAATGTCCTTGAACACAATGAAGCATCATTTCTTATATACCGTCTTATAACTTACACCTTTTCACTAATTCAGAATGACCTTCCCTCCAATCAATTCAGCTCCAGTGGTTTTACTTCAAAGCTGCTGCATGGAATCTGGTAGAGGAAAGGGGTTCAGATGGCACCTTGAGTCCTACCTCCTGCCCTGCCCCCAGCGGGGATCTCCTCTACAGCTCCCCAGACAATCCCCACTCCTCTGCTTGGAAATCTCTGGTGAGAACAGCCTCCCAGAAGCCCGAGCAGCCCCTCCTATGGAAGGGTATCTCTAGCTGACGTAAACTCCATGAGTCAGAAGTCTCCTCTGTCCCCTGGCTCCAGGCCTGCTGTCCAGAGCAGGTGTTGGAAAGCAATGGCCCACAATTCAAGTCTATCCCAATGCCTGGTTTTATAGTCTGTGACCTAAAAATGGTTTGTACCTTTCCCAAGAAAACAGAAACACCAATCAGAAAGGATATATACACCCCTATGTTCATAGCAGCATAATTTACAATAGCTAAGATTTGGAAACAGCCTAAATGCCCATCAGCAGACGAATGGTTTATAAAGCTGTAGTACATCTACACAATGGAATACTACACTGTTGTAAAAAAAAAGAAGGAATTCTTACCATTTGCAACAGCATGGATGGATCTGGAGAGCATTATGCTAAGTGAAATAAGCCAGTCTGGGAAAAATAAATACCACATGATCTCACTCATTTATGGATACTAAAGAACTTTACAAACTGTTGAACAAAAATAGACAGAGGCAAAGAAGCATTGAACATACTGTCAAACTACAGCGGGAAGGTAGGGGAGGGGTGGGAGGGGGTAAGTGATCAACCGAAGGACTTGTACGCATGCATATAAGCACAACCAACAGACGCAAGACACTGGGGGCAGGGGGACGAGGGCAAGTTCCGGCGGGTAGGGGAGGCTGGGGGGAGGTCAGTGGGGAAAAAAAAAAAAAGGGAGACATATGTACTACTATTTGTAATACCTTAAACAATAAAATTAAATTTAAAAAGTAGAAAAAAGAATGGTTTGTACCTTTTTAAATATAGGGGGGAAATGTTAATAGTTTTCCATGATATGCAAAAATCATATGAAATTCAACTTCAAAACCCATAAAGTTTTATTGAAACACAGCCACAACCACCTATTTTTATATTGCCTGTGGCTGCTTTCCCACTACAAGGGCAGCGCTGAGGAGCTGAGACAGAGACCTCACAGCCTGCAAGGCTAAGATATTTGCAGAGAAATCTTGTCAACCCCTACTTTAGAGTTACACTGGCGATCTTAGCCTCTCTTTAAACATGTGAACAATGTTTGACCCAACCTAACAAACCTTTTTAAGAGCTCTTTGTGGCCCAGGTGCTCTGGTTAGGCATTGGGCATGTTTTTAAAAAGAGAAAGGGGTGGGGGGAATAAAACACAGAGCCATCATAGGAATTTAGAGGAAGGAAAGGGAGCATTTCAGAAATATTTCACAAAAGGAATTTGAGCTTGAACTTCAAGGATGAGATAGGTTTTGAAGAACTGGGAAAAAAGGAAGAGCTTTTATTAGCAAGAAAGCATCCCATTTAAAGCCCTGGAGTCAGGAAAGCTTGGGAAAGTCGTGCTCAGAGAACTACTGTCCATCCAACACACGCTCTGAGTGTAGGCGATGTGGCAGGCACAACCTGAGGTAGCAGATATATCAGCGGACAACCAAGAACCCCCACCCCAGGATGACTACAATCTAGTGACCATGTACTTGGAGTAAATGGTACATGGTACATAGAGGAAAAGAAGGGCCTGCAGTTGAGAGTAAGCGACAAGCAGAGTGGAACACCCACGTGAGGAAGTGCCCAACTCTGCTCCTGACAGAGCACTGGAGTCACCATCAGACACGTGTGGGACGTGGCCCTGCCCCTCAGCACTGCCACAAACTCTGGCCGTGGGCATCTCAATGTTCTATGCCTCCGGCTCCTCATCTTTAAAATTAGGGAGTAGGACCAGATCTAACTCAAAAATTCTATGATAGTGGTTACATCATCCAAGGTTTTCAAATCATAACATTTCTGGGATTAGTAGAGAAAAAAAAATCTAGATAGCTGTTCATTTTGGTTTCATTTATAAGTTGTAATGTGCTTGTTTTCCTTATTTTGGTAATTAGAACTCTGAGTATGTTTCTTAAAAAAAAAAAAAGTAATACTACGTGTTTCCTAACTTCAAGGATCTACACCCTATGGAAAACAGAGAGGGTGCATACAGTGGTTAAGAGCATGGACTCTGGAACCAGATTGCCGGGGCTTGCCATGTTCACTTGGGAAGTTACCTGACCAGTCTGTGTCTCCGTTTCCCAGTGAAATGGGGAGAGTAACGGTATTGACTGGAAAGGGCTGTTGTGAAGATTAAATGAGACAACACACGTAAAGAGCCCAGAAGAGTGCCTGATGGGCAGTAAACACTGATGGGCATTATTATGCTGATAGGCAAACAAGTAAGTGTGGAAAGTGTGTTTGAGGCAGTGATCAAAGTTTGTAAGGGAAGAACTTGGAGACAAAGTGGGGAGCACTGCTGTCTGGCAAAGAGGAGGGTTACGAAAGGCTTCATGGGTGTTGGAGTGTTGGAGGACAAGCAAGCGTTTTCCCAGAAGACACGTGGGATGGTGGTATTTCAAGGAGACGAGGCTGCATGAGCAAAGATGTCCCAAACCTACCTCCTCCTCTCCCCCACCCACAGCTCCTCTTCCTCTGCTCCTCATCTGCATGAGCAGGACTCCACCATCACCACTAGCTGTGCTAGTGACACTGAGTCTTCCTTGTCTCCTCCTCCACTCACCCCACTGACTCATGCTGACTCTACATCCCACGCATCTCTCAAATCATCTTCTGTATCTCTCTTGGTATTCCTCGGTCTCTCTAGATCTCTATGTCCTTCTATATCTTTATATCCCTCTAATGGTTTCGCCTGGCTCCTAGAATCCAGTCCCACATCCTGACCCTGTGGGGTCAGCTCCCTCCCTCGCCATCTGCATCCCAGCAGCCTAGCTTTCTTTCATTTCCTCAGATGCTTGCTATTCCTTATCGGGAATGATACTTCCCATCCTCCTCTCCCATACTCCCGCAACTAGCAATTCTCATTTTTAATGCTACCTCCTCAGACACACATGCCTGACTCTTCCTCTGGACTGGCACCCTATGTGGGTCCTCTGTACTTTCCATAATCAGAACTGATCAGTTATATGCGTGTGCTTGTTGTGTGTTATCTGTAAACTCCACAGGATTTTAGGACAAGGATTTTTCAAAATCTGTCATTTGCATTGATGCACTGATCCATCACAACCTCTACAGCTGTGACTGACAAATGGGCACTCGAAAAATATGTATTGAATAATAATCTTTTCCTCACTAGACAGTGAGCTCTATTAGACCTATGCCATGTCAATATCCCCTGGGCCTACCTCAGTGCTTGGGTTGTACGACACACACCATTATTATGTGTAGGACAAATGAACAAATGAGTGAATAACTTCAAAAATGTATCTCCAAATGTGTTCCCAGATTGGTTCTGAATAGCAGGGAGCAATGCCTCTTTCACCTCCTGAGCGATGTACTCCATGCTCCTGTTAAGTGAACTAGAAGGGCAGAACTTTTTAGCAGCCCATCCCACTAACCCAACCACAGCATCTCAGAAATGGAACAGACCTGGTGGGTGATTCCATTCAGTGCCCATATGCTGTCTGAGTCCTCTCTGCATGGCTCTCTTCACATCTTCATTCAGCCTAAGTGTGAATGCTGCAAGAAGCAGTAACTCACAGCTTCCTGAAGAAACTGACCCCATGTTTTGTCACTTCCACCTAATAGAAGTCATTAGTGATCCTGAAGCAATAACTAGCACCTCATAGCTTCCATCTGTGGGTCCCAGCTCTAGTCCCTAAGACAGGGACTTTCAAACTATGCATTCCAACCCATTAATAAGTCAGAAAATCAATGTAATGTGCTCAACTAGAATAGAATAAAATAGAATGGAATCCTATATAATAAAAGGCTAATATGCAAATTGACCAAATGGCAGAATGACTGGTCGCTATGATGTACACTGACCACCAGAGGGCAGATGCTCAAAGCAGGAGCTGCCCCCTGGTGGTCAATGTGCTCCCACAGGGGCTCCTGGCGAGCGCAGCGGTGGTGGCGGGAGCCTCTCCCACCTCCGCAGCAGTGCTAAGGATGTCTGACTGACGGTTTCCAGACTGCAAGAGGGTGCAGGCCAGGCTGAGGGACACCCCACCCCCTCCGAGTGCACAAATTTTGTGCACCGGGCCTCTAGTAGAATATAAAATAGAATTGATCAAAGTGAGGATAGAATAGAACAGTGGTCACCAACCGGTGGTCCATGGAACACTGGTGGTCCGTGAGGTCCGAAAGGTTGGAGACCACTGGAATAGAACATAGTAAGGATAGCAATATTTTTGAAAGGCTTCTTTCAGCTATAGATGTATTTCTGTGTATTCTCGGTTGAGACATAAAATATAATTCCTACTATAGGTAATTAACCAAGCAAGTTTGAAAATCACTGCCCTGAAGGGTCTCACATGACGGCTCTCTCAGTGTGCAAAGACCACTCAACGTGGCCACTAAAGCTGTCTCTCCCCAGATGAACATTCTCCCTTCTTTCTTCCCTTGTCCCCTGTATGATTTCTTGTCCGTGTTGCTTTGCCTTGGAACTTTGTCTACATCCCAATTGAAGAGTGACTCCAAAAAGTGACAGCCACCTACTCTGCCACCACATTTCTCTCGCGAGCGGTTGGTGCATGGTAGTCCTCATGTTCTCCTGATGGTACAGACAACAAATAGTGGCGAGGCCGTCTGCCTTCTCTCTCTAATCCATCAGCACGACACTAATGGCTCCAGACAGCAGACAGAGCCCTTTTTTTGTTTTTCTTGCTGCTAATCTGATTTTAGCTATGATATTCTCTCAAGATGGACTAAAATCTCATTAGTGGGTTGTTTTGCTTTTGGAGCTGCCACAACGCACTATTGTCTGGGATCACACAGACTCCTCCAAAGCCATGTCCACGGCATCCTATACTGATATAGGTGTGTGTGTGGTAGTGGTTGTTGTTGTTGTTGTTGTTGTTTTTTGGGGGGGCAGTGACTCTACTCCAATCTTAAGTTTACTTTATTAAATTGCTTCTTGTTGAATTCGGACTACACTCCTGACAGCATCCTTTTGGATCTTTACGACTTCATTCCATGTGTTTGTTCACCATCCCTCCCTCCCACTTTAGCTTCTTGGTGTCATTGATAGAGTAGTAGCTTTGAAATCAGATAATCTAGGGTTCAAATCCCCAGTCTTTAACTTAATCTCAGTATGCTTTTTGAGGAAATTGCTTAATCTCTCTGTAAAATAATATCTGCCTCACAGAGTTTTATAAAAAATGAATGGTATAATATATATAAAATGTATTCCATGACATATAACGGGCATGTAATAAATGGTAGTCGTGAACAAAAATGTTTGAACTGGACAAGGGAGAGGTGGAGCTATATCCTGCACGACCAGAAACTGCGGGCTGAGATGTCCCATTATCACTGCCCTTTAAGTACTGTTTCCAAGTTTCTTAACTATTTGTGAATCCAGCCCACTTTTCCTGATCTTATCCTTATCAACATCACTGGAGACTTATCAAATGCTTTGCTGAAATCCAAACACACAGTTCAGTAGACTTCTCAGGTCTTTTGGCCCAAGATTACCCAGGAGGAGGAAGGGGGGCGGGGGGAGGAGGAGGAGATGGAGGAGGAGGAGGGGGAGGAGGAGGGGGAGGAGGAGGGGGAGGAGGGAGATGGGGCTTGTTCCTTGTCACCCTATGCTGGTTCTGGTGATGACCACATTCTCTTCAAGGAACTGAGAAATGAACATTCCCAGAACCAATTCTTATCCAAGATGAACAGCACACTTACCTGCCTATAGTCTGTAAAATCAACTTCCTCTCCATTTCGAAAAATAAACAAACGTGTTTGCCAGCACTTTCCCCCAACAGTTCTTTCTTTCTTGAAGTTTCTTCTAATTTCAACCAGTAATAGCAACAAAATCTCATCTACAAGTTGCCTCAGTACCTTGCAAAAGAATTCATTTATTCCGAGATCTGAATTCATTTAGAGTAGCTACATGTTTCTTAAAAGCTCGCTGGCTTCCACGGTCACTTAGCAAGGCCCATTCTTTCTTGTTCTACCATTCTCCTTGGCAGAGAACACAGACAGAAGGGGTCTCTCAGAAGTCTGCCTTCTCTCACCCATCTACAGTTCCGCCATCAGCTCCAAGCTCTGGGTCGGCTTCTCCCACCCCAATCTTCTTGCCTGGAACATGTCAGCCTTTCTTGTTTTTTGCCTGTCTCAGCGCATTGTAGACTCTCACCTTCCCAGCACTGCTCTTGGAATTGCTCTTGGCTGTGTGCTTTCTCTCAATTTCCTGCATAAGTCTTTTTCAAACCTGAGCTTGTTAAGTTCATCACAGCCACCTTGGATTTTTTCAATATTGCCCATTTCCTACCTCTCAGAACCTGTTGTGAATGAAGAAATTGAGGTTATTTTTGAGAGGTCTTACTGTCAGGAGTCCTCCCTTGCGTGGTCACAGTCACAGAAGTACACAGTGGGCCTGCTTTCTCTGGTCCGCTTGATATTTGTCTTTCTCAGAGTTGCAGTTTGTGTCCAACCATATCCAGGTTTCTCTTCTTGCTTATCAAGAACCCTGGGCTGACACCACCACCTGCATCTTTCGGAACGAACATCAGGTCTGAAGTAGTGATTTGCCTTGTTGCTTTCTATCCCTTTGGGAGACCAGTACACAACCTAATGAGCTTGTCAGAAAACTGCTGACTGCATCTGGTCAAGCTGTAAAAGAAAAGTTAGGGATCTTTCTTTTCACTTTTCTAAAAGAAATCTTCGGGAGTAATAATAATAATTGTTAAATCTTACTGAGTGCTGATTTTTGGGTTTTTTTGGGGGGGCAGGTAGTCTTCTAAATACTTGAAATGTATTACTTCCTTTACTCATTCCAACACTCCTTTTGGGGGGGACCTATCATTACTTTGATGAGGACACGGAAGCACCGATAGACAGAGAAACCTGTCCATGGCCATAGGAGAAATAAATGGTAGAGGTATGAGGTACGCAGGCCCCCCAACTCCATCGTCTGTCCTCTTATCCACCATGTAATGTCAACAGATTTCCCTGATCTTTTTGTTTGATTGTTCTTTAAAAACATATTCCGGACCATACAGTAATATCTATTAAATGCTATTTCTGCAAGTTTCACCCAGACTTACAAAATAGAAACTTCTTCTTGAATTTTGATTATCTATAAATTCATCAAACACTTCTTTTATGCCAGAAATTGCTGCTTTCTATATCTACCTCTATTATGCTTCTTACTACCTCCTTGCACTGCAGTCTTCTGTTTACATGTCTGTGAGCTCCCTGGTATAAGGGGCTATTACTTATTCATTTTTTGTGCCTGTTGAATGAATGAACAAATGAATTCTAAGTATTCATTCACAACGGTAAACACATTGAACAGGCTGATTCTAAGGGGGGAGCAATAGCACCTGTGTGTTTTCAAGGATGATGCCATCTTTTCCTGGTGGGGTTGACCTTTCCAAGTAGACTGCCTGCTGAAATGTCATAAACTCCCATCTTCTCACAAATTCTCACACATGCCTGCAATTCCACGATTAATGATTTATTCCTTTGACCTATGTCTTAACAGCCATTTGCACCTTAGTCCCCGCCTCCTCCAAAGAAGGAAGGTTTCATAGAGCCTCGAGGGAGGAACATAAAGGCCATGGAAACTGAGCAGAGGAACACGGGGACCTTGGAGAACGGCCCCGAGCAGCTGAGTACACGGGCGGTGTAGACCATGAGTTCCACAAGCGGAAGCCCTTGAATAATAAAAGAACGGACCCAGAAGTGTCCTGTTAGGTGAATCTCAAAACACTTTTCAATACCAGCTATGGTCATCATTTTAAAGCAGAGGGAAAAAAAACAACAGATCTTTTAAAATGAAAGTTTAATCAAAATAGTTCTTTAAGAAAATTGCCTCAAAGGCCTGCATTTAAAAAACAAACAAACAAAAAACACCTGAGAAGTTAGAACAAATGAGGTCAGCTTAATATGTCTTTTGTGTGTATATAAGAATTTGAACCAACTGAATTGTACTTATCAGCAAAGTACTGAGTCGGCAGAAGAGGCCAGCTGCACCTCACAGCGCCCACTTCTGAGAGCCAGGCTCTGGCTTTATCTGGCCCAGTGCTTGCCCCTCTTCTCAGCACATTTCTGACTTCCCAGCTACCCACACTCAGGGCTGGTTTAGAAAGAAAAGGTTGCTATTTTCTAGTGAGAGACTGAACCCTTATTCAGGCATATCTTTAAAAACAGGTTCATCGGCTTGCTGGGTGGCATCATTCCATCTCAGGCTTTTGCTCCTGCTCTCTGAGGTCCTTGGACCAGCAATTTCACCTTCTGCCTCAGTTTCTGCATCTTGGCTTAGGTTACTGGGAGCAGTGGAAAAGGAAGTGACTATTTTATTAGCAAAGTGCTTTATACCATTCCATTACCCCATTCGCATCTTTCTTTCCTCCTCTCTGGGCTATTTTGAGAACTGATGAGATAATGGTCTGCAAGTGGTTGGAAGCCCCTTTGGGGAAGTGTGATAGTACCCAGGACACTGGCCTCACTTCCTCCTAAAGTAATTCTGGTTATCAACAATGCTCACGCATTCAGATCCAAGGGATGACCTCATACGGTAGCCACAAACCATACACAGTGCCTCATAGTCAATTATCCAAAGAAACATTCACATTATTTATCCATTTCATTCTGATCCTCTAAGCAAATGCGCAAATTAAATCTATTACCATTCTGTATGAGACCAAGAATTTCATATTTTATAATGACAAATAGTAAATAAATAAGAAGCAGAAACCCACCCAAGTCTGACCTGGAAACAAGAGGTTACACAATGTACTTGCAGTGATAAAAAAATAAATAAATAAAATCCAAATTCACGTTGAAAAAATCAATTTGTGTGCAGAATGAAATATTAGTAAGAAATGCTCATCCTCCTGGATGCCTCAGATAAGCACACCACAGGAAAGGGAGTTCACTGGGAACTGCATAACATGAAAAGAAAAGACCTGGTTTTTTAACAAGCTCATGGAGATCAACTTAATTAACTGATCAATCTGGGAGCAGATTAGAAAATCCATTCAAGTATCTCTGATGAAATTGACAGGTGAGTATGGTGCAAATAGATGGGGAGAGAGGAGGAAGGGAGGGAGGCAGAGAGGAAGGGGGATGGGGAGTGAGAGAGAGAGACAGAGAGAGAGGGAGAGAGAAATGAATCTCCTGCAAGCAATTCCTTCTAGGTCTCTGGTTGGTAGATTTGGAGGACAGCCCCCTCTCCAGTTTCAGGGCTTTGCAAAATTTAACTGTTTCTCTGTGTTCGCTGAAATACTTCATTTCAGAATTCTGCAAAATGATTTTGTCTTCTGTTCATTTGTATTAGGAATTTAGAGACTGACATCCGAGCAGTGCAGGCTATGGGAATTAGGGAAATGATGTTAGAACTATTTAGATTTCTGCTTTTCATTCTACAAATATAAGGGGATGGTTTTGAATATTAGATGGAGGAAATAAAATATGGATAAAGAGGTATTCAGACTATCTGGTCTTTATAGAATAATAATTGCAAATCTTTCCCAAGTCTTTCTCCTAATTGTGTCTTGAATATTGAGGTTGCCTCTCTTTAGTTTTCATGGCTACGTTCACCTTGTAGGATTATATTAAGCAAAGAATTGTGAACACAAATAGCTCCTGCTATGGCTCTCAGCCCTGGGGTCCTAACAGCTAGGAATTGAGTGGCAAGTAATCTATTACAAATAATGATGAATTGGAGCTTATTAATGATTTATCATATACCATATAAACAGAATATTTCAAGACTATTACCACAGCGAAATCTCTCACTCACCCAAATTCCAATTTGATTTTACTTTTTCTTCTTTTGGACCAGAGTTGAATTAATTCTACTCTTTAGTTCACAGTGTACCAATCCATAAAAGACCCCTCTTTTATTTCACTGTGGTTTATCTGTCCTATGTCCAGATCCTCACTCCAGTCTCCCTCTCTAGTCCCCCTCACTTCAACTTTATTTAGATATATGTATAAAGTTGAATAATATATGTCATTGCTTTGTGTGTGCATGCTTAATTTATGAGGCAGTGTGCCATAAATCTCATTCTCTTTCCTACCTTCTTCATCTAACTCTATGCTTTTGTAATCCATCCTTGTTGTTATATGTAAATGTAATTATTATTGCTGATGGCTTTACATATAACCACAGTTGCCTTGCCAGTGCCCTAGTGATGACCTCCTGGTTGACTCCAATCCTTTGCCTCCACAAACAGTGCTGCAAGGAGCACGCAGAGAGCTGTCCATCATGGATTTGTGCAAGCCTGGCTCTGGCTACACCGTAAGTGGGATGGCTGAAGGGCAGGCTACTACACTCCCTCTAGCCATGTGGGAGGGTCCCACTTCCCCACATCCCTTTCAGCACTTGATATTAATAAGATTTTCAATTTTTGAAAGTATGCTGATTTTAAAGTGGATCCCATTACAAGTTACATTTGAATTTCTCTGATTACTACTGAAGTATCTCTTCATGAGCTTATTAGCAATTTGGATTTCTCCTATGAACTGCTTATATCCTTTACCCATATTTTTTCTGTATGGGTTTCCTATGTTTTTCTTGCCAAACTGCAGGAGTTCCTTGGAGCATAATTCCTTATTGATTTTGGACACTGCAAACATCTCTCCCCAGTGCCGTCTGTCAGGCAGGTTAACTGTTTTGAACTGAAATCTTTACTTTTGATGTAGTCATACCCATCAATTTTCCACTTACAGTTTATGTTGTTTGGGTCTTGCCTAAGAAATTTACTCCAAGCCCCAGAGCAACAAAGATATTCTTCTAGATATTCTTCTATAAGATTTGTATATTTTCTCTTTATACTTTGGTCTTCCATGCACTTGGAATTTATTTTTGTATGCGTTGTAAGATAGGGCCCTAACTTTTTTTCTTTCCCACATTGAGTCAGTTTTCTTAACATTAGCCAATAAATAATCCATCTTCTTCCCACAGGTCTGGGAAGAGGCTCTATTATACACTGAGTGGCCAGATTATTATGATCTCTGAACGCATAATAATCTGGCCACTCAGTGTATATCCTATATAATAAAAGGCTAATATGCAAATTGTCCCCTCAACCAGGAGTTCGACTAACAGGCAGGCCGGCCAACTGCCCATGTCCCCTCCCCCTGGCCAGGCTGGCCGGATCCCACCCATGCACGAATTCATGCACCGGGCCATATATATACACACACACTGAGTGGCCAGATTATTATGCGTTCAGAGATCATAATAATCTGGCCACTCAGTGTATAGTAGCAGTTTTCCATGAATACATGGTTTGGTGTCTACATCCTGTTCTATCTCTCTTTGGTCAGTTTGCCTGAACCCCCTACCCCAACCCCACAGTTTTATTATAGTAGTTCTAAATTATGTCTTAGTTAATATGTTTTTTAAGTGGGAGAGAAGGGTAAGACTAGTTTGGAAATTACACATAATCCACAATCTCTCTTATTCTTGTCCTAGCCCATAATTCCCATGCTGGGTCACCCAGGGGAGGGTATCCCAATGTAAATGTGATCTGTGACATATGTCAACATGGGAGGGGGAGACTAAAACATCTAAGTGATCACCTGTTTGCCCTGCACAATTCTTTGTAATTAGATCTGCATGTCTTTCAAAATAAGAAAGAGAATATTTTTTACTCTTGAACTTGGAAGTTATTACTTTGAGAACCTTAATTTTCAATGGAAATTACAAATATTCTGGAATGATTTCACTGGGTCTCCAAAATTTACTAAGAGGATAATATGTATGAGGCAGTTGAGGGGCCAAGTGGTTTGTAATGCGCACCTCTCCAGCAGCTAATCTGTAGTGGAACTGAAACTAGATGCTAGCTCGCCTGAGACTTTCTTGTCAACTTTACAAATAAGTATCCAATGTCTCCTGTATGCCAGGCATCACTGCACGGAGCAGAAAAATGAATAAACAAGCATGATCTCTGCCCACATATTAGTCAATGGGTGACTTGCCTGAAACTTGGGTCTGTGCCCTCACTCATGGAAGAATGGGTCTATTACAAAGTTGGATAGTTTTAAGTCTGTTCTATTAGCCACAGGCCAATTCAAATACATTTTACACAGACCAGCTGACAATCAACTAAAAATCCTAAATAGATCCTGCCATGGTGGATTTACTGGCCAGATATAGACCTAGTCTGTAACTCAGACAAGACAGAAGGGCATGCCAAAATGTCCTTCCACACAGGAACCAGATGGAAGCTACATTTGTTTTTGGATAGTTGTAGTTGAAGAATTTCCAGATGAAGGAAAGGATAGAATATCAGGCTCAGAAAAGAAGGTAAAAAAGGAAGGAAGGGGTGGAGGGAAGGAGCTAGGGAGGGAGAACAGGAAGAAAAGCATTAAGGAAGGAAGGGAAAGAAAAGATAAAGCTGGTGTTCAGTTGGGAATAACTAAGAAAATATAAGACAGTATATAACAGAAGGAGATATCTAAAAAGAATCTTGTCCCTTCAACCTCTTTGACTTCTCCAGAATTTCATTCTGAATTTGAATTACTTGTGAATAAACATCAGCACTTACACAATATGGTATGGCTGACACAGAGAAAGTGTTCAATAATTATTAGAATTGTTTTTAAAAACAACAGGCTATTTTCTTTTTTAAATATATATTTTTATTGATTAAAGAGAGGAAGGGAGAGGGAAAGATAGAAACATCAGTGATGAGAGAGAATCATTGATGGGCTGCCTCCTGCATCCCCCCTACTAGGGGTTGAGCTCACAACCTTGACCAGGAATCGAACCATGACCTCCTAGTTCATAGGCTGACACTCACTACTGAGAAACATGGCCCAGGCAATTATTAGCATTTTTTAAGTAGACAATTATCTCTTAGAAATAATGGAACCAAGGAGTACATCAAACTATTATTTACAAGCATGAAATAAACTAAATATTATTTACTTTTTGCTTTCCATAAGGTCATATTACTAAAGAAATTATCTCATTAAAAAATAATCCAGGTGTTGTTGATCATAGCAAAAAAAAAATAAAGATAGAAAAAGGAAAAACACTCTAATGTTTGGTTAAAGAGATTTCAGCTTATTTGTACTTTGGACTATTTGTACTATTCAGGCTTCATAATTATTTAAAATCATAGGACAGATTAAGAGTAACAAGGAAAGATATTGAGAGTTTTTGAAATTTTAAAAGCAGGTTAAGTATTAGTGTAACATATTATTTAGGAATTCAGAGCCTAGAACCAAAATGCTTGGGTTCCAATCCCACCTCTTCCACTTAAATACCTATGAGGCTTTAGGCAATATTTTTAACCTCTCTATGCCATAGTGTCCTCATATGCAAAATGAAAATAGAAATTAAATGTACCTCATAGGATTCTTGAGATCTTTCAATGAGTTAATACATGGAGAAGCAATCTAAACAGTGTCTTTTACATAGTAAGAAGTCAAATGTTAGTTATTAATATGATGATAATATTAGGTTTTATTAATATTATAATAATTTCATATCTCTCTATCTATATAGACAAATCTATAAAGCTATACCATAAAATTTTAAGTGTTTATCTCTGGATGGTGAAAGTATAGATTTTTCTTCTTCTTTCTGCTTATCTGAATTTTTCCAACCATGAAAATATATTGATTTTCTAATAAGGAGCAACAAATCATTTCTAATTTAGGAAAAAAACAAGATCTATGAGATGGGTAGGGATGGGGGAGAATGGCTCATTCATATAATTAAGAGCTCCCTGAAAATAAACAGTCTAGCAAAGAGGCAAAGTTTTTAGTTATATCCCAAAATAAATAGGGGGTTAGGGGGCTGATGAAGGGAGAAACGGGAAATGGAAGTGGGTGACATGCTCCTCCTAATCTTTTATTTGCGCTCAGGTTAAGGTTCAATACAGCAGCAAAATGAAAAAAGGAAATGGAGTGCTGTGAGAGGTCACAGGGACAACATTGACTGGCTCTGGAGTTTTGAAAGGCCCTGGATAATTTCATGACCATTAATAACATCTGCAGTCCTGCTGGGCAGGCTAATGGCAGGGGTAATTAGAGCCTGCGCTCTAAGACAGATGACTGCTTGTCAGAGCCGAGAGGCAGCCCACCCCAGGGGCCACAATGCCCATGGGTAGGAAGGTCTCCACCTGATCATAGCAAAGGAATGACCTAGCCTGGCCTCTGTGGACATTTTGTTAGCTCACAAAGAAAACAGTAGGTGTAGGTGCCACTCAGGGCTGGTGTCTAGATGTGAGAGTGGCCCACAAGAATATCTTGCAGTGAAATATGTTCACACTCCACATACCCAGGATTTAAGCATATAAAAACACATTCAGTTCAAAGAAGTTGTAAAATCAATTAATTGTATCTTTAACCAGTAGTTACCCAGCATTGAGTATGCACTGCTGGAGATTTTCTATTCATTCAAATTAATAAGTGACCATTTCAAGACATAACTTCTCTTCAAGGACAAAAACAATGGATTTAATAAGAATATTTTGGTCTGTCCTTATATCTAAGCTAGCTTAAGTTGTTCAGTTCTTAAATCAGGATGACTAATTTATCTTTTGTAAAAGTTTTATTATGAAATGAAACACATATTTTCAAAGTGAAGATTTCCATCTAGGTAAGTCTTGGAATGAATCATTCTTTCCACAGGATGATTCACAAGAGAGAATGTCAAAGAATACTTGGAATGCCACTTAGGGATCTGTCTCAATAATTTCGCCTAAGCAAAAACTACATTCAGTGACTCTGTATACTTCTGAACAAGTTTCCTTTCTTAGGAGTATTATACCTCCTAATGCAGTGTTATACAATTCTTTAAAAAGAATCTTAACCAATTTCCATTTTAAACATTTCAGATTGAACAAAAGTGTTTACAAATTTCTTCCAGAACCTCTCTAAAATGACAGAAAAGGAACTTAGTTTAAAAATCACAAAAGCAAAAAGCCCTAAAAAAGTTGATGACAGATAAACAGCAATATCAATGAAGCATTACAAGATAAAAAGCATATTGATGGGATTCAGGATTTCCTTTTCCAGCAGCATAACAAACTGGACATTTTAACCAATTATATTACTAAAATATCCTGAAATCCTTGGTAAACTGTATGTAACAAATATAAAGAGACAAGAAAATGGAAAATATGAGGGAAGGGTTAACAAAAATAGAAGACAAAGTGAGAAGGTCAGATAGAGTCTTACAAAGAAAGAATAGAGAGAAGAGAAGAAATGCAAATGTTACTGAACTGATGAAAAGCAAGAATCTACTGATTCAGGAAACAATCATCTTAGAAGAAACTCACTAGTATTAGTAATCTTCTAGTTTTTTTAGTTCAGTGGTCGCAATTCATTCCATAACTCCATTTTATTGTGAAGGCAGTCCACCTCTCCATAATTCTTGCCCCATACCATCCAGAGCATCCCATAAAATCTTTTGTGTCTCAGTAGTAAATGTAAAAAGATGGCCATGTATTAAAAGACATTTAAGGAAAACTCCGAATATGAGAGTCATACACCAAAACAAGCAAACAAAACAAAAACAAAAATTAAAAAAGGAAGTTGGAAGAAAAGAAATGAGGCAGGAGTGGAGGAAAACTATAACAACAAACTGCAATTAAGATTCAAAGACAAGAGATAATGTTGCAACTATGAAGAACAGAATGTAATAAAAAGAAATAATCATAGGACAAAAAATAGTTCATAAATTTAAAGTATCATACATAAAAGTTGAGGAACTGCTATAGGAAGTAGGACAAAAATGATGGAAAACTGCCCCCCAAAAAATAATAAAATGTGACTATCAATCAAGAGTTCCAACATATAAATAGCAGGAGTTCAAAAGGAGAGAAAACACGGAGGAGATAAATTATCTACTTACCTAATAATAGACAAACATGTAAACTGACCGTACCTCCGCTACTCCCACAGCCAATCAGAGTGAGTATGCAAATTAGAAGGCCAAAGATGGTGGCTGCCCAGCTGCTCCAGGCACGGAGTGGCCAGGCGGGGCAGGACGCCTTCTATAATAGGGAGGGGAGGGGGGAGGGGGCAAGGGATCTACAGGAGCGGAGTGTCCCAGCGAAGACGAAGATGGCAGACTCCAGCCGGAGTCTGCAATGAAGACGAAGATGGCAGACTCTGGCCGGAGTCTGCAGCAAAGACAAAGAAGGCAGACTCTGGCCGGAGCGAAGGCCTGGGTCCCAGGTGCTGGAGGAAAACTGGTGCTGGAAGCCAAGGGAAAGAAAGTCTATTGCACAAATCTCTTCGTGCAATGGGCCTCTAGTTAAAGAAATAACACCAAAAAAAAAAAAAATCCTCCAAAATGAAGGACACAAGTATCCAATTTGAAAAGGTCAACAGAGTACCCAGTAAAATGAATATTTTTCTCTAAATCCACCCAAGTCACAATGAGGAAAATTTCAAAAAGATAAGGATAAAAAAAAGATACTAAAATCTTTGGTGTAGGGAGTAGGAGAAAGAGGTCACATATAAAAAAATCAGAAATGAGAATATTATCAAATTTTTCAACAACCACAGTGAAATCTCATAGATAGTGGAGCAATGCTTTCAAACAACTAATGAAGAACTATTTCCTACAGATATTTTTATACCCAGCCAAATTATCAACCAAATGTGAGCATAGAAAAAAAAGTTTATTTAAACATGCAAGTTTATTTTGCATGCACTTTTTGCTCAGTGCTATAGAAGGTTGTGCTTTAATAAAACAAGGAAATAAAACAATATGGGAGCTAACAAAAAGTGAAATCTAACATAGGAGAGAACTAAAAGGAACTCCTAAGATGATGGAAGAATTAAGAAATAAAAATAAAGGCATATTATTTAGAAATTTGGGGTTGAATAAAAAATTGGGGCATATTATTTAGAAATTTGGGGTTGAAGGAAAAAAAAATCCAAAAGTCTTGAAAGAGTTTGCCACAGGAGAATTGAGCCTGGGACTGGCTAGGTGTATGGCATATAGAGAGTATGATGATTGTTTTTCAATATGTTTTATAGTACTATTTAATTTTTTAATCTATATGCATATATTACTTTGAAAATTTTAAATATTTAAGTGAAAAAATCTAACTCTAATCTACAATACCCAGGAGCCTAGTCCTTTTATAATTTTTTAAAAACACCAGCTACAGCTTTTTTTTATACATTCAGCTTCTTCATTAAAGAAATTAAAAACTATAAAGAAATGGGGGATCATATTACTACCCATAATCCCACAACTCTATACAATCATTCTAATCATTTCCTACCTAGACTTTTAATGTATAAATTTCATAGTTGCAGTCATAGCTTTTTTTATTTTATTATTGATTTCAGAGAGGAAAGGAGAGGGAGAGAAAGAGAGAGAGAGGAGAGAGAGAAGACAAGAGAGAGAGAGAGAGACAGAGAGAGAGAGAGAGAGAGAGAGATCAATATGAGAGAGAATCATTGATCAGCTGCTTCCTGCACACCCCCCACCAGGGATAGAGCCTGAAATCCGCGCATGTGCCCTGACCGGAATCGAACCCCAGGACCCTTCAGTCCACAGGTCGACACTCTATCCAATGAGCCAAACCAGCTAGGGCCAGTCATAGCTTTCATACAATTATATTCTGCTCTCTCAACATTATACCATAATCAATTTTCAGCTTGCTGCATAGCATTATAACCATCTTTCTTAATGGCTTGACCAAACTTTTTTTATCTGAGTGTCCCACTCAATACCATAGATTGCTTCTTCTTCCTCCCTCCCTCTCCATGTTCTGTTTTATGTTCTTTAGATTCTCCAAGCTCCCCGCCCCCCCCCCCCCCCCCCCCCCCGCCGCTTTTAAGGGCCTCAAACCTAAGATATACTTCCTTAAGACAGCTACTTGGCTGTCACCACTTGGCAATCAGCTTAAACGTAACTTCCACGTGACCTTCCTTGACCCCCAAGCTAAAGTAGACCCCCTTTTTTTTGTCACATCCTGCTTTCATCATGATAATTTTCATTCCTTGATCCTTTCTTTTTGATTTCTTAATTTTTTTGTTTGTTTGTTCATGGCCTGTCTCTTCAACAAACTGTATGCTCCATGAAAGCAAGAATTATATCTGTACTTCTTCCCACTACATGTCTGGCACAGAGAACAGAGCATGGCACGGAGAAAGTAATCCACATACTGTGGGGTGAATAAATAAATTAATAAAGTGACTGATGATGGATGGATGAAATGCTAACTACTTAAGGCCACAGAGGGAAATCTGAGGCCTATAAGGGAGGGTTTGTTAGACAGGGAGTCTGGAGACCTGCTTCTAGTCCAGCCACCACTCGCCAGGTGCCTGACTTGGAATAAGGCACATTTAACCTCCGGTCCCCTTCACCTGTGAAATAAGAGGGTTGGAGTAGGTGGCCTCCATCATCTGTTTCAACAATAGGTACTGATGTCTGCACCTTTGCAAGTCCTCACTTTGCTAAAATTTTCTGTGGTTTTGGAAAATAACTTCTTGGTTCCAGTTCCCAGGATGATGGATGAGTGGAAACTTCAGTCAAACAACTACATTTTTTTTTCTGCATGACAATAGCAATTAGTTTTAATAGTTCTTGTCTGTGTCTTTTCTCTTGTGAGAGAGGGAAATGGATTCACTGATCAGGTAAATGAAGCAGCCTGAAATCGGAGATTGCTCTGACATAGGCATACAGAAACTTTCCTGACAGGCAATGATCTTCTTTTAGGGAACTAGTATAGAACAGTGGTTGTCTTCATCTATTCGGGCTGCCATGTGAAATACCAAAGGCTGAGTGGCTTAGAAATGTATTCCTCATAATTCTACAGGCTGGAAGGCCAAGATCAAGGTCCTAGCAGATTTAGTGTCCAGTCAACCTGCTTCTGGTTTAAGGTGCAGTTTTGTCTCGGTGTCCTCCCATGGCAGAGGGGATGAGGGAACTCTCTGGAGCCTCCTTTATAAGGGTATTGATCCCCACTCATGAGGGTCCCACCCTCTGGCCTCGCACTTCCCAAAAGCCCTACCTCCTAAAACCATCACAGTGGGGTTAGGTTTCAACATGTGAATTTGCCTGGGAGAACAGAGACAGAAACATTCAGACCACAGCAGTCATTAAAAGCACATGGTCTGATGTCAGAGCACTGGTTTCAAGTAGCATCTGTACATGAACTTGGCAGGTTACTTAGAGAGGGTAATACAGTGGTGCTAAAGGCTAGAGCCAGACTGCAGGGGCTGAGTCCCAGCTCTGCCACTTGCTAGCTGTGAAACCACTGACACCCAGGATCCCATCTGAAAATGGAGATAAGAAAGTTCCTACTTCAGAAGGTTGTTGAGGATCAACCAATTCCAAGCTCATAAGACACATTTGGACAGCAGGCACTGAGCACACAGTCACCGCTATTTGGGTTTGCTCTTACTGTTGTGTTGTTATTGAATCTCTCCAAGTCCATTTCTTCATTCAGTGATTCAATAAATATTTACCAAATGCTTTTGAAGAGGCATCACATCACTTCATTAACTTAAGAGGAAGCTTCTGAACCTCAATTATAATGCCATTAGCCAAAGGACTGGGATTAGGTTTGCTAATCTCTCTTGCCATAGTTTATAAACATGCCCCCCTGGCATTACATTTTGGGGCGGGGGGGATTTCCTCCTGAATGTGTTGATCATCCATGGGAGCATGCTTCACCACCACTCTGCAGCATCCCCTCACCTCCTTCCTCCATCCTGTCAGAGATAGGACTACTCTCCTGATTCCCAGTCTGGCCAGAGCAAGCTGGGTAGGTAAACGATAGCGAAGGGGAAAGAACTAGAAGGAGGGAAGTGCATTCAGACTTTCAGAGAAAGTATGGGTGACAAGATTCTAGATGTTGTCGCATCCTGATCTATTTTATTGATTTTATTTTATTTTATTTTATTTTATTTTTACGGAGAGGAAGGGAGAGGGAAAGAGAGTTAGAAACATTGATGAGAGAGAAACATCGATCAGCTGCCTCCTGCACACCTCCTACTGGGGATGTGCCCGCAACCAAGGTACATGCCCTTGACTGGAATCGAACCTGGGACCTTTCAGTCCGCAGGCCGACACTCTATCCACTGAGCCAAACCGGTCAGGGCTCATCCTGATCTAAAGGGCAGAGATGGATTTGGGTTTTGGTGTTCATCACTACCCTCCATTTTTCTGTCATTTCCCTCATTTATATGCCTAACCAAGTGAGAATACTTCTGGAGGAGGAATCTGGATCCATGATAGTAGTAAAAAAAAATTTTAATTAATTAAAAAAATTAGAAGTAAATAATGGCAAGTTTACAAGGAAAGTTATATAAAAGTTGCCAAAAGTTTATTTACTTACTAGAGGCCCGGTGCACAAATTTGTGCACCGTGGAATCCCTCGGCCTAGCCTGCATGATAAGGCTGAAATCAGCTCTCCAACATCCCACGAGGGGTCCCAGATTGCTAAAGGGCACAGACCAGGCCGAGGGACCCCACCAGTGCACGATCAGGGCCAGGGAGGGACGCGGGAGGTTGGCCAGCTGGGGAGGGGCCACGGGAGGGCTCCAGGGCATGTCCAGCCCATCTCGCTCAGTCCCGATCAGCCGGACCACAACAGCAAGCTAACCTACTGGTCAGAGCACCTGCCCCTGGTGGTCAATGCACACCATAGTGACTGGTCAACTGGTCAACTGTCTGCCCCCTGGTGGTCAGTTCACATCATAGTGAGCGGTTGAGCAGCCTTAGCATATTATTAACATGTTATGCTTCGATTGGTTGAACGAACGACCGGACACTTAGCATATTGGGCTTTTATTTATAGGATTCTCACATAAGAGAACTTAAATTTTAATTTCATAAGTAAAAGACAGTATATCTTGAGATTATAGCCATTGAATAATTTTTAGATCAATAAATGAAAACTATCAGTGTGAAGTATTTCTAGTTTTCCTTTTCCACATTCAGAATTACCATCCATAATCATGTCTGTCTAACTGCCTTAATAGGATTTCAAACTTCAAACAGAACTCAAAGCTTTCTCCTGCAAGCCTGGTCTTCTTCCCTGTTCCCCCTCTCCATCTAAATAAGCCATAAAACTGGGGAGCTATTCTTCACTCTCCACAACCCCATCATATCCAATCAATCTGAGCACACAAATATCTCTCAAATTAATTGATCTTTTTTCTTAGTTCAAAAGTTGTGTTTATGATGTTCAAAGAGATAAACATAAAATAATACCTATAAAAGTGAATAAGAAATCATTAAATGAAAACAGGCAATACAACAATAAGAATAGGTTGGTAGGGAAAAGAACCAATTAAAATTCTCAAAATAAAAAAGAAGTCATTAAAATATTTTTAAAACTCGATATATGCATTAAAATTTAGATTAGATATAGTTACAAAGATAATTAGTGTGAAAAGATAGTAACTGAAGAATTCATCCAGATACAGCACAGAGAAACAAAAAATGCTGAATATGAAAGAGGGGTTAAGAAACATGATGTGGTAGTCTTTCTCCAAAGATCACCATCACTGTTTTCTCTTCCTGTAAATACATGCTACTCTCCTACCAAGAGGTAGTGTCTTCCCTGTTTGTTTGGTTTTTATTATTATTTTTATTACTTTAAAAACACAAAGATCTTAAGCAGAATGGTAAAATTTTAATAATTTGTTAAATCTGAATAATAGATACTTTTGTGCTTACTTAAATATTTCACATATTAACAAAACAGATTTTTCACCAATAATTCATGGACATCAATTCCATTGCTTTCCTTTATAGTCATGACCCAAAAATAACCCTGCCAGTATCTGTATTGGTGGTAGCCCATTGTTGGGTGTGGCCCTGTTGGAGGAAGAGTGAGATAGAAACCTTTTCATTACAGCTGGTCTGTGCCCCCACCTCAGTCGCAAACTGACATGGGGCTGAGAGGACAGATGCAAAGATACATGACCATGTCTATGAACTAGATTCCCAAATGAGGCCAAATTCTGTTTTTTTATGACGGGGAAGCAAGGCTGGACTTAGCTAAAGCTTTGATGAGATAAAGGTGAGGGGTGGGACGGGGATTCCCGAACAATGTCCACTGTGGACTTTGGAAGCCTGGCAGGGGCCCCCACTTCTAAAAGGGTTTTGAATTCCAACAGCAACAAGAACTTGGAGGCTTTCCCTGGGCCACCTTTTCTGATTACCTGACCTTCAGGAGAAGAACAACGTGAGTTGTTTGCCTCATCCCCACCTGCTTGAGAGGCTGAGTTATCAGGAGGATCTGTGGAGGGGGCGGGTTGCCCTCCCTTTTGGTATTTCCTACTGTATGTGCTTCCAGAGGTGATTACAGTGGTGGGGACGAATAAACTATGTCTAAGCTATTCATTCTGGTATAAAAAATATAGGCTATGAGTTTCTCTCCCTATTTTAATCCTTGCTTACAGTCTTTTCTCTTCTTGGGCTATGGAAATCAGCACTTGCCCTACTAAAAGGCCTCCTGCCTTTTGTTCAGGCCCAAAGCACAAGCTTCAATGACAAGACTCCCTACTTAGGGCAATCTTTCTCTTTCTCTTTCCATCTGCCTCTCCCTCCCCTCCCCTTCTCTCCACTGTACCCCTTCCCCCTAACCCATTGTATTAGTTTGAAATGACCAAAGCAGCATTTCCCACACCGAGGCTGGCAAACCTGAATTACAGATCCTGAGTTTCCAGCCCACTTCCCAAACAACTCACAGTATTTATTTTATGTGCCTCTTCCAAGCAGAACAGGAAGCAAGAAATCCTGTGTAAATGCAAGTCAGCCACAGCGAGCGCAGGCTTCTGCACAGACCGATTAGACCTACATAATTAAGTGCATGCAGATCTTCCCCCATCAGATCTGGGTGTTGACCCTGGGTTAGGACTGACAGGCAGCAGAGATGTGAGGAGGGTTTGCCAAGCATCTGTGCCCTTCTTCTTGGCCTCCCTCTTCTAAGGGTCTTTGCTACCTGCCTCCCAGGCCTCCTAGCATCTTGTTTCTCCCAGGGGGAAGAGGAAGGTGGAAGCAGAAAGGGCCATCACCTTGTTCTGCATCTCTGAAAGGAAACTGTCTTATTTCCAAATATAAAATATATACTCCTACACCTGAGCAGCACATTTCAATCACTGGTATACCAGCTCCTTCCTCCTTCATAAAAATATATATATAGCCTTAAGCTGATCTTTGATTTAATAAATAAGAACCTGCACGAAAACCTTTAGATGTAGATTTCAGTTAATATTGCCACAGATTGCGATGAAATGGTAGGTGACTTACAAGACTAATAATTCCTCACTTTAGATGAAATCACCAGAGAATTATGTGAGTCAATAGAATATTTGTCTCCACATGCTTAGCTTTTTTTGACTGTACCCATTATTATATCTGTAGCTGTGCCATCTCTAAGCCCTGGCCAGGAGGGCGGGGCTAGGCTATGTGAGTCTTCACCTCATCGTGTGAGTTTGGGCAAGCCACCTCCCCTCTGGGCCTGCATTTCTTCCACTGTAGATTAGGAATTGAACTAAATTATTTCTAAGGTCTCCTCCCAGTTTAAAATTTTATGAATCTAAGATTCTATTTGACTACTATTAATCCAAGTCCATTAATGATGATTAACCCCTAGATAGCCCCACAAAGATGGGTTATTGGTGACTTCAAGTATTTGTACTTAAAAATATTAGTAAAACATAATACAGATAAAAGTGCACCTAAAGTGTACAGCTTTATGAATTTTCCCCAAACCGAACATCACCATTTAACCAGCTTCCAATCAAGAGACAGAACGTGAGCAGCTCCCACCAAATCCTGTTTCATGCCCCCTTTCCAGTCTCAGGTTCTCTCTTAGTGCCTCATAAATAACAAATTTTAACTTTACAAGGAATCTGTCTCCATATCTGTTTTCTTAGGCAAATTCATAAAGAGTCCACACCTGCGCTGCAATGAATAATCAGTACAAAGCAAGTGATTTCAGGGAACTAGAAGCAGTCCTTTATTACCCAGAGAAAGAGGTTGTCAAACACAGAAGGGATACACAAGAGTATGAACAAAAGGAGAAATGTCGTAAAACATGGCAATTGTGGTCAACAGCATCAATTGATTGATTGTTCCCGCCTAGAGGTGACAATCAGTCCATTACTGAAAGGAAAATTACAGCAATCAGACACATTTCCACACACACCCACACACACACTGGCACAGTACATTTCAGTTACCAAACCTGATTCATTCCTTGAGAGTTGGCTGAGTGGCAGAGCCAGGCCACTCCTGCACTATGTCTGTGCTATATCTTGTCATCCCTCATCCTGTGCCCTGCTCTAGTGGTTCCTGGATGTGGACTCATCTGTACCCCCTCTCGCAGCACCAAAAGCAGCAAGGGAGACAGGACACAGTGCCCACAGTGGTCCTCCCATGGCCCAGCCCTGGGCAAGGTATATGGTCTACCAAGATCACTTTGTGCCCTTTACCTTGGCCCTAGGTACAGGTTGTCGATCTGAGGTAGCAGTATTCCCAGCTCAAGCCATGCCATCAGCATCCATCTCTCTCTTGTTTGGGGGAGGTCTCTGTTGTTCACTCCTCCATTCCAGCCCCATTCGCATTGCCTTCCCACAGATGCCCCTCTAATGAATTCGATGTGTGCACTCCCCTGGATGTCTGTCCTTACAAAACGTGATTTGGCTTTGCCGGTGTCTAGGGTTTCTACTAGTAGGTTACATCAGTGGTGTTGTGGTATGGACATCTTTCTGCTCCTTCCTTTTCCACTCCCCCTAAATTATTGTGTTCCATCCATGTAGCTGTTTCTAACTGCTGCAATGGATCCAATAGCGGCATGGGTCTCATTTTGCTTATGAATTCTGCTACCAGCTCCCTCCCAATGGCCTCTTCATCAGCCTCCTCTCCTCTTGATCCCAGGCCGCCCAGATGCCCTAGCCCTATTATCTGCCCCCAGAATATGCTTCAGCTTTGGGCTTTTCCTCACCTGCTCCATCCAAGGCCACCTTCAAGGTTCCTTCTGCTCAGGGTCCTGTGAGGTGACACAAATCTGATTGATTGTCTCGAAGACTGAGGCTCCCTCTCTAGTTTTTATAAAGATGCTGAGTCTATTCACACATTCCCATTGGCACTACCTTCTGATGGGCCCCTATCTCCTCACCCCTGTATTGACTTATTTCTCTACATCCTTCTTTCCTCATTGAAGGTTTTTTTAATACACCACAAGGATCACATTTCTAATTTTCTGCTCTCCATATGATCCTTCACTGACAAGTGAATTCCATGAAAGAGCAATTCTTCTGACCGGACCGTGTCTGCAGAAGATAAGAGAACGAGACAAAGTGCACCCTCCCTCCCCCCCACACACACACACTGAATGCAAATTTTGACTCTTACCACTCACTAGCCATGTGACCTCTAGCGAATAAGGTACACTTTCTGTGCCTCAATAAGAATGAAAATACAGTAAGTTAAACAATGTCAAGCTTTTACATTAGTGTCTAACACATATTAAGCACTCAGTAAACATTAGCTCTTTTTATTATCACCATTCAACATACTACATCCAATACAGACACTGCTTTATCCCCCGTAAGTCCATAATATCTCCTACACATATTTCCAAATTTCTTTGCCAGCTTAACAAACCACATCTCTGAATCAGATTCTGCCTCCTCCACCAGGCCTGTCCCACTTCCAGGAGCCCCAGCTTCTCAGCAACCAGGACATGCTTTGTCTATTATTCTTTTTGGTTCCATATTATATCTTGCTTCAGTTTATTATGTAACCTGCATAAAACCTAGAGCCCCACCTGGTCCATTCACAGCCCAGTTTCATGTTCAGAGAAGCACAATCCAACAAGTTCAATTGATTACTAATGCTTTAAATCTTTACTCCACCTCTCTAGCGAATGTCAAAGGAAAGAATGGCTTATCAGGATAGAGCAACATCATTGAAAACAATAAATGCCCATCTCTCTGTTTGAGCCTGTCTCAACATCTTCCAGATGGAAGGCAAATGTTCTCTACATGGCTCTTCTACTGCCATCTTCCCTTTTGCCCTTTCCCAAAGCAGAAATGATTACCGACATTTCCCTGCTGCTCGTGTGTTAGGACAAGCACAGTACCCTTGGGAAGTCTGGGTCTAAGTTATTTCTCTGTGGAAATCTTATGAATATAATTCTCTCCTTTATGACAGTTATTATTTAACTTTGTAGCAGTCTTGTGGTTTGGGTTAGACCAGTGGTCGGTAAATTCATTAGTCAACAGAGCCAAATATCAACAGTACAACGATTGAAATTTCTTTTGAGAGCCAAATTTTTTAAACTTAAACTTCTTCTAACGCCACTTCTTCAACATAGACTCGCCCAGGCCGTGGTATTTTGTGGAAGAGCCACACTCAAGGGGCCAAAGAGCCGCATGTGGCTCGTGAGCCGCAGTTTGCCGACCACGGGTAACCACAGCCTCAGCCCCACAGGCGGGCCTTAACTGGCAAAATCACTTGGTCTAATCTCATTCACAGGCCATGGTTAAGGGATGGGCCTGAACCAATCACCACCTGGCCTTCACTGTCCACAGTCATCAGCTAGTCCAATCCAAGTGAACTGTAGGATGTGGTCACAATTGGGAAGAAAGAATCTTTCCTGGCCCTAATTGGTATGTTATGCACATGTGACGCCTGAGGCTGCAGCAGCCTTTTTGTCACTATGAGGAAAGCCAGTCTGTGGATGAAGCCAGTGCATGAAGAAAAGCAGAATCTGGAGACTCACAGAGGCACAAGAACTGAAACCCAGATCGGAATGTCCCTGGAATCTGCTGTATCTTAGGATTTACTGAGTTACCTTAGCCAATAAATTCCTTTTGTAGTTTGAAACTGATTGAGCTTGGTTTGCCATTAATTTGCATCCAAAGGTATTCTAACCTGTTAATTAACTTCTCCAATCTCAATTTCCTCTTTTATATAATGAGATTTTAAAAAATTGTCTGGCCTCACAGGATTTTTCAAATTACCTACACTTCATAGGATTACAAGAAATACCACATGTAAAGTGCCTTAGCTTAGTGCTGTGTCTATCCTGTAATAAATAAGCCTTAGTAAATGGCTTTCTTTTCCATTCCCCTTCTCTCTTAATGGATTGGCAATTAGTAGGGAGGTAAGAGCACTACATATGCATCCCAAATGATAGAGAAGAAAGAAATAAAAGGCGAGAAAGAGTATTGTTGTCTTAAGCCAGATTCAATGGTAAAAATTTGGCCTCTAGGAGTCACCTTGCAAGGCCGAGCCTCTCTACCTCCACCTGGCGTGATCTCTGACTCCCTGGTCTGACTCCCCTGAGCAGGCTTTGTGTCCATGGGCAACTGTCCCCAGTTAGTGTTGGTGTGACTGGGACAGCAAACACTGAAGGGCCACAATCATCACGCAGAACTGCCATGAGACCCTCTCTCTCTCAAAAAGGGAGAATGACTCCATCTCACTCTTCTATTAGGGGAAAAGGGGTAGAGGATGCTTAAGTACAGACAGCAGGTTTTTTCATTTTGTTTTGTTTTTAAAGATTATGCTATGGGAAAAATTCAAACATGTGAAAACAGACACTAATATACTAAACTCCCACTATCCCGGCCCAGAATCAATAGTCCTCAATGCCTGATGGTCTTATTTCACCCAGACCCTCCCACTTACCCATGTTCTACGTTCTTCTTAAAGCAAATCCGAAACATCATGTCATTTTACCAGGAAATATTTCTATACCTCTCTAAAAGACAATGATCCTTTCTTTTTAAAGCACAACTATAGTACCACTATCACACCTAAAAGTTAACACCATAAGGACAAATTTTCTATACTTCAGTGTCCAGACCTGGATGGTCTACACTTCTTTAATGTTTTACTGCTACTTCATAAGTTGACAATAAATAAAAGGCTGACAAAATTTCATTAGGTGAGGATAAAAGATTCAGCAACAAAAAATATATTTCAGTGAACTTACTACTCCTGGAATAAAGCCTTTCAGAAAATCTCATTACCAAGTTATAAAACATGGAAAAGTCATGTGTTAAAAATTAATCTGATTTAGGAGTATCAACAGCTGTTTGATAAACTGTCAGTGAAAGACAATATTTCTCGTGCTTAACATCAGTGGTGTTACAAATAATTCAAGGAGTTCAAATCACTACATCCAAATCCTTCCTTTTGTTGTTTTACTATAATAATTGACAGCCTACTATAAAAAATATGACCAGGTCATTTTTAAAGGCTTAAGAATGCCAATTACAAGCTTAAGGAACCACAATTAATACTTTAATACTTCAAAATAAATAGACTGCTAATGTATAAATTTAAAGATACTATTTCTCTATAAACAACATATTAAAATTTCCCCCTTAAGATACCCATCTAATATTTTACACAGTGTCCCCAAAAATGTATACACACTTTAAGAGCTGGTAACTCAATTTTGAAAATGAAATATATATTAAATAAACACTGCCTTTATAATTATTCAAAGTATTTGTATACATTTTGGGGGGCACCCTATATTTTCAAAGACTTTATGACAAGAACATGCCATCACCTGCATTCCCTTCCAATTCCCATTCTGGTGGGAAATACAGGTGAACCGTGGCTGTTTCTGTACTCAGGCTAGAGCAGCAGACGGAAATGTGGGTAATGCATATTCCTTCCATTTCCACCAGTCCTGGCATCTGTGTTTAAAGGGAGTTCATATCGTGCTTACATTACCATTCTCCCAGGTGGGCACTTTCTTTAGAGAGAGAAAAAAATCCTTGCTTTCTTGTATCTTTTTAAAATGTAAAGTTGAAGAACTACTCATCTTTATTTCCTATTCCCAGGAAGTCTGCTTTATAAACTTGGAGGGAGGAGGGGGTTCACGTTCTTTCCTATTAAAAGGAGTATTACTTTGCCTTGAAATAATTTTCTGAAAAATCATTTGGGATTTTTAGATAGCTATGATGTACTTCTCACCTCTTAATTTCCTTTTCAAACATGTACCTGTTTTGATCTTTGATTTCCTTTAAACTTACAGGGAGGCAATGTAGTCTCTAACCACCGCCTTTGATGCATCCCAAATTATACCTCTTGGAATTGCTTCAGTAATATTCATTTCAAAACGGTTTCTCCACATTTCCTGAATTTCATTTATACAGGTAAAGTCTTTAAGCAGAAGGTTATTGGGGGGCCAGCACACACAGATTCCTGCGCTCACTCAGCCTCCTGGGACAATTTCCTTTGGAACCAGCCCAGGAAAGAATTCAGTTCAGAGTTACAAAACAGTGAAACGGGCAGAGCATTAAACATGCATCTGAATGCATTTGCACTTAACAAAAACTGAAGTGGAATGTCTGCTTTTTTTTTCTCCAAAGATCTATTAGACTGATATGTTTGTTTATTTCATAATTTAATCTTTCAGTTGCAGATTTAATATCCAATTAAATCCCCCTTTGAAAACAATGCTTGCGTTAGAGAATAATTAGCATGTTCAGAAAAGAAGCTTGCTCATTATTTGGGGTCTGTATAGAGCTCAAGCAATTGCAGTGGACCTCACTAAGGAGATGATTTTCAGTAGCCAAGTAGATGATTGGTGAAGTAATTATGTTATTTAAGGCCCTTCTCCAGCACTGAAAGATGAATCACATTTGCATAGGTGAAAACAAAGCCGCAAATGCGAGAAAATAAACCCAAGTTGTTTTGCAGAAACAAAGAAAAATAATGCTTCGGTGGCTTCTCTTTCTGAAACATTTTCTTGTTACTGCCAATCTATGCAGGCTAGAAACCAAGTCCTCAGCGGAATGCTGCATGTGAGCCTGGGAATATCCCTGAAGCTCCAGGTCCCAACAGAATAGCTGCAGCATCAAGGTTCATTCAGTGATAAAGGAACCAAATTTAAAGAGACATTTAGTGATACGTAAAGGTTCATTCAGTGATAAAGGAACCAAACTAAAGAGACAATAAACTGTACACCCACATTCATAGCAACATGATTCACAACATCTAAAATGTCAAAGCATCCAAATGTCCATCAGTGGATGAATGGATGAACAAAATGTGGTACATGCATATAATGCAACTAGAGGCCCAGTGCATGATTTAATCATGCACCTGGTGCACCGACGGGCTGGCTGTCCGCCGGTGCACCAGGCCTTCCGAAAGCCTCCTGCGCGGCGGAGGCTTTCGAAAGGCCTTGTGCCGGAGCAGACAGCCGGCCAGCTCCCCCGCTTTGGCTTTTGATCGCGGGGGAGCTGGCCGGCTGTCCGCAGGTGCACCAGGCCTTCCGAAAGCCTCCGGCGCAGCCATGGCACAGACGCTGAGCTCGCGGCGCCAGTGGCTCAGCGTCCTGCTGGCCCAATCAGCTACCCCGGCCACCCTGAGTCGCGCCTCCTGCTGGCCCAATCGTGGGCATAGCGGAGTGATGGTAATTTACATATTACCATTTTATTATGTAGGATATTATTCAGCCTTAAAAAGGAAAGAAATTCTGAGACATGCTACAACATGGATGAACCTTGAAAACATTATGTTAAGTGAAATAGCCAGTCACAAAAAGAGAAGTACCATATGATTCCATTTATATGAGGGACCTAGAATCAAATTCATAGAGACAGAAAATAGAATGTTGGTTGTCAGGGGCTGAGTTATTGTCTAATAGGTAGAGAGTTTCAGTTTCACAAGATGAAAAACTTATGGAGATGGATGGTGCTGATGGTTGTACCATGTGAATGTACTTAATACCACTGAATTGTACTAGTATACCTAGACATGGTTACAATGGTAAATTTTATATCATTTATATTTTATCACAATATAAATGCATATTAAAAAAGACAAAACAATTGTAGGATGTAAGCAAATGGACAACCCCTCAAAGGTGTCCTTAAGAGGTAGCACACATCTGCAGGGCTCCTCACAATATCTGTACCCAACTCATTCCCTTCAAGCTGTGGTGTTGACAAATATTCCCGACATCACCATCATTACCTGGTATCAGGGTCAGCGTCACGAGTGTGCAGGCAGTGAAGTTGCACAGGGCCCTGAATTTGGGATTTAATACTCCGTGGTCCTGTCTTGATAGTCTTAATCATTTTCCTTTTAATTCGTGTGTTATGTGTAAAATCTAATGGGACAATGAAGCATGTGTTGGGGACTTGGAGTCTCAGCTGATACATAGTCTGGCCTCTTATGGGAGCCCCCTCATGTCCCTGGGGCAGTTTCTCAGTCCCCAACCCCCCATCCCTCTCCAGCAACCACTGCTGCCCAGCACCGCAGAAGGCTGGTGGCTCTGGGGGACTTTCCTGAATTGGTCCAGCAGCTGCTGGGCAGAGGAATCAGACAGACATCAAGCCCCATGTGCTCTGAAGTGTTCCCAAGCCTTCCTTGAGGGTCTGTACTTGGCTCCTGGGCCCACTCTATGCCTGCAGGACCTTCTGTTCCTCCTTCCACCCTCACTGAGTCTGGCTTGTGTTTACCTCCTCCAGGGAGCAACCAGGGAATATGAATTGTGTAATTTCAGGGATTCTGCATAGAAGTTAAAAGTTATTCTATTTCCATTTAAAAGAGACATTGCACAGTGTAAAGATCAAAGGCAAAATTCATGCCAATAATTTGAATTCTTACTTTTCTTTACTTCCAATAACATTAAATGGCATATTAAAAAAAAATAAAACAACCAACATGATAAATCAAGAGAGAAATTGCAGAAGAAAAATGCTTTATATTTTAGTGCCTTTAACAGCACGTTTTCCTTTTTGAACAAGGGGTCTGAATTTTCATTTTGCACTGGGCCCAGCAAATTATGTAGGAAGTCCTGTTTGGGACTTAGCATTACCTCTAGAAGACCTGTTAGGCACCTATGTGTCATCTTAGGACAAGGGCCAGCAATTTTTTTCTGTAAAGGGCCAGAAATAGTACTTTAGTATTTTAGGCATTGCCAGTCAAACAGTCTTTGTCACGACTAATTCCCACTCTAGCATGAAAGCCGCCATAGGTAATACAGAATGTTCAATGAAATGTAATTTACAAATAAATCAGGCCTATGGGCCATAGTTTGCCGACTCCTGTCTTAAGGGGTCTATTCATGCCTTCCAGCAGTCCTATTTACTAAATCAGTGAGGTGCCACCTTAGAAAGCAGGTGTAGGACCTTGATAGGGGAGAAAGAGGAAGATCCTCACTCAAAAGTTTTGTTTTAGCAAGAATAGCGTGAAGAACGCTGAAAATAAACAGCATATGGTAAAGTTTCCATAATTCAAACAAGGTGGTGTCAGCACACGAATACACAGAAAGATCATTGGTACAGAAATAAATCCAAGCACGTGAGGAAATTTAATGTATGCTAAAGGTGTAATCTGTATAATAAAAGGCTAATATGAAAATTGTCCCCTAGACCGGGAGTTCGACCAGGGGGTGGGGCCAGGCAGACAACTACCTGCGGCCCCCTCTCCCAAGCTGGCCCTGCCCCCGATTGCCCCCCCCCTATCGGGGGCAGGGCTGGCTGGCCAACTACCCATGGTCCCTTCCCCTATCGGCCCCCTACCCTGATCAGGGGCAGGGCTGGCCCATCCTTCCTACATCCTCTCCCCCCCCGGCCGGTCCAGCCAGACCCCACCAGTGCACAAATTTGTGCACTGGGCCTCTGGTCTCATATAGAAGGGGAAAAATTTGGCATTTTCAGTAAGTAATATTTGGAAAAAAGATAAAATTATATCTTCTCTTCATACAGACACAATAACATAAATTCAAATGGACCATAAATTTAAATTTAAATAAAAATGAAACCATATACCTATTAGAAAAAAAAAGAATGAATTCTCCTATCACATGAGAGTAGGACAAACTTTCCTAACTATGACTCAAAATTCAGGTGCAATAAGGAAAAGACTGATAAATCTGACTATTTAACAATATAAGATAGAACAGCACCATGAGCAAAATAAAAGAGAAAGAAGAAAGGAAACAAATTTCAAACTGAAAAAAAAAGTTTGCAATGTACTCACAGATTAAATAAAAATCTTAAAGTCCTGAGTTTTAATTGGAAGTATCAGTATGAACTCAAAATATATTTTATATTTAAAAAGATACATAATTTCCCCTGAAAAGACCCAGAAATGAAAACCAGGCCTGTACCAAGGAATGACCCTAGTGCTCAAATTATAGTCTTTAAATGCATTTCCACTGAAAAGAACTAGGAGAAAATGCTGATTTCTCCTGGAGAAAAAGCTGACTCCAGGTCTAAGGCAGAAAATGTACAAGATGAGCTAGAGCAACTTGAGATACAGACAGCAAGGGAAATAAATGTCAAGGACTATTGGAGCCAGGTCAAAACACTCCGGAGCCCACTTGAAGAAGTTCCCAGGAGGCAAAGGTAGAACATTATAAGACTAATAACTGCAATGGATTGAAATTTTTTTTTGAAGAATAACAAGATTGCCTCAAATATATTTAAATCCTTGAGTTCAGAATAACATTTAACAAAGAAGCTCATGGGTTCCCTTTCAGGGATGTTAGGAAACAAACAAAAAAATTTGAATCAAACATTTATCTTGATTTATTTTGCCTTTCCTATATGAACTATATAGCTCAGGGTAACCAAATAGTTGATAAGAAGTTAGTAGTCTTGTTCATATATGAAGGAGAGATGATAGAATTAGGACATCCCCATTTTACAACCCCTGATGATGATCTGGCAGATCTGACAATGATCATCAATGACTGTTGATATCACAAAAAGGGAGACAAAAAGACATTGTACGCCTCTTGATGGAGGTACACAATATTGTTTGTAAAGTATTGCCAAAAAGTTGAACCTGAATCTGAGTACAACTCTAGTTTAGATCTAAATACCAATTTAAGGAAAACAGAATAGATAAAGGAACATTTTAAATAACAATATAAAAATGTGGTCAGCAGAATCCAGACTGTAAAAAACTATAGGACAATGACCCTCTTTCTTTAAGAAATACACTGCAGAAAAAAGAGAGGGAGGGAATGAAAGATGGAATGAAGGAAATAAAAAGAGGAGGAAGAGGAGAAACCTATAAATTAAAAGAGACTTAAGAAATATCAACCATGATAAGGTGTGAAGCATATTTGAAATATGATTCATATAAAGAAACTATAAAATGATATTTTTAAGACAACTAGGAAAACTTGAACATGGACTGGATATTTGATAATATCCCATTGAATAAAAGAGTAATATGCAAATTGACCATCACTCCAACACAAGATGGCTGCCCCCGTGTGGTCAAAGATGGCTGTCCCCATGTGGACACAAGATGGCCACCACAAGATGGCCAGCAGGGGAGGGCAGTTGGGAGGGACCAGGCCTGCAAGGATGGCAGTTGTGGGCAATCAGGCCAGAAGGGGAGGGCAGTTGGGAGGGACCAGGCCTGCAAGTGAGGGCAGTTGGGGGCAATCAAGCCTGCAGGCGAGGGTAGTTAGGGGTGACCAGGCCGGCAGAGGAGGGAAGTTGGGAGCGACCGGGCCTGCAGGGAAGAGCAGTTGGGGGGGACCCAGGCCTGCAGGGGAGGGCAGTTGTTGGGGACCAGGCCTGCAGGGGAGGGCAGTTAGGGGTGACCAGGCCTGCAGGGGAGGGGAGTTGGGGGGGACCAGGCCCGCAGGGGAGGGCAGTTAGGGGCAATCAGGCTGGCAGGGAACCAGTTAGGCATCAATCAGGCTGGCATGGGAGTGGTCAGGGGGTGATCAGGCTGGCAGGCAGAAGTGGTTAGGGGCAATCAGGAAGGCAGGCAAGCGAGCAGTTGGGAGCCAGCAGTCCTGGATTGTGAGAGGGATGTCCGATTACCCGTTTAGGCCAGATCCTAAACAGGCAGTCGGATATCCCTCGTGGGGTCCCAGATTGGAGAGGGTGCAGGCTGGGCTGCCCCCGTACGAATTTCGTTCACCGATCCTCTAGTTAAATAATAATTATTATTTTAATTTAGTTGTGATGAAGGTATTTTAGTTACATTAAAACTTTTCTTTTAGAAATATGCACAGTGCCTGGCCAGTGTGGCTCATGAACCAGAAGATCATGGTTTGATTCCCTGTCAGGGCACACTCCTGGGTTGCAGGCTCCATCTCCAGTGGGGGGCGTGTAGGAGACAGCCAATCAATGAGTCTCATCACTGATGTTTCTATCTCTATCTCTCCTATCCTCTCTGAAATCAATACAAATATATATTTTAAAATAAATATTAACAGCAATATTTATGAAGAAAATAATATAATATATTGGATTTGCTTCAAAATCAACATAAGAGGAGATAGGAGAATTATGCAAATAGAGACACATGGCAAGATTGGTCCTGAGTTGATCATTCCTGAATCTCTGTTATAGATGGATATATGGAAGTTCATTGTATTAGTCTATTTTTTTTAAAAGTTTGAAATTCTCCATAACAAAATTTTTTATTGTTGTTTCCTTGTGTGAGGAAAGGGCTTTGAGGAGTTCTAGTTTGTACACGTGCAGCAGAAGCAGCCCACAAAGCACTAATGAGCACTTACTGTATACAGAGCATAGTGAGACCACCTAGAAGGATACTGCAATAGTTCAGGTGAAAAACCAAGCAGAATTATTATGGTGGCAGTGGATACAGGAAAAAGAAAGAAATGGAAAGTTGTTTCTTTGTTAGGAAAAATGTTAGCCACTGTGAACTCTATGCAGAGTCCAAAAAAGAAACATTCATATGTGTTATATTTAATGTCCTTGGAAGAACCAATGAACAAGCCAATTGTCTAAAGAGATAATAGATTTCTCTATTTGAATAGAAGTTCAAGTTTTGAATTTCATTAGAATTAAATACCTTGAGAATTTACATCTTTTTATTCATTGACGTTCAGAAACCAAACATTCTATTACAATTTACAAGGTCTGCACTGTTATCTATTTAAAAGAAGGATAACAAGATTGCTTGCAGAATAATTAACAATGCTCCATATTGTTGCTGCTACTTATCAACCCTGACCTTTGTTTTACCTATTTATTCCAACTTCTGCTTTCTGCCAGCAGCCCACACTGAGCTTGTGGTAGTCCTTTGTGAGTGCCTATGAGGGGTCCGTCCTCAAGTAGCCACAAGGGATAGTGGTCCATTGAATGTAAGGACTGTGTCTGAAACTAGAAAAGCATCTGGAACCAGAGCAGCACCCAGAATGAACTAGACTGTCTCTCTCTTATCCTGGCCCTGCTTTCTCTGTGCAGAGGCTGCTCTCTCCACTGCCTGTAGCTTCCTCTCCTTCTTCTTCAGTTCTGTGCAGTTTTAACTTGACCTTCACAGGGCCCATCAGGGCCCCTTCAGGCCTGGGTCTTTGCAGTTTCCTTACTATTTTTTTAGTTTTAATCACCAAGTAAAGCAGTATGACTGGCCAAGCCTAGATTCCCTTGGTCATTGAGCAGCCTAAGGACTGCCCCTGGGCCAAGGGCCTATACTTGGCCAATCAGCTGTGACCTCAGCAGGCGGAGGGCTGACTCACACAGCAAAATACATGGCTGCCTGTAACTGACCCTTCAGCAGGCCTGTGGATGGGGCAGAGGCTCTAAGAACGGGCCTTGGGAAGACTAGTACTACATAAATGTTTAATATATTCTGTAAACCTGGGTCTATAGCTGCTCCTTTTGATATAAGTCTCAAAATCAATGTGGGCCTCCATTTATCAAACCCCAGAGTCTATCACATCTCAAATAAATGGGGATACATTTATGGTTTAACAACCTACTCAGTACAGCCCATGAGGGCATGACGTTGGGTTCTAAAAACAAAACCATCATCAACTGCTGCTACCTTCTACCTCTTTGGATGATACAAAATGGAACAAACTACCATCTTGGCCAATAGGGAAAATGCTTGGGGTGAGGGTCGGGAGGTCAGTTTTGCTTCTTCTGATATTTACAATGTTCAAGGCCGCCAATAATTATTTGACAAGTTGCAGTTTGTTGTACATTTGTTATATATCAGCAGTGTGGCCGAGTGTTTGCCTATGCCACCTCACTTAATTCTCCCAACAATAGGCACAGTCTCTATTTGACAGATGAGTAAACAGGCTTAGAGGGGTGGAGTGGTTTGTCTAAGATCACACAGCTAGTAAGTGGCATATCTGGATCCAGAATCTAGATCCAGAAATCCAGAGCTGACTCCTTTCTTAACCCATATATTTTGACTTCTGTGCTGGACTCACTGGATTCACTGCTGCCCTGTTACCACCCATCATGTCACTTAACTCATTGGGCAATATCATATTTCTTCAATGAAGCGGAACCATATTTTGATCATTAAATGCTTTTCCCAACTTGTTGGACATTGCTAGTCCATGCCCAAGCTGCAGTGTCTGAGGGTGGCCTCGCTCATTCCAGGGACAAATGTCCCTGCTTTTGCCAACTCATTCAATGACTACAACATTTTCTGATAAGGAGGTCTTGGCCTGCACAGCATGCAAATGCATTTTAAAATGAACTCATTTATGATCGCATTAAGAAAAAGTCCAACATAATGAGTTTCTGTGGTCTTGTTTATGAAAATGGAACTTTTAGACTCTGCAATTACCCAAAGCAGTAAAGAAAGCCAGCATGTTAAATAATAATTGCAAATGTTATATAAATGAGAGTGGTTTGATGGAATTTATTAGATATGTGTTGCTGGCATTTTAAGATATAAAGCATTTATCACCAAAAAAAACCACGATGATTTCTTCACTTAAGCTCATTAGGAAATCACACATCAATTCACACATAATTACAGAGGAATTTCTGCTGTTCCCCACAAATCATTACCCTGTTAGCTGAAGTTGAATTGGTTTTTACATGATTTGGAAAGGTGGGTCAACACCTCTATCCTGTGGAGAGAAGAATGCATCTTCCTGGGGGCCCCATCAATCAGAGGAAAGCGTGGCCCAAGGACTCTGAGACAGGAGACTGAGACTAGTCCTGAAACAAGACCTTCGCATAATAATCTCACATGCAGATCTTCCTGCTCCAGGGACTTAATGAAGAGTTAAGAGTCTAGAGATAACATTTTGTATCAAATGGTAATCACTATTTGAGAATAAAGTGGAAGAAGAGTTATAAAAAAATTAAGGGGTATGAATATAAGCTTAAGAAGTTTGTTAAA
This sequence comes from Cnephaeus nilssonii, assembly GCF_951640355.1. Taxonomy (NCBI): domain Eukaryota; kingdom Metazoa; phylum Chordata; class Mammalia; order Chiroptera; family Vespertilionidae; genus Cnephaeus; species Cnephaeus nilssonii. The sequence goes on along the minus strand of NC_137076.1, from coordinate 52,293,133 downwards.
TTTGGCATTAATTTAGTCAATGAGCAAGATACAAGGTTACCAAGTGTTCATCAATCAACCAAGAGGAAGAACAGTCTTTAATACTGATGTAGATACCTGGTAAAAGGCCTTTCTGGCTTCAGATTTTCTTCATATACATCTTATAAAATATATACTCACTGGATATTCAAAAATGTATTTTCTTACATGCTTGACTCTCATCTTTAGTTCCTGTTCACATAAACAAGGTAAAGTAAATATATAAGAAAGTAGTATCAGAGATAGGATGGGAGGGAACATGAGGAAGTTGATATATAAGGGCAATAATTGATAGTTAGAAATAAAAAATGAGGTGGCTTTAAAGGGCACAAATCATTGATCCATTTCTTCAGTATGTGAAAGACTTTTATGAATCAACAGGAAAATCATCAGCAATTTAATAGAAAAATGGGCAAAGATCATAAAAAGGTTGGCCACAGAGAAATACAAATGGTTTTCCAACAAAGAGAAGAGGCCCAATCTCATTTAAAATTAACTGTAGATTAAAACAATAATGAGATATAACTTTTAACCTATCAGGTTGACAAAGATCAAAAAGTTTGGTAATACATCATGTTTATAAGGATGCCAAGGAACACTCATATCATTGGTGAAGTTTAATGCACTACAACTCCTTTGGTAAGTGAAATATGTCAATTTGCATCAAATTTTAAAATGCCCACACTCTTTGACCCAGCAATTGCACTTCTACAAATATATTCCATAACTATGCTTATACAGTATACATGTTGACAATTAATATAGAGATATTCATCATACCATTGTAATAGCAAGATAGTGAACATCCTAAATTGTAATAGCAAGATACTGGAAACCCTATATTTTCTTAATGTGTCCAATTAGGAACTAGTTAAAGAATGCCTTATAACAGTTAAAGAAGAATGATATAGGTCTCTTCTAACATATTGATACCTAAATGTTTATGTATCCAAGGACCAATACAAAGTTTCAAAAAATACATAAACTATATAATATGCTAACATTTGTATAAAAACAAAAAAATATGTGTATATGAATATAGGACATATTCACATAGAGAATACATGAAAATAGAAATAACCCTTTTCCCATTGAGAATGAGTAACAGACTTTGCTACCACTGACCATGCCAAGCCAGCATTAAAAATTGTAGAATTTTTTCAATATAATTCTGAAGGTTTTTCTTTTTCTCTTTTCTGTGGAAAAAGAAATCTTTGAAATGTAAATTTTATGTGTGTGTCTGTGTGTATACAAATACTTCTGGAAGGACATTGAAGAAAGTATGTTAGCCTCTGGGAAAGGAGGTGTCTGGGGAACTTGGAGTATTTTTGCAGTAAACTTATTGGATTATATATATTTTTAGAACCAAGCTCCTATATTACAGTTTTAATTAAAAACAAGACTTATGGGAGGAGCTCCTTGTGATATAAATAGAAATGGCATCTGTGAGAATGATTTCAACCAAGGAAAGGCACATATTTGGTTCTTGGGAGCAAAGGGTTCTCATCTTGAGAAGACAGACAAGGTCAGGTGGACAACACTGGTCATCGCTGGACACACATGGGTTTTAATTTATCTGCTTCTAAAATGGGTAAATGGTGGAGGAGGCATATACCCTTAGCTCCTTACCCTGCCTTAAGGAGATGTTTCTAGGGTAAAGGGACTATTCTATGAAGTGTTTCCTAATGTCTTCTCAGAAAAGATGGGAAAGATAAATGACAGACACCAGTATTAAAATTCCCCTTCAGAGAGAAATTCACCCTTTGAAGAGAAACTGCTTTGGAAAATACATGAACTTCAAGGAATTAAAGCAAATCAGAAATCTTCTAAGAGCCCTGGCCAGGTGGCTCGGTTGGTTGGAGCACCATCCGGTAAACCAAAAGACTGTGGGTTCAATTTAGTCAGGGCACATACCTAGGCTGTGGATTCAATCCCCAGTCAGGGGGAGTATGGAAGGCAACAAATCAATGCGCCCTCTCTCTCTCTCTCTCTCTCTCTCTCTCTCTCTCTCTCTCTCACACACACACACACACACACACACACACACACACAATCAATCAATCAATCAATAAACATATCCTCAGGTGAGGATTAAAAAAAAATCTTCGAAGACACTTGCTTCATTGAACCCTCCAGACCTTTTCCTATGGGTGGTTCGGGGAGCTGGAATTTCCCTTCAACTTGCTTTTGGCCTCACTGGGCATTTGGTGCCCTAGAAGCTGCATATCCATCTGCAGTGCATGGCCATCTGTCCTCGGTCCCACTGGGAAGCCATGGACAGAACATTCCAGGCATCCTAAATCCATGAACGTATGCTCTGAATCAGAACACCCACCTCTTGGACCTTACCAATTTCCTAGACACCAGAACTGGAGTCTCTCAGATATTCTGGAAGCACTCAAGGTTTTGAGTGATCTTACCCCAACTCGAATGGGACCAGATGCTGTCTAGAGCATGCCATTTCAGTGCTGCAGGAGGCCAGTTAAAAAACAGAACCAGTTAAAAAAAAAATACCACCTCTGTGCTGAGACCCAGACGGTGCTAGGCATTTTCTCTTGTAAATGAGCTTTGTATAATAAGCTTAGGATGCTGCTACCCTAGGATCAGAGCTGCTCAAACCCAAAATTCGATAGCCTAATAGCCAATAAAAATAATAATAATAAAAAAAAGGATATAACAAAACCCAGAGTCTTCTTGAAGGATGAGCTGAAGAATTATATTCGGCTTTTTTTTTAAAATGCTCCAATTGCCAGGCAAGTGAGAGTAGGAAGGAGATTCTCTTGTTAAGAATGAAAGGGAGCAGATTTCACCTCTCTTTTCAGGTGCTGAAGGAGAAAAGCAATGAATAGGAAAGTGAAATAGTTTTCTCCTTTTGGGGAAAGAATAGTTTTAACCTTCAAGTAACTGCAGAGGTTGTTGGAGCTTATACAGAGTTTCAGAAAGAAAGGGGCATGAGTCATGGGTCGTTTTATCTCCACTTTAAAGCACACGAACATTTAAATTCCCCAAAGAGAAGAGAGCTGGTGGTACAAATGACCCAATCTAATAGGTTTATTAATATCCCCAGCACTAGCCCAGGAGGTTCCTTCGTCTCTGTTGGTGACACCAGCAGTGTTTTTTCCTGAGTCTGAGTCACACTTTCCCCGGTGGTGGGGTTGAGGTCACTGGAGAGGGGAAGTATGAGCCACTCTGGGTGTGCTTTCTATTTTTCGTGTACTAGTGAGAAGTGGGCAGGACCTGGTTACAGGAAGTCATGTGCTGGACCAGGGCTGCTCGATGCAAGCAGTTTGACAAATGTCTAAAGAATGTTCCGTGAACAATAGGAAAGCTCAGATGGCAACTGGAAAGGAGCAATCCAACTAAGTGCCTTTCAGAGGGCCGTGTGCAGGACGCCCTGTGCAATACCAGGCTCCTCCAGGTCAGTGAAGGAATAGGAACGGATGGGAAATAGCTGGCTGGCCTTCCCCAGTGAGAGATGAAGGATTACAGGGCAGAAGTTTTATGATAGGAATTTATGTTCTCTGGGAAAGGGCTGATGCATTTCCTTCTCCAGCAACATACATCAGGACCTGACGTTTATTTGACATTCTCTCATCAGATATTCATGAACACACAGCGAGCGAGCACTGTACTTCCAGGAGCGTGGCAAACACAATGGATGAGACCCCTTCCCTTGGGAAGCTTGCAGGTTCCTGGGTGGCACCCATGGGCATGGGGCAACCACACAGTGTGTGGCGAGGACCATGATGAGGGTAAGCACAAATGCCTAGGACACAGCAGGAGCACTGATTGGGGGGGGGGGGGTCAGCAAAGGTGTCTTGGAAGAAGAGGCGATCAGCCCTAGCAAAATGAGAAACAATCCAAACCATACATATTGGTCTCTGCCCCAATCCTAGCACAGAGCTCCTGGAACTCTTGTGATGTCCTAAGTGTTAAGAGCATCTTCAGTTCTAATATTTGGTCAACTACTCTGTTTCCTAACTTCCGTGGAATTCCCTGGGTGATAGTACTTTTTGTTCTGAGGAGGTGACTCCTATATCAAGCCAGGATTAAAAGCTGGGGACGTTCAGCCCCGCCCCATTCTCCAGGAAAGGGAGAGGGTCTGGAAATGGAGTTAATGATCAATCAAGCCTAAGTGATAAAACCTCCACAAAAAAATCCCAAAAGTCTGGGGTCCCGGCAGCTTCTGGGAGGGTGTGTGCACCCCAGCTCTGCAAGGACTGAAGTCCCTGCATTGGGACCCTTCTGGGGCCATGTGTGCCTCTTCACCTGGCTGTTCACCTGTCTCCCTCATCATATTCTTTATTACATAATAAACTGCAAGCCAGGAAAGTGTTTCCTTGGGTTCTGCGAACTCTTCTAGCAAATAATCGAATCCAAGGGAGAGGCATGGGAACCTCCGACACGTAGCCGAGTCAGACAGAATTTGTGGGTAACCTGGGAACTACTACTTGTAATTGGCATCTAAAGTGGGGGGAGCGGGGAGCAGCCTGGTGAGACTGAGCCCTTCACTTGTGTGGCCTTCACTAACTCCTGTGAGGGTCAGAACTGGGCTGAAGTGTGGGACACTGAGCTGGTGTTGCAGAGAACTGCTTTGTGTGGGGAGAGGTCCACACCTCTGGGGTCAGAAATGTCGTGAGTGTGGTAGCAGTGTGAGAGAAAAGCACCAACAGCAGGGAGGGTCGTTTCTTCTTTGCACAAAAGAGGGAGGTGGGGAAAGCAGGGTGAGGAGGGACCAGCAGCAAGAGACAGCAAAGGCCCTTCCATGCCCTTGCCACGTCTTTACCTTCCTCCTAACTCCGCTCTTTCCTTCTGAGCTTCAGCTTCTGTTCCCTTCAGAACCAACTCAGGCCTGCCCATCTCTGCCCACACCTCATCCCGCCTACCGTACCTAGGACTCCTGGTCCAGAGTTCCTACTGCAGCCCGCCCAGAGCCAACCTGATGCTCCAGCGCCCCCAGAGTCAACCTGATGCTCCAGCCCGTCTGACTCCAGCCCCAGCTCAGTCCTGGATGTTGAATCTCCAGCCTCAGCTGCTATTCAATGCTTTCTCCCTCCCCCCTCCCTTTCTCTTTTCTTCTCCCGTTCAATGAAAAAGACAGAGAAGAATGTGAGGGCCAAGTAAGTAGAAAGAAAGTAGGCAAAATGGAGTCTGTAAAGAGTTTATACCAGGAACAAAAATAAACAAAAACCCTTCCATTAAAATGAGTCCCTCTCAGAGAAACTGGCATGCAATTCCATCTCGCCTTATCCCACTTCAAGCCCCAGTGAGTGAGACCACGGAGCTGACAGAAAAGGAGAAAATTCAATCTGACAACTAATTTTTCTATATACCCGACCAATGTCCCTTTTGAATGGCTTTTCATTAAATTGTCCAAATATCTTCGTTTTCCATTATAGATCCTGGGACACATGTGATATTTTCAACAGAACCCTAGTAGACGTTCACAATGATTTTATATACCTTTATATCTTTTTATTCCCATAGTGCCTAACCTACTCAATAAATTAATTTTGAGTGAATGAATGACTTAAATTGTCCTTGGGTTAAGTTTGAAGTTGCTTAAAGGCAAAACCCAAAAAGAAAAGCTCTCTCATCCAGGCAAGGCTAATTTACTTGGTAGAAACTGCAAATGGTTCCCATTACTCAAGGGAGGGAAGAAGGGCAATTCTTAACTTTTCTAACTCGCTGCTGATCAGATCGATACCCAGCTGTTTACTATGAACAGAACACATCCAAACAATATCAGGAAAGCAAACTCTGCCCAAACGTATTTCATCTGTTTAAACTTTCTAAGGTCTTGTTTGTATGTCAGAAACAGAACTGGTGGGCTGGGGGCGGGGAGGAAGAGAAAGACGTTCTGGAGCTAACGTCTGAGTTAATAATGCAGAACCATCGCGAGGCTCACTCTTGGGACTCTGCCCGCTCCCTCTTCCTCCCGTCTAACAAACCCATCACTCTGCACAGATTTGTAAATCACTCCACTGGATCCTCCCTACAGCCCCATTTGCCATAATGTGTATTTAATGGAATTTGGATCTGGGACCCCATCCAAAATCACTACCAGAAGGGCCAGAACAATCCCACTGGGACATTTACACACATGGTACAAGCCCATGGTGAGTGCCCCCAAGTCTCCCAGTATTTTATATTTGAGGCCTCAAGGTCCTTGTGGTTTGTGTTGGGGGTGGACAAATATGCTTGCTTGGTTGCTTATTTCACCCTTCCATACTTTCTGCACAAACTGAGCGACGAAAGTAAACCTGTATGTGGTGACACTTCTAGGAAGTCCCAAACTCATAACCTTGTCTCAGATACCCAGAGAGCAGACAGCAACAGAGCAGGGTAGGCTCCTCGCTCAGCCACTCCGGTGCCATCCAGTTTCGTCCCTCTGCAAAACGACAGACTCTACATGCAGTGGACTTTAACTGGAAAACCAACCAACAAACCCTGAAAGTGAGAATGTTCCTCTGTGGATACCAAGACCCTGCCATAAAGTGACCTGACCGAGTTAGGCGCCTCACAGTTTAAAACAACTTGCCACCGTTCTCCCTGAGCAGGGGATGAAGACTAGAAACACCAGCACACAAGCCTGGAAGAAGAAAGCCTTCACTGCATGGGCAGCTACAGAGAAAGACGAAGCCATCCGGAGGGAGAGACTGGGCACATTCCATTCTTTTCTGAACTTTCTGGGGGGAAAGTGAAGGCACCTGGGGAAGGAAAGGGTGCACACCCCCAGGAAGGGCCTCTCACCTTTGCTGGACACAGAGCTGGGCTGCTCGCTGGATGCCTGGCAGAGGTTCCTGTGACCGCTGAGCAGGTGGGAGGTGCTCCCTGGCCAGAGGTGACAGCTGGGTATAGAATGCAGGGTTGGGGAGCAACTCTGCCATTTCACCCTCACGCATATCTTTTCTCCGAGGAATGCTCACTGCTGATGAGGCCAAGCATCATCTGACCCTGTAAAGTAGATGAGAGTTAGAATGTGGAAGGAAGGAGGAAATGTGGCTCCTTGTGAGCTTGTCATCAGTGTCCCACCACATATGCACATTGAGAAGCCTGTTTCCTCCTGGGTCTGGCATTCCCACTGGCGTCACTAGTTAGCAACTCACCAGACACAGCCTTCCACAAAAGGGCCTTAGAGTCCCACCCAGGATAGGGCTCAGGCAATGTAGTGCGTGCCACCTAGGGCCTAAATATGCCTGGAGTGCTGAGCCATGGCAACCAGTGCAGTCAGGACACTTCTTGTAGGGGAACCCTCCTCCACTGAACCCCAGAGCCACAAGGAGAGGGCCATACACATGTCCTCTGTACTGCTTCCTCCTTTGTTCACTGAGCAGCCCTTTTCCCAAATACCACCTGCAGCCAAGGCAGTGTCTCCCCAGCTCAGAGCATGAGAACAAACCACCCATCTGCCCCCAAGAACCCAGTGGCCCCTGGATGAGCTGAGGAGCCTGTGAGTAGGAACTGCTTGGCCTGGCAGCATCTCTCCTCGCTACCCCATGCCCAGAGCCCCAGTCTATGTGCAGAGGCAGCAAATGTTGTCCCTGGAGCAACTGCTAACCTCGGTCTAGGATCCAGCTCCCTCAGCCTCTGCCCCGCTGCTGTCCATGTTTCCCTGAGACCACTTTCTCCCTTTCTTTCTGAATGAGGAAGAGCAATCTTGTGGGCCTCTTTTCTCCTGACCACGTGAAGTGGAGCTCCCATCGGCTGTCAACCCTCAAATGTGTCCAGGGCGCTCCGTGCTCATGCAGGGGAGAGATGCTGCAAGAGCGCTCCTAGGAAAGGATTTTCTTCCCACCTTCATGTGCATAGCTCACGTCGCAGAGAACTGTGATCTAATGTGAGGATCAGTGCGTTCAGAAAGAGAATAAAGAAACAGGGAGGTAAAAGAAAACATATACAAATGAATCACTAAATGTAGAGGCAAAAAGGCAAGTGGTTTGCTTGGCAGATCCACCTGTTTATTCAATGATATTTTTTGAGCCTTATAACATGCCAGACCCTGCTCTAGTTATCCCCAGGACAAAGGGTGTCAGCGTGTGGGCATCTCCAGGATGTGATTGTGACTTCAATGGCCCTCACTGACCTCTGCCCTAAGACCTTCAGAGGAGAAAGTCCACGGGAAGCCCCCTGTCAGGGCTCAGTGTCTCCCACAAAAGCCACGATGGTCATGATGGGATGGTAAAGGGGCCTGTGCTGAGAGCTCCCTCCGGCTCTAGGTCATCTACTCAGTTCAGTTTCCTCCATGTGGTTCATCAGATCCCCTCGGATCAACAGGGCCAAGTTAAAGAATACGCTCCAAGCTGGACCCGTACATGAAGGGTAACTTAGAGCAGTATTGTGAACACAGTTGATATGTAGAGATCCTATGCAGATGGAAAATGAAAGGATTTCGTAATTTAATAATAGTCTCTGATATATATGAAGATATTTTTCTAGGGCTATCTGTGCTATTAACCAAAAAGAATATTAATTGATTTCCCAGAATTTGCAGAGTAGGTGCAAAACAACCATTAACCATCACTTTCTTTTATTAACAAAAATTAATAAATGCCTCATTTACAGACGAGGACACAGAGGCCAACAGGGAGGTTATGCCATCTGCCTGAGTTCACACAGAAGGTTAGGTGTAGAGTGAAGCCCGGATCCAGCACCAGAGCTCTCCTTGGACCCGCTTTAATCATGGGCCCTGCAGTTGACACTGTGACCCCTTTGTTCTTCCTATCCTCTTCCTTCCTCTTCCCAGTTCACTGATTGCCCCTCCTTTCTTCCATCTTGGCCCCCACTCCGAACCCCATTAGGGCTCCAGTGGGCTCAGAGGTCGAAAGGAGAGAGGAGAGAGAAAGCCCTGGCAGGAGAGGAGATCACAGGAAACAACACACTGAGCAGCCCTGGCCACATCCTTAACTGCTACAGCGTCTCATTCCTCCGGGATCAAAGGTTTATGAGGGCTTTTTTAGCTGGTCTTGATTAATTATACCTTTGCTTTCAGGAGGCACTTAGAACATATTTCTGAGTGACAGCTCAGAGCACAGAAGGGAAAAGTGACAGTCCCAGTGCCTGTCCCAGAACCCTTCACACTGGCCATTTTCACCCGTGTGGAAGGCTTTCTGAGCATCTCCAGCAGCGTCCCTGGAGTGACAGTGCCCAGGCTTCCCTCCCACAAAGCTGAAGAGTTGCTGTTTAGAACAAGCCAGAATTATTCTTCAGTTCCCTGAGCCGGCCAGTGCAGGAAGAAAGCTAGGAAGCTTGTACAGTTCCCTTCAAAACACAAATCTGGTCTGGTCACTGCCTGAATCACAGCAGCAGCTCTCACTGTTCCCAGGAAAAGGACTCCGCCCTGACATGGCCTCTCAGGGCCCAAGTCTGTCCCCTCCTGATTGTCCCAGACTCCACCTGCACCCTTCTCTTTCCTCTCTCTACTCCGGCCACACTGATGCCTTTTGCTCGCCCCTCTCCCTGCCACAGGGCTTTGTGCCTTCCCTGTCCTCAGCCTGGAAGGCTCTTTCATGAACTCTTGCCTAGTTTCCTCCTCACCATCCTTCAGCTCTCAGCTCAAATCCTCCCTCCTCAGAGAAACTGACTCTGACCTCCCAACAGTCAAACCTTCCATTCTAGGTTCTCAGAGATCAGGAGCCTTTCTTCACAGCACTTATCACAATAAAAAATTTACATTTACAATTATATTCGCAAAGGCATAATTAATCAAGAATAGCCACATGTGATTGATTACTTGATTACTATTTGTTCTCCCACGAGACTGACTATGTGACCCACAAGGGCAAAGATCAGGGAAGGATACATGTGCTCATTTTCATATCGTCATCACCTAACCTGATGCCTAAGCACATAGTAGATATTTTAAAAATCTGTTTAAATGACAAATTAAATAATGAACAAATCAATAAATATATTTGGTAAGTTCAAAACATAATTGGGGAATGAATGAATGTCTAGAATTGTTTATAAAGGTCTGAGGGACCCAGGATTTATTTAATCTTTGGACCTGCATGTCTATTGGGAAGCAGTTATTGTAGTAAGCAACACTACCCTTCATTGTTTCTCATTGCACCATCTGTGTGTTTTTTATGTGCCTGTTTTGGGGAGTACTCTGCTAAAAACTCTCTTGGCTACCCTCTTTCCCATTATCACCCTCTATTCCAGTCATCAGAAAATCCAAGGTATATACTAACTTTATCCCAAGGTATATCAAATTCCACTAGACATAGAAAAACTGAGAGACTTTATCACCAACAAATTTTCATGAAAGATAGAGATTTGAAAGAAAGAAAATTATCTCTGAGGGAAAATTTAAGATGCAAGAAGAAATATAAGAATAGGAAAACATGCAAGTAAATCTAAATAAATAGAGCTACACATGTGTAGAGCTACAAGATAGTGCATAATTTAGGAATTTCAAAAAAGCAGTCAATAATAATGTGTAACATAAGAGGGAATGGTCAGATTAAATGTACTAAAAACTTTTAAAAGAGTAAGAGATATAAGTAATTTTAGGCTTTTTTAAGTACAATTAAACTTTTAAGGCTCACCAATAAATAATGAAAATACAGTTTATCATTTCCAAAAAGTAATGGGGAAAATGCTTTATTTAAAAAATTCTCAATCAAAACAAGTCACAAAATAAAGAAAAAAGTATTCAAAATCTATAATAATAAAAGCATAATATGCTAATTAGACTGGACAGCCAAATGACCTTCTGGACATCCTTCCGGATGACCTTCCGGACGAAGCTGGGGCTGTGAGGGCCGAGGCAAGCAGCTGCAGCTGTGAGGGCTGAGCCCCTTGCACGAATTTCGTGTATCAGGCCTCTAGTTTTTAAACAAATAGCACAGGACAGTAAATACAAGTTTAAATATATAAATAATCACAATAAATATAAATGAACTAAAGTTGCCAGATAAAGATGGGGATTGTCAAATTATGTTTTTAATATCAGCTCTATGCTGTTTGTAAGAGACATATCTAACATAGAAGGGATGGAAAGATTGAAAATAACCAATAAAAGCGGATATTATACAAATATCAACTAAAAGAAATCATATATAGTTACATTAATACTAGGGGTTCAGTGCACAAAATTCATGCATGCGGGGGGGGGGTGGTCCCTCAGCCCGACCTGCACCATCTCCAATCTGGGAGCCCTCAGGGGATGTCCTACTGACGGCTTAGGCCTGCTCACCGTGGTTCTCTGCTCTCTGCGGACCTGCGTGCTTGACGCCACCGCAGGCCCTGGTGTCTGCTCTCTGTGGGGGCCTGCTTGCCCTTAGCCGCTGGGGCCAGGGGCAAACAGGGCCCTGCTGTCTACTCTCTGGCTCACCACCACAGGGGCAAGCAGGGCCCTGGTGTCTGCTCTCTGTGGGGGCCCTGCGGGGGACTGCTTGCCCATCACTGCCACAGCCAGGGGAAAGCAGGGCCCTGGTGTCTGCTCTCTGTGGGGGTCCTGCGGGGGACTGCTTCCCCCTCACTGCCATGGCCAGGGGCAAGCAGAGCCCTGCTGTCTGCTCGCTCACTGCAGGGGACTGCTGTCTGCTCGCTCGCTGCAGGGGACGTTCCCACCCCGCCCCTGGCCGCTTGCACGCGAGCCGGCTCGGAGCCCCTGGGTCCCAGGGATGTTCCCCCCTACCTCCGGCTTCTCAGTGCCTGTGTACATAGGCCCAGAGTGGCCAGGGGTCATTCTGGGACCCCGGCTGCTCCGGGCCTATGCACGGGCCTATAGGCTCAGAGCGGCCTGGTTCCTGAGGACGCCTGTCCCAGGGATGCAGGCCGCTTGGCGCTGGCGCACACGTAAGCGGCCACCCCCAGCCACTCCATGCCTGCATATATTAATTAACCCGCCATCTTTGTTGGGTTAATTTGCATACTCACTCCCGATTGGCTGGTGGGCTTCATGGAGGTACAGTCAATTTGCATATTTCTCTTTTATTAGTGTAGATAAAATAGACTTTAATCCTTTTAAATATTAAGGAGCCTCCATAATGATAAAATGTTAAATTCACTAGGAAAAAAATAACAATTTTAATCTTGTATGAACTAAGAACCTAGCATCAAATATACAAATGATATCTGATAGAATTATAAGGAGCAATTGAAAAATCCACAGTGGGAGATTTTAACATACCTCTCTCTGAAACTGATATATCAAGCAGACAAAAAATTAATAAAAGTCTAGAAGATTTGACAACACAATTAACACCTTGATTTCTGGTTTAAAAACCAGAAAACACACGCATAAAATTTATTTTAGAACATGTGTTAAATGGCACATGTGTAAAACTGACTTCATAATAGAGGTCAATAAATAAGTCTCAACATATTCTAAAGAATCTGTGTACTTACAGACCATATTTCATAAGTTACTGCAATTAGCTTATAATAAATAATAAAAAGATACTTTTTAAAACATTTATTTTAAAATTAAAAACTTATATCTAGATTATCAGTGTGTCAAAAATATAACATCATGAAACTATAATAAAACCATTATGACCCACAATGATCATATAAGATGTCAAAACTTACAGGATGCAGCTAGTGGTAAATAGAGGGAATTTTGTAGCCTCGGGGCTCAGTGAAGCTTTCCTTCATTTCTCCAATTAAGCAGTTCATTGATTTATATATTCATTCAAAAAATGCTTAAGCTGGCATTGTGGAAATCATAAGGACAGAGGCTGCACAGCCCTCAGCTCCTGTTAACAGCTGTAGTTACTAATAGCTCCAAAATGAAAATCCTGAGTTGCTTGGTCTGTTCTCCAATTGCTGATCTGCAAGAGCTGCCAGAACTTAGATTGTCTCGCAATCAGGACATCGCAGGCTGTAAATTCCCCATGACTATTCTGCTACTGGTCAGAGGCCTTGACTATGGTCTCATATTCAGACAGACTACAGATAGTGGAATTCGTCAAACCAAAAGGTAATACAGAGCATTCCTGGATATGTTCTTATCTTCTTGGCTTTCCACCTCATCTACTGTAATTCCCATTTTCCCTTTTGACAGTAAAGCTTTTCTCCATATTCTCTCCACTCTAAAAGAAAAAAATCTCATAGGACTAAAGGATAGATATTTCTTCCCATCTAGAAGTTATTTCAAAGATTGTGTAGGAGACATAAGAGAAGGGGTGGGGGAATCTGGCTTTCCCAGGAGCAAAGTTTAAGTAGAAATGTAAGGACAATGGCCATCAGTTTCCTTACCTTGGCAGTGACAGAACAATGCTATACAATTAGCAATATAATGAAGTTGAGTTTAAAGAACATATTTGTTTTTACTGTTGTGTTATCATTTTTAAAAAACATGATCAGATTCCATAATAAAATCAGGATAAGATCCATCTCCAGTCCATTTCTTTTGATTTTTTCAGATTGTCCCAGGTTACCAGGTCTCAAGGAAATTGTGTTCTGTATTTCTCACCATCAGTTGTCTAAATTCCATGCTGGAAAAGTTGCCCCTAATCTTGTTTTCTGACATCAAAGGCTGATACTCATTTCTCAATTGTGGGGGACAAGTTTTGAGGATAAACAGTTGTAGCTGAATTTTAAGGCCACCTAAATCCCAGCATTTGTTTGTTCTGAAACATAATACTCACTGTTCTTTATTTATTAGACTTCCTCATTATGCAGGACATTTTAATTACAGTGCTATCATAGATTACAGTGGATATGGCTCCTCTTCTGAAAGTTAAAAATAGTGGGCATGATGCAGCTGACTTTATAGATGCTGTATCTGGGCAGATAACACTGAGTGTGCCACTGCAAATGCAAACTAGGAAAGATAAATATTGCTGCTAATCATTGGAGCCCGCTGTGTCGTTATTATAGCTTGGCTGTTCAAGTTAAAACAGTCGCTATGAGTCAGACTGTTCCTCCCTTGGGCTTCAGAAAACTTATTTCTTTAACCAAGAGTAGTTTAGTCTTTGGGTTGTGCATGATGAGGTTGCTCCAAGTTCCAAGACAAGGCATTGGAAAACAAGAGAATGTAAGCAAAGCCGGATGCATGAGTTCTCTCCTCAATAGCCTCCTCTCCCCAAAGATTTTCTGCTATTTAAAGCTGAGGTTCCACAAGTTGGTCTTCATCTGAGGGCAAGCTTGATAGAAGACTGGTTTCAAGCAACACACTATTTATGGACATGGAAGACGCATGTGCTGCCTACACATCCTGGTTCTTTATATAAGGGCTATCAGGAAAGTTCAAGATGCTCAGATAATGTACAAACCAGAACTGATAAATCTCTGCAGAGAAGACACCACATACTTTAACTCCTTTTGAGATTAAATTAAAAGCACCCTTTTAAATGCCTGCTTTAAAGACTATGCCTGCGAGGGAGAAACCAAGATGGCGGCATAAGTAAACACCTGAAATTGCTGCCTCGCACAACCACTTCAAAACTACAACTAAAAGACAAAACAGACATCATCCAGAACCACAGGAAGGCTGGCTAAGTGGAAAGTCTACAACTAGAAGGGAAGAGAAAAGCACACTGAGACTCAGAGGAGCTGCAGAAGTAAAGTGTAGAGGTACGGAGGCGCGCGCGGAGAGGGCTGGCAACTGAGTATGCACTGGCTTTTTCAATCCGCAGGGAGACACAAGCTCCTGACTGCTCTGAACTCCAGTTCTGGGTGAGACTCTGGGGACCCAGACTCATACGGGGAGAAACTGGACTGTCTGGCAGCAGGCGGAACTCAAGGGCGGCTTTCTCTCAGAGGTGCTTGCAGCGATTACCAAGGGACACTGAAACCCGGGGGTCTCTTAGGGCAGGGATGACGGGAAGCCATTGCTGTTTCTCCACCCTGAGATTCTGCCCCACCCAAGCTGTGAACAGAGGCTTTTGCATATGAATGGCCTGGTCCTTTGAAATCTAAACTTCCCTAACAAACTGTAGCTGAGTCAGAGAGACCCAGAATATCCAAAAGAAGGCCCAAGGCCCCACAGCAGCTTGCACTGCTTCACATCTGGGCCTCATCTGGGCACCTCCAAAACCCAAACAAAAAAGAGGAATCTTGAGATCTCTCCATAGCTCCTGCTGGTTGGCCTCAGGCAGAGGCTAAATTAGCATCTCCTTGGAGATCCAAGAGCCACTGTACCCAGGGGTCAGAGTAGAACCATCCAGATTACAACTCCTCAGATCCATAAGGGACACACTCAGGGGACAGACTCAGTGAGCACCAAAGCCCCACTGAAGCAAGTTTTGCCTCATAAGGGTGTCTCCAGCACAGAAGTTCTCCCATCGTAGACACAGCTGAGCCTCACAGCCAATTGGCCTGGAGGTCAATTCCTCCCAGTGATATCAACAACAATCAAGGCTTAACTACAACAAAACTGTGCACACAGCCCACAAAGGAGTGCACCAAGAGTGTCTACCTCAGATAACTGGGGAGGCTGAGCCACTGGGCCCTATAGGACACCTAGCACACAAAGCCACTCTATCAACACAGGGAAGCAGCCAAAATGCGGAGACAAAGAAACAGGTCACAAATGACAGAAATGGAGGAAAGCAAACGACTGGATATAGAGTTCAAAACCACGGTTATAAGGTTTTTCAAGAATTTTCTAGAAAAGGCCAATAAATTTAGTGAGACCCTCAAGGATATGAAAAAGGACCAACTAGAAATTAAGCATACACTGACTGAAATAAAAAATAATATACAGAGATCCAACAGCAGACTAGAGGATCGCAAGAATCAAGTCAAAGATTTGAAATACAAAGATGCAAAAAACACCCAACTGGAAAAGCAAAAAGAAAAAAGAATCCAAAAATATGAAGATAGTGTAAGGAGCCTCTGGGACAACTTCAAGCATACAAACATCCGAATTATGGGAGTGCCAGAAGAAGAGAGAGAGCAAGATACTGAAAACCTATTTGAAGGAATAATGACCAAAAACTTCCCCCACCTGGTGAAAGAAATAGACTTACAAGTCCAGGAAGCACACAGAACCCCAAACAAAAGGAATCCAAAGAGGACCACACCAAGACACATCATAATTAAAATGCCAAGAACAAAAGACAAAGAGAGAATATTAAAAGCAGCAAGAGAAAAACAGTTAGTTACCTACAAGGGAGCACCCATACGATTGTCAGCTGATTTCTCAACAGAAACTATGCAGGCCAGACGGGAGTGGCAAGAAATATTCAAAGTGATGAATAGCAAGAACCTACAACCAAGATTACTCTACCCAGCAAAGCTATCATTCAGAATTGAAGGTCAGATAAAGAGCTTCACAGATAAGAAAAAGCTAAAGGAGTTCATCACCACCAAACCAGTATTATATGAAATACTGAAAGGTATTCTTTAAGAAGAGGAAGAAGAAGAAAAAGGTAAAGATAAAAATTATGAACAACAAATACATATCTATCAACAAGTGAATCTAAAAATCAAGTGAATAAAAAATCTGATGAACAGAATAATCTGGTGAATATAATAGAATCAGGGGCATAGAAAGGGAGTGGACTGACAATCCTCGGGGGGAAAGGGGTGTGGGAAGAAACTGGACAAAAATCATACACGTATGGATGAGGACAGTGGGGGGGGGGGGTAGGTAAGGGCATGGGGATGGGGTGGGAACCAGGTGGAGGGGAGCTATGGGGGGGAAAAAGAGGAACAACTGTAATAATCTGAACAATAAAGATTTAATAAAAAATAAATAACTAGTGAGGAATGAGTGAAGAAAACAAGATGGAATCTGTACAGCTAAGCTGATTTAAAAGGGGGTCTGTATAGTCAAGCTGACAAAACTGGTTCAGACTAAATGGGAAGAAGCATGAGAAATAGATTTTATTTTACTTTAACTAGCTCGAGGTCTTAAACTTTTAAACTTTTCAGCTATGCATCAGTACCTGGAGATATATAAATCCTATAGATAACCCTCTAAAGAACTTAGGGAAGACTGTTCACATGTCTAGACCATCTGATATCCATCACCCAGACCATCTGACATCCATTTTCCAGACCACAGGACATCTGGAAGATCGGTATCTCAGACCAGTCTAGAGGCTAAGAATGTAGGACTGAGTCTTCTCAAGAAGGTACTTTTCCTGTAAGAACTCTTAGCTTTTCTTTCTTCCTCAGAATACTCTGGGAATTGCCTAGTTGTGTTTCCGGTTTGCAAACCCTAAGACCCCTGAATAAATCTTTGCCATTTATTTCTAGTCAAAGTCTCCTGACTCTTTGTGCTCAGTTGACACTAGAGAAAAAAAAGACTATGACTATTTATTAGAAACTGATGTATAATTAATTGAATGTAGATCATTTGGGTGGGGGATTAGTGGTAAGAAAATGCCTGTATGTAAATACATATTATTTATTTATATTCTGTCTCATTTAATAAAAAATTTGTGGTGAAAGATTAAAAAAAATAAAATAAAGACTATGCCTGCATACTTTTTATGTTCTAATAGCAGATGCCCTAAGCTAGTCTGTAATATAAACTTCAGATAGAAAGCCCCGACTAGAAGAAACCAGAGGGGCTGTCCTTCAAAATAGCATTCATAGCATTTTTTCTACACGACAAAAGTAAATATATGTTCATGGTAGAAATCTTGTTAAAAACAGAAAAGCAGATCTTGCCACTAAGAAATTACTCACTATATCATCTCAGTCTTTTTTCTTAGGTATACATAGTTTTGTAAGCCTGAACTATACATATGTGTATGTCTGTGTATAATATGATCTACAAGTTTTCACTTAATATGTCATACCCATTTTCTCATATTATTAAGTATTATCATGGAATTTACTTTTTGATAGTATCATGTCATATGAATATACCACAATTTTCCAGATGAGCCCCTTTTGTTGAATATAAAAGTATTTTCAATTATTCTACTATTATAAATCCTAAAATGGTGAACATATTTAACATGCTATTAAATTTTCCAGCAGTGTACTTTATTTAGAAGTTTTGCATCTATTAATGTTCTATTTCTAAAACCTGTGAGACGTGCATGCAAGCAAAATCATTGTGTCCCATGTTTCAGAAAGAATTGTCTTGGGGAAGGGGTTTAAAACTGGAAACAGTCTTGGTACCACAACTATTTAACATTGTGTTTGCTACAGGTCTTCTGAAGAATGCAAAGCCAAAGTAATTCAATTGGCATTGGAATTAGAGCAACTGTTCTATTATTGTGTGCAAACTCCTGCTATAAATAGCCTGACAGTATCCATCTGCACGGGATGCAGAAAAACAAGAAACATGCAAAGTAAAGACCAAAATAGACTTTGGGTCCATCTGGTATACCCTCTTCATGGGGCCCCAAACAGATGGCACAAATTCCCAAGATATACCTGCCTAATGGCATTGTCCTATCTCGGGAAGGAATGGGGATTCCTTCCAGCAAATGGTGCAGCCAAAAAGGAAAGGGAAATGAGCCAGTGGGATTCATCCTTTTATTTAACAAATTATTCTGTGAACACCTGGCATGTTTCAGGCATTATTCTAGACCCTAGGAACACAATAATGAACAAGAGAGACAAGTTCCCTCAGTTCATGGTCTGGTGATGGTTACTGTTTCCCAACCCCATTTTGCCAGTTTTTCCTCCTCTCTCTCCACCTGGTCTTCTTCTTGTCTCCCAGTTGGATTTCCCAGGCTGAGTGTCTGCTTTCCACTGAGATTTTCCTCTAGAAGAGTTTGCAACAGCTGGTAAAAGTTCAGTAACTGGCCATGTCTTCAGCCTGAGTTCTCACCCACTAGACTTCTGGCCAGTTCTAGAGCTCAGAGGCTATGACCTATTTATGAACCTGTGGCCTAGCATAGAAGTCAGCACCTAAAAAAATGCTCAATAAATAATGACCTCAAGATATTAGCCTTTCAAAAGAGGAGACATAGCATCTCTGAATAAGCTCTCCAGAAATTGTCATCGTCTTCTCTCCCTGATCTCTCCCCAGAGGACTAGAAAAGATAGTTATATTTTCTCAAGGAGGTGTGATGGAGAAAAATGTGTGTCATTCCAGGTATTTACTGTACATTAAACTTGGAGGAGCTCTTTCTTTATGGGTCTCACTAACATTTTTCAACTCTTAGCAAAGAGATGGAGATATATGAGAGAGAGAGAGAGAGAGAGAGAGAGAGAGAGAGAGAGAGAGAGAGAGAGAGAGAGAGAGAGAGACCAGTAGATAGAGATAAATGGATGACCGAGGAAGTGGAAACTGGCAGGGAACACCATGTGTCGCAGGCAGGAAAGAGATGAAAGATGAAAAGGAAGACTGATTATAGCCCAAAGCACCAAAGCTCTGAGTGATCCACAAAGAGGTGAGAATCATTGGGAGACTCAGGAATTAGCACTTTCCAGTAGACAGTATCAGGGCTTTAAAGGTTTTTTAAAAGCACGGGCTCCTCACTTTTAGAGTTTACAGCTAGAGGGGAAAAAGAAAGGACAGTCTGTGAGTGCTTTCAGCAAAGGGAAATGAAGACATACACCCATATGCATCGGGTTAGACACATGTACTAAAAAGTAACAGGATGGCCTCAGGTCATCCATTTCTGACCAAATCCAAGCCCTGAATATGTCTCAGGATATGTTCCTTAGAGCAAAGTTACCTCCATTCCTGAGAAAGACAGCAGATCTGAGATTCTTGCAGAGGTTGGGTCCTGGGGTTCTTCAAGGAAAGTTATGAGAATGATGACTGAAAACAGGGGCCCTGCCCTCACTTATCCACTGCCTGAGCCCCACAGGGGATTTTCTCCTAGGGGCTCTGCAATGAGGGGGTGCTACCAGTGGAGATGAAGCTACTACATGGACTCCAGAAAGGTAAGCTGATGAGAAATGAGGGCAGAACCAACAGATGTCTAGCCCAACATCTCTGAGCTCCCTGGCAAGCCACGACCCAGGAGAAATCAAGCCAAATAACTGGGAATGAACTCGAGTTTGAATGTGGTAATTAATCCAACCCAACCATCTGTGCCAAGAAAGAAAAATATCAAGTAGAAAAACTTCCCCTCTGCCAGAAAAGAATGACAAACAAACAAACCATGGCAAGAAATGTCCAATTCAGTCTGCCCTCTTGTAAGACAGCTTGGTGTGGGCTTTTAGCTACACTACTTCTATCTCCTTAACCTCCTTTAAACGAAGTCCACCTCTGAATATTTGTGCTTCAGAGAATGGGGTTAAGACTCAGGGGTGTGTGGAATTGAATCCATTTCAAACGCCTACCTAGTAATTTTTATTTCTAGGAAACTCTGGTCAACCACTGGATCCATGGAAAGCTCAAGCCAAGGTGAAAAGCCCCCCTTGGGAGGCTGGACCCCCATAAATTCCCCTTCTCATCCTGAGTTTAGCAGGAGGCATGTCCTGAAATCAAGAGAAAAGCCACTAGACAAGCCCAGAGAGACAGGCATAAAATGGTTGTTAAATGTGATCCATCATCACTGTGTACAGAAGACGTCGGAACCCATTCCTCTTTACCCCTTTACAAATACTTTCAATGGCCTTATTGTGGGGAATCACCAAAAGTGTCAACCCTGCTATTTCACCTCTGAAATTAACAAGGCTTTTTGGAGGCTGCATCCCTCACCTGTCAAAAGCAACACTCAGCTGAGCATGAGCCCAAAGGTGCGGTAGAGGACAAGCCCTTCACAGGTGGGAAAGAGGTGATGTAGACCCAGGTCCCTTCTCTTGGCAAAGACTGGGATTTGCTGTCAGGTCTAAATAGATTCTTTTATGAAAAGAGCTCAGTCCTTTCTTTGGCAAGTACATATTGGCCTATATTTTTAATCCATGTGGGGGTGTGTACAGATCATATTTATGCAGTCGTTTTCTCACTCAAGGATGAACCTGCTGGCAGTGTGGCTCTGTGTGCACAAATGTGAACGCGGAACCTGCTATATCCCTTCATCTGTTCCATATGGGTATCTGAATGAGCTCTCACATGGGAGCAGTGGCTGGGCTCCCATAGAATCTGAGGCCCCACACTAGGCACTCTAAGACTGATTTTGTGGGTTTCAATCAATTTCTGCCTGCAAGTAGCTAGCCTACTTACAGGGAATGAATGGGGAAGAGAGAATAGAGTCACCACACATAGGATTAAACTAGGATGACTTTTCTAGAGGGAATGACAAATTGTACTCTGCCCTACAAGATTTGTGAATGTAATTAAAGATGTATTGATCAAGTGTGAGGTGTATCCATGTACATCGTCTCATTTATTCCTCGCATAGCAATCCCAGGTGGTAGGCATTACTGGTTCCATCTTAGTCAATGGGTGAACCCAAGCTCAGAGAGGCTACATGCCTTCCTCAATGCACCCAGTGGATGGCACAGCCAGGGTCTAAACCCAGTGTTCTACGGCTCCTAAGCCTGTTCTTACCACTACTAGTCACTGATTTATGCACAGCCCCAGCCAGGCAGTGTTCTGAGAGCTTCAGGTGAAGAGAAGGAAGCAAGTTGAGGTCAAACATGTGACCAGTATGGAGCGATGGCTGGAGAAAATCGACTAGGGCAGCTGGTAAATCCCTTTTCCTTAGGAAGGAACCAGCAGAACCTCATACTGAGGACAGATCGGGTCCCTGCAATACCCAAGGTAGTTGGCAAAGAGCCCAGCATGAGGACTTCTGGACAGTGGAGGTCGTCCATGAACCTCCACTGGGTTGTCTGCAGGGGGATCTATTAAAGTCAAATACACAGGACAGCAGAAGTCAGGGCAAGCTCTGGGGAACACAGTATGTAGGACAGGGCAAGAGGATGTGCCTTTCAGCCCACAACTCTCAAGAGCAGGTAAAGGGAAAACAATGAAATTAAGCTCCAGATTCTTGTTTATGCCTTCCCAGGCTCACCCAAGCCCTCCTGTGACCAGCACCCAAAGTAGCAGTGGCCACTGCTCCTGCCCATCCCCAGGCTCATCTCACCCACTGCTCCCTGCATTTTCTTCCTGGATTTCACACTCCAGTGGCTTCCTTGGGCCCCTTTGCCTCAGAACCCACTGGACACCCCCCTTCTGCTCCTTGGACCTTCGATTTCCCACACCTGGTTTCTTGCTGTGCTACAAATATTGGAAAGAGAAAAATTATTTTCCTAGCCTGGTCTAAAAAAATATCACTAGAACTGCAGGCAGTGGGAGTATATGTGGTTCCTTGTCCAGTGGGAAATTTGCTGGAATTGTCTGGGGGGACTTTATAATAATTATGAGGCTTCTTCTAGTGGGTTTGAGAGGATGAAGTTAGGTATTGTAAGTTATAATGTATGTTCCAACTTCAGGAGCAAAGTAAAGTGACATGATGGGTATATTTTTATAGGGAGTTAAATCTAATTTGAGTTAATGAAGTTTGAGGTGAGGGAGATTGGTGTTAAACATTGCTTGACTGTTTGGTTCAGGAATTAGGTATTTAAATGCTTGATTGCCTGATGCTCTTTTTAATTCACTGTATAGAGAACTACAGCTAAGTCAATGGAGCCAGAGGTATCAATGGGAGGTGGGGATGTCCCCATCCAGAATGAGATGGTCTTGAATTACAAATACTCACTGCTGAAGTCAGCAAGACCCCCATAGAGACATCCCAGAGAACCAAGGTGTGCAATCATCCCCTGCTAGGAGATGCTGCCCGGGCACGTTCTGTATGGAAGCAATAACCAGGGAAACAGTAAGCTGAGGCAGGACAATGATGGGGCTGAGGCAGCCAGAGGAGCCACTGGAGAGGGGCCTTTTCAGGGGAGGGACATGGGAGGGTCCATCATTGATTTCACAGAATTCTATGAGCTCCAGGTGCACCCTGTGCAGGTCCCAGATTGTGAATGTCCCATCACAGCTGCCACATCAGTGTCACACTCTGAAGGAGCATTCACAAGCCTACCTTGTCCCTGTCTGCACTGAACTCCCACTGCTTTCTGGAATAAAAGACTGGACAGAGATTGGTTTGCCCTGGGACTTCCAGCTTGGGTCTTTCTGCTATTTTTTTGAGGGCCTTGCCCCCTGACAACCCAGCAGGCGGGGGTCTGCACCATTCTGTGTGTGAGAGACTACTCAGAGATAAAAGGGATAGATACAGGTGGCTACCCACAGGAAACTCATAGTTTAGTTTTTCAGAATATTCTTTTATGATCTTTTTCCAGAATCATTTTTATAATATTTTCCCTAATAATTCTGAGTACTTTAGATGACATTAAGTCTATACCTTGTTCTAAGCAGAAGGAATAGCTATACAATACATACTATGTAGTTGTCCCATCTAACACCAGGCGGCCTAGCCACTCCCTCTCAAGTTTTCTTTGGTCTTTCATAAAGTTTGTCATTTTTCTTCATACAGGGCACACACATTTCCCTAAAGGGAGAATTTTCTAAGTAGTGTTTTGTCTTGCAAATTCTTAAATTCATTCCACAATATTGTGCAAGGCACTAGGAATTGAGTAGTGGGCAAGACACCCTCTAACCTATCTTCTGTCTAGTGGAAACACTTGCTGGCTAGTAAGAAAGATAGAAGTTTAAGCTGTAATTGGTAATTCCAATGAACAAGATAAATATGGAGTGCTCTGAAAACACAGCAGGGGGTACTTAACCAGTCTAAGGGATCTTGGAAGCCCTTTCTTAGGGCACAACATCTCTGGCTACATCCAATGAACAGGTATGAGGTAACCTGACAAAACCCCATGGAGAAGGAATGTAGTTTCAGGCCAAACACTTTGTTTGTTTGTTTGCCTCTTGTATTTTTCTTGAATATTCTAAGTATATAGGAATATAACTGAGTATTATTCATGTTTATATCCTCTTCTGTTTATATAATATTATTTTACTAATTCTAATAGCTTTTTAGTTAATTTCTTTGAGTTTTCCTGGTAAATAAGCCTTTCCTATGCAAATCTAATCTGTTCACTCTACTTCTACCTTTTATGAAATAAATTATTTATTCACAGACTAAAAGCAAAAATGCATGTACTGAAATAAACTGGAAACCCTCCCCCTTCCTCTTTCATCAGGAAAATCCAAAAGAATATAATCCAAGTGTGTGCCATCCCTCCTGGGTACCACAGAGAGAGCTATTTCATTGTCAGTGTGTGTCTCTTATAATGTAATACAATAGCAGATTCAAGAAAAAAAACAAATGCTTCTTAGCACAATAATGGTAGGGACTAAGGTTATGGAAAGGGCAAGAACAAAGTTCTCCTAATAGGAGCAATGTTGTTTCTTTTATAAAGTTAAGATTGTGTCGCCTTCCAGAGAAAGTTAAACCTTGCACAGGTGAGGTGTGCTACCTTAGGTGCACCAGTGAGGAAGCAGCCACTATAGGCCGAATGGGCAGCAACAGACCCTCCATGACTCTCACCTGTCTACTGGAATCTATTCTCTCCCTGGTGCTGCCAGCAAGACATGGGAAAAGACAGAGGTAGACCTTGCTCCCATGAGGAGACATGGAGTCTCCCAGGGAAGAGGATAGATGAAGATAGGGAACCCATGGATTTGAAAGAGAGAGAGGTTGGATGGGAAGGATCATGCATGGTGGAGATCCCTTTCCCAAGATTCAGGTCTGGAAGGACCTTCCTTTATGTTGGGCAAGGGTGTTGATCAAACTGATGATGGTGCCCCCGCTCCCTCCCCACACACACATACACTGTCTACTAATCTGAGGACTTCCTAGCAGTTCAGGAGAGAACTTGTTTTTTTACCTCCCTGGTGTTCCTGCTTGTCTGGTCAGGGGTGGGGATGAGGTGGGTGATAAGACAGGGTGGCTCCAAGATGGCATGGACCCCACCTGCACTCTTCCTAAGGATCATCTGGCAGACTAAACCCTGGAATCAGAAATGAGTTCAGACTGCACCATTCATTGGCTAGAGACACCCTTTGAGACAGAAAACGAGTCCCACCAATTACCAGTTACACAAGTCATGAACATAATAGGAAAAATCAGTTACACCACAGCGGGAAAGCCACCAGGCCACCTGGAGGACTGTCCACAGCCAGCCACATGTCTGGTGAAAGCATTCCAGCATAAAGCTCCATGTTAATGGAAGCCCGGGTCTCTGGCCCTCTTGGAACTGAATGGGAAGCATACCCAGGCCTATTAATCAGCCTCTTCTGGAGAAGCTGGCCATCCCCAGATCAGCTCTCC
This sequence comes from Cnephaeus nilssonii, assembly GCF_951640355.1. Lineage (NCBI taxonomy): Eukaryota > Metazoa > Chordata > Mammalia > Chiroptera > Vespertilionidae > Cnephaeus > Cnephaeus nilssonii. The sequence goes on along the minus strand of NC_137076.1, from coordinate 52,268,072 downwards.
ATCCAGCTAACACTCTGTCTATGACAAAAAGGTTTGGATTCATCTCTTCAAATCCTCACAGCGGGATTACTAAGGTCTATGATCCCAACTTCACAGGTGAAGAAAGAGCAACAAAGACGCTATAGCAGTCACTATGGGTTGCCAACCCAACAACAACTCACCCCTCATCCTCCTATCCAACAGAAGCCTGATTTTACTTAGGTGTCCAGACTTCTCTACATGGCCATGATCTTCAGGGGCCCCATCACTAGCCTAGGAAGGAGCCATGATGGTTCTACTCCCTTTCTCAGTGATTGGTTAGAAGGTGGGCATGAGACAAACATCTGGAAGTAGAATGTGATAGCATGTCTCCTAGAGAGCTTCCAGGAACTGCTTTCTTTCTCATAAAAGAGACGCGCCCTTGTCTGCAGTTGCACTTTGTTGGGTCTATGTAAGGTTCCTGGAACTGAGGCAGCCTCCACAACCACAGGGCTAGGTTAGGAGCCCAGGCCAGCCCACCAAGGACAACAGTGGACAATGATGGAAAGAATCGAGGCTCTTCATTTGCATTGATGGACTGCTGCATTTGGAGTTACATAAAATCAGAACTTCTTACAGGATATAAAACATTTGCTTTAATTATTCAGTCACTCTGGGTTGGTATTTTTCTTATCTGCAGCCCAAAGCACCTTGACAGATACAGAAGGTGAGTAACTTGCCTGAGGTCATGCAGCTAGTAAGCCGTGGAGTTGGGTTAAAATTCTAGATCTGTGGGATTACAAGCAGCATACACCTACTCTGCTGGGGTGTACAAGAGTGTGAAGAGTAATTTCATGGGATTCATTAGAATCCTTCCCCACACCAGGATCTCTCTATTAGTCGGGCATCTGTCAACTTTCTAGTGCTAAAAAAAGACTCCATGAAAATGGTTTTTTAAAAAGTACAAAACAAATCTCCTTCTCTCTCTTCACAGTGTTTTTCCTCTCTGAAGCATCACAACTGCTTTTTCTTCTGCCCGTGGCGTCAAGATAACAGGATTTAATTACCAAATTTCTACACCCCTGGCATGGCCTAAATGCACTGACCTGAACTGAAATAAATGCAGTTATTAGAAAAAGAAAAGAAATGCTGCATCTATACAGTGAGAGCAGACACAGCGATGACAGTTTTATTTACTTTATCTCCTTGAAGGAAGCCGTTAAGCCATTTCAAAGAGATTATTGGGTTTTAATGATCCAGGACATTAAAAGACACTTTTCCCAGTGACACTGACACTGTACCACAGGTAAAGGAGGTGATAATTCAAAAAACAATGGCCTGTTTGTGGCAACCCCTCCCGGATCTTTCGTGACGGTCCCCACCCCGTGGTCATCCTCCAGATGCTCCAGTTAGTGCGGGTCCCTGGCTAGGGGTGGCATTGGAGAAGGCTGTTTAAGCCTCTGAGTAGGCAGGGGAGATCTTCCCACATGGAGACTCAGAAGTGGCTTTCAGGCTCCACAATGACAACCACCGCTGGTGCTGAGCCCTGTCTCCAGCTGCCACAGAATTCTATCAACAGTGCACTCGGCTGCCTCGCCCATCCAGGGCTAAGTCCATGTTCTCAGAACTAAGTCCAAGTTCCAAGGACCAGCATCTCCTGTGATTCCCCTGGAGCTGAGAGACACTCTCCAGACATTAGTTAGGGAGAGGCTCTCAAAATGACCCGATTTTCTAGGGCTCTGAGCCAACCAACCTAGAGAACTCAGCCACAGCAGTTTCCCTATTATCTGCCTTGCACTCTGGATGTTCACAACAGACTCTTAAAAAAAAAAAAAAGAAGAAGAAGAAGAAGAAGAGACTGCAATTTTAAAAGTTTGGAAACTGAGGATCTAGGCCAATCTCTTTATTTTGCAGAGTCTGAGGGCCAGAGAGAGGAAGGTAAGGTCTGGATGGTGTTGAAGAGAGAGATAAGCTGCAGCCAGGTCTCCATTCTTCCCAGGCTGCTCCTGTATTCCTCCTGATGGGGTGCAGATGCACTTGAAGGTTTTTTTAAAAAACTTCTAACCACCAACTGCCCCCCTCCAGCAACCATGCTAGCCGTTAGCTGGTTGCTGTGCCCTGTCCAGGTAAATAAGAAAGTGACTAAGTGCTCTCCATTCCCCAGGTACCCTCTCTTGGATTTATAAAGTAAAGATCCAGTCATTCATTGGGTATTACCAATACAGTCAGAACTGAGTGAGCTTCCTAACACTTTTAGCCTCCTCAAGTTTTCTATAAGAAACCTACTCTAGAGCTGTTTCCTTGGAGATGTGAAGAAAATAACTTTGTTAATCGTTTTCCTAATGATATTCCTCCTCCGTAAGCATATTGGTACATGGCTGAATTTTGCAGAAATCTCCGGACTTTTCTGCTGAGCTTAAGAATACAACATTTAGATGCAACACCAATGAAGCCATGGTCATTAGAGGTGATCTTACCAGCTTAAGTAGTGCCCTGGTCCTTTGTCATGGAGGAAATTATTGGACCACCTAGCCCAGGGAGCCCCCCAAAACTGTATTTTTCTGGACAGCTGAAGGCACTCAGCCAAGGGTGGGCCTGAGGTGGAGCATGTGTGGGCAGGTTTCCTGATGATAATGTGCACGGAGGAGGACAAATCTGGGTTGGAACTTGTGAGTGGGGAGAAACTGGTGACCTTGTCAGGGACTGAGGTGCCTGGGAGTGCGGGTGGCAAGGGGATCTCTTCATAAAAGGGAGGCATCCCTATAGATAAGGGAACCCCAAGGACAATTCAAGCCTCATATCTAAAAGAAATGAAGACCATTGCTGGCTGTTACTCAAACACTGCTAACAAGGCCGATATGAGACAGGCAGATTCCAGGATTCACATGTTAAGCCCTCCTCCTCTTTCCCAGTATGAGGTGGTCCAGCAGCAGGCAGGAGTAGCCAGGGGTTGGAGCCAGCCTACCTGGGTCACAGCCAGCCTCCCCAGGGAAAAGCTGAGCTGTTTGGGGCAAATTCCTTAGCCTCTCTCAGCCTCAGTTCCCACCACTGTGAGATGGGGATACTGGCACTCACCTCTCAGAGCACAAGTTTAAAAGAGAACATGCATTTGGAGCACCCAGCAGGGTGCCTGGGGCACTGAACAGTGGTAGCTATTGTTAGTGTTAGGCTGTTCTTCAGACCTCCCAGGAGGTCCCTATGGACCCAATCCAGTGCTGGAATAGAAAACCTCACAGGGCAACCCTTCCACCTCATCAGAGACCTGCCTGGTGGCCTCACTATGTTCTAGGGCAACAGCAAGTTTGATCTAAGCATCATGGGGAAGAGGAGGTGCAGGAGGGAACATATGCTGAAATATTTCAAGGGCTCTCAGAGAGAAGTGGAGTTACAGGCTGTGCTACCCCAAAGGACAGCCTGGAGTCCACTTGTAGGGTGGAGCTGGGAGGCAGCCCAAGCAAGTCCCGTCTCCTAATGAGAACAGAAGATGCTGCCTGAAAAATCTCTGAGCTCCCTTCTCGAAGTCCTTTAATGTGGTTATAGTGTGTGTGCTGTAAACAACCCTCAGGAGAACAGAACTAGTGAGACTTTGCCTCAGGAAATGTTTGAGCGGAACCGGATGATCCAGTGCTGTCATGGGACGCCCTGTACTATGCAAGCCTGGGACCCTGGGACCCCCTCCTGGGACATAATTATCTATAGATAAACTGCACAGTCTATATGCCAGGCAGGCCCAAGGCAAGTGCTTAATACACAGTTACTGGCTTCATCCCCCACAACAGCAACACAACACAAGGCAGGCATGCTGCATATCCCCGCTGTACAGAAGAGGACACTGAGGCACACAGATGGTAAATCACTTGCCCAAAGTTGCAGTTACTAGAATATGGACCCAGGATCCAAATCCAAGCACATTTCAGCCTCAGAGCCTATGAGTTAACCATTGCTTTGCACTGCTCCAACCAAGGCAGGATTCATCATTCCCCTGTCTTCATGCTACTTGTGGCCAAGGCCTCTGGGGACAAAGAGGATGGGAGGATGCAGATCTGGGAAGCAGGCGGGGGCCAGGACAGGAGGCAGGCAGTTCATTGCTGGCATTGCCCCTCTGGCCTGGAGTGGGGCCCTGGCGCACAGCTCTCTATATGAACTGAGAGAGATGACCCTGACTAGGCCAGGAGGGTTCTGGGAAGTTTCTCTAGCAGCACCAGCTGCGTAGTTGCTTTACATGCCTATTGCTTCTGTATGTAGTAGATACCTGATTTCCCACATATGCTAACTTCCCATCTGTCTTCTCTTCCCTGTATACCAGCCCCTGAAAGCCACCCTCAACTGACAGAGGCATAGTCATCCATGGGCTTGGGAATGTCCTCCCTCCCCCAGGCCCCTCACTGCCCTCTCCCTTCCATCCCCCCAAAAGATACTTGGAATCATTGACAGCAAGTGGGTCAGAAAGCAAAATCAAGAATAAAGACCCACCTGGCCAGTGTGTCTCAGTGGTTGAATGGTGACTAATGAACCAGGAGGTCATGGTTCAATTCCCGGTCACAGCACATGCCCAGGGAACATGCAGGATACAAGTGATCAATGATTCTCTCTCATCATTGATGGTTCTATCTCTCTCCCTCTCCCTTCCTCTCTGAAATCAATAAAAATATATTAAAAAGAAAAAAGAAATAAAAAACCTAAGGGCAGCAACAATTAATTTTTTTTTTAAAAAGTTTCTTTCATTCATTTAATTGACACAATAGAGCAATTGATGGATGTGTTTGGGTCAACATCAGATTATGCCTCTGTATCAGTGCACACATTTACTAGGATGAGAATATCAGTACTTCCCAGTCTCAGCATTCACACAATTTCTCTCAGTATGTATAGGATGTCCCCAAAGAATGTATACACACTTTAAACAGCTGTTAACTCACTTAATTTTCACCCCTTTTCAGGCTTAACTGATTTTAAATAATGGATGAAGTCAGACTAAGCTCTGAACAACAAAAAAATTTATCCTAACGTGCCACTAGACTTTTTTTTATGGGGATACATGAAAGATAAAGTTCATGGTACAAAATTGGCAATAGTCCACAAATCGAGAGTGCACAAATACCAAACAAAATGATTCTTGATGTTTGCAATTCCATTGCTTTGAGTTATCAGCAGAGCCTGGATCAGAATGGCCGTTTGAAAAGAAGCATTGACAAAAAAAAAATTATTTCTGTAGATTCTTTTAAATTTTGAAAATGAACTGTATGTTAATATACATTGACTTTATAATACTCAAAGTGTGTATACATTTTTTGGAACACCCTTACCTTTCAGCCATAATCTGAGCTAGAAATTTTTGCTCAAATCTTTTACTCATAGAAAGTGTCTGAGTTTTTTCCTATTGGTTTCCTGTGACACAAAATAAGGTATAATTTATCACTGAAGGCCAGACCACACTCACTGCATTCATAAGGTTTCCATTCTGTGCAAATCCTCCTGAGGGTGCACATCTGGCCACAGGCTGGCCCACTATGACTACATTCCTGTTTGCTAAGAGCCCACTAATTAATGCTGTGTGAGAGGCTGCAGAAGGCACCTATAGAGTCATTATATTACCAAGAATTTTCTTCTGCAGGACAACACTGGTCTGGGGTGACCAGTGACTCTATGAGGAAAAATGTACCACCAAACTGAGTGAATTTTCTGATGCTCATTGAGGAGTTACTTCACTTGGAAGGCTTTTTCACATTCATTGCAAATAGTCTCTTTCCTATGTGAATTATTTCATGTTTAATGAGACCTATCTTCTGGAAACAGGATTTCCCACATTCACAGCACACAAAGGGTGTCTTTCCCATGTGAAATCTCCAGTGTATCATGAGAGACATCTCTGGCTGAAGCCTTTTCCACATTCGTTTTATATATATATATATAGTTTCTCACCTGTATGAGTTTGTAGATGGACCATGAGATTGTCCTTACAGATGAAGCTTTTCCCACAGTCACTGCATACACTCAGTTTTCCCTGTATCTATTTTGTAATGTATGTTAAACGATGATTTCTTGAGAAAAGCTTTGCCACACTCTGCACATTCCTGAGATTTTTCTCCTGTGTGTGACATCTGGTGTTCGTTCAGTGTCACCTTTCTGGAGAAGGCTTTCCCACACAGACTACATTGATGGGGCTTCTCTCCTATATGAATATTCTGGTGATCACAGAGCAAACACTTCTCCATGAAGACTTTCCCACATTCATTGCATACATGACATTTCTTTATTTTCTATGATTAGTGATGCTTACTGAGTGGGAACTTAGGCCTGATGAGTTTTCAGCTTTCTGGGAATCTCATTTCAGTATGTAATTATTCACAGTTAGCATGGAGAAAAATTTCCCATCTCCAGAAAGTCTACTAGTCTTCTTGATTTCATAGCTCCTGCTCTAAGCAAAGATGAATCTGCTTTCATACTTTCTCCATGTGAGTCAAACACATCACAATTTTGCTGTAACAGAAATTGAGTTTTGCTCTGATGGACAGAATTTTTTAATACCTTTTTTTATGCCATTGTTCTAGGCTATTTATTGTCCATGCTTTAATTTTGTACGTGCTCTGGGATGACCATCAAGTTTTCAGATTTCTGAACAGGTTTGACAATGGATTTCACTTTCCATTGTCCATGGTGGTTCTCTGTGATCTAACCTGGAGAGTGTATCTGATTTGCTAGCTTGATAACCCACTGAAACCAGGTTGCTGCAGTTCTCCAACATCATATCCCAGTTCAGGTTCTTCTGAGCAGGAGCCAGGAGCTGCCACTCCTCCATGTGATGCCCATAGCCACTTCGTCAAATGTCAGGAATTCCTGAGGCTGGAGCATTTTCTTCTGTTCTCCAAAAACAAAACAAAAAAACAGCTGGCAACTGGGATGCTCTGTCTTGTTGTGTTCTGGGTCTGCTCTAAATTTCTGTTCAGAAATCTATCTTCAGTCAAGTGTGTCCCTGGAAATGCTGATACCCAATCCTACAACTTTTGCCCCATCACATGATTCTATTGCTTCCGGGGAATCAGAACCTGTGCCTCCGAGGTGATGCACTAGGAAGGTCCCACCATTATCTGTGTGTAGTTCTGTTCAAATGTTGAGCCCAAGTCTCAGGAGGAGAGACACCACCAGAGAAATCCACTCTGAAGCACATTCTGGCCTCCTTGAGGCCCTCAGGTCATACCAAAGGCTTTTACAGTACCCTGCACACTTCTGCTTCTCACCCACAGCATTCAGGGCTGTTGGGACAGGGGCCATCCTGGCACCCTCAGCCCTCAGCGGGCTGCCAAGGTACCCATGCCAACAATTAATATTTAACTTGAAAATTGCCTTGGAACAGAAAGTACAAGCTATTCATGTGCAAATAATATGCAAATAATATGCAAACAACTGTACATCAGCCCCTGTAGTTATTCTGTAAACCTCCTTGACCAGCTCTAAGTGGCAGTTTGAGGACCCCCTTTCAGCCTTCCAACCCTGCTCCAGCTGCACAGCACCCCATCCAGGACTGGTAGGAGCCTCTGGGTGACAACTAGCTTGCCCTGGAACTCCTCGGGTAAAAGCCCCTTCCAAGTCTGAGGTCATGCTTTGCCTGCCACAGAGAGTTCCTAGCCATGAAGCCTCGCACCTCTCACTACTCCCCACAAGTGCCTTCCTGAAGTTCCTACCAGGCTGACTGATAATAAATATCTGATACTAAGAAGGACAGAGTTGGAGGAATCATGCTACCTAATATCAAACTGTATTACAAGGTCATAATAATCGAAACAGCGTGGTATTGGCATAAAAACAGACATATAGATCAATGGAACAGAATAGAGAGCCCAGAAATAAATCCACACCTTTATGGTCAATTAATATTTTACAAAAGAGGTGAAAACATACAATGGAGTAAGGACAATCTATTCAATAAATAGTATTGGGAAAACTGGACAGATACATGCAAAAAAATAAAACTAGACCACCTTTTTACACCATACATAAGAATAAACTCAAAATGGATTAAAGACTTCAATGTTAAACTCAAAAACATACCAGTAAAAATCCTAGAAGAAAACATAGGCAGTAAAACCTTGAACATTTCTCATAGCAATATTTTTTCTGCTCTATCTCCTCAGGCAAGGGAAACAAAAGAAAAATAAACAGATGAGACTACATCAAACTAAAACGGTTTTGCACAGCAGAGGAAACCATCAAAAAATGAAAAGACAACCCACTGAATGGGAGAGCATATTTGCAGATATATCTGATAAAGAGTTAATGTCCAAAATTTATAAAGAACTTATAAAGCTCAACACCAAAATAAACAATCCAACTTAAAAATGAGCGAAAGATCTGAATAGACACTTCTCCAAAGAGGCCATACATATGGCCCATAAACCTATGAAAAGATGCTCCAAGTTACTAATTACCAGAGAAATGCAAATTAAAAGCACAATGAGATATCACCTCACACCTGTCAGAATGACTATCATCAATAAATCAACAAACAAGTGTTGGTGAGGATATGGAGAAAAGGGAACCCTCATGCAATGTTGGTGGGAATGTAGATTGGAAAGCAGTATGGAGTTACCTCAAAAAATTAAAAATGGAACTGCCTTATGACCCAGTGATTCCACTTCTGGGAATATATCTGAAGAAACTCAAAACACTAATCAGAAAGACTATATGCACCCCTATGTTCATGGCAGCACTATTTACAGTAGCTAAGAACTGGAAACAGCCCAAGTGTCCATCAGTAGATTAGGGATAAAAAAGCTGTACTACATTTACACAATGGAATAATACTTGGCCATAAAAAAGAATGAAATCTTACCCTTTACGACAGCATGGGTGGACCTAGAGAGCCTTATACTAAATGAAATAAGCCAGTCAGAGAAAGAAAAGTACCATATGATTTCACTCATATGTAGAATCTAATGAACTAACAAACAAAATAGACGGACTCACAGACAGCAGGCTTACAGCTGCTATCTGGCAGGGGAGGGAGGGAGATGGAAGCTGGACTGGGGGCTGGAGGGATTGAGCCCAAAAGAGAAAAAAAGAGAAAAAAAGAGAGAGAGAGAAAAAAACTCATGGACACAGACAACAGTATAGTGATTGCTTGGGGCAGGGAGGTGGAGGAGGGTATGTGGGGATAAATGATGGTGGAGGGAGACTTGACTTGGGGTGGTGAACACACAATACAGTGTATAGATTATGTGTTACAGAAATGTGCACCTGAAACTTATGTAATTTTTTCAACCAGTGTCACCCCAATAAATTCAATCAATGCATGTGAAATAAATAAATAAATAACGGGAAATAAATCCCTGATACTAATCCTCTGCTTCATCCTCCTGCAAGACCTGGCACTGCTATGCCTGAGCCGGCCCCTCCTCCTCCTGACCCTGTTGGTATTAACTCTAAGGGCAGGGTGGTCTGAGGAGGGCCCTCTCAGGAGGTAGGGGCTGGGAGGGACGGCTCTCAACTGAAGAGGGGGCAGCGGAGGGGTGATGTGGAAGCCTAAGCTTCCGAATTTTTCTGCAAGTGGCAGGAAAAGTGTTCACTGTCCCCTCCCTCCCCAGGTCGCCCAAGGCCAGTCCCAAATGGGGGTAAACCGGGAGCCAAGAGTTCACATGCAGGGTTGGGTGGCGTGGCCTTCCAGGCTTGAGGCCACAGGCTGAAGGCTGAAGGCTGAAGGCTGAAGGCTGAAGGCTGAAGGCTGAAGGCTGAAGGCTGAAGGCAGAAGGAAGGGTGAGGAGCCTTTCTCTTTCTCCGCGCAGTGGGGAGCTCCCCAGCAGGAAGCAGCCCACAGTCCTCCGGCCTGTGCTCCTCCGGCCTCCCCTCAAACTGCAGCCAGGCTGGGAAAGGAGTCGGGAGTCACAGGCCAAGGACAGGGAGCAGGTCGCTAGCCGCGCCCAGGCCCTGCAGTCGAGCCTTCCGCCCCGCCCTGGGCTCCCATCTGTCTGCATCCTCACTCTGACACTTCAGGTTCCCGGAGGGCAGGGACGGGTCTTACTTATTCTGTGTCCCCAGCACCAGGCATGGAAGCCTACCTCGTCTGCAGCGGAACCTGAACAACGTGGGTCTGAGCCGCGCTGGTCCACTTGCACGCAGGTGTTTCCAGTCTGTGCCGCTGGCCCTCGTGACCAACTTCCCATCCGCAGGTTTCGCATCTGCAGATTCAACCCTCCCAGTAGCAGGGCCTTCGCATTCCCAGCAGCGGATTCTCTACGTGGATTCCTAATTGAGGAAGGAAAACACTGCTCTTGATTCGCAGTTGGTTGCATCTGCAGATGCAAAGGGTTGACTATAGTTAAGTTTTAGGGGAGTCAAAAATTATAACCGGCCCTAACCAGTTTGGCTCAGTGGCTAGAGTTGGCCTGCGGACTGAAGGGTCCCGGTTGGATCTGGGTCAAGGGCATGTACCTTGGTTGCAGGCTCCTCCCCAGCCCAGGCCCTGGTCGGGCTCGCGCAGGAGGCAACCAATCGATGTGTTTATCTCACATCAATATTTCTCTCTGTCTTTCCCTCTCTCTTCCGCTCTCTCTAAAACAATGGAAAAATATCCTCGGGTGAGGATTGGAAAAAAAAAAGTTACATCCAGGTTTTCCACTGGGCAGGGTGGTTGGGTGCCCCTTACTTTGTGCCGTTCAAGGGTCACATTGTACGTGGAGAGAAGGGTCTGCAAAGAGGTCAGTAAGTCCACTGCAGCATTCAGCACCTAATCAGTGCTAACTGCCCTTGACCACGAATGTTGGATTGTCTTTCCTTACCTGCATTCCCACAGCCTAGAGCAGTGGTCAGCAAACTCATTAGTCAACAGAGCCAAATATCAACAGTACAATGATTGAAATTTCTTTTGAGAGCCAAATTTTTTAAACTTAAACTTCTTCTAACGCCACTTCTTCAAAATAGACTCGCCCAGGCCGTGGTATTTTGTGGAAGAGCCACACTCAAGGGGCCAAAGAGCCGTATGTGGCTCGTGAGCCACAGTTTGCCGACCATGGGCCTAGAGCTATGTGTTGGGGGCCCGGGGCCAGCATGACCGCCCTCACCATGCCCAGGGCTGGATGGAAAGGTGGATGGTGAGAGAAAGAGCCCCCAGCCTGCTGGACCGCCAAGAAAAGTTCTGATGCTTTCCCCCGCCTCGCACCCCAAAGGCACTGATGGTCCAACTACTGAGTTATCCAAGCACTGGCCTTTCCTGGTGGATGATTTGGTGACAGCCAGGTGAGGGACTGAGGCAGCATAGATGTTGATGCATGAAGGTGGGTTTCTCTAAGAAAGCTCTGGGAGGAGGGAGAGCTGGGGCGGAGACTTAAAAGCTGGAGCAGAGACTTAGAAGCTGAAGCTGGGGTTTAAAATTAATTAAAAGAGAATGTGTTCAGGGTTTGGAAACAGCTTGGGCCAAAGTCTCAGGTGGCCGTGGAAAGTGTGGATTGAGGTCTAGAGAACAACATACTGGGTCTTGGGAGTTGGGTCTGGGGTGGCTCCTCCCATCTGCTCCTCTCTGACAATCCCCTGACTCAGTGACACACAGGACTAACTGGGTCACTTATTCACTGAGTATTTAGTGAATATCGTTGTGCCCAGCACTGTCCTGGCACTAAAACAAGGCCCTTCTCTTAGGGACCTTCCATAACAATGAAGAGGGTGTTCATAAGACAAAGCTCTGATTGACCGACAGCTTTGAGAGGAAAAAAATACACTAAACATTTGCTGCATTAAACATTAGTAACGAGGTCCAAAGTGAGATAAAAGTGCATCCCATTTTTAGAAATATTAAGTGTGGGAATGTGCATCTGAGATCTGAAGAATTATAATAATATAATTTATAGTAATATATTAATAACCATGTATAGTAATAGGTATAATATAGTAATCCTATCTAATAAAGAGGGAATATGCTAATTGACTGTCATGCCCTCACAAATATGGTGGTGCCCACAGCCAATAAGGAGGGAATATGCTAATTACTACCACGCCCTCAAAGATGGCAGCGCCCACAGCCACAAGATGGTGGTGCCCAGTCCCCTCAGCCCCACCGGGGCAGCAGGCATTCCTACCTCTGGACTCCCCCAGTCCCCTCAGCCCCCCAGCTGCCCAGGGCTGGCCTGAGGCGCAGGCAGGCCTTGGATGGCGGCTGCCCAGCCGCCCAGGGCTGCCCGAGGTTCAGGTAACCAGGGCTGAGCGAGGCTTGCACTGCCAGCACTGGCAGCAGCAGTAATGGGGGCGTTGCCTTCCCCCGATCGCTGGGTCGCCTCCTGCCTCTGAGGGCTCCTGGACTGTGAGAAGGGGCCAGCTGGGCTGAGGGAATTTTCATGCACTGGGCCTCTAGGATAATGATAAAGGGAATTTTATTTTAATTATTAGTATAACTCACTTGGTTGCAAAGAATAGAAACCATCATAGCAACTCAAGTAAAAGGAACACAGGGCAATTTTATGACACTCGACAGCAGGAGACACATCTGGGCCCCACAGGAACGATGCTGGGGCCTGGCACGTCATCTAGAATGGCAGCAGCCACTCTCCAGGACATTCCTCCTTTGTCTCTTTTTCACTGCACATTTACTCCTCTCTCTCTAGCTTCCTCTGTTTACTCAAGGTCTTTGGGCTGGACGGGCTCTGACTCTGGCCAGGGCCTTTGCCCGCTCCCTCACCCCCCAACCCCAGCTAGTTCCCAGGGTATTCATTCTAAATTCTTGGGAAAGAACTTGAAGGCTCAGTGCATTTGTTTGGATATCAGTTTGACTACTGCAGCAGGGAGACCCCCAAATAACAGCTGGCATACATAGAGCATTAGGTTCACTTCCCTGGCTGTCTGTGCTGCCACGACAGCTAGCCTATGCAAAGCTGTCCGAGACCTCGGTGCCTTCCCTCTTATCACTGTCACTCCTAGGGTGATGACTTTGCCCATATGGCCTGGGATAACTCACCATCATACCCACACGGCAGGAGCAGGATGGAGGGATGGCCCTGAAATTGCACACATCACTTCCACTCCCAGGCCAGAATCTATCTGCATGACTAAGCCCAGCTTCAAAGTTGCCCAGAAAATGTCTCTTTGCTAGGCAGGCAGGCAGCTGGGGGGCAGACAGCCATCTCTGGCACACACAGATCAGTAGGTTATAGTGGGAGGGAGGGAGGACCGAGAGGAAAGAGAGCCGGGAACCAGCACTGGCCCATGTAAGTCTACCCAACGCAGAATCTATACTCAGCCGGACACTATCCATTGTGGTGTAAACTGCAATGCAGCGGATGTCCGACTTGTGAAAACATTGAGGGTGAACATTTAATAATGGGAGTAGGAGAGAGGACACCCACGGGGTGAGCAGTGTGGGACAGTCTTGGGGTCTTGGGAGTTTCATCTGAGAGAAAATCACTTTCCTTGAGCCAAGGAAAGTGTATTAGGTTTAGGTTTGGTAAGGAGAGAAGAGAAACCCACACAGGAGAGGGGACAAGGGAAGATTTACAGTGGTCAAGTTCATAGGCAAGGGCTCTTACCAGAGTTTCAAGTAAACTCTCTTGTTCAGTTTCTTCTAAATAAAAAGCTTTCTGGGACGGTGGTAGGGAAGATTATTTGGGACAACAAGTATAAAGCACCAGGGGTGTGTCTAGCACATAGTAGGTACTCAATAAATGGTCAAGTGTGTTTAGATTTGAGTGCACAAAAATGCAGTGCCCAGTTCAGTGAGCTGGTCCTTGCACATTGCTCAGTCCAGGAGCTCAGTGAGCTGGTCCTTGCACACTGCTCAGTCCAGGAGCTCAGGCACCCTTCCTTCCCCTCTTCCAGTTCTCAGGGAAGTGGTTCTCCAGTTCCAGAGGACATAGAATCACCCCCCACTCCCTGAGACACTGATATTGGTGGGCCTAAGGTGGACCCAGGACTCTGCATTTTCTTGTCAGGAAATTTGGGGCAGGTGGTTGAAGGGCGGAACTTTGAGAGATACTGCAGAAAGGGGAGCTCCATCTCTCAGACTGACTTTTCTCACCAACACAATCATGTTCTTACACACTGACCAACAGTGTGGCCCTAGGAGTACAGCTTCTCCAGTTCCTTTTTATGTGGCATTTCTAGGGCAATGGGGGACGGGAAGGGAGTGTGGTAGAGAGGGTGAGGTGATGGTGGGAGTCATTTGCTGGTAAAAGCTTATTTGGAGCAGCCACAAGCCCACTAATGATTTCTTTCAAACTTCCATTAGAGAACTAACTCACCATTTGGGCAGCATCTGTGGTCGCCACTGGGACCAGAATGTGCAGACCCATTGGAGACACCGAAACACTATTAATAGTGGGGCTGGGTGAGGCCAGGCTCAGGAGGTGTGAAATGCCTCTTCAGGGAGCTGACAGATCCTTTGAGAGCCCAGGTCTTCTCTGATTCGAACTAGTCGTCTTGGCTGCCATCTCAGATGTGACCTCTGGTGCCCTGGGTGAGGCCAGGGCTCGGCCACAGATGACCCAAGTGCAGGCCTCCCTGAAGTCTTTCCTTCTCATGGACCGGACTCAGAGGAGGCCCTCGGTGCTCCGTGTGTAGCATTGATTGGATTTCCCCCTGATTGCAGAAGAAATATACAATCACCATAAAAAGTGGTTTTTGAAGATATGGAAAGGCACAAAAGAAAAAGAAAAGCCACCTGTAATTGTATCATCCAGAAATAACCATCACATTTTAGAGTAACACACTACTAGTTTTTCCTATGCATATATTTGCATAAACTTGCATATATCTCATTTGGATTTTACCTAATCCCCTGCTCTGTAACCTGCTTGCTTCACTTAACAATTTATAATAATTTCCCACAGCATCAAAAGGTCTTTACCATCCAATTTTTAATAGCTAATCATATTCTAGCATATGGATGCACAACAATTTAATTTGGACATTTAGGTTCTTTCTGTTTTTTGCTTTTATTTCTTTTATTTTACCATTATCAATTATATTGCATATCAATTATGGTTTTTCCTTTTTTTCTATTTTATTTTATTTATTTATTTTTTCTTTATTGATTAAGGTATTACATATGTGTCCTTATCCTCCCATTGCCCCCTCACCCCCTACTCATGCCCTCACCCCCCTGGTGTCTGTGTCCATTGGTTAGGCTTATATGCATGCATACAAGTCCTTTGGTTGATCTCTCCCCATTACCTCCATCCTCACCTACCTTACCTCTGAGGTTTGACGGTCTGATCGATGCTTCTCTGTCTCTGGATCTGTTTTTGCTCATCAGTTTATGTTGTTCATTGTATTCCACAAATGAGTGAGACCATATTCAGTTATGGTTTTTCTTAAGATTGATTATGAGAAGCTAAATTCCTAGATCAAAGGGTGTTTTTTGTTTGTTTGTCATACACACACACACACACACACACACACACACACACACACTAGAGGCCCAGTGCACGAAATTCATGCACTGGGTGGGGGGAGTGTCCCTCAGCCCAGCCTGCACCCTCTCCAATCTGGACCCTCTCCAATAGGGGACCCCTCGAGGGATGTCCGACTGCCAGTTTAGGCCCGATCCCTGTGGAATCGGGCTTAAACTGGCAGTCGGACATCCCTCTCACAATCCAGGACTGCTGGCTCCCAACCGCTCACTTGCCTGCCAGCCTGATCACCCCCTAACCACTCCCCTGCCAGCCTGATCAACACCTAACTGCTCCCCTGCTGGCCCAATTGCCCCCAACTGCCCTCCCCTGCAGGCCTAGTCCCCCACAACTGCCCTCCCCTGCAGGCCTAGTCCCCCATAATTGCCCTTCCCTGCTGGCCTGATCGCCCACAACTACCCTCCCTTTCTGGCCATCTTGTGGCGGCCATCTTTGACCACATGGGGGTGGCCATCTTGTGTGATGGTGTGAGGGTCAATTTGCATATTACCTCTTTATTATAGGATAGGAGATATATATATATATATATCACCAAACTATAGATATGCAAGTAGATATTGAATATGTTGCAGACATTGAAGAAGGCGTGATGAAGTCCAGGAATCCACATCAGGCTTCAGGGTATGGACAAGACAGTATAATCCGAGGACTGTCTAACCCGAGCTAAAGTTCAGACCACAAAGGGGGATTTGATCAAGCTGGCTATGTTAGGAGGACCCCTTTCCCACTATACCCCCACAAAACACCTAAGAGTCCCTTAATGACCCACTGAAGATTTCTCTTCTGTGATTATGCTCAACCCATTTTAGGGATTCTATGCAAATCTGAATCAGGCCTATAGTAATTATTTCTGAAAACCAGACTTTTGACAGAAGTACATTTAATTTTTTTTTAAATAGCTTTTTTAGTGCATGCTATTATCCTTGTTACTTATTCAAATGTGTTGATGGGGGAGTAGCTGGAAGGGTGATGTTTGCATTGGCATGGCAACCAGTGACTAATTGAATTCCCCTCACCACCCGGGATGGCTTTTCTGACTCACATATGGCCAGAAATGGATTTTTCCCCGCCTGTGTGTCATTGCTTATGGTAGAGAAATGGTTACCCACTCATGATCTAACCCTTTTCCATTCTATTTATACTTTCAGTTTGTGCCACCTTCAGGACTAATCAGTTTGGTGAGTTTGCTTCCCACCCTGTGAAGTCAGCTTTCTTTTGATCTACAGTTACCTCTTTTCGGCTGTACAATATGCTCCCTGATTATTATAAAAGCTAATATTTATTAAATCATTACTCTGATTCCAGGGACTCTGCAAGGTGTTTTACATACGTTATTTCTTTTAATCCTAGGATGCGGGAACTGTCAGTATGATCCTTTCTTAAACAGATGAGGAAACTGAGGCAGAGGTCAGATGGCTTGCTGAAAGATACAGAGTTCGAAACATGAGGATCTGAATCTGAGATGGCCAGCCTTACCTCCCCACCCCTAACCACTACCCCACCCTGACCATCTAGGATATGTGCGGTCCCCTCCTCCTGCTGTTGGGGATCTGGGATTGCATGAACCATTCAAAGGTCAAGCACAAGCTTTTCTTTCCTGTTAGAATCCTTGGACATAAATCCCAGACTTTCAAGGCTAAAAAGTGTGAGCAAATCAGTCTGTCCTCATGTAAAAGTTCAAATCCTGGGAATTAACCAAGATTTCCCTCCCCTTTCTCTAAGTTACGAATAGTACCCGAATCTCACTGACAGTCAGTTCTTTCATCTAAAAAATAAAATCTAAAAGCTAGCTCACATGAGGACTGGGACGATGACAAGAGAAGGCCTCTGTAAAAGCCTTTTGTGTAGGGTCTGGCACACAGTAGGTGCTCAATCAAGCTTCCTTCCTTTCCTCTCTTGTAGGACTTCCCAGAGCAGCCTGTCTCTGTTGTTGAGTTCTGGACTGTGGTCACCTCTGGCACCTGCATGCTCCTCCTGAGGGCAGAGGGCAGAGCTCACACTCCTCTTTTGAGGGCTTCCAAAAGCCCCCATGAACACCCATGGTGGTTTGGATCCCAGCCTGGCTCTCTGGTGAGTCACGGTGTCAGGAGGTGCATGTTTAGTCCTATGCAGTTTTATCACACGGTAAATATATTTGAATAGTAATCCAGTCGATTACGCCAGTAAAGGGCTAGGACAGTTTAACTGGGGAGGTAAGGCTGGCCATCTAATAGGATTCCTCTGTTTGAAACAGTTTATGGAGAATGGTAGGACTAAAGCAGAGAAAACAAGAGTTTCTAAATCTATCCTAAGGAGTGTGTAAATGTAGTGGATATTTGTAGCTTTGGCCTACCAGCATCCAGGCCCCCTTCTGGTGCCAGAACTTGTATTTTGCTTTGGGAAACCATCCCTCTCTCACTCTCAGGCCACATGTGCAGGAGGGTAAAGCACATTCTAAGCTTTGAGGGTGAGCATCAGGCCTGGCCTTGCCACCTGTACGATGCCCCTGGCTGCAGCCATTGGTTCAGAGATGGGCACATGAGCCAAGCTAGTTCCAGGACTTTGTATGAATTCTATTGATAAAGACGTTCTCTTTTCACCTGAGTGGCTGAGCTGGTAAATTATAAGCTTGGATCTTCTGGGAGCCACCAGGTAAAGAAAGTCTGGCTGAGAAAGAAATCAACACTAAAAGATGGAGCTAGGAGACCAAACCTTGACATTGAATGACCTCCTTGGATCTGGCCATGCCTGAAATGTCACTACTCTTGCACTCTGCAGCTAAATGAGCTAAAGAATTCTAACTTCTAATTGTTGCATAAACTGGTTCGAATTGGGTTTCCTGATACTTGTTCCTAAAAATGTTTTAGTTGTGATTTACCCTAATTCCTGATGCTAGACAGGGCACCCAAAGGAGGGTGGTGGTGGCTCTCCTCTTCCCAAAATTTAAGTGAAAATGAGTACATACAGAGGGATACACCTAAGCCCTGAGCAGAAACTGTCTACCTAAAAAAAGTCAGCAGGTAAAAGCCCAAGAACATGGAATAAATTCTCTTCCTGCCCTTTACTTTAGTTGGGTTTTCCCCAGCTTGAGAGAGATCTTTCAGATCTGAAAACAGCTTCGTCGCTGACAGCTGATGATTGTAGGACTGACTCCCTGGGTAAGCTTTGAGTCCAGTAACTAGGAAGGCTGTCGAGAAAGCTATAAAATGAACACCGTTCTCAGGCTTTCCCAATGCTGTGCCTCCCAGGGGTTCCAAACCAGACTGAGAGTTCACATGGCTGTGCGGGTACGTGCCGACAGATGGATGCATTTTCCTTCTGGAAAGAAAACCATGTGTGTGTTAGTGTGTGTGTGTTGGGGGGGTAGGGGGGAAGGGATCAATAAAATATGCAAATGAAGCCTCAAACTTCAGAACATGTAAATGTGGGTATATTCACTTCTATTGATATGGACAGACACAGCCATGAGAAGTTCCTTGGGTCTCTTGCCATCTGCCATTTACAGAGAGTGGGAAGCTAGGCAGCAATTAGCTGAGGACTGGGAAGCAGAGTTTGGGGAGGCCATTAAGTGCTGGAACGTGTGAGTACCAGCCATCCCCAAAATGCATAGATCCGCTCAGGAAGCCACTCAAAAAAGTGTAAAAAGAGAGGTCTAAATTGTGAAATTACCCTTCATTCTTCTGCTTCATCTAAAGGGCAGCCACTTGGCTGCTATTGTGATTTTGAAATTTACTGTAAGGAACGTTTATGCCACTGGAAAGTTAATTGTGGCCTGCTCTGAAGACATCCTTTTGTGGGAAATTACAGTTGAACTTTCCGAGCCCTGTTTTCAACGGTCAGTCAGTTCAGCGGGGTCTTTCCCCTCTATTGTTCTTCTAAGTTGGGGTGCAGGGCCCCAGGTCTGAGGACGACTGTGCCCAGCTGGGCATTGGCTCTTGTTGCTGTGTAATCATGACATGTGTGTTGCTTGTCCTTTTTGAGCCTTAGTTTTCCCACATGTACAATATCATACTGATACATATTTCCGAGCTTGGTGGTAAAGATTAATAGATAAGAGATTTATGATCCCTTTGTAAACCAACAACACTATAAACACATGAGATGTTATTTTGCAAACTCCTAAGGCCATCTTCTAGCCACACACATACACACACACACTTCATACGACCAGCCATATGTAGGGGCAATGTGATTTTCTACTATGGAATAAGTCCAGTAAAAATAGGTAGACTTTTACATTTTGGGGTTTAGCCCTTGAAAATAATCAGAAGGGACCCTATTTTGAAGGACAGTAAAGACACAAAAGGTTTTTGGGTCCCTCCAAGGGCTGAACAAACCAGAAGGAAGTTTCTGGAACCGACTCTTAGGTTCCTTGGCATTGGGTAACTGTAGAATACTAGTGAGCGCACAATTTTTGCAGCCAGAACAAGCAGAGTTTGAATCCATGCCTGTGGCCTTCCCCTCGTTTCCTTCCTCAATGCCTCTGAGCAGTAACGTCAGACTTAGGGGACATACCAGAGAAGGTTCACATGAGGATTAAATGAGATACTGCAGGGAAGGCTTTTCACCCCGTGCCTGACAAGAAGTGAATGCCAAGAATGCTATTATTTGAGGGGACTAGGGATTCCAGGAGAGCTAAAGAAAAGTATGTTTTCACAAGGCAAGAGAGAAAATAGAGACCCGTAAAACCACCCTAGCTTTGTCAGCAGATTAAGCTATCTCTTTTCTGCTTTTAAGCTACCATTTCCTCTCTCCTTCATTGTCACCTCAACTGCGTGCCACTCTGATTGTAAGTCCTGTATCCCGACAGGGCACCCTGAGGAAATGAAGCACTTCATGGCATTTCCAACTTACAGAAAGTTTTCAGAAGGGCAGCCTTGTTCCGGGTGATGTTTGCAATAATCCCATGAATGAAGAGTCCATTCCCAGCACTGAGACTGTGAGGGGAGAGGTTTAAACAGAGGGGCAGGCTAGAGAAACCAGATGGATTCCCAGAGCCAACGGAATTAGGTCTTTCCAGTTGTGCCTCATCATATTGTAGGAAATAAATTCCCAGAACATGAGATTCTGCCATTTCCAAAAAAAAAAAAAAATTCCAAAGCCCCATTTAATGTTATTTTGCTGATCAGCATCCTGAAGATGGTCCAAGCTGGTTTCCTCACCATCAGTACAAAGAACCAAGAGTGGATGCTGGCTAAATGGGGAATCCTTTAGAAATACCATCAATAGTAATTTTAGCATTTGATCATAGTTCGTCTTAGGATGGCCCAATATCACCTCACTTCCTTTCTTTCTCACTCCAAGCACGGGCCACACATCATGTTTATATTGTGAGCGGTGGATCTCCGACTGGTTTGAGGGAGAAATGAGGACTGTATCTTACTCAACTTCGTATGCACAGTGCCCAGCACAGTTGCTGGAATGGGTAATAATCTGTATAGGCAGATAAATGTAAGATTTCTCAGAAGAAAAGTTTGTCTTCAACAAAGAAAGAGTTGTAAGCAAATATAGATGACTAATACTGCACTGCTCCGTATCTTCCATAACACGATAGATGACTAATGCACTAATCCAAACCTTCCATAAGCAATGGAGGTGACTGATGCACTGCTCCATGCCTTCTATAAACATTTATTGAGAGCCTATTATGTGCTATACACGGTCTAAGGGCTAGAGATATAACATGAAACATGGATGGTTCCTGCCTTCCTGAGATTCAGTCTGATGGGATAAAGGCAGGTGTGGGTCAAAGTCCTTGGTTGCAGACAATATGACTGACTCTAGCTAGTTTTAAACAGAAAGGAATTAATTAAGGCTTATAAATATTTCACAAAATCATTGGGAAGAAAAAGACTCTATGATGAACTTCCAGGACTCCACCAAAATAGGTGGCCATTGCAATACAGATGTCATTGCCACGGGCAAGAACCTCCAAGATAGTAAGCCATCACTGCCACTACCGGCTCTGCAACCACACCACACCTGCCATTATCAAGCAGCAGAATGAATGGCCCACATTCTGCTTTTTTCCCCCATGAAACTTAGATCTGAACCCAAGTCCTGTGTGAGAGCCCTGCCCAACTGGCAGAAGGCAAATCAGTGTCTGTGCCATAGCACAAAGGGCTGGGAACCATGGGCATTCCTTGATGGGAATTGGAAATTTGTACCAAGGGGACCTCTCAGAGTGTGGAGAAGCTATTTTAAAGAGTTTGGGCCATTGTGAATGACAACTGTTCACACAGCTATTAAATAAACAACTATAGGATGAGGGGAGAACGCTGTGACTGCTGTACACCCAGAGAAGGTTTAAATCACCCAGAGAAGGTTTAAATAGCCCAGGGAGGATTAAGTAACCCAGCATGATGCAGGCATCATGGAAGTTACTTTACTTGTTTGGACCTTGACTGAGGAGGGTTTAGCCAGGCAAAGAAAGCATTCCAGTGACATTCAGCATTCCAAAACATTATTCAAGTCAAAGGGAACCAACTGGCTTGTGCTATGTGCTGAGCAGACCATTGTGAACAAAAAGACCCTGGACCCTGCAGGATGGAACGCACCATCCCAGAGAGCAGGGGAGGAGCTGCAAGCATTTTGGTGGAAGGCCGGGTGTCCTGACGCGTGCCCAGCATCACGGCGCTGTGCTTAGGGAGATGACAGATGTGGCTCATTGTCCTCCGTCCTCCATTAGCTGTTGAGCGGACACTGGCCTGAGGAAGGCTAATCCATGTCAGCCAGCGACCTCTGAGTTGGCATGGAGCAACACTTCTCCCAAACAGAGACAATGGTGATCCACTGCCCAAATTTGATTCTCTCTTTCTAAGGACTGAACTGGCAAGGGTGTGGGGTAGGGGTGGGGGATTCATCAGTTGGTTAATGGAACCAGAAGCAGCAAAGACTCATCTGCACATCAGATAGCAGGAGTTAAGGGTGCCAAAGGAGACCCTGAGTTACATGCAAACAGAAGTCACAAAACTTACACAGATTTCCAATGAACAGCTCTCCCATGCGTCCTCTGGCCAGGGTGATGCTGGGGTGAGGAGGTCATTGGAAAAGTAGAAGCTGAGGTAGCGTGGGCCGAGGCTCAGTGATGGCAGAGAACATAACCGCCTGCTGGGGTGGGCAGTGAGAGAGCCCAGTCCTGGAGCTTTCCGGGACACGCCATTTCCTGGGCTCCATTCCAGTGTCTGTGAGGCCTGGCTCTGTGGTGGGCCTGTGCTCCTGGAAGTTCCTCTCTTCTTAATTCCCACCTGCAGCCTCTCCTGGCAGCCTGTGAGGGGCCGCCCAGCCTCTCTGTTCCTTGCATCAGCTCACACACTGGAAGCTGAAAGGCCTGGAATTGAGCACAAGCAACATGGAAGGGTGGAAATATTTTTCTTAAAACTGAAAAAGGAAACCAGAGTTAAGCATTGATTGATCACTGTTTAAATCTTAGATTTAATTATATTTAATTGATATCTATATGTTTATTTCTGACCCAAATGCTTCATCGTGTTTATTGACTTGAGTTGCTATGAAACTGTTACTAACAAAGATTAAAATAATGCATGCCATGATCACACCCTCCCACCTCAATGCCCTTTGACCCCCCCTGGGTCCTTCCCGGAGGTGAGGTTTGGTGCACAAGGGACTGGGTCATCAGGAAAGCAGAGATCAGGAAGGCATGCTTTATTTGATCATTGCAAAGGAAACCTACTTGACATTCAGAACAATACAGTCCTTCTTTCTTAGCCTCTGCATGTAGTAAAATGCTAAACGCATATCTGGTGCTCTTAAATGCACATTGATTTATAATGTTTAAAATCAAAGGACATTCACAAAAGTTTTGCTTCTGTGTGGAGTCAGATTGGAGAAAGAAAGGCCCTGGGTTACTGACATAAACGGTGCAGCCTTATCCCCACTCCTGGGACTTTTCCTTCGCAGAGGGAGTTTATCGATCCTCTGCCATCACTGAGCCTCAGCCCCGTCTGCCTTGGCTCCCACTGTTCCTGGGAAGGGAGGGACCTGCAGGTCCAGGTGCGAGGCTCAGAGGTGCAGTGGGCAACCAGAAAAGAAGAGAGGAGGAACCAGAGCCCCAGGGACAGGTGAGGGCCAGACCAAGTGGTGACCCAGCAGGACTTGGAGCGAATGTGGAGATAGGAGTGGTGGGAGAGCGGAGTCATTTTTGCATTCATTCATTCATTTACTCATTCATTCATTCAGCAAAGATTTATAGAGAGTGAAGCTAGAACTAGAAGACTTAGTCTCTGCTCTCAGGTTGTTACAACCGAAGGAGTGTGGCCATCAGGGTGATCTCTCTGAGGTGGCATATACAGGTGATAGAGAGGAAGCCCAGCCTCGTGAAATGGACTAGGATGTGTTAGACGTTGTGCCAAGCTCTCTCTTTGTCTTTCTCCTTGAATCCTCACAACTACCCTATGAGGTAGGGATTTCCCAGGGGAGGGACACTGAGCCAAAGGAGATGAAGCTACAAGTCACTGTCACACAGCTGACATATGCCACGGAGGCATCCAACCCAGGCTGGCTCCACACTGCTCCCGCGGACCCCCAGGCATCACACGGAGGCACACAGGCATCTGAACACACAGCCGGTCCTGACCCCACTTGCTCTGATGGAAACAGGCGCTAGAATTTGAATGTGCTGTGTTCACAGTCCTAGGGTCGATGGCACCTTGGGCTCGGACAGGAAGGATCATACGGTTCCCACGTTGGTAGAGCGAGGGGTGGGTCAGCTCTCAGAGGTCTCCCCTCCCTCCAACAGTCTCTGCAAAATGTTCCAGATGCTGAACTAAGTTCAGCGGACGGGCACCACCAAGGGGGTGAGGCGGAGGCTAGCACAGGATGGTCATTCTAGATTTGAGGGAGTCAGAGGTTATATTCCTGAAAGAAGGTGAAATTGTCAGAGAAGGCTGGGAGAATAAGGATGAACCTCGCTGAATGGGGCATGGTCAAGTGGTAGAAAATTGAAAATTGAAGGGCTCACTCTTAATCACACAAAGGAGCAACCTGTACAGGTAGCAAAAAGAAAAATAGGGATGGCCCTAGCCGGCTTGGCTCAGTGGATAGAGCATCAGCCTGTGGACTGAAGGGTACAGGGTTCGATTCTGGCCAAGGGCAAATGCCTGGGTTGTGGGCTCAATCCCCAGGGGGGTATGTGCAGGAGGCAGCCGATCAATGATTCTCTCTCATCATTGATGTTTCTATCTCTCCCTCTCCCTTCCCCTTCCTCTCTGAAATCAATAAAGAAATATATTTTTTTAAAAAAGGAAAAATAGGGATGAATGTCTTTGAGACTAGGGAGATAAGTCGTAAAGAGATGTTTTTTATGGGTGCAGTTGGTTTTACCTTTAGGATCCCCATCTTCATTGAGCCTTGTTCTTTTGTCCTAATATTCTGTTCCAAAGGGATATTTTATCGAATGCCCACTGTGAAGAAATAGGCTCATTTACATAAAATTCAACATTAATGTGATAATCAATCTTTAAACTGGAAACTAGGGGGCCCATTTGTCTGGATCCATCACATCATCATTTAGATGCTGATTTATTTCTGCTGCCTTTCGTTCTCCTTCCCTCAGAGTCCTCCCCAGCCCTCGGCACGGTCATTCTTTACTCACTGCTCCTGCATTCAATCCTTCCTCACAGGCACAGCTGTGGGGGTGACAAAGGTGACTCCAGCCCAGATCTTGCTCTCCTTGTGCTCTGAGAGTTTTGAAACAGTTCAGAGGGAAGGCCGCGGGCATTTAGCAAAGGGGGCGATCCTTCCCGCTGGGGAGAATCAGGGTCAGCCCCGTGGAGGGTTAGCAGGTCTCCATTAGGTGGCATTCTTAAGACAAGGGGAGGATATCCAGGGGCAAGAAAAGCAAATGTTAAGGCCAGAAGAGAGGGATGGGGGTGAGGCTGGGGGCTGGGAGAGAGGGAGCCAGGAGCAAGAGCCAGGGGAAGGATGTGTTAGTTTTACAAAGATGAGCCCATTAAAGCCGCCACTTGCTCTGGGCATTGTACAGCAGTCCCCCATTATCTGCGGGGTATATGGTCCAAGACTCCCAGGGTGTGCCTGAGACCGTGGAGAGTACCAAACCCTCTGTAACTATGTTTCTTCCTATACGTACATACCTATGATAAAGTTTAATTTGTAAATTAGACACAATGAGAGGTTAACCACAATAACTAAAAATCAAATAGAACAACTGCAGGAATATACTGTAATGAGAGTTACCCGAATGCCTTTGAAGCCATTATTCAGTCAAGTAAGGGTGACTTGAACCCAGGCACTGCGATACCATGGCAGCCCATCCGACAACCACAGCCGCTGCTACGTGGCTACTGGGCGGGATCATCTGGCGCGGAGACGCCGGACAAGGGGTGATTCACGTCCCCAGCTGGATGGCATGAGGTTTCATCACGCTACTCAGAACGGCAGGCAATTGAAAACGTATGAATTGTTTATTTCTGGAATTTTCCATTTAGCATTGTCATGCAGCGGTTGACCAAGGGTAACTGAAACCTCGGAAAGCACGGCCGAAGGGGGACCCCTGTATTCTGAATGTGCACTTGGGGCCCTGGGGACGGAGGTGTGAGCGAGGTCTTCCTCCCAAGTCTCCCCAAAACAAAGCGCCACGGGAACGCTTTTGCTTTCAGAGTCACGTCTCAGGCTCTGCCCCCCCCCCCCCCCCACCCCACGCCATGTTCTGATGTTCACTCAGTGGGTCTGCTGAGAAGCCACACTTTGCATTTCTGACAAGTGGATGTTGCCTGGGGCCCGCACTTTGAGAACCACTGCTCTCAAGTATTCTTGCGGCGGGCTAAAGGACCTGGGAAGCATCGGAGTCAAAACCACCTTTGTGTTTGTCAGGATAACACCTTTATTAATTATCCTTTTCAAAGAAATCTCATCAAATGAGATGAGCCAAAAGTAGCTGCAGAACCCCCCGCCCCCCACCCCCCAAAAAATTCTTGAGCTTTAAATGACCACGTTAGATGCAGGGCACGTGCTACTAAGTAGGAAATGCCAGTTGGCAGGACTCTGAGCCACATGGGGCCAGGAAGGGGGGTGGCCTGGTCTAGGGCAGCTCTGTAGAAGCTCCTAAACCTGGGACGCCCTCATCTGTCCTGAGGGCATCACCAGCAACACCTCTGGCACCCAGGTGGCCAGGGCAGGAGGCATCAAAAAAGTTACCAGAACAAGTTGCTGCCTCCGGGACCCAAGGCTGTGCTGGGTCCTGGAGAGAAGCCTCCTGAGCCCACGTGGAAACCTCCCTGCTTGCCCCCGCGGAGGGGAGACCCTGCC
Organism: Cnephaeus nilssonii; assembly: GCF_951640355.1. Taxonomy (NCBI): domain Eukaryota; kingdom Metazoa; phylum Chordata; class Mammalia; order Chiroptera; family Vespertilionidae; genus Cnephaeus; species Cnephaeus nilssonii. The sequence continues at coordinate 52,241,463 of NC_137076.1, read as the reverse complement.
TTTGGTCCCCTGGCTGTCTGCTCCTGGTGGCATCGCGTCCTCCCAGCAATTGCCCAGCCTCTGGGACTACCCGGCTCAGATCTTATTTCCCATTTATGATTGTTAAAGAAACAATAACCTCCTGGAAGCTAAGGAAGCAGGGCCATCCGACAGGTCATATCTGTACCAAAAGAAAATCTTTGAAATGAATGTCAAGGTAGCGATTTCTTTCATGTTTATCACAGAGAATTTCTAAGGCACTAATGTTGCTCTCTGTTTCCCCAATAAGCTCAGAAGTCTGTGGCACGCATGTTATTTGGAACAAGAGGGTAAAGGGTGGGGAATGGAGGACTTGGGAAGAAGGGTCCTTTAAAAATCGTATTTTGAAAAGATTAGATAGTTGTCTATTCCCAAAAAAGCTACCAGATATGTGGAATGTCATATTAATAGTGGTTCTCTTTGGTGGTAGAATTATGTGCCGGTTTTATTTATTCTTCGCTCTTGTATTTTGCAGTTGGGGGGAAGGGAGAGAGAGGAGCGGGGAAAGTATGTATTTTAAAAATCAATCTTAGGTCTCTTTGGGAGGTAGTGTGCGTGCAGGAGCCCAAATCTTGCCTTTGGGAGGTAGTGTGTGTGCAGGAGCCCAAACCCACAGGCAAATGGTGACCTGAGAGAAGGGTTCAAGTTGGGAACGAGGGACGACAGACCAGGGCAGAGAAGTCCGGGAGAAATGGGTTGGCAGGTGCCTGAGGGACCCACTCCTCGGACAGAAAAGGAAAAAGTATATAATTTTATCTCTGAAATGAGAACTGGCATTTAATTCAAGAGAGAGAGGAAGAGGAAGACACTGAGTGACCCATTTAGGGGAGGCAGGGGTAGGACTGATTGGAGGTGCCCTCTGGCCCACAGCCACCCTGGTGCCCTCAGTCCCCGGCAGGTCCCTCGTCCCTGGACCACAAGGCCCTCACCTCCTCCAGGAACACCTCCGAAATGGAGAGAAGAGCCCCAGCCGCTGGGTTTTCGTGCCTTTGCTGGATGGAGCCGTGGCTGGCCTCATCTCCTCTGGGCAGGACCTGAGTTCTTTTCTTTCTCTCTCTCTCTCCCTTCCTTCCCTTCTTTCCTCTCCATGTCTCTTGCTAAGGAGGAATTACAGCTAATGCTCATGGGTCCTGTGGCATCTCCCCTTCCTCTGTGTCCTGCCCTCTTCTTGTCACCTGCGTGGCTCGGCTCTTTCCTTCCGTCCCAAGAGCTCTGGGGGACGGCACTTATCCAAGTCACCTTCTCAGCTCCCAGGTGCCTCTCACTGCCCCGTGGACCTCACGGCTGGGGATCATCATCCCCATACATTTGTTGTCAACATTCTCTGTGGCTCTTTCTTGGATTCTTGGACTAGAAATAACCTATATGTCAATGATGGCCAATTAACAATAAAATGAAGGCGGTTAGAACAGCGAGATCTAATTTGCTACCCATCAGCTGGCAAAGATTTTTAATTGATCACGTGTGGAGTCGCAGGATACACTCCCTCGTTTGCCGTTGTTGAAAGTACACATGGAGGCCTCCTTCCTGAGGGGAGATTTGGCAAGAAGTGTAGAAACCTTTAAGACCATGTGGTACAACTTGACCTAGCAATCTCACTGCTTGTGGAATTCATCATAAGGAAATAATCAGAGATGGACACGAACAGTTACGCACAAGATGTTCATCAAAGCATTGTTTACATTATTTTTAAAGGAAAAAGTAGGGGTTGATTAAGTAAATGGATAATAACTGCATGCAGTGGAGTACTTGGCAGCGACTAGAAGCCATGTTGCAGAAATACATTTGATGCCATAGGAAATTGTTTGTGCTAAATGGCGAACTAAAACACTGGCTTGTACACCCAGCCTGCCATTGCCACAGCCCTTGCCTGGGCGTCGACAGCCACCTGCATTTGTGACAAGTGATACACCTCCTCCTGCCCCCACTACCCTGGTCTAGCGGTCTGTGGTCAGCTTTTCCCTTGGTAGCCTTTTTAAAAATTGTAAGTGAAAGAGAACCCAAAGCAGACAGGCTTGGGAACAAAAGGTATTTAATTGGCTAATAACCCAAAGGCAGGTCTGGATTCAGTTGAGATACAACATCACCAAGGGTCCCGTTTCTTTCTGGGGGAGTTATCTCTCCCCCGTTTTTCCTTATGCCTGGCCTCTGAGTTGGTCGTGGACGGGATAATGGCCACGTTTTCATCTCTGCGAGGAAGCTGCTGGCAAAGGCCCCCTTTCATTGCCCCCTGGGATGGAGCGGGTGCTGAGGCTTTCTCCTCCGCCCTCCAGCGAGCTGCTGGCAGCTTTGGGCTTATCTTCCCTTTGCGGCTGCAGTGGTCTCACCTGCACCTCGGGTCTTTCAGAGGAGGAAAGAGGACATGCCTGGTGGCTTCTGTGCAAGTTCTGGGATCAATGCTCTCAGTTGCCCAAATTCTTTCACGTGACCCTGACCCGCCCCTGAATTTGAGGGGATGGGATGGGATGGGTTGCACAAACTGGCTAGAGTTCAGTTATGATAGGTGAAAGAAGGACTCCATGCTGGAAAGGAACACATATTACATAAAGGAAAGTCAAATAAACATGGAAAATGTTAAATGAAATACAATTACTCAGATTTCCTCTCAGCCTTTAATATGCTAATGTGCACTATAAACCACCAGAAAAGAGGTGGGAAGAGGGAAGATAAGATATAATTTTACTTTGGGAAACGCTAGAGTAACCGTAAGGGAGATCAGTGCCTATAAGTAGGGTGAGCTCACACCCGAGTCTGCCCAGACAGTCTCAGTGTACACCTGTTCCTCCAGGTATAAATTATGGTATAATTACCATCAGCACTCACATCCACTCTCAAAAGGATCCCAACTTTAATGATAAATTATATGGTCACCTCCAGTGACCTGTGCTGAGGACCCCATGTTGCTCCGTGTTGAATTGTGAATCATTGTCACAATCAGACCTTCCCTTGAGGGTTGTGAATTTGAGACATAGAAAAAGAGACACTAGGAGAACTCAAAACAGCTAAGCAGATGCAGCAGTTGCATAGACAAAGGGAGACTGACCCCGCGGCTGGTGGGTCACCAGGCAGGAGCAGCAGGAGCAGCAGGAGCAGCAGGGCGTGCTTCTCCAACAGAGGCAGCAGTGGGGGAGACGGGGGGGAGGGGGGGGGGGGCGGGAGGGGGGAAGGGCGGGCAGCAGGCGGCCTGCCCTGACGCCCCTGACAGTTAGGCTGCAGGGATGCTGTCCTGTGTGAGCCTACTTCCCAGGATGCTGCACAGCCCTCACCCGGCAGCTCATCTGAGCACAGGCCAAGACGGCCCCTCTCAGTGAGGGCCTCAGCCCTGGCTGCAGGCACGTCAGGACCACCCATACAGCCTTTAGGATATACAGACCACCCCAACACCCCACCCCTAGCCACAGGTTTTTGATCTGAAAGAAAAATATTTCAACAATTTTGTGAAACTAGATTTTCCAAACCTAGCTTGCTCTAGATGATGAGATTATAGCAGGTTTTAATATAGCATCTTTTGTTCTTTGTTGTATTTCCCAAAACATCTGCCATGAACAAATATCTCTTTTGTAACAAGAAAATAAATTGGTTATTAAAAAAAAACCACAAGGAAGTAGAAATAAACCCTTATATTTACATCAACAAGGGTGGCAAGATAATTCAATAGGGAAGGAACAGTCCTTTCAACAAATGATGCTGGGGAACTAGCTATCCACATACAAAAGAATATAGTTGGAGCCTTACCTCACACCATACATAAAAATTAGGATGGCTTATAGCCCTAAATGTAAGAGCTAAAACTATAAAACTCTCAGTAGAACACATATGTGTAAATCTTCATGACCTTGGGTTAAGCAATGGTTTCTTAGATACAACACAGTAGCTCAAGTAATAAAATAATAATAAGATATATTTGGACCTCATCAAAATTTCAAACGTCTGTGCTTCAAAGGACACTATTCAAAAAGTGAAAATGGCCTGGCCGGTGTGGCTCAGTGGTTGAGCTTTGACCTATGAACTAGGAGGTCAGGGTTCAATCCCCAATCAGGGCACAGGCCCTGGTTATGGGCACGATCCCCAGTAGGGAGGGAGCCGATCAATGATTCTCTCTCAGTATTGATGTTTCTATCTCTCTCTCCCTCTCCCTCTCCCTTCCTCTCTGAAATCAGTAAAAATATATTAATAAAAACAAGAGAATAGAGATGAGTTCAGCCCCATCCCACTTCATCTGGTCCACCGGTCTGAAATCTTTCAGCTGCCAGTGTGCTGGAACATTTTTTTTAAAATCAAAAGATGATTGAGGGGCCAATTATATCTTGGTAATGCATCTGCTCCTATTTTTAAAATAAACTTCATATTTTAGAACAGTTTCAGATTTACAGAAAAATTGCAAAGATGGTACAGAGAGTTCCCACACACCCCATACCCGGTTTCCTCTACTGGGAACATCTTACATTAGTATGATACATTTGTCACAATTAATGAACCAATGTTGATACATGACTGTTAACTGAAGTCTATCCTGTATTCAGTTGTCCTTACCTAATGTCCTTTTTCTGTTGGGGCATCCTCCTGGGACCCCACATTTCATTAGTCGTCCAGTCTCCTACGGCTCCCCTTGGCTGTGACAGTTTCTCAGACTTTCCTGTTTTTGATGACCTTGACAGTTTCAAAGAGTACCGGGCAGGTATTTTGTAGACAGTCCCTCTATTGGGATTTGTCTGATGTTTTTCTCATAATTAGGCTGTGGTTACAGGATTTTTGAGGAAGGTCACAGAGGTAAAGTGCCATTTTTATCATTTATCAAGGGTACATAGTATCAACATGTCTTACCCCTGTTGACGTTGACCTTGATCCCCACCGGGCTGAGTTTAATATTGGCTGATTTCTTCACTTATAAGGTTACTCCTTTCCCCTCCTTTTCTACTCTTGGGAAGGAAGTCACTGTGCACAGCCCACACTAGGGAGTGGGAGTTACACTCCACCTCCTGCAGAGCAGAGTAGACAGAAACCCGTAAGTAATTTGGAATTCCTCTGCACAGAACAGTTGTCTTTTCTCCCCACTTTTTAATGCACTCAACCATTTAATATTATTGTGAATATTTATTTTATACTTTCATGTATAGACTGAAGTACTTTTTCTTTCTTTCTATTCTCAACTTGTTCCAACTTTGGCCATTGGGAACTATACTTGGCCTGCTCTCAGAATTTTGGGTGTTTTGTTTTGCACTCTTTTTTTTAGTCCTTCCTTACTTCCTGGCAGTACAATAATTTTTAAAAAATATATTTTTACTGATTTCAGAGAGGAAGAGAGAGGGAGAGAGAGAGAGAGAAACATCAATAATGAAAGAGAATCATTGATCACCTGCCTCCTGCATGCCCACCACTGGTGATTGAGCCCGCAATTTGGTCATGTGCCCTTGACTGGAATCGAACCTGGGACCCTTCAGTCCACAGGTCAACGCTCTATCCATGAGCCAAACCAGCTAGGGTAGATTCCATTGTTTTATTGCAATAAATAAATGCAGAGAGAATACCATAAACCTCACATACTTATCACTTAGATTTCACAACTTTTAACATTGTTGACATAGCTACCTCATATTTGTTTTTGTCTTTATGGATAACAGGTAAAGATTTTAAAAACATGATCACAATATCATTATCCTACCCAACAAAATGAATACTGATGCCTGAATATCACCTTTTACAGGTCAGGGCTTAATTTTCCCTGTTGTTGTTTTTTATTAAAGCATATTTATAATTGGTTTGTTCACATCAGGTTTACAATGGATTTTGTTCATTGTAGGGTCATGGTGCTATTTAAGATGTTCATCTACCTTCACTAAATTAGCGATAAACTAAATTAGACCTGGGAGCTTGATTATGTTTCCTCCAAAGTTAAAAACACACCTTGAAACCGACTGTTCCTTTCGATGGCACTTATCTCCAGTGGGAGTGAACCCCCCCCCCTGCCCCAGGACCCGCATTTAGAAGCAGAAAGTGAGGCCCCAGGGGAGGGGGAGGGAGGGTGGCTTGAAGGTTTCAAAAAATTCACAGCAGGTGATGCCCAGTGCAAATGCCAAGACAGACATCACCAGGCTCGGGTTTTATGAGGGCCGTGACAGCTCCTGCTAGTGCTCTGGTTACTAAATTGCACAGATTTTTATGGACTGCACAGCTCTATCTCCCCCATAAGCCCTATTACTTTTTAGCACGCCGTTCTGTAGCGCTCGGGGTGTTTAGCCATGTACATAAGATGGTAGAGCAGAAACGCCGGTACAACTTTACCGACAAGAATCAGGATGGCCCTGGAAATCTCAGGACAGTGGGCGTCTCTATGTCCAAGGCCCACCCTGTCCCATTGCCACCTCCGCAGCTCTGACCGTCTCTCCAGGGGACGCCCTGGCCCTCCCTGGGGAGGGGTCCTCCTGCGAGGCTAGCTTCTCCCAATCTCCCGGTGCTGCTGTGCTTACTCCAGCAGGCCCCGTCCCTCACCCAGCGCAGCGGACCCGGTTCTTTTACAGAATATTTCGGGTGCTGCCCGGCTGATGCCCAGGACAGCACTTGGAGCGCCCTCACCCGCCGCCCGAGGAGGGAGGGCCTTTTGGAAATACTGGCTGGTGATGAGCCAGCACGGGCAGACCCAGCCCAGGAAGCAGCCCGGGGTGCTGGGTGCTGGGTGCTGCTGGGGGGTTTGCCAGGCCTCCCTCAGCGCCGGGGGGTGGGGGTGGAGGGGGTGGGGGGGGGTAGGGGACTTGGCGTTTCCTCCATGTCTCTGCTTTATTCCCTCTCCTCCTTCCTTATCTAGGTTTCAACAAGTGATTCCGAAATTCTTAAGAGCCACTGAGAAAATTAAACGTGCACTTTATAAAGCACACACACAGCAGAAAGCACTTGAAGGTGCTTTGAGGAAGAGGCCGGCTGGAAGGCGGGTGTGCAATCACACCACCTGCGAACGGAGGGACGGAGCTTGGGGGAGACCTGCTCTGTGTACCCGGGCCTGGGGACCCGCTTTTCCAGGGGCCAGGGCCCCAGCAGCAGCACAGGGAGCCAAGGAGACAGAGCCTGGTGTCAGGACTGCTCCCTCCTGCGTGGGAGCGTGTCCCAGGGATGGCCCTGCTGTCCTCTGGGCGGGGGACATGGGGGGGGGGGGGTCATTTCAGGACTGGTTTGCGCCGCGCCCCTCCCGGCTCCCCCGTGGCTGCGCCCCCATACCCAGGGCTCTAAGACGTTTCTGGGGTTCTGGACTCCAGCGGGGTGGGAAGAGGACTTGGGGTGACCAGGACCGCTTCCCACGCCTTCTCTCCTTGGGACCCTTCTCTCCTGTGGATTGCTTCCCTGCTTTCCCCAAACACCACCACCTCCATTCCTCTCCTCTGCACGGGCCGCCCCCCCACCTCCGCAGACACCACATCCCAGGTCTCTGTCTTTCAGGTCCTGGCTTCCAGAGCTTCCTGGGATCGGGCGGGGCACCTGTCAGGCTCCCTCCAGGACTTGCAGCTCAGCTGCTGGGAAGTCAAGTTTCACGGGCGGGAGGGAGCCCTGGGGTTTCATTCCTTTCAGATCTCCTCCTGGAGCCAGGGCCGGTGCCACAGTACGGCTCCTGCGGTTTCTCTTCCTCTGGGAGTTCAGTTTCTTCATTTCCCAACAGTTGGGCCTGGAGCCCAGGCCCGGTGAGGCAGGCGCAGGGTGTAGCATCAGAGTCACTGAAAACCGCGTTATAGCATCAGAAGTCACTGAAAACCGCGTTACAGCGGGGCGCCTGGCTGGGGGACAGCGAGCAATGTTTTTTCTCCAAATCAAGTCTGCTGGAGGCACTGTGCCACCCGTCCCCTGAACTCCCAGGTCGCTTCTGAGGTGGGACGCTCCTGATAAGAGCTTTCTTATTCATTGACGGGCAAAAACTCTGCTTATCAAACCATTGTGGGGTCCTCTACAGATACAAAGACCAAAAGGAAAATTAAAGCTTTACTGCGGTCTTGCAGACTGCTGCTTCATCTCCTTGTAAATTGAGTGCGATAAGACACATTCTCAGCAGCCCGCATACGCAGCTGTATACTTTTCCTTTGTGCGTGGAAGTGGTACAAGGCTTCCCTACACTAATTACGTCTTCCTGTATGTCCTTGGCTTAAAGTCTGGTTTGTTCACAGCTTAATGTGCACCATTTCTCACTGTAAAATATCGAAGTACCTGGGAGACTGAATACTCTGTCAAACCTCTCTCCCAACACTCGTTGTCAGAGCCTCTGTGTTCCAAACAGACTTCCGAGGGAGAGGGGCTCTTTCCCGGCCTGCCAGTCACCTCTGAGCTGTAACTGTCCACTTGATTGAAAAGCCACGATCGGCAGCAGACTCGGGTTGTGCTAAAAGTAGTAATAATAACTTTTTAAAGGCTTTCTTAGTGTCGGGACCAGGCGTGACTTGCCAGCTCCCCTCACTGCATTTTGTGGCTGTTTGCTGTCCCAACTTGGTTCCCCCGGAAAGGCTCCTGCTTTCTTCAGGTGCTCTCCCTGCCTCTCTGAGGATTTAGAGGAGGGACAGGGGAGACAGGGGAGGGGAGTCCACCTGGGCCCGGCCCTCATTTCCAGGGTCTCTCCCCTCAAACACTTTACTCCTGGAAGGGTGATGCTGAGGTTAACCTAAAACTTCAAGGCCTTTCAAGGTGAGAGGCAACAAGCATTTATTTGAGCTCAATAAGCATAGCTATTCGGGCCCTAGGCAGTGTGGCTCAGTTGGCTGGAGCGTCGCCCCATGCACCAAAGCATCATAGGTTCAATGTCCGTGAGGGCACAGACCCAGGTTGCAGGTTTGATCCCTGGGAGGAGGCAACAGATCAATGTTTCTCTCTCTCTCAACAGATCAATGTTTCTCTCTCTCTCTCTCTCTCTCTCTCTCTCTCTCAACAGATCAATGTCTCTCTCTCTCTCTCTCTCTCTCTCTCTCAACAGATCAATGTCTCTCTCTCTCTCTCTCAACAGATCAATCTCTCTCTCTCTCTCTCTCTCTCTCTCTCTCTCCCCTCCCTCCCTCCTACTCTCCCTTCCTCTCTGTCTAAAATCAATAAAAACATGTCCTCGGGTGAGGCTTATTTAAAAAAAGAAGAGGTCTTCAGAACGCACTGATTCAGGCAGAAGCCCCGATAGTGCTCCCATTAGGAAATGCTGGCGATGGGTCTTTATGGGAAGGGAAGGGGCGCCGGTACAGCAATAGAAGGAGGGCGTCTGTTGGTGCAGATAAGCTAATATAGTGATGCTAATCCCACACAGTGCTTTCAATTTCCAGTCCAGCAGGGATGGATCATTTATAACTGCTTTCTTGCTCTCTTTGCAAACAGATCTTTGGGGCACAATGTTGCGTTAGCCCCAGTCCAAAGGTTACTTTGACCCGTTTTCACAGTCCACAGGGGGAGGCGCGGCAGTTCCTCTGGGACGGCAGCGCCGGCTCCATTTCTCAAGTGTCTCTGTTTATAGTATTTTAGCAGGAGGTTAGGCACTTCGATGGCCGCTGATCTCAGGGAGAATGGCGATGCTGCGATTCACTTTTCTCTGACTTCCCACAGTGCAGTGAGAAGGGCCATTGGAGAGGAAGGACCGTTCAGGTGCACGGCCCGGAGGACTAAGGACCCATTCTGATTCGGCAGGTCAGGGCACGGAGCACTCAGCCTCAACAGGTATCTGGTCACATCTCTGGAACACGTTCCGCAGCCCCCAAAGACACCAATACATTTTTTAAAAAAAGATTTTTAATTGATTTTTTTTTTTAGAGAGAGAGGGAGGGAGAGTGAGAGAGACAGAGAAACATCAGTGTGAGAGGAAACATCTATTGGCTGCATCCTGCATGTCCCTTACCGGGGGTCGAGCCTGAAACTCGGCCATGTGCCCTGGCCTGGAATCCAACCAGCAACCTTTCGGGGCATGGGATGACGCCCAATGGAGCCACCCCACCCAGGGCACCAAAGTACATTCTGCGTCATTACTGTGAGGCAGGCTGATTGCAGGCAGCAGAGGTAGCTTGCACCTCACTTGAAGCTAACAAATGGCACAATATGCCTTCTAGGTGTCCTTCTCCAATGTGTTAAAACAACCCACCTTCTAGCATTGTGCACCCAAGTCAGGCCCCGAAGGGAGAAAGAAGCACAACACCCAGCGCTTAAGTGTGCAGCCTTCGGAGCCAGACTGCTGAGTTCAGGTCCTGCTCCGACTGGCGGCTATGGGCTGGGGCAGCATGCACAATCTCAGCCTCCCTATGCCTGTTTCCCCGCCTGCAAAGGAGAGGTGATGGTAATGCTAGCCTCTACCTCTATCGGGAACATTTTTTGAGCTAAGTCACGTGAGGTGCCTGCCATCAGAAAATCCCTCAAAACGTGTAAGCTGCCATGACCTTTCTGAGAGTGTCCCCTGGCAATGCAGGGGACCTTTTTGTTTCTTTTCATATGGGTAAGGCCAGGCAGCGAATTTTACTGACTCTTCCCAATAGGAAATCATGGGAGAAGACCTGCCACGGGGCATTTCCCAGGCCACAGCACCTGAAAAGCATCAACAGTAGTCCAGAGCAGGGAGAGAGAAGATGCATAGGTGGGTGTTAGCACTTGTTCAAACCATGCTTCTGTGTACTCATCTAGTCTCCAAGCTCCTTAAATTAAGACCCTCTCCTTGGATGATAACCGTGTGTAAGGCAATATTTGCTGAGCCCAGTACCTGCTGCCAATGCAGGACCGAAATGCAAACACACTTGTAAAGTGGAAACACACTTTTATTTCCTGAGGGCCCTGTAATCACGGCAAAAGCTATTACTTGATCGCATAATTAACCTTAGGAATAGGAGTGTAAACAGCACAATGCAGGAATTTGTTAATTGGTCTTCCCTGCTACTGATATTAGCCCCAAGTTGATCTGTTGTTCTTCTCTGTTGATTTATCTTAAGTTTTCTAATTTGGATTTCTCCCGGGTGAGCAAGGGGAAAGGGTGAAGGAAGAGCTTTTTTTAACAACTTGAGCATATTCTGGGGGTAAGTGATTTTTTTTTTTTTCTTGGAGGTGGACACAGCTTGAAGGAAGTTACTCTCTTTCCAGGCAGAGTCAGGCCTCTGGAGATCCAAATTTCTGTCCTGTGCACGGATTAGCCCGATTGCGGGTTACTGATGTGGGAAGCCCCCAACTCGCACCCCAGGCCGTGGAGACATAAAACCGCCAGTAATGCTCACGGGCAGGCATGCTTCCAGGACTCTGAGTCTCAGTCTAATTTAGTTCTAATTTATGTTCCCCATCACCGTGACGCCTGAGCTGAGTGGGAATGAACAGAAACAATGGTGTGTGTGTGTGTGTGGGGGGGGGGGGGCTCAGGCTCTGTGGTTGGAGGGGGCGCGAGGCTTCCGTGGGCACAGGACCAGAACCCCTCTCCCAGGAGGTTGAGAGGATGACACTCACCAAAGCAGGAGACCTGGGTTCTGATGAAGAGGCATCATCACAGCCTTTCTCCGTGGGGGTGGTGTTTCTCTCCCAACGTGGCGCCCCTGTGTGGGACCTCAGGCCCATCTCCAGAGCAGCAAGTCACTGCAGAGGAGAGTCTTTCGCTGGAGCCCTGGCTTCCTGGTTAGGAAGCAGACTTGCTTAATGAGCCCCGGATCCCTGCTGGCTGCTTAAAAAAGAAAGAAAGAAAGAAAACATATAATTCACTGAGGGTAGTGATACTGCCTGATGTGTCACACATCCTTAAGATTCGAGGATCCAGCTTATGAATGGTCACCTATGACTTCATGACAGTAAGAATCTGCCCACTTCAACAAACAACTGACTTCAATTGACAAGTGGTGGTTAAATAGCTCTCAAAAAAGGAACACTTGCGAATGGTCCCTCCAGGTGCTTTGAAACCTTTAGGAATCTCTGGGTAAGAGTCTAGATCGCCAACCAGAAAGCCACAGTGAAACACACACGAATGAATAAATAGCCTGTAGCTACCAGACCCAAACACGAGAGCAGCCAGGGCTGGTGAAGAGGCCACAGGCGACGCCGAGGACTGTGGAGGGCAGCTTTGGAGGGTCCGGAGTAGCTGGCAGGGACCGCGCCCTGCGCAGCTGGGACAGGCGCCAGACTAAATCCCACCACACACCTCCCCGGTGTGAAGAAGCCTCTGGCATCAGGGAAATTGCGCAGACCTTGAACACAGGCACAAAGGAAGTTTCCGGCAACCCATTGCTTCTACTCCCACTGGCCCCACTCTGGCCTTTTTGAAATTCTGATCTGGAATTTCAAGGGAAAAATAGAGGTTCCAAAAGAGATACCCTGAACTTCATTTTACAAAAAGTTCAGTTTCAGTTTGCTGAGAAGCATTTCCTAGAAGAGAGAACAAGTAAGATACCCGGTGGGAGAATTTGGAAGTAAAACCCAATTTGCTAACTAGCAAGAGATGATAGAAACCCTTTTGGGGGTGGGGTGGAGTGGGGTGGGGTGGGAGAGAGGGGCCTATATTCTGGGGCCTCAGAAGTGGCTAGTCCTCTTGATCTAAGCTACTGGGGCTACAGCTCAGTGTATCCATCACACACGCTTAAATCAGAACCCAAAGTCCAAAGCTCTGGGTCCTGCTAGTTCCAGACTTAATTCAAGTTTCCACCCTGGGACGGAAGGAGGGTGGTAATAATAAAGACCCCTTTAGTAAGAGCTCCTGAGCCAGAGATGCTGCTAAGCATCATCTATTCAGTCCTCCAACAGCCTCATAGGATGGGATTCTTACTGGGGTCCTTATACAGGGGAGAAAAAAAAAAAAAGACAAAGAGAACCCAGGTAACTTGCCTCACACAGCTCCCGTCCTAGCCTCTCCTCGGCTCTGGAACTCTTCTGGAAGGAGCAGTCCTGTAAGCGCCACAGACTAGGTGACTCGTGGTGATGAGCAAGGCCAATGCCTTGTAATGGATATTGACTGGAATGAGTCAAGAAATGTCATTATTTCTGAAAAAATGCTATACTGATTATTTTTGGCTTTGCTTTTAAAAAATATATTTTAGCAACGTAATGCAAAAAAAGTAAAGCATATCCACATGCAGCCCCATCTTCTTCCCCCTGTCACAAAGGCAAACACGTAACTTTTTAGCTGATTTTTCTGATGTGTATGCCCTTTCCTTTTATAATACGCACATCCTCTTGTTTCTTAGTGTCTGTCATTTTAGACATTAATAATTTCTAATTATGGTAGATGAGGATTTAACTCTCTTCCCCTGAATTCTTGTCAGCAACAGCGTGTTAATCAGTATTTACATTTGTATGGCTACATAAATATGGTTTGCTGCGGGGCTAATAGTGCACTGTCCTGTCCTTCTGTTTCTTTCACACACTATAGTGAATTAATAATTACCTCGTTTTTATCTGTTGTATAGCTTTTAACAAATTGAAACTTAAAATTATTTTGTAAATGTATCATTAGATGTCCTGAGTACTAGGAGCTTTTTCTCTAAATGGTCTGCACGATGGTGAGGTGATGTGTCACTTCCCTCTGTCGTCTGGGGGCCTTTCCCCTAAGCCCTCCTCCTCACACCTCCCTGGTAGTTCCTGCGCCCAAAGGCCCATCTGTCATCCAGAACTCCCGTCACCCCTCGCCCATGTTGGAATCCCTGTTTTCTGTATACCACGTTTTCCTCTTCCATGTTTATTTCCTTGTTTTATTGGACCACATTTTTCACAAGCTTTTCAAAAAAAGTATTTTGAATGTATTGGGGTGACAGTGGTTAATAAAATTATAGCAGTTTAAGGTGTAATTTTATATCATCTGTATATTGTATTGTGTGTTCACCATCCCAAGTGAAGTCTCTTTCTGTCACTTATCCCCCCTTTACCCTCTTCTACCTCCCCCACTCCCTTCTCCCAGTACTATTGTGTGTGGGAAGTTTTGTTTTTTTGCTTAATCCCTTCACCTTTTTTATTGGGCGCCCCACCCCCCCTCCAACCCTGTCGCCTCTGGCAGATAAATGTTTTCTGTATCTATGAATCTGTTCTTATTTTGTTTGTTTGTTTTGTTCATTAGATTCCACATATAAGTGAAATCATACGATATTTGTCTTTCTCTGACTGGCTTATTTCACTTAGCATAATACTCTCTCGGTCCATCCATGTTTGTCGAAAAGGCAAGATTTCCTTCTTTTTAATGGCAGAGTAGTATGTACCACAGCGTTTTTACCCGCTCATCTACTGATAAACTCTTTCTAAAGAGGCTGGTGGGCTGCAAGATTTGGAAGCAGTCCACAGGCTTCTTAAGAAAGAGTTTGCGAGTAGTGTTTAGAGACTTTCTATGTCCAGAAATGTCTTTGTTCTTCCTCTGACTTGATCAATAATTTCAATCCTAAATTGAAAATAATCTGCCTGTCAAATTTTGAAGACTTTTTCATTCTAGCATCTGATGTTGCTGTTGAGAAATTTAAAGTTCTGATTTTCAATTTTTAAGCTGATTTTTCTCTCCACGAGATTTTAGGGCTTCTTTTTAGCCTATCTGCTCCAAAATTTCATAATGATGAATCATGGTGTAGATTTTTTTTTCATTCATGTATTCAAAGGACATTCAGTGGGCCCTTTCAATATAGGAATTTTCTCTCCTTCAATTCTGTTAAAATTTTTTTTTGTATTAATTTTTGAATGACTTATTTTGTACTATTTTCCTTTTTGAAAGTCCTGTTATTTAGATGTTAGATGTCTCAGACTGATCCTCTAAGTCTTTTATAGTTTCTCTACTAACTTCCATCTCTTCTTTTTACTTCTATTTGATTTCCTTAATTTTTACTTTCTAGCAAAGGTTTTTCTTTTTCTCGTTAAATTTCTATTACATCTTAGTATCCACGAGGCCTTTTAAAAATTGCATTCTGTCCCTGTATTATAAGATGCAGTATCTGATCTTGTCAAGGTTATTAATTGTAGTTCTTTGTCCAAGTTTATTTCATGGATCTCTTGGCTTACTTAGTAAATGCCTTTCTCAGATGTTTGGTGGTTCTTGACTATTTTTTCCTACTTAAGATACACACAGTCAGATAGCAGCGCCCTCTGTGTGGTTGGGACTCACTGAATGAGGAGTTTCTACTTGGATGGAGGGGGGAGCCTACAGTTTACTTGGAGGAACCCTCGCTTCTTTGTCCGATGACAGTATATGGAGACTTTTTCTCCTGGCTTGATCCCTTCTCTGGGGAGGAATCCCCTGGTAGGTGCCAGCCTGTTGGCCCTCTGGGAGGTGAGGGAGAATTGCAGACTGCAGTGTAATCTCCATTTTCATTTCTGAGCTTTCTCCTGTGGTGTGTACTCAGTTGGGATCACATATCCCCTTCAGAATTCTTGTAAACTATGTGTGGGAGAGTGTTGCGGGGCGGGGGGGGGGGGGGGGGGGGGAAGGGGGTAGCGAGGGGGGAGTTGCATAGGTGGTCCCCTGGCTGCCAGAAGATAAGAAAGAGAAGCGGGCTCCACCCATGTCATGTGCTCTTACTTTCAATGAGCCCCCAGTTCTCAGCCCCATGTCTTGCCCTTGCCTTCCCAATAAAGGAATTAGCCCACTTCTCATTTGTATCCCCCTCTTCCTGGGCACCTAGGTGTAGTTTCTCTCATCTACTATCTGGAGACCACTCCGCCATCTGCTTCCCTTCATCCAAAGTTGTTGATACCTTTTGTCTATTTGGTTTTTTCTCTCCTGCTCCCCTTTTGCGATTACTATGCCTTTTCAGTTTCTCTACTATTACTTAAGTAGGTCTTTGGGGAGAAAGAGATAATTTGTCATCTTAATCTGGATTGCATATTACTTCTAACAGGGGATACTCCTTTTTTTGGATTCCTGGCACATTGGGAAGGTAGTGTGGCCATTGTGTTTCAGAAGTCTTATAGATCTCCTCTTCCAGATTAAGCTTGAAATGATGGCCTGAAAGATAGTCTCCAACTTTTTTACTGTTAGTGGAGGCCTGAGCACATAATTAGCCAAGCCCTGTACCAGGTGCTGCACGTGTTACCTCATCTAACACAACAATTACCTTCTCCTTTGTGGGTGATGGGAGAGGTTCAGAAAGAGTGAAAAAAATCTTCCAGAGTCACACATGAGGCTGAGATGAAATTTGAACACAACTGTATTTTTTCATTAATACTGCCACTAATAATAACTGCTAACAGTTATGGATGTATTATGTACCAACATAACTTCCTCATGGCCCTGGCTCTCCTCAGAACTGTAAGAGCCTGCTCCTCACTTGCCCAAAGTGATCTCAGAAAAACAGGGATCCGCATCCCCGGCTTCAGTAGTTGTAACCTTTATCATTCTATTTGTACAAGTTTGGATCTAGTTTTGCTTTTTAAGAGGGTCCTTTATAAACTTCAGGTCCCCCAAAACCTTACCAGAGTAGCATGCAGTTTTACTGTTTACCTCTGTATCTTCTTGTGTCCTTGCGGGTTTATTGAAGCTGCTGGACCGCACTCGGCAGAGTTGGATAGCATCCTCACGCTGAAGGATCCCGGTGGCTGGGGACTGTATTGTCTTTCTGATTGCATTTATAAGGCATCAGGTTTGGTCAGGTCTTAATGGGCTTCATCAATACACGTTTAAAAGGTCTCACAAAGCCCGGCCAGCATGGCTCAGTGGCTGAGCTTCAACCTATGAATCAGGAGGTCAGGATTCGATTTCCAGCCGGGGCACATGCCTGGGTTGCAGACTCGACCCTGAGTGGAGGCAGCCGATCAATGATTCCCTCTCATCATTGATGTTTCTGTCCCTCTTTCCCTCTCCCTTCCTCTCTGAAATCAATTTTAAAAAATATATATTTAAAAAGGTCTCACAAATAACCTTCCTCTTGTGGTGAGTAGTGTCTGATGTCTCTTTTATAATCTATGAACCTCCTTAAAACTGGGTATATTGGCAATGTATTTTTGTGGTCTATTATATTTGAACTTCTGATTTGCAAGAGTGATTCCAACGTAATTTTTCTTTTGCAGAGCATGACAGCCAAAGCAAAACAAAACCCGAAGGTAAACAGCCTTCAGAGGTGCTGCCACGACAGATTTTCCAAAGCCAAGAATGAAACATCAGAATGTCCACTCACTGGTTCCTTGTCCTTAAAAATCTTGGGGAGAATCGGATCATCTGAAATAGAAACTCTGCTATTTTTATACCCAATTGCAAATGGGGACGTGGCCAGCCTTTCCTCTCAGCGATGCGTCTTCTTAGGAACTGGATCTGGAATGTATTCACACTCTACACTGTGGGGAAAGGCGCATTCTGAGTCCTTTCAGCTTTTGGTGCTTTCATTTCCCTGAAGGACCTTTGAAATTACCTTTTGATATTTTTGGTCTCCTCCACCTAAAAAGAGAAGGAGGCAGAGGGACGAAGTTGGCAAGGACTTCACTCAGTTGGGCATCACTAGTACTAATAGAGTGGAAAATGAGAGGTGTTGGCTGATGAACAATGCCATGCTCTGCTTGTTTGTAATTCCAATCAGTGACTAAGCACTCTCACCGACAGAGAGCTGGTGCAGCCACTCTGGCTCTAACTTGAAACCTATCTCCTGGACCGTAGATAGATTTTAATAAGATAGATTTCAGGGGGGAAAAAGGGATCGGCAGCCAAGGCTTCAGTAGTTGTAATCTTTATCATGCTAACTGTTCAGGTTTGGATCTAATTTTGTTTTTTTGGACAATAGAAAATGCCAAAATCACAAACTGGGCATCAACTTTTCAAATTACTATATGGTTACTTAAAGCAGGGCCCCAAGAACACAGTGTGAACACACACATACCGTCTTCAGAGGCCACTCACCTATCATGGAAAAGACTTAGGGGGTCTCCTCTTGGCCACCAACACCTTCCCTTTCTATGTCCCATTCCTCTTTTTCATGGATAAAAGGGGAACAGCTTAAGGGAAATGATGTTATGATTCACTGGGAACAAGAGGCTTATTCCCAGCTTCCAATATATCCTGTATTTGTGTGTGTGTATACACCCATTCACACACACACACACACAAAATCTATCTTCGAAATGCAGTAGGCAGGGAACATGAAAACAACCTGCATCAGAAGCGTTTATTTAGGTCCTTTCATCGACAGCACTAAACCACTTTCTACCAGTATAACTACAAATGGTGCAAAGAAAACAGGAGGTTCCCCCAGAATTGTTGTTAAGGGATGCCGAGGATGAATCCCTCATTGGCTGAAGAATCTGATGGAGCACAGGTTACAATCCTGACTTTGGGGGTTGGGGATGACTAATAGAAGGAAAAAGAATGAAGAGGAGTGTCTGAGGAAAGGAATCAGAAAAATGCATGAATCTATTCCTGCTCTGACAAGCTGCTTGTTTCTGGTTTCAACATGGACTGGAAGGAAGCACAGGAGGATGGAGCTGGGCAGGCTCCTTCGAGTATCTTCTCTCCTCTACCCCATCCCTTTGTTCCACATCATGCCGTGAGTGCTGCAGGGAAAAGTGTGCAGAAAGCAAGGCACCACCGGGGTCTGGGGAGGCTGCCCTTGATCCTGGCTCACCTCAGGGAAAAGCACAGAGGTCTTTTCCTGTTGTTTGATTTAGACTCTTATCAAGTCAGAGAAATAGAAAGGAGACTATAACAGACAGACTCAAAAGGCATAAAGAAAACTGCTTAAAAACAGTTAACACAAATAATTGAATGTCAATTACTTTTTAAAATTAAACCAATAGGTAGGTTGAAATATTAACTTAACAATTTGGTATGCAGTTGCTGTTGCAAATTAATGAGATAGCTGTGGTTATTGAATCTCAGTGTGTCCAAGTGTCAAAATTAAAACACTTCCAATGAGGTGGGGGGGGGGGGGAGATAGAGAGGGAGAAAGGGGGGGGGAGGGGGAGAGAGAGAGAGAGAGAGAGAGAGAGAGAGAGAGAGAGAGAGAGAGACTCCCTTTACTCAATTCAACAAGTATTCCCTGAGCACTTGCTTCGGGCTTTTATGGGTTACCTTTGTGACCCAATTTTAGCTTTAGTTTCAGGCAATGTCTGATCTTTGGGAACTAGTGACATCTAAATGTGGAGACAGCTGATATTCTGATACGAAGATTTAAAAATTCAGTTATAGAAGGTGGTGAATATCTTCATTAAGGAGGTCACAAAGCAGAGTCCCCTTCGTGACCTTTCTTAGTATAATGACAATAATTTCTTTAGAATGAGGTTAACATTTTCTCTTTTGGAAACAATAATAAAGATTATTCATTGATGAATAAAAAAATGAACACCTAAGTATGTACAAAATTGCCATTAGGTGCTCCAATCCAGTCTACCTCACAAGGTTTTGATAAGAGTCAAATTAGACATTTATGTGACTTTACTCTAAAAAATGTAAATTGCTACATATAGAAATGCTATTTTTATTACATTCCTGGATGACTCATGAACACGTTCAATTGTTCCCAGATACAGAAGTTACAATCATCTGGGTCAATTTTCCTAAAGTTCTAGCAGTAGCTACCATTTATTGAACTCTAAGTATCATATGCGTGCTATATACTTTGCAACATTTCATTCAATCCCTACAGAAACCTTGTAAGGGGGTACTCTTTACATTCTAGATAATGCAACGTGAGGTAAAAAAAAAATCTGATGAAGGTCCCATTACTAGAAAGTAGTATTATAACTGAGATTTGAATTCAGGCCTATTTGTCTGCAAGCCTGTGAATTCACTGTCTTCTATAACGTAGGTGATGTTTTTCTTCGATTATGTTAATGAAGAGTCAGTGTTTACCCTCGAGTGGGCAGGGCTGCTGGCCCCTGCACTTCACGGCCTCAGGATTTTTGCTGTGTTCACACAGTTCTTCCATCTTTCCCTGTAACTTGTCACTCCTCCCTGATATCCTAGTGCTTGTAATGTGCTGTGAACTAATAAACCAAATCACCATCCACACTGGAAAGGTATCGAAGGCAGTGGCTCTCGAAGTTGTGCCCATAACTCACCTGGTGAGCTAGTCTACATGCAGAGACGTGGGTCCCATTCCTAGATGTTGTGACTTAGTAGTTTTGGGAAAGTGAGGCCCTATGAGTAAAGAACACATGCTTTGTGAGAAATTTATTCATTAAGAAGCATCCATTTTGTAGATTTTCATCTATGGCTTGGATAGCTGAGATTACTGGAGATTTTATATTTATATATGCACACGTATAGCCACATATATGCATATATGGGGAAGAGAGAACCTGCTATTTAAGAGTCTACATCATTTGAATAACTGACTTCATTTTTTTCATTTATATTAGACTAGAGGCCCGGTGCACGAAATTCGTGCACGGAGGGGGGGGGGTTGTCCCTCAGCCCAGCCTGTACCCTCTCCAATATGGGACCCCTTGAGGGATGTCCGACTGCCCGTTTAGGCCCGATCCCGGTGGGATCGGGCCTAAACGGGCAGTCGGACACCCTTCTCACAATCCAGGACTGCTGGCTCCCAACTGCTTGCCTGCCTGCCTTCCTGATTGCCCCTAACCGCTTCTGCCTGCCAGCCTGATCACCCCCTAACCACTCTGCTGCCAGCCTGTTTGCCCCCAACTTCCCTCCTCTGCCAGCCTGGTCACCCCTAACTGCCCTCTCCTGCAGGGTTGATCACCTCCAACTGCCCTCCCTTGCAGGCTTGGTCCCTCTCAACTGCCTTCCCTTGCAGGGCAGGTGCCTCCCAACTGCCCTCTCCTGCTGGCCATCTTGTGTCCACATGGGGGCAGGATCTTTGACCACATGGGGGCAGCTATATTGTGTGTTGCAGTGATGATCAATCTGCATATTACTCTTTTATTAGATAGGATAGAGGCCTGGTACAGGGGTGGGGGCCAGCTGGTTTGTCCTGAAGGGCGTCCCGGATCAGGTGGGGGTTCCCTTGGGGTGTGTGGCGGCCTGAGCAAGGGGCCTGTGGTGGTTTGCAGGCCGGCCACGCCCCCTGGTAACCCAAGTGGAGGCCCTGGTATCTGGAATTTATTTTCCTTCTACAATTGAAACTTTGTAGCCTGGAGTGGAGCCAAGCCTGGGGCTCCCTCCGAGGCCGGCAGCCATTTGTGTTGGGGTTATAATTGAAACTTTGTTGCCTTAAGCGGGTGGGCCTGGCCAGGGTGTGTGGAAAGCTTTGCTTTCCCTGTTGCCGGCGGCAACCCTGGCCTTCTCTCCCAAGCTCCATTCTGCCACCATTTGTTTGAATTTGTTTACCTTCTATAATTGAAACTTTGTAGCTTGAGTGGAGGCTTAGGCCTGGCAAGGGCAGGCGAAAAGCTTGGCTTCCTCTGTTACCTAGGAAACCTTGCTCTCTGTGGCTGTAGCCATCTTGGTTTGGGTTAATTTGCATACTCGCTCTGATTGGATGGTGGGTGTGGCTTGTGGGTGTGTCGGAGGTATGGTCAATTTGCATATTTGTCGATTATTAGATAGGATGTACCACATAAAATGGTGGCAGAAGAGCCTGAAAGTACCACAGCCTTGCTTTGGTCAAAATTCTAGATGTTTCTTCTTAAAGTCCACTAGTTAACTGACTTCCAACAAGTCGCCTAACCAGTCTGAGCTGCAGTTGCACCCTCATCGTTACAATGAAGACAATAGTACAGCAGGTCCTCGTATAACGTCACTTTGTTCAAGGCTGTCTTGTTTTAATGTTGACAGATGCCATAGGAACTTAACTTGTTTATATCCATTAACCTGCAGTAAAAGTGGTTTCCTTGTATGTCATTTTGTTTCAAGTTGCAGAACCTATGGACGTTGTTAAGTGAGGACTTACTGTACCTACTTCGCAGGGTGGTGGGAGCCCCACAGATCATGCATAGCAAGTTCCTGGTGCTTGTAATATGCTGTGACCACGTTTGCAAGATGTGGTCAAATTCTTAAAATGAAATTTCAGTTATAGCGGTCACAAGTTTTGTGATTTTTGCCCCTTAGTTATACATCCCAAGGTAATAAGGAGACGAACCCAATGGAGCATCCTTTGGAGTGTAAGGAGAGGAAGAAAACCTGCACTCACAGCACATCCTCTTACTTTAGTATCACATGGGCCGGGAAGCACTGATTTCTAAGTCACACTAGGGAACGCAAAGAAACCAAGACTTTGCTCTTTTAATGATTAGAGACAAACCCTAAATACTTATAATCAAGTATTATGACCCCAGGGGAAGAAACAGGCATACTAACATGAAAAAACACATTTTATTGCACTTAAGTTATAAGAAAATAAAATTTCTAAGTGAATCAAACCATAGACACAATCCCTTTAAAGGTTGTTTTCCTCCATCATGTCAGGTTGTTACATAACTAAAATTAACCAACTTGAAATCTGATTGTTTTAAATCAGACTATAAATAAAACAAACAAAAAAAATAAACAGGAGGAGGAAAAAAAAGATCGCCTAGGATACAGTGTTAAACCACTTTCACAGTTCAGCTTGAGTTGTGGCTCTTGGAGAATGAGGCAAACCATGTGACTTTTTCATTCATCTCGTTCGTTTGCATGTGACGCCTTTACTACAAAAACGGAATCGTTTCTGCTTTGTCAGTTCCTCAGAGCAATAAAACTGTAACAGTTGTTTCCCCAAATACTGTAAAACACTAAGACTGACCAGCAACTTTATTTTACTTTTGTGTTTTATATATTTTTAAAATATCTTGTCAGTTTTATTATGTACGTTCATCCATTCACCACAGCCCTCAAAAAGAAAAGTTTCTCCACAGAACAGGCAGCAACAGCTCTGTTCCAAGGAATGTGTTTTAATTTTTGCCCAGATAAAAGAAAATAAGCTTTGCACACACTCTCAATTCTTTACTTGCAGGCAAACTTCACTCTTTATTATCTGAAACTCTCCCATTCTCAGCCTCTTAGAGGCACAGATGGTTCAAGTTTCAGTGGCAAAAAAGTCTTTTTTTTTTTTTCTGTAACCAAACTAGAGCAAATTTGGAATTCAGTCTGGGACTAAAACGTCACAGCAGAAAAAAAATAAAAAAAAATAATTTGCTTTTTTCTTTCTTTCATTTAGCAGCATAAATAAGTTTGGCCACTGGGAGTACAGTACAGGGGTGGGACAACAATCCCATATTTGAAGACCTACTTCTAGCACCAGCATCAAGAATTAAATCCATCTCTCAGGACTCACAGAACCCAGGACAACTTGCCACCTTTGAGCAACATATGCACTGAAGAGTGTATGTGGAAGCGACAGTGAATAGATTAACAGAGGCTAATACTGTGATTGATTGACATTGGCAATGGTTGGCAAAAAAAAAAAAAAAAAAAAAGCTTTTCATGATAACTGTACAAAAACAATTCACAGTAATATATATTGTTTTAGCTTTTCCACTCCAGAAAAATGACTTTTGTTGCAGATGCTCTCTGATTAGAAAGTCAACCATACTTATTCCGATGTTATTGCAGCTCCTTTCTAAGAGCTCCTTTCTAAGGTCTCAGTGGTAAGAGAACAGACGCGCAGAATCTGTGACGATGTTTCGGTATTAACACTGCCCGGTGACCACTGGAGAAGAAAATAAAGAAAATAATTGCACCTGGTTTGATTTAGAAAGTCTCGTTTTGCAAAGCTGCCCTCAGTCAAAAGTGAAGCCTTTGTAAGTGATGAGACAGCGGACGCCTCTCTTGTCAGTTACGGTTTGTCATCTCTTCCTCTTTTCCTTCTTAGTCTGTAGGTCTTTTCATTCTGTTGCCCCAAGCCAACATCCTGCACCACTGAGAACAGGGATTTTTTTTCTTTTTCTTTTCTTTTTTTTTTCCTTTTTCTTTTTTTTTTCTTTTTGCAGGGGGGAAGGGCAGGGAGTATATCGTCTACACATTTGGACAAATTCATCTTTTCTTGCTCTTCACTTCATGTCCACATCAAAGTCCAGCACCAGCAGCTTAGTTTCTTCAGTTCCATTCCGACTCCCAACAGCACACACCAGCTTTGTGTTCGAGGCTCTGATCCGCCACACAACTCCCCCACTCCCCCCACTCTCCAATGTGACTAGGTTTCGAATAAATTCACCCGTTTTCAAGTCCCACAGTTTTACAGTCCCATCGTCTGAGCTGGTAATTACAAAGTTCTTGTTGAACTGTAAACAGGTCACAGCACTCTGATGCTTGTTGGGACCTAGGCAAAACCAAAGGGACTTAATTACTGGTTAGAACTCACGGCTACGAGTTAGTTACCTTGTAATTTTGTAGGCTTCTACATTAGAACATACAATACAAAGAATATTTGAAATGCTGCATATTTAGAAACCGTGCTCTGAGTATTTTAGGATCAGCAGGGATGTAAGAAAATCTGGTAGGTGTTTGTAACTGAAACATTAACTTTCAAGAGTTCTGTCTTCCAAGAAGCTTGGTTAGCTACCAGCACAAATTTGCTTTCTGGCTGCAGAAATGAGAACTCTTCTTAGTGATGGCAGACATAGCCCAGCATCATGGACTCTGTGAGGGATACGAGCATAAGAGATCTACTGCCCTACTGCTCTGAACTGGCCAGTCAAGGGCAAAGGTTGAATGGACACTATTCCAAAACTCTGAGAAAGAGACAAAACCAATGAGTAAAAAGCTGCAATATGGCCGGCCCACAGATGGCCTCACTGAAAACAAACAAACAAACACATTCTAAGGGCTGTGACCAATATGAAGAAGTTAATCATGATGTAAGATTACACTGTTGAGCCTCATTTAATAACGGTGGCTTTCACATTTTTCTTTCTCTAGTTGAGTGGGCACTATTATTCCTTCCCATTCTGATTAAGCAGATGGTTAAGGGTGTAAATTGAGACCAAAGCAACTTTCTCTCAGATTAGAGAGCTCCCACCCCCAGCAAGACAGTTCTTTAATTTAAAATTGGACAACAAGTTCAAAAGGAAATGATCACTCAAATAATAAAATGAACATGCTGCTTCTGTGATACCGCCAAGGTTGGGTAGAGTTGACTGTACATGCAAGAGGTGGTTAAATAATTTTATATCAAAACCACAATTTACATCTTATATTAAACACACAATTTAACACACTTTCTCAAGGTAGCCTTGTTTTGTCAAGTCAAGAGTGGAAATGCTCATAAGCTTATCCAAAATAAGCATTTTCATTTTGTATGAGGTTAACTCTTTTTGTGACACGAAAGCTCCATATTTCTCTTTTGACCAACAACCTAATTTTTAACAAACACAGCTAAAAGGGGGTAGCCAATACTTACCCTGCAATGTTTGTAAACACTGTCCCGTTTTGATATCCCAGATTTTAACTGTAGAGTCTGCATTCCCAGAGACAAGAATGTTGTCTTTGAGCTCCATTCCACTTGTTAACGACTGGTGTCCTGTTAACGTGTGGATGCAATTCCCTGTCTCCACATCCCACACTCGGATTGATGTGTCAAGAGATCCACTCACCACATGGATGCCATCAAACTACAACAAACACAGTGTATTAGACTAGATGTGTGGATATTCTTGATATTACTTATTGACCTTAATCTTAACGGGGGAGGGGATTAGGGCAAAGAGAACAAGTAATGCCAAGAACAAATGAGGTACTAGGATAAACTGCATGTAATCAAGCAACTCTACGGTGCACCTTCTCAGAAGCTTCCATCCGAAAGATACAGAAACAATTAAAAAGAAAACACAACACCTAAAATGAACATATTACTTCCAGATCATCTGGCTACATACAGTAGCCACATACTATGGACAATTTAACAAGGACTACCATTCAAGTTTTATTTCCCTATAGGAAGTTGAAAGTACTGATACAGCTTGTGATAAAGGGTGTGCCTATCAACACCTATGGCATGAAAAGGGCTAGAGAT
This sequence comes from Cnephaeus nilssonii, assembly GCF_951640355.1. NCBI lineage: Eukaryota > Metazoa > Chordata > Mammalia > Chiroptera > Vespertilionidae > Cnephaeus > Cnephaeus nilssonii. The sequence continues at coordinate 52,215,706 of NC_137076.1, read as the reverse complement.
AAGTTTCATGATGTTTGAAAGATAGTTCCACTAAAAATTGTATGTAAAATAAAAATTTCATTTACAATAACCTAAATGCTAATTAGAAAATGTGCCAATAGATAGTTAAATTTGGAATTAGAAGAGGTGGCACGTTTATAATGAAAGTAAGCTACACAGCACTTTTCCTGCTTCCCATTTATACCCAAAGTCACTAAGTATCTACTAATTCCCAGATCTACAACAATGTTCCTACCTTTTTTCTAAACCTAATCGTTTATTTAAATAAGACTATTATATTCATTAAGGTTCTGAGTATATCACAAAACATAAAAACAGTTGAGCCAATTCCCCCTCCTCCAAATTAATAACCTTTTCTAAGCTAACAAACATCTTTATTATATGTTGATATCTTGTGGCATGGTCAGTATTCTATCAATTAAGAAACAAATACCCCAAAAACAGGTCTGTCAGCACTGGGACTATGTACTAATTTGCTGATCACTAATGGGCAATAACTGTTAAATGAACTATATAAATAATTGGAAATATTTTTGAATGGAAATGCTGTCTTTCAGAAAATAAGACCCATTTTCTAAACTTGCTATTAATTTATTTATCTCAAAATATGGCAATCTATTCAAGGACACCAGGTTCAAATGTACACAAAAAAACTAGTCATATTTATTTCTTTATGACTGAGAATCAGCCCCGCGAGAATAGAGTTTATGCAGGAAGTCTCCACTTTTCCTCTGAATGGGGATGGAATCACAATTACATGGTCCATCAACCTTCAGCTATCAAGGAAAAGGGGCAGCTTTTGGCCAAATTAATCCTCTGCTAAGGAGTTTATTAAAATCTGGGTTATTCTCCTATGAGACTATCTACCCATTAATTAATATAGCAAAAAGCTTAGGGCTCCAAAATCCCAGGTTCCAAGACAAATATTTATATTTTGGAGGGGAAATAGATCACGAAAAACTAAAACAAATCATATAATTTCAAGATTTATGTTTTCTTCATGCTAATTTTAGAGTATATGTAAACAACAGGTAATCTGATCAGTCTTTTTTGGATTGCATTTGATCAACAATTTGACAGTGGTTATCTGAGTAAAACTATCTTGTGATTCACCAGTAGAGCATCTAAGGGGTAGGAGAGATAAGATCTCTTACCTGTAATGAATAGACTCTATTAGTATGCCCCTGCAACGTGTGTAGACAGGTCTCAGTCTCTGGATCCCACACCTTCACCATAAAATCATATGCTCCACTAACAACCCTCCTGCCATCATATTGAACACAGCGAACCGCTGCTACGTGACCCATCAATACATGTAAACACTGGCCTGTCTCAATATCCCAAACCCTAAGAGTGGCATCTCGAGAACCGCTAACAACTCTGTAGGAAGGAAAACAGAAAAAAAAAGTATTACAATTTTTAATAATATGAAAAAGCATTATATATAAAGTCAGTGATTATTAAACCTTTTCTTTCTTTTGTTAAGTATTTTTAAAAAACTCCTATGTAAAAACCCTGATATATAAACATACGAAAGTTGAGTTACTCTGATTGGGATGGGAAGTTGAGGAGCCTAGACTTGGCTGGTTTGGTTCCCCACCTGTGAGAGATCGAGCAGCTCCTTGAGGTTCTGTGGGACAGTCTGAAAACTACTGTATTGTATTTTAAAAGGTATGTGCTTTACACCCTACATACTGGTAAAATGAACCAGTTTTAGACATGTCCTCAAAGGCTGCATATGCTTATAAGTATTCAACAGCTATATAGGGCATTATAATATACAGATTTTAGAAGACACATATGTTGAGGCAACATAAATTCCTTCAAAATTTGGCCCAACATTATTGAAGTTACACTCTTCTGAAGACCAGAGTGATACAAATACTGCAACCATCTCTGGATTACAAAGGAGAACTGAAAACACAAGGCATCTTTATATCATTCCTAAGAGAAAAAGAAAGGCCATAGTTTCCACATTTGGAAGAGTAGAAAGTGGAATCATTGAGAGATTTAAGTCAGAACTAATAGAAACTGAAAGGCAAGGTGTCTTCATAACAATTCTCCAAATTTTAATTGTCGAGTACACTGTTCAAAGTAGACTCAAATTACAATGGAAAAGATACTTTTTCTTCACATATTACCAATCTAGTGTGAAATGTGCTCAGTGCTATGCTTCTTAATAAAGAAGATGTTATGGGCAGAGTTAAAGGTAAAGACTGGAATAGAGTCACTAAAAGGACCCTTCATAAAGACCTGTTCTGACAAATGGAGCAGAAATCACATTTGTTTAATGGGGGGGGGGGGGGGCGGGGGGGGGGGTAGGCGGTTACCATGAAGACATGCCAACAGAAGACAGAAAGGACTTTAAATAGGAGGGCTTTGTAGGAGGAGATAAACAAACAGCAAAGGCACTGAGGGAAAAAAAGGAAGCAGTCTGATTTGATGAAACAATTTTGAAAATTGAACTGAGGATTATGTCCTTGATTTGGTAGACAACAGAGGACCAGGTCTGAAAACTGTGTCAATAGTTCAGGTGATAGGTAATGAGAGAATAAATTAAAAACCGCAGGCCTCAGCTTGTGCCTAGATATAGGGAATATGATGGAGTGAGGGTAGGGTAGGTACATAATTAAAAAGACTTGGAGTCTTGAAACTTGAATAGCTGAATCTGTCCCACTAGCAGAAATATAAGAGAAAAAAGAAAAAGAAACAATGATTTTTTAAAGATGATGAGTCATCAAAGATATAGAGAAATACAGATGTTATTCAAGAGTAGAGAATTTCAAGGAGGAAGCCAACAACACTAATAAATGAAAAAGGAAATGTAAAGATAACCCTCCGATTGTAAGCCAATACACTACTGCTTTCTTAGTACAGAAACATCCGAAATCTAATCATTGAAGTCTAATTTAAGAGCACATTATTGCTATCTCTTTATTAGACACAGTTTAAGTATTATATAACTTGAACTCTACACAAAAGGCTCCAAATTCACAAGTGACAGAAGAGGAATTCCCAACCACAATGGGCGTTTCCCTCACCTTTTTTCATGGAGGTGCATACAACGGACAGTGGAAGTATGCCCATATAAGGTGTGTATACATTCTCCAGTCTCGGCATTCCACACTTTGAGAGTCCGATCTGTGGATCCACTAATGATGATATTGTCTCTCATCTGTGATGACCACACTCCACCCGTGTGTCCCACTAATGTCCTCAGACACTGGAAAAACACTTAAGATGATTACTTTTGGGTAGAAAGAAAAATGATTTAAATAACATTTCAGTAGCTCATTAAAATTTGGAGTAAAGTTATATTAACTCAATTGGATTATTTGGCATATCAGAAAATAATTTCTCACATCAGTATAACATGACCCCATTGCTATTTATTGCTTTTTTTTTTATTCAGTAGCACTACATATTATACACATACACACAACTGAGGAACAAGTACATAGAAAGTAAACAATTATCATTAGAGCATAAAAGCTCTAGCCTGGCCTCTTTGATGAAATAATACTAAAATTGCAATTTGGTTTCGTTCATGGGAGTGGATTCAATGAAAGAATGCCAATGATGTTGGGTGTGGCTACATACCACATTCCATCTCAATCTGCCACAAGGCAGTAGTTAAGAGCCAGGTAAGGTACTTCTAGACAAGTAAAGACAGACATTAAAGCCCTGAAGTCAATCCAAAACTAACATTAAACTATGGAAATATGAAGCTACTTTAAAAAATTTTAACATCTAACTTTGAATATTTAGAAGACTCTTGCCCAAGAAACAACATGTGATAAAACATTTTAAAAGACAGATTTTTGTCCCTACACTTTCTTCCATTATTTTTAGGTGGTCAGTTCATAAAAATATTCTCCACTGGACAGATAAATATAAGTCTTCACTGGAGAACCATTAAAATATAATATTGTTCAAGGGAAATTGATTGTTTGGACTGCTTTTTTCTTCAAACTCCTATTTAATACCTGGTCTGCTTACCTTCCATCTCACAGGGTTTAAGATAAGTCTAAATTAACATGATTTATGTATAACTGCTAAATTGTAAGTAGGTTATCAACAAAGCAGTTGAACAAGGAAAAACAAATATCCCTCAATTATAGTTTTGAAAAAGATTAAAAAGGAAGAAGATATAATTTAGACAGTTAAAAAGGTGGGAAAAATTAAGACAAGAAAACGATAAAGCACATCTCTAAAATCTTAATAGGTATATCACAGAGACAAACTATTTAAATAAGAAGACACTAACAACATTCCTATCACGAGAAACATCATCTTCACACCAAGGGAGAAGCTAAATTAGAAGCTCTGATATTTGCTATTAAAATAAGCTAGAGACAAAAATGAGTTCTTGTTTTCCTTTCACTGGCTGATCTTTGCAAAGATATACACAAAACAGTGACTTTGTGAAGTGCAGAGAGAAGTAAACTTACTTTGCCAGTGACTGCTGACCAAACTTTTAAAGTGTTGTCATCAGAACCACTAACTATTCGGTTACCACAAAACTGTAAGCATGTAATCACATGATCATCATGTCCTTTCAGCACCTAGGAGGTAGACGTACAAGTTAGAAATGTTACCAAATTATGTCTTTTAAAATACTGGTGAAAAGAAAAAATGAAGCCATAAATAGGAACAGTAATCTGTAGTCTATTTCTAGAATTAAAGTTTACATGAAATCTGAAGCATCATCAACCCTCATTGATGAATCAAGTATTAAACATTTTATTGTTTCCATATCCTATTATTTATACTTGAGACAGCAACTGTTTTAATTTTACCGGGTCAAGATCTCATAAAGATGGTTCAAACACAAATGTATTTTATAGTCATCTATTTTATTTGTTCAAACCAAAAGACTATGTATCTTTTGACACACAAAAACAAAAGCACCTATTAACTAGGAAGACAAGAATAATCATCAACTTTTTAACTTAAAACAAAAAAAAGCCCATCATACTGTATGCATAGGAATAGAACAGTATCTCCCCAAATTGCTTAGAATTTTAAGCATTTTTGCTATTCTTTATATACTTGAAATGTTATAAGATAAAAAGTCAGAAGTTAAATTTAAAAAATAAAACACACAAAAGCCACCAAACCAAAACATGGGCACTCCTCAAAAATCATATTCAGACTAAATGGTCAGAGAGGGAGCAAATTCTTAGGTAAAATGTATATGACACAAAATTCAACAGGATATTCAGAAAATTTTTCATTTACATAAGAACCAAATACCAATCAACTCATCTTTTATTCAAAACAATGAGTTGTCAGACTAAAGAGATTCACAATAGAAGGATATTGTCAGTTATGCTTACAGTTATTTTAAAATACATTGTTTTCTTTGTTTCTGGAAATAGGTGTCAAGTTATAAAACACAGTAGGTACTAACACTGATTAATGGATTCTGTTACACTGCGCGCGAGTTCAGTTACCTTAGGAGATTTGAGTTCTCCTCGCCTCCAGTTAGTATCAATTCTATGCTGCCTGATGTATGCGCTTTTCCATGGACTGTGTATGAAACCTGGTTTTATTACTTTTCTTCTCTTGATGTGCAATGGTTCATCAATACCTAGTTTTAAAGAGTTAAAGAGTATCATTGCCTTCACCAATAATAAATATTACACATTTTATAATGTACTTCATTCTCCCCTATGCTGAAAACCACCGAAATGCAGGCATTGTCTAATTTCTAACACTGTTTTACAAAACAAAATAATGTAAAGTTTATCTTTTGTATGGTGCTCTTTTATATCAACAATTTCATTTCTTTCTCAAAATGATTCTATGAAATGTTGGTGAGGAAGTGCAGAAATTGGAACCTTAATGCAATGCTTGTGGCTGCTATGGAAAAGAGTATGGTGGTTCCTCAAAAACACTAAACGTAAGAGGTGCCTAAAAAATATTGTGGAGGAATGAAGAGAATATGGAATATTTGAGTATTTAATTGCTAATATATCTTTGGATTTCCTTTAAGTCATCTTCATCTTGATTTTTTCATACACTTGCTATGAGTTATAGTGTTCTTTAAAGGGATTAGCTGCAAGATTTGACTCACTTGAACGTGTGGAATAACCTGTGGATTTTATGTAAGTAGGTGCATGCAGATGAACACTCATTTTTGATTCCCTGATAGGCTGCCAAAAGTTCTCTTTTTCCATTTGCCCACCACTTTATTCTACTTGCACATAAAACTTATGCTTTTCTATTTGTTTTCAGAATCACTTTGCTTTTTTAGAGTTCGAACATTTTCCCTATGGAAACCTTACCCTCTTCTTTGCATTTCTCTCTCCACAGAAGGTTGTCTTCAGCCAAAATTCTCCAGTAGCGACATGTCTGAGCCGCTTGTAGCAGGTCTTTGGGTTCCAGGAATGAAAGCACATAAAGTGCCAGCTATGGAAAGAAAAAGCATAGTACAGCCATATTTTTACATATATAAAAATAATATCTATTCTCTATGGGGAAAGCACTTATAGATAAATGTAATGCAACTCTACATTCTAATTTCTAACTTCATAAATTTCTAATTTATGAGCTTCACTCCATTAACTCCTCACCTCTTCAAGGAATAATTATTAAACCTCCAGCCTCTGCTCTTGCCTTTGCTGAGTCTCTCAACTCAATTTTATCTACCACCTACCTATTTTATTAGTTATTTAAATGTTGTCTTCTCTATCTCCCCAGTACAATGTAAATTCATCCAAGACAGGATATAAGGTAAGAAATAAGATTTCTTTATATTCTGCATGATATGGTTTGAGATCACTTCTGATAGATATAATTAATAGTTCTTTATCACATCAAAGTGTTTATTAGCACAATGATGAACTTTTCACACATTTCCACCCTTTACTATAAGTGACAAAAGGGGACTATTACCAAACTTCTCCATAGACAATACAAAAGTAATTGTGTGCTAATTACTTGACATTGCTTAAGGGGACTTTCTTGGTGGGCCAGCTCTTTATTGATTTAAAAATTTTATTTCCAATACTTGCAAATCATCAATTTCTTTTTCATTGTGTAAAGTCATTTAAAATAAATAAAGGAAATGGGAAAAAAAGAAAAAAAAGGGGGGGGGGGGAATGAAAGCTTCTGAGTATGCTTATTCAATTAGCTGCACAAATCACACAGAAACTAAATTATGATAGTAGGACAAAAATGATCTAAACAGAGCAATAAAAAAATAAACAGAGCAATAAAATTTAGTTTTCATATAAATTAAATTACAAGGATTAAAAGAAACTATCATTTAAAGGGCCAAAGGCCACATAAGGGAGTAAAAGTACAATTTGAATTATTTTTTAATGCTAGATAAAAATTACATGATATAAATTAAGCTTTCCCAATGAATTTGTATGTATGGAGTTCAACCATTAATCACAAATTTACTGAGTACATTCTATATAGAGAATACTTCAACTAGTCAGTATTCAATTTACTACTAATATTGACTAATGACAGTAGAAAACTTTGTGGAATAATTATTTTTGGTCTATCAGAAAAGATATTCCAGTACCATAAACAGAAACGGAATCATTTAAAATAATAAGGCATAACTATATTCAACAATGTATGTACAGCTCAACAACGTAGTTTTTTAATGAATACTTCATAAGACACTTAATTTTGAAATTATCAATCAAAGCCTAGGCAACTTTGCTTAGAGTCAGCATAACAGTAATGTGATACACCACATTATTAATTTTCCATGTATTACTGATATTTAACACAGAAATTATTAGGAACAAAATTATATTTGTGTAAAAGATACACGAGATTTTTAGAATGGTCATATGAAAAAAGGTCTATTCCTTGCTTTAGTTTTTTAGCTGAGTAGAAATCAGATAACTTAATAAAATATCCCATTTTAAAGGCTAGGAAACAAATCCAGAGTAGCTCAGATTTCAAAGGTATATCCCAGAGATTTTCAATGGGTGTGCTAAGGCAGGCACCTGGTGTGCCACAAGAATTTTTAAAACATGCAATACCTGACTAGTTAGGGGCACTGACCTCTTTTCCCTTACATTGTCAAATAAAAAATGATAACAGCTAATACAACAATAGCGATCTGGTTTGAATGAATCAAAATTATGCCTATTTTTTGGTCAGATCAGTCAGCAAAAAATACCTATTTTTTTGGTGTGCTGCAAAATTTTAGTAAGTAGTTTGTGTGCCATGAGATGAAAAAGGTTGAAAATCGCTGGTATATCCTAAAGTCAATGGGTAAAAGTTCCTTCGATACTAGTGACTAAGAGGTCATCTAGGCCTATGTGTGCATGCATTACAGATAAATGTAAAGAAACATTCATGTACTAAAGAAAGTTGAAGTGCTAACTCCATAGGTAAGGGGCACACTTTAAAATAGCAAAGGAACTCAACCATGAATTTCAATGTAGTAAATGTTTTTCTATTTACATCTAGCCAGTTCCATGAAAACATCTAGGTATTACAGAAAATGCACACAGCAAAATGGGAAAATATGCATGAAAAAGTCAGAAGCAGAAAAAATATAAATTAGAAAAGAAGGTTTTTAAGTTAGGGAAAAAGTAGAACACAAATATGCTGGCAACAATATTTTATATGGTCTTTAAATTAAATTGTCAAGCAAAAAGAGAACAGCAATTACTTACACAATTCTTAGTGTGGGTTATGGGGAAGTATACCAGTTCCTCAAAGCAAGCAAAGATTTGTCATGTGAGGTTCCTTATAGGGGACAGAGAATGGGCATGGTCTAGCTAATGCAGTTTTCTTTCTGTTTGTCTTAAAGGTAAAATCTAGATTAGTTATTCTTCCTAAGGACCACTTCCACCAGATAGATGCTATTAAATTGACAGTCTGTTTCAGGTAATTACCTTCTCTTTGCTCAAATTTTTAATTTCAATGAGAGTTGCTTTTTTTGTTTTTCTCTATAAACTATATAAAAGATCACCATATTATACTTAAAGGTAGCTAATACCTTTCCAGAATTGCTATATTTCAGTGGATTAAATTAGTGAAAGAATAAAGAAAATAGTGGCTGATCCTATGTTAAGAATTTAGGTTTGTTCTAAATCATCTACTATATCACCATACTTTTTTTAGTATTTATTTATAAAATAAGGATAATGCTGTTTATCATAAGCCTCTCAAGTGAGACTAGTGGGGTTTTTGGCAAGGTTTTTGAGATTAATAAGCAAATGTTGATAAAGAACTTTGAGATCTGTTTAAATAAATTATAAGAAATTATATGTTCATTTCCTGACATGAAGGGAATGTTTTAAATAATGATAGTACTTAGTCTCTGATAAAATAATATTCATTTCCTTAAGGACATATACCATTACTAGAGGCCCAGTGCACCAATTCGTGCACAGGTAGGGTCTGGCTGGCCCACCCCCATCAGGGCGGAGGGGCCACGGGCGGTTGGCTGGCCAGCCCACCCCCTGGTTGAACTCCTGGTGGAGGGGACAATTTGTATATTATGCTTTTATTATATAGGATTTCTCCACATATAAAGCATTTTTCAAAATAGAAAATTTTTTTCTAGTTGTTGGGAAAAAAGAGGGGGAAATATAGATGCTATTCTGGGCTTACTCTTATTCTCCAACCTAGCCTCACTTCTTTTTCCTCAGGCAATCTTGAAAAGAACACTTAATCCAAAAAAAGTTTTATTTGTGCTTAATTCTTAGACTCTTAAAAATACGTTTTTATTCTTATTTAAAATCACAGTTTTGTGTGTTAAAAAGTAGAAATACAAATAAAACAAAAACTCACCATTCTCAGAGATAAGGGGACAAACTAGACCAAGAGAAAGTCTATCTTTCAACAAAAAGTACTACCTTCTAAAATAAAATAAAAATCAAGGGAACTATGACGTGTATATCAAAGGTGAATAAATTCACTTTCAGTCAAATACTTATAAAAAAGCGTTTCCTATTATTAACATCCTTCTAGAGGCAAAACGAGCTTATATCACTTTCATAAGCCAAATCTATTCAAAGGATTCTGTTTTAGAATGAACCAGCAAGAATAAAAGTTTTTTTTTCTGGGAGAATGTCATTTAAAAAAAAAATAACTCCAAAGAACATTTCAGGAATGAGGTGTTTTTCCTACTTTGCTTTTTCTTAAAATTATGCTTAGCTCCGTACATTAAATACAATGAAATTATTTCATTCATATATAATATGAAATTATTATTGAGACTATCTTAAATGCCTTTGAGATATTTTCAGAATGGTTATCTGAAGAAAAAAAAAACACTCAAAAAACCAGACTGCTTCTTCAAACTTAAAGTTTAAGGTTCATTTGCAACGGTATATTAGCTTTCTTAATTGACATGTCAGTGGCACACACATACTTTGTGAAAATATGATGACATTGATTACTTAATGGTATACTATTTCTCTTTGCTGACAAAAATGAAACTATGTAGCCTATAACATCAATAAAAACTACAATTAAACTATGCCTCATCTATACAGTCAAGGATGCCCATATGATCATAATCAATCTATGATTAAAAAATAGTGTCAGCTTACATAAAGTCAAAAACTGATGGGCATACAAAATTCCAAAAGAGCCCAGCTGATCTGTCTCAGTGGTTGAGTGTTGACCCATGAATCAAGAGGTCACAGGTTTGATTCCCAGTCAGAGCACATGCCCATGTTGTGGGCTTGATTCCCAGTAGGGGACATGCAGGAGGCAATCAATGAATGTTTCTCCCTTCTCTCTCATCAGTGTTTCTCTCTTCCTGCTCCCTTCCTATCTCTCTAAAAAAAATTTTTTTTAATTCCAAAAGAAATGCTCTAAGAATGCAACTGGCATGGGAATCTATAATTGTGTGTGTGTGTGTGTGTGTGTGTGTGAGAGAGAGAGAGAGAGAGAGAGCGAGAGCGAGAGCGAGAGAGAGAGAGAGAGAGAGGGGGGGGGGAGAAAAGTGGGATGATTAGTAGAAAAAGACATACATGTGAAATTCCATATATTTCAATATAATTACACAATGTAAGTAACAGAAAATCACAATTCAATAGCATCATAAAACTATCACTTTCAAAGGGACTTAGGATAAACAAACAACCAAAAAAAAATTGTTGTTTTAAAAATCGGTATTTTTAAAAAATCTACTACTATAATGAACATACCAAGAAAACTAAAAATTGGGTTTCAAATAACCTGAGAAAAAATCTTGGTAAAGAAACAATCAAATTAATGAAATTCAATAGCTTATTCCCATAAATGACTTACTCCAATGGTAGAAAGAAGTCATTCAGTCCATAAGTATACATTAATATGAAAATTATATTATTAATTCATGACAGGTTCTCATTTACAGCCCTCTTTAGTGCTAATTAACAGTGTTAAACTGTCAATACTGGATACCAAAGGATGATAATGTTTAAAGGTGGTCACTGTTACATTCTCAAATAGCACAAAAGGAAGAATATAAGCGATCACCCTTACCTCTTTAGGGAGCAACGAGATGAAGTCTCGTTGAAACTGGGGTTCTATCACTTGCATCATATGTTTTACTTGGGTTGGTTCACAACTATCAATGAGTTCATCTAAAGCAAGCAATTTCTCTGGTCCACTCCAGCTCTACCAAAGAGGAATTAGAAAATGTTATTATTTTCATACATCTCAAATTAAAGAAAAATCCTCATTTACATACAACATAAAAAAAACCTGCTTACAGTGACATTTTCTCCAGAAGGCAATGAAGTGATAATCATTTAGTCTCATCAAATGTACCACATACCTTCATTTTATAAAAGCTTTAAAAAATTGTCATGGTTTTGATGGAAAAATATTTTTGCATTACATAATTGTAATTGTTATATACTCATCTACCACCAAGATACTGGTTTAGAAACCAAAATTTTATTCACAAACATCAATTTGGGTTACTGAATAAATAGGGAATTTTGATAGATGATTTCCTTCCTTTCCCTACATCTTTCAAGTGTGTACCAGAAAACTTGAGGGTTTGAATGAAGCACTCATCTGAGGAGACGAGCAGCAACATCGAGAGAAAAATTAGTAACTGGATACTGCACATCTGACAAGTGTCTTCAACAAATCAAATTATGTAAAAATAATTTCAGATAAAAAAAAAGCAAACAGTAGAAAATAGTAATTAACTTAGTATTAAAATTAGAATATGAGCAAAGAATAAAAGAGGGTAAGAAATAAAACTACACATAATTCTATTTCAAAAGGAACCTGCATTTTGTAATATGTGAAATAGACAATAATTGAAAACTGAGATATACTGAGGATACAGGAAGCCTTATATAGAACACTTTTTATTTTTAAAAGTATTTATGTGGACTCTACAATAAACGTCATCTCTTTTTCTTATTATAAAGTGTAGATTATGGTAATACTATCAAACATTTCAGTATTACTTCCAGAGTACCTATCACAACATTATCCCATTTGACCATTATAAAAACCTGGGAACTATCCCCATTTTATCACCAAATATGAGAAAACACAGGTTCTATCTAATAAACTTCATCCTTTCCTTTCACTTCTATACATACACACCCAGACCATTGTCCTTGAGAACTCACTCACCTTGTAGCCTTTTGGTTAGGGTGAGGATTCATACATAAAATTAAAAATACTCACATACATGTATATGCCCACACATGACCAATTAAAAGTAGTTAATTTGAAGTTTGATTTCTTTTGTTCAGTTTCCCTCACACAGATTTAAATCCTGGTTCAAAACTAACCTCTTTGATGAAACTTACACTGACCAATCTCTACTCATCTCTGAACAATTAGTATCAATACTATAAATGCTAATTCATTGATTTACATTGCTCACAAGATTTGAGGTGGCTTTTTATATATGGTTCCTCTCTGTCTACATTATAAAGATTCATGGACACTAGCATAAGGAGATACCCATTTTGGGTAAAGAATAACTATGCTGACTTAATTAAAATGCAACTTTAATTAAGTCACTTGATAACAGAATAATTTTAATATAAAATTCTAAATCTCCTTTATATATATTATATACATCATATACTATATATATATATATGTATAATATATATATATATATTATACATATATATATATATATATATGCCTGTTTTAAACACATTTTTGGTAGTGTTTATGGTTAAATTTTAATATAAAAATAAAGATAACCTATGTAATCCTCTATAGCAAAAAGACAGTGAAATTATTTCAATGTATTACTACTTTATATACAATATATTTTAACTACATTTATAGCTACTATGAGTAATTCGAATTTAAAGTAACATACCATATATGATTAATGTTTTTTCTTTATTTTTTAATTTTACATAGGATATCTTTATTTTTATATTAAAATTTAACCATAAACACTACTAAAAATATTTTTAAAGCAGGCATGTGTGTGTGTGTGTGTGTAAATATATATATATATATATATATATATATATGATGTATATAATATATATAAAGGAGATTTAGAATTTTATATTATGTATTATTATGATATTTAAAAAGAAAGGAATATTAAAACACTACCTACACACGGAATATGACTGCTAAAAGAAGAAAAAAATAGCTTTTATTAAGGATTTTAGGAGATGAGAGTATAGAATGAAAAAAGCCAGAATAGAACATAAATAACTAATTCAAATCTCAGGTAAATGTTAGACACTGTGTCAGAAATTTCTATATTTAAGGCAGAATCCATGACAAAAGTTAGGCCTTATAGCAAAACGTTTCTAAGACTTTAAGCTATATTTTTATTTTGTGTTAAATAATACTTGACTTTACAAATCAGATAAGATTAAAATTATATTTCATTTAAATAATACCTTCAATTGGCAAGTGTTACTTTGTGACATTTTACTAAAAAATATACCCTAGAAAGATTGGTAACATAAGCTATTAAACTACATAGTAAATGAGACTGTTCCTACTGATCAGACATATTCAACAGTCTAATTGTTTAGATTCACATATCTTAAGTAAAGGTCTGGACCACATAGGCAGCTCTCCTCTGTCCAGCCTGGATTTCTCCCTGAACTCCAGACCTGTATCTAACATTGCTTACTCAACATGTATTGTTGGATATGTAATAGAAAACTAACATTCCATGATCTTTCTCCTTAAATATGCACGGCCACAATCTCATTTCAGTGCAATGTAACTCTATTAGCTGCTCAGGCCAGAAACTCTGGAGCCATCTCCTCCTCACTCCCCCACTTTCACTGGTAGATGGTTCCAATCCATCTGTGAATTCTAAGGCCTTAAACTTCAAAACATATCCAGAATTTGACTGTTACTACACCGGTTTAAACTATTATCTCTCACCTGGATTATACCTAAAACCTCTTACCTGGCCTCCCAGCTTCCCACCTTTGCCCTCCTTGTTCTAACCTCCAGGAAGTGGTCAGTGGCACTGCTAAAAGGCACTCACTCTTCTGCTTAAAACCCTCCAGACCCACTTCACTCAAAGCAAAACCCAAAGTCGGGTTAGCCTACAAGGTTGTAATTTCCTATTCCTTTTCCTACTCTACTTTAGTCATAAACACGCTTTCTGCGCCTCAAACATACCAAGCATGCTCTGCGTCAGAGCCTTTTCACGTGCTGTTCCCTAGGACATTATTCCCTTGGATACCCACGTGGCATGCTCTATATGTCCTTCTCTGGGCAACCTCTTTAACCCTTTGCACTCACTTGCTTTTTTCTCGATTCCTTTATTCTAATGCTAACCGTGTCGAGTCACACTCTTCGAGTGCAAAAGGTTAAGACTGCAAACCAGTTCCAAGATACCAACCCATTGCCCTCCTGACTACAATGTTCTGCAAAACTGTTTTTTGTTGGTTTTTTTTTTGGGGGGGGGGGGTGGTGGTGGTGAGGGATGGGGAGGATCTTCTTTGTTAACTATTGTAGCCCAGATCCAGAGTAGGGCCTAGTATCTAACAGGTACTCAATAAATATTTGTTGGATCAATGAATGAATTCCCAAAGTCAAGAAATACTGCACCAACACTATCTCAACTCTCTCTGGAACATTTCTATCCTTTATATTTGATGGTATTACTAGAACTTGCTTGCTTAGTCTACTTCCAAGACTGGGTGCAAGTTTTGTATACATATATGTTAAGCAGAAAGGGGAAATATGTATTAATTTGAAAACGCTGCAGTTAATACCTATATTAAAATAAAATAACAACCCACACCAACCTTTAATGAGGAATAGTGAATTGGGGGTTAGAAAATCCAACTTTTGGAGGAGACACTGTCACTAATTAAGTTACCATTTAATCTCTGCAGCCTTAGGAAAGTTTCTTTATCTGCAAAAGTGTTGGATAAGTCTGATAATAATTATTTTATTTTTGTTCTGAAAAGTAGTTATCCTGGAAAAGAAAAAATATCTTCCTTTGGTCTTTCATGGTAAAGTTATGTGGAAACATATTAGAGGGGACAGGAAAAACATTCCAAATTCAGAAAGGTTCACGAGACACAAAATTTAATTTATGGACTAAACTGCAAATGCTGACTTGAAAATTCCCCATGTAAGTGATATTTTATTTCAGGTAATTAGAGAATACAGGTAGCAGAGAAGAATAGAAGGAGCACTGAACTATAATCAGGGGCCTGGGTTTCACCAGCAAACTCACTATGGAACTACTTGGAAGTCTCATAATTAGTCTGAGTCCCAGAGACCCCACCTGTATAATGAGGAGCTTGGTCCAGACCAGTGGTTCGCAAATGCTGGTTGAGGAATGCAAGAATCATAGAGTCCTACAACCCACCATCAAAGCGTCTGATCCAGTGGTCAAGGTGAGGCTGAGGACATTTTAT
Organism: Cnephaeus nilssonii; assembly: GCF_951640355.1. Lineage (NCBI taxonomy): Eukaryota > Metazoa > Chordata > Mammalia > Chiroptera > Vespertilionidae > Cnephaeus > Cnephaeus nilssonii. The sequence goes on along the minus strand of NC_137076.1, from coordinate 52,199,879 downwards.
GTTTTAAATAATTCATCCAGGATTGATGCAGAGGATTCACACACCAGCAGTGAAACTGACTAATAACACCTGGATGACCCTTAGCATCCAATCAGATACATATTTTATGACTTTGGACAGTACTGGAGTGAACTCCCTTTGCTAGTTCCTCCAGCAGATGGTTATCATTATGTTTCTAGTTCTTGGAGTGGAGTGCTTACTATTTCCCATTCTACCGTGGGTCAGTTCTAATTGTTAACTTCAACTTACATCAAACTCTGACTCAAAGAATATGATCCAGGTTTTGTTTTCTGAAAATACCAAGAATCAGCTTGATCCTATTTTTTATACGAAATTCTACAAAATGTTACATACAATATTTTTCCTTCACTTTTCTCTGGCCTTTTTAACTCCTCCTCACACAACAAGGTTTCTTGATCATACTGTTTCAAGTACAATTGCAAAGTAATACTGAATTCATTTCCTGCTTTAGTATTTTGCTGACTGTTAAAAAAGATCTAAATAAATAAGTTAGAAAGTGTATGCACAAGTTCTAAATGTTACCATGAAACTTGATTAAATCCTTCAATAGAATAGTTTTTACTCTACTTTTAATTTCAAAACACAGAAGTGTTTTCTACTTTATCATTTTAAACAGTATTTTTAGTATATAACAGGTATTTTCAAAATATATTTACAGTTTTAATGCAATGCAAATATACTTTGATTAAAATAATGCTAATAATGTTAAGTTAATGGCATCCCTATGAAGAGAATGTTAACAGCCCCATTTAGACCTCAGAAAACTGAGGCTCACAATAGCTATTTATTGACCAAGAGAGGAAACTAATCTTTGTTGATTCTCCACTGTATTTCCAAGTATAGCTTAAGCACATTTACATGTTTTCTCCCTTTTGACAATTTTTAGTGTTATATCTATTCTTCAGAGGATAAAAATAAAGGCAAGAGTGGTTATATAATATCAACAAAATGACTCAGTTATTAAGAGGCAAAGCCAGAATTTGTACTAAGAGCTTTTCTTCTAAATCATATGTGCTTCTCATTCTATCAGGATGCCTTTGAACATAAATTTCAACATAAGAGAATGTTGACGTTATTGGTATCTTTACCTAGGCTAAAATTTTCAAGTGAAAAACCACTTATTAACACCCAAATGACATAAACAACACCACAATTTTTTTTTCTTTTCCCCAAAATTAACATTGTAAAGCATCAATCTGGCTGCCAAAGCAAGCAGAATCAATGGCTACTGAACATTCAAACAGTACAAAATTTCTGAGTTTTTTTTGTTTTGTTTTTAATTTGCACTGCTATTTTGCAGTGGCATTCTGTTTCAATTTCCCTTTATCCAAAATGGTGTGTCATTTGTTCTCATTCAATTTATAAATTGAGTACAGAGTACTTTGTCAGAATAGATGGAACTGGACCAAAACAATGCTGTATCACTGCCGTAGGAGCAATAACAGAACAGTGAGGGGACAAACTCTCCCATTTTACTTGTTATGCAACAGAAAAGTCATCATTAAATGCCCCCATAGCATGTCTGTAGAAATCATGCCAGTCTAATTATCCCTCAACTATCCAACACAGGTCAACGCATGACTCCCCCACCTTACTATGAAATCGTATCTCTCTGCAAGTTAGGCATTAAAGCATTTTAAGTCCTTAGGCAAGTGATTCATTTCTAGTTACTTTGGCATCAGCCTTGAAAATAAAGGGCAGTGAACAACAATGAGGCTCTGGGTGTCAGAGACAGACAAGGTCCTTATCTATCTGTCTAGTTGACCTTTGGTTGCGAGTGGATATCTTTGCTACAGAATATTTATCTGAAAATAAAATAGTACGATACCTACAGGGACAATTCTACATGTGATTCCTATTAACTAAGAACAAGTTTTCTTCACTGCATCTACTTCTCATATAAAAAGCGATCAAATGGGCCTTTTTACTGAACAAAAGGTAGTCTTATATTCTTTAGTTTACTGAGTCTCATTAATTCTAAGAAACAAGCTTTTAAAAAAATATTAACATTTTGAAGTTGCGATGCATCTAACAATCGTCTGTATCTCAGATTTGCTGACATACAGTATGTGGCAATGTGGACATTTCATTAAATAAAGCCTGAGCTATCTAAACAAGCAAATACTGTACAAAGGACTTCCTAAAACAGTCCATTGCAAAATAATGCACAAATGTTCCCTAGTATATAGACCAGTATTTGAGAAAGTTCCATTAAAAATTAGGGAGGGGAAGCCTAAATGGCTAGCAAAGAATATTTTGGAATATTGGAAAAAATGGACCCATACTCATTTTAAATCTCACTCTGGACTACCTTCTCGTAAGAAATAAAGTTCTTCATATAAAATAACTATTTGGAGGCTATCTACACTAATGATAATTTTTGATCATGTTGTTACTTATAAAAATTTGATGACATCAGTTTTTGCACTGCTCTCAAGTGCTGTGTTGCTCACACTGCATGTGTGTGCAGGTATATATATAACTACACACACCATATTCCCATTTTGTCTGTTAATCAGACACAGTAAAAATCTTTAAAGTATTTCTTTAAGATTATATTAATGTCTGAGTTCTATTTTCACCTCTTATTGATGGATAACTTTCTTTTGAAAAGGATGCAAACAACAAAAATTAAACTCTGAGGGTATACATATGAAAAAAATTTTTTAAAAAAAGTTTAAATCACGATCCTGGAAGGAGGGGGAAGGATAAACCTTGGGGGAAGATAAATGTAATCAATAAATGACTACGAAAATGAAAAAGAAAAACACTAAACCACACACCACAATTGTTTATAATTGTAGTGGTTCATAATATTGTTAAAACAATAAAATACATTTTTCATTCCTCTAACCATAGATTCTCAATATCAGCAATATTAACATTTGGGGAGGGATAACTCTGTTGTGGGTGGCTGCTCCTTAAATTCCTTCTACCCACTAGATGCCAGCAACCTCATGCCTGCAGTTGTAACAACTGAATTTGTGTCAGCCATGGGAAAATCTGCCCCCTGTCAAGAACCACTGCTATAACTTTTCCGTACCAACAGGCGGGGGTGGGTGGTTGAATGGGAGGGTTATCCTACTTTTTCTGAAATCATCTGAAGGGTAAAAAACAATTTTTTAAAATCCATTTGAAAGCAACATTGCTTCAAGTGAGTTTTCTAGCTGTTGAAGAAAAAAAATTGGGACATTTATTTAGTTTTTGCTCAGGTATTTAAAATATTAGGATTTACATAAATGGACATCTTAAAAATCTGAAATGTCAAATAAAGTATCCTCTTTTCAACTATTATTCCCTTATGCATTCATAAAATACCACCAATCGAGCTAGGTAAGAAAATATATTCATTTTACATTAGAATGGTGGCCAATATCACAGATAGCTTCACTTAACATAATTTATATTATTTACTATCTAAAAGAATAATTACGCAAGTGTTTAATCCATGCCAACGATTTTGCTAAATATGTCATTTATATGCATAATCTCACTGGAAGAAGAGAGAAATCAATTTAATATCACTATCATGAGTTGTAAAATTCATAATTTTCAAGGTTTGGTTGTAGCTAATCATCCCGGTAAACTTTCGAAGAATTTAAATGCTACTAAAATGTAGTCATCAGAGTTTGAGCTCAGTGAGCCACACACAAGCATGGCATAGTGAAAAGAAGCTGCATCAACTCTCGGAGGCTACTAGGTAGAGGAACACTGTTCTTCACATTACTCCTAAATGCTTACTAGTAACTTCCAATCAATGCAGTTTAGAACACAAATACATTTAGTGATACCAGAAACCCAAACTAAAGAGGAGAAGGAAGAAAGGTCTTATTACCTAAAAAGGAATAAAGGAAGATTCGGGAATGCACACCACCATAAAATAAGCACTGAACTCTCCTCACTAATTCACTTAAAAATTAAAATGAGCTTCCCTATTTTAATAGCATTTTTAAATTGAGATATTCTTCACATAACATAAAATCCACTATTTTAAATGTACCCTTCAGTGGTTCCCAGCACAGCCATCTTGCTGTGCAAACATCACTACTATCCAATTCCAGAACACTCCCATCACCCCCCAAAAAACTTGTACAATTAGCAGTTAGTCTACTTTCTACCTCCCCTCCACCATAGCCTAGTAATCACTCAATCTACTCTCTGTTTCTATGGATTTGCCTGTTCTGGAATATAACATACAATATGTGGCTTTCTGTGTCTGGCTTCTTTTACTTAGCATAATGTTTTCAAGGTTCATCTAAGGTGTAGCCTGTAACAATTGCTTTTCATGGCTGAATGATCTCTTATTTTTTTTGCAGCAATTAAGTGAAGGATTTCAAGTACTGTGTTTAGACATGTCACCTGAAACATTTTCAGCCATTCCTGGAGGCCTGTAGGTGGTTGGACAGATGTAATTCGGCGACGTTGTTGCCCTTGGCCATTGGCTGCTCTCAGATCTCCAAAAGTTGTTGGTGTTGCTGAACATGGTACAAGCCCAGTGGTACTACAAAAAATATAAGGGTAAAAGTAAAGACAGATATTTATTAAGATTAACAAACTCAAATTTAATAAGAATTATGATCTGGCATATTTCAAACATTAATCAAATTATTATTTTTATTTGCTTATTCCCAGAGAGCAAGGATACATAAAATCTATTCTTCTATTCTTAGAGTAAGTTTCCTCCCTCCTACATAACCACCTGTTATTATCCCAGCAATGCTAATTGCAACCAAGTGACAGAATCTGTATGGCAAAACTACAAGTTGTTGATACATACAAGTAATGTTAAAATATTTCCTTATAAGATACAGGTTCCACTTCTCTTTTGACTGATCTTTAGTGACATCATTAAATAAAAGTTAAAATTTCCTATATAAAAAGGGATGTGAGACTTACAAATACTTTAAAAAATTCAAATGTAGAAATAGTATGTCCAAATGTTTTGGACATTCACTAGTCACAATGTTCCTTGAGTTTGCCCCAGATGCCTTCTAAATTGTTTATAACATTTGTATATTTCCCTTTCATTTTTGTAATTTATAAAGCTTAGTTTAAATAATATTTGAAAGGCGCAAACCTTGATTAGAAATGTATTTACTCAAAACAGGTGTTGAAAACGTATTATATGCAAAATTAAATTAAATCATCCAAACAGTTTTATCCAATAAACTTTGAGCCAGTTTTTAAAACACCCGAAATTCAATTCTATCATTAATTAGTAAAATGAGGAGTTAAGACTAGATTATCAATCTCCAAAGTTGTCCAACTCTCCTAAAAATGACTAATTAGAAAAAATATAGTGATAATTGTTATTAATATATTAAACTTTACTTTCTAGTTTCAATAACTAAATTATTTAAACTCATGGTAAATACTAAACATCTCTTAGAGATAGTTAAAAAAAGAAAGATTTAGTTAAGTAGTTATATTTGTACAATAAATCTTCAATTTATTGAGCTATAATAATAGTATTTTAAATCCAAAGAACATACATATTGTACCCTAATAGTTGAATATCAAGCTCTGATAAACTACTAATAAAACATCTCTCCCCAATGCTTTGCCAGCCAGCATATCTTATTATTTTGTTTTAAAAAAATGTATCTCAGTCACAGATTTTACAGAAAAATCTACCACCTTTAAATCTTATAACATTATACATCTATGACAATTTCTAACATTCAACAATTAAATCTATTTTTTTTCTTCTACCAAATTTCACAGATATGCTCTATTTTCTTCTCTGAAATGAAACAATTTTTAAATAGTGATTATAACTTACATTTTCTAATAAAAATGATGGAAATTTTTTTCATCTTATTACTAGAAAATCTGTCAAAAATTTTTAAAATATCAAATATATACTGACATTTCCAAAAAGATAGGTTTGCTTTAATAATATTATATGTTAAAAGGCTAAAAATAAAACTCTCACCTTTTCAGGTGCTTTCTCAATATAAAAATAAACAACTAAAGACAAATTTAACTAAAATGTGTTCTGTAGTAAAAAGTCAGCGTTCATTTATAAGCTGCCTTAAAAATAACTGAACAATTTAATACCTTTGCCCTGGTATCAGCCATATTAATAAAAGGTCAAAAATTATATGATTATCTGGAATATACATTTTTTTAAATAGCACATTTTTAACATTACTCTCAACTTTCTCATCCGAGAAATACTTTATCAAGACTAGAAGGAAAAAGCAAAAATGAAGTGAGTAGTTTCACTTATCTCTACATCACTCCACACCCTCTGGTGGAAATACCAAAACACAGTCAAATTGTCAAAAGGCAAAGGGTTAAGTAAAGGGAAGGGGACAGTTAACATGAGAAAATGATACTAAAAGCATTTCCTGAATAACTAAGAGAGAGCTTTATTTTTCTTTTCTGTATCATCCTTGCATTTTTTGTATATAAAACTATTCTAATTATTATCATTTCTAGATTTCACAAAGAAGCTTTTGAAAGAAATATATTCCACAACTGAATTATATAAAAATATAAGCTGTTTTCTCTGAAAAAAAGAAAATGCAATCTGTTAACAATGTTCAATCACAAAAACTTATGTCTGAGGCAAAGTTAACAGCTTATAGAATAAAAATTTTACTGCAGCTTATAGAATAAAAACAACTCTAAATAAAAATATTTAGGGAAAAAGTAATGTCACCATCATGAGTTCTTATGGTTTCTATAGCTAACTTTCAGTTATCTGAAGAACTGACAATTATGAAGGAAAAAAAAAGACCAAAAAAAGTTTTTAAGATACTTTTGTCATTTAAATTTTAAAATACCACACTCCAAGTGACATCCAAAGCCATTTTTAATTGGCTGGGTAATAGATATTGTGCTTAACTTAGCCTAATTAGCGTGAGAGTGGGAAGTTTTATACTGATGCAAAATCCAAAAATGATGGAATGGTGCAGGAAACAAGACTACAATTGTATTTAGTTGTTATGGAAACTATTCTACTGGTGTAGAAATGTATGTGTTAAAAACACAAGACCTACCAAGCAAATAAAAGGGGATTTCTAACACAGTAATTTCGTGAAATATGATTTAGTTAGTAATTGTGAGGCTTATTTCACTGCTAATAAATGTATCTTCTATTTTGCATATATAAATATACTCCCTAGAACAGTTGTTGCTATAGTAACAAGATACATTTGCTCATATTTATGGGTATACTTTTTCGAATTCCTGAAAAATTGTGATTTAAAAATTTTGTTGACAAGAGAACTTCTGCTTGTGTCTTACTTCAATGTATTTGTAAAAAATATAAAGCTATCGTGGTAAACATTTTTCTCCTTATTTAAAATAAGGTATTTACCAATTTTCAATGATCTCAAAATGTATTAGACAGTCAACAATACGAGTGACATTTTATGAGAACAAATGGAAAGAAATGCTTTTACAATCATCAACTCTTTAAAGAAACATGAGAATCATGAGAGATTCAATTATTATACTTAATATTACCTTGGATATTCTGAGACTTTGCATGGTTTCTTTCCCAAAGAAAACGAGCGGACCTCAGAACCATGGTCCAACTTTCTTTTCATCTATAAGGTAAAACAAATAAGATTTTTTTTTAAATCACCGGTCCAACTAACAAATTTTAATAAGTATCTTAAATGTTCATATGCCTAAAATGTTAATTAGGAATAGTTAAATATTATAAAACATAAATGTTTCACAGTTTCTTCTTTAGTTCTACTTTTTTCTACTCTTTACAAGACTGGAAATGTGAATTTTCCACCTAATATTTTGTCCAGAGAACAGTGTATGAGGTTTTAAAAATAGATATCCATTATATATATTCCTTAAGAGCAACATACCTTTCATGTTTTCCGGTTTAAGAACCAACATAGAGGAAAATGTCATGTTAATACACACAGAAAAGAACAATATTTAACATGCCTTTCTTACTGATATGCATTTTCCTTTAAAAACATATTTTAAGAAAGATAAACAAAATTCAAAATTTCAAAATGAAAGTAACAGTAACTACATTTAAAACACATATTATAAAAGGTAAAGAGAGCAAGGCAAATAAAAAGATCTTAAAAAGTAATAATAAGACATAAAGCAATGAATATGGGCAATGAGGACAGCAAAAAAGTAAGTCCATAATAAGAGAAATCTGGAGATCTTATAATAAAGGTGGGGAAAAGCCATCAATTGATATTCATACAGAATATAGTTCTATGGACAGATACTCAAGACAAACATTTTAATTTGAAAAGCAACAAAAAGACTTAAAAAGAATGAGTTATCCATCTTTGTAAGGTATATCCAACAATTATAGCTTTAACGTATTTCATTATGCTATATTTATGTAATACTGTAAATGTATTCAAAACTGCATTTTGTCAATACTGAAATATTTATTTTTTATATTTCACTATCGGTTAACTTAGGTAATCAAACTATACATATATCATAAAACCAGGAAATAAGATGTGATAGGATTCAACTTTTTGTATTTCAACAACCCCTCTCAGATGTGTGTCTGCTAATTAATTACTATATTACTGAAAATTACAAGGAGAAAAACCCCAGAGCGATAGCTAGCTCTTACTTGCATAATAAGGTGAAAACCCTTGCTTTGCAGCAGCCTTATTTTCTTACCTATTGCCTCACGTGGGGACATCATAACACATATGCTACACAGTAAATACTAAAGAGGACCAACATGACTCTAAAAATCTCTCTGAACCACACTCTGAATAATAAAGACTATGTTTTTATCATCATGAAGAAAGTCTTGCAAAACACAGGAACAATCTTACAATATTAGGGGCTAGAGGTGAGAGTATAAGCTCATCTACAATGTATACCTTAGTTCATGAAATACTGGCTTGAAATAAATGGAAGCGGTCTCATTTCAACCCTTTAGAACTTTCTGTACTCATTACATTGTTTTAATGTGCTTCTTCTCAAAAACCATTATTTTCTTTCTCCAACGAATTTTAATAAAAATAAAAAATAAGTATAAAGGATTTAATATATACGTAGTCACGTGTTTGCATGGATATAAATTACAGACACGTACACATACACCCAAATGTATCCATCCATCAGGAAGGTCAGTAAGTACATTTTACTTCAAAATTCTAGTGTGTTTTTTTTAAATAACTTCCACAGATTCTTATTTTTAAAATTATTATGAAAAACTTTGATATGAATTCTAATTAAGTTTGGAATACTGGCTTTCAGAACTTCCCTAGATATCTTGTAAATACATTGGTGCAAATGCCATTTGCCACTAAAAGCAAACTTTATTTCCATCTTAGAAAATCTTCAATTAATAAAAATGGCCAATATAGATATCAAGGGAACCACTGAGAAATGGTTTTTATCTTTAGAATATTTTATAAAATAAAGCAGTTCTTGTATGACTATAGAAGTCTTTTAAATATTATATTGTTTACTGAAAAATACCGAGTTTAGAACCAAAAATTAATTCTGCAATTTTTAAGGGATACAGAAAGTAAATATGATCTCTTTAAATACAAATCCCCAATATCCTAGCAATTCTGCACTTTAAAAGAGTCAACTAAAGAAAAAAGAAAAAAAAATATAGATCTAAGGTGTGGAAAATTAAAGGCAAAAGGTTCACTAAAAGCCAACTAAGGGTAGAGTATTTCCAGGTCAGCATTTAACGGAGCCACATTTCTAAAGTCTGAATATGTTTTTAGTGCAAAATTCTCAGGTTCCATATCCATTCTCTTTTCATTTTAAAGCTTTTTTACAGCTCACGTCTTTCCCTTATTTGCTTACATTCACAATATAAAACAGACTATCAGACATCCAGCCACCCACCAAAATTAGAGGATACTGCAGCCATCTCTGATGATACAGATTTTCCTTCTCAGGCAGACACACATTCACACACATTCACACACACACATACACACACTCATACAACACAGGAAGAAAACAGATTACTTACTTTGTAAAAAATCATTTTTAGCGTGCCGTAGAAACCCATGTTTTCTGTATTTTTCCCCTTCAGTGATTCTGTGCCCCCGTGTGTCCGGCTGCTTGGCAGTCTCTGACAATATAAACCTTTTTCAGGTAGGTATGTCACAGATTCTAATGTGGACATGCTCGGGCACGTCAGAAAAGGAAGATTAGGGTGCAGAACCGGCAACAAAACTCCACAGTAAAGGCAAATGCAGCTCAGTATCAAACCGCTCCTCGGGACACACATACATACATGCAGCTTGACTGAGGAGAACTCGAGGGAATAATGAGAGAGAACCGAGAAGATTATTGGAGGAGACTATGCCCTGTCAAAGCCTTGACTGAACAGATTCCTCCCTCAGCAGCAGAGGGATCAGATTACATCTTCCCTTGAACACAGAATGGTGCAGTCCAGGATTCAGCAATGCAGACTGCACATCAATTATATGGTGATCCGCTCCAGGGAACCCGTGAGCACACAAGGCACTGAACAGAGGGAGGATGTGGGCAGCAAATGAGACCGCCCCCACACGGCAGCCCCCTCCACCCTTTCAAACTTTCAGGAGATCATTTTTGTATTTTGTAAAACCTGCCTTTTTCAAGAGTTTGAAATGGCAAGCATCGTTTCCACAAATAAGTCCTTTCAGAAACATTTTGAAAATGGAACATATTTTCATCGGGTCTTCCCAACAGAAGCCAAACAGGCTATTTTCACTAACTTAACCTATTGCAGTCCTGGCACAGACTGACCAGATTTTGCAAGTAGCTGAATGGTACAAAATGGGCAGTCCCTAAGAGAGGGATATTAAATAGCCTTTGGGGGATTTACAATAAAGTAAGCCAGTCTGGAATATATAACATTTACAGAAAATATGCACTAAGTTATTTTTCAACCTGTATAACTTCTTATATTAAGATTTAATGAAAATATCCACTATGCTTTTCCAATTCATTCATTTCAGTTTTCAAGAAAATTACCACACACTTCAATAATCCTTAGTAATTATAGGAATATATTTTTAAGATTAACAAACTACTACTACTACTACTACTACTACTACTACTACTACTACGTGTATAAAGTTTGCCTAAAGGTTAATTTCTCCAAAGGGAGTAAAAACTGTGCTCATTGAAGAGTCTTAGCCTTATTGTTAATTTAATCTTATGTAAATAGGAGGCACTGAACCTCTATCTCCAAAATTATTTTGACAATATGTATCGCTTATCATTAAAAAGGCATTTTACATAATAAAGGTACCAAAGTTTGCCTGAAGTCAACCTTTTTCTTAAAATGACTACTACACAAATCTAGATATTTCATCTTGCGACTTGCTACACAACTAGCTTCAGAGGCAATTATAAGATTCCTTGGACTAGAAAGGCCCATTATTAAGGGTCTAGTTAATTAACTCCTACCCTCCCCATTAACATTCTTTATTACAAGTAAACTGTGTGCCTGTAGTTATTTAAGTATTTAGAAATTCTTCAGAAAAAGGAAATACTATTTAGACTTATTACATTTTAATATTCTCTGACATGGTAATAAATGATTTTTGCTAGGAAATAATTCTAAATACTGTATAAAGTATTATCATAATTTAAAAAATAAATATGTTTACCTTTATAACTAAGATATTAAGTTGTGTAATGTCTTTTACTTTGTAACATAAATGAAATAATCTAAAATTTTATAAAAACCTACATCTAGGATCTCCTCTTGGAAATTATATTCTATAGTCTATTATCTTTTTAAAAAATCTTCTACTCTCAGCTCTTAAATTAATCCCTATCTTCAGAAACAATACACATGTGTATCTAGAAGAAGTTAGTTTTCTAAATAAAAAATTAGCTTACTTCAAAGGAAAGTTCCTTTAAAAAAGAAATCCCCTACTCTAAGAAAAAGAAAATCCAACCGTTAGGAATGGACCCATAAGCCCTTTCTTTTATTAGAGGTCTCAGAGAACTCAGGATTAAAAAAAAAAAAAAAAAAGAAAGAAAAGAAAAGTTGACCTTCCTCTTTCCTCTAACCCCTTCTGGGCTATCTGAAGAAACTAATTATAAATGAATACCTCTAAAATCAGTGGTACCTAGCTTGTCAGAGAATAAATGGACTACCTACCAGTCATAGTTTATACCTTGACTTCAATTGAAATCTTTTCCTATTTCTAGTTGCACTATCCTTTTCAAATTAAGTCTACCCGGCTGAAGACACAGACCAACTTTAATAAACCAGGGACACTGTCTCAAAACCTAAGCTATTTAAAGAACAACAAATATATATTAATTTTGTATATTCAAAGAATATACAAAGAATGATCTTGGGGTTACATGGTTCCTATGAAGTTACAGGAAACCTGATCCTCACAAATGTATGTTTATATGTAGGTAAGTATATTCATGTTTCATTTTTGAATAGGCAAAATATTTACAAGGTTTAAAAATCAAGAAGATATATAAAATATACATTGAGAAGACTTTCTACTACCCCCCAATTCTCACTACCATGAGAATTCCTATCTACCATGATTCTCACTTAGTAATGTTTTTTAATTAGCTTATCCTTTAAGTGAGAATGTATAAGTACTCATGAAGACTTTATTTTCCTAAGTATTTAAATAACTTTCCATAATATCTTGTTTACCATGTTAATTTGAACTGTGAAGAAAAAATCTTCCAAGCAAAGCTAGTCAACCAAGTCTCTAACTAGATTTCAAGTCAATAGAATAAAAATGAATGATTTTCAATATTCTCTGAGATATTGTTAATGAAAATTGTGATCTATTATACTATTTTCATCCTAATCTACATATGAACACAACAAATGAAATCATTCTCACATTCCTATTTCTGGAAGTCTTGGCTAAAATACAGATGTTTAAAACGTGATACAGAAATTTAAATTTTTTAGTAGTATGATTGAAAAAGACTTTGTCTATCTGTTTTATACCTGTGAGATAGAAACATTTTAGAACTGAGATCAGCCTATATCTATGTTAAGTTTGCAAAAAAAGGAAGTATTTTATGCTTTATGTCAGAATGTTAACTAGTAAGTTCGTGAAAAGGTTAGCTAGTCAACCATGATAGCTAAGAAAATGCCTATTTGTCATCCAAAATTTCAGAATTAATCTCAATGTATTAAATATATTTTCACTGCAATATACAAAATCTTCATGTAATTTCAGCTAAGCAACACCTTTCCCTTTCTATAAAAATTATTTCTTGTGGTGACTAAGAACTTATAAATCTTATTGAAAATCTATTAACAAGGGGAATGACTAACAATGAGGTCCTAGAATATAGCCTATCAGATAACTTAGACCCAATGCTCATCACATCACAACTCTAATGAGCCGGGTGTACAAGAATAGATGAGAGCAATAACTTAATTTAAAAAAATGCACAATGATATGAAGACATACTGCCCAGCGTCTAAGCCTCTGGGGGAAAAATGGGTATAGAATGACTAACCTGTGAGCTAATACAAGAGAAATGGTTTTCTGAACAACTGGTTAGGCAACAAGTTTTATAAGAGCAAGTTGTGATTACAGGCAGAAACAAAACTAATCTACAAACAAATAGTGAGAAAAACAAACAGTAAAAGTTTTGTATCTTCAGAGAAGTATGTATTTTTACACATGGTATCAATAGAAGGAGTAATTAAGAGAGTTCTCCTCTTCACTTTGACTCCCAGAATTCATTATTTTGATGAAAATATATTCTTCTATAATTGCACTTATCATCTCATTGTCATTCTTTTTATACATCTTTCTCCCCTATTATCTACTCCTTGAAAGTTTACGTCTTACTTTAAAATATAGTATAAAATGATACATAAATATAATTAACACTTTTGAAAAATCAGCCACATAAACATTTTTCTAAATATGGTATATTATACTTAAAGTTTATCTATTAATTGATACAATAAACACTATTGGTTCTCTTTGCATTGCCTTGCTAACACTTTTAATAGTAGAAGAATGTATTTATATTCTTATGTCAGTGATTTTTCTTTACTATTATCATGAAAACATTCTTTACTCTGATATTACACCAGGAAAACCACCTACTTCAGTTAGATGTCTTGCCCTGAGCATAGAATTTAGATTAGAGACAGTTCAATATTTCAACATCAAAGAAAGGAATGCCAAGCATGTTGAGGCTGAAAAACTTTTTAAAATCTCACTAACGTACTGTCATTAACTTTCTGGGATGCAACTTCTTATTAACAGGTTCATGACTGACACTGGCAAGTTAATAATCTTATCTTATCACAGGTATTATCAATTAAAATAGTATATATGCCCCGCATCTATATTTCCTCTAATGCAAGTGGGAGGCAGTATTGATCAATAAGCTATAGTCATTCATTAAGCACTTATTTAACACCTATTATGTGTCAGGCACAGGAAAGTATATAATTAAGAAAAAATTTTCTTCCTCTACTGAATTTATGGTGAATTTAAGACACAATAGGCAATACACAAACACACATAAACATACACACATCTGACTCTTAGGACTCACATTGAAATCGGCTCTAAACATTTTTTGATAATAGGTAAAATGAACAAAGTGAGCCAGATTATGTTTGAAATCACCATCCAAGTAAACAAATATTGAAATATTACTGCATTAGAAAAATAATCCAAACACTAACTAGTATAAATATCTAATTTAACTTTTGTTTAACATAAATTTGTTTGGGGGAGGAGGAATGTTTATAATAATACAAGCAAATAATATAACAAAATGCTAACCTCAGAAAAGCAAAACGCAAGTCAGAATTTCATGGCTCATAGTGCTTTTAAAATTCCTTTACAATAACTATAATTGTAGAAATGGTACAAATTTTATTTTTTTTAAGTTTTAAGGTATCTATAACTCCTTTTACAAAAAATGCAGCATCTGAAGGTTTAACACAAATTGTAACATTAATTCAAGCAATAGAAGCATTTTTCCATCCCTTCAGAATGGGCCAAATTTGTGATCTGATAAACATAAGCACCAATGTATACATCCACCAATATATTAATATTCACACTTGAGTTTGACACATAATAGAAGTTAAGAGTTCTATTTATCACAGCCACAGAAGAATACAATTGAGTACGTTCATTTTCCTTGCTTGTTTTCTGAAATTTATATTGTTATACAGAGTTGTCAGAGGGACTTAATACATGTTTCAAAATTCTTTAGACTACTTTAGACAGGCAACACCTGCAATTCTGCTATAATTTAGCCAAGTTAGTAGGTCAGTCTGGACTTTATCTAGAAAGCAATTAATTTTTAAATCTCATGCTTCAAACCCAAAATACCTGACACTCTATTCATGAGAGAGACTTGGGCGAAAAGCCTATTTACTATTACCGTATTTTCCGGCGTATAAGATGACTTTTTAACCCAGGAAAATCTTATACGCCGGAAAATACGGTAAACTACCAGTAAGTATCTTGAATTTGTATCCAAAATTTTCCTTTCAAAATTGTATTATAAAATTTTTATAGTGACCTCTTTAGTAAAGTAAGAAAAATATCATGGGAAACTATAAACAATAAGATTGACCTTAAGAAAATTAAAATAGCAAATATAAACCAGGAAAGAACTTAATTAATATGCAGAAAGAATGAAATCAATATTTCCTCAATGTAAGGCCTAGAACCCTGTTCACTCTTCCACTTTTTAAATCTAATTCCATATTTACTGCTATTTGTGATGTTCAAATACATTTACCTGACTTGAGAAAAATTTTCTATAGGTGTGGCACATCATTCTTATATTTTAGAATTAACCTTTCATTTCAAAGACTATTTAATTTTTTTAAATCAGCTATTAGTCATGATCAGGAAGTTTTGAGAAAAGAGCTAGACAAGTAAAAAAAACAAACTGTATCACCTGAATCAACAGAAAAACATTAATAGAAGAAAATCATAGAGTTTAGAACCAGAAGGGATCTTGAACATC
Organism: Cnephaeus nilssonii; assembly: GCF_951640355.1. Classification (NCBI taxonomy): domain Eukaryota; kingdom Metazoa; phylum Chordata; class Mammalia; order Chiroptera; family Vespertilionidae; genus Cnephaeus; species Cnephaeus nilssonii. The sequence goes on along the minus strand of NC_137076.1, from coordinate 52,183,928 downwards.
ATCTTATCTAATTTCCCTTTGTTTGTGAAATGATCGTGAGCTTGGGAATCAGAGCAACCTGAGTTTAAAACCAGTTTTGCCATTATTAGAGCGTAACCTATCAGGGGTTACTTGATCTTTATGAGTTTTGTAAAAATCTACCTTACCAACCTAACCCACAGAGTCCCTGTGAGGACACGGTAGATGCCCAACAGATATCCTATAAATACTCTATAAAATAATAACAGTTATTAATAGGTGAGAAAGGTGAGGTAGGGAATTAAGTGTCTGGCTCAGGATTATGCAGCTGTATTAAAACCTGAGACTCTGGCCCCAAGTTCATGACTTTTAACTGATTTCCATTAGATATGTGATGGTAAAAGTTGATCCAAAAAGAATTAGACATTTCTAAAGAAGAAATAAGTGTTATATTTTGCAAAAAAAAAATTAAATATATGAACTATGACTAAATATTGATTATTCAGTTCATGGAATGATTATCTAGGTCCATATTGTACAACTATGCTTCCACTATACGTGGGAAATCTGAGGCAAAGACATAATGATTGGGGAAAAGGTGACAGAAACAGATTTAGGTTAAAAGAAAACAATAAAATAAGAAATAATCACCTACTACATCCTAATAACTGCAAAATGCTACTGAGGACAAATAAAAGCATTACAATAACCCTCCTCCCCCAAGATTTTTAAAATCCTAATAGCGAGACAAGAAACTAATTGAGAACAATATTTGACTAGATATCAAGTGACAAACTGGGTAGTGTAAGAGGTTGGAAAATGGGGAAATAATTTAAATAGTCTCAAAGATTTTATAAAAGACATGGTCTTGCTTCTAAATTTAAGACAAATATTTGGTAGATGTTGAAGATAAAGGAGACTGTGAACCTATGATATATGTGGAAATGCCACAACCATTAACTTGAAGGATTAACTACAGCTATAAGACTTCTAGCAGTCCTTAGTCTTATAAGGCTCATTCAGGGATAACCTATTTAGCTCTGTGTCTCTAAATTCAAACATTTAATATTATACTTAGAATATTCTTTAACTTACAAGTAATAGTTTCTTTAAAAGTACTTCCTGCCCTGACTCATTCTTCCATTTTAGGGCTCATATGTGTCTCTCTGTACAAGGAGAACTTTACTGTGTGGGTGTGAACACTGTTGACTTTTTATTTAAACACTGACTAATAAGGGGTCCTTCTGTTTCAAGAAGCATTCATATTAGAAATCAAACTCACAAGCAGGTTGTACTCTTGAATATGGGGAAATAGTACAAATCATGTAGGATCTTGTAAGCCATGGTCCAGAGCCTGGACTTAATTCTAAATACACTGTGGTATCATGAGAGGATTTCTAGAACAGGAGTATTTTAACACAATATATATGTTATATTATTTTTATATTTTCAAAAATGTATATAAAATTGAAGACCACTCACAAAAAAATTCTCACTTGCTGAAATTAGAGATACAGAGAAAAGAATACATAACTGGATTTACTAGTAAACTCTTTTCAACTCTTTCATGTAGCAATTACTCTTCAATTTCCTTCACCATTTGTCACCTCATACTACTCTCAATCTCAGCATTTATCTCAAAAGATTCCTAAACTTGGAAAAGGAAGAGAATTGGAATAGCAGGTTAATACTTAATCTATAACATATGCCAAGCACTGTTCTAAACTGTTTCTATCTAGTAACTCAATTCTACCAGATCATATCTCTAATTCTTTGCTCTTTAACTTTCTAAGTTCTGATTTTATCATTCCACTTGATAATTTACTCTTTTTGAAAAAGAGAGAGGTTGGGCTCAGATCTCTGGAGACTGTCAATGCATCTTCCAGGCCTATTTTAGCAAATATCTATGATAGTGAAAGACATGTTTACCCTGTATTGGAGGTGAAAGGATTTTACCTATGGTACACTTTTTCAAACGATTCTCTATGACCATAAAGGAATCCAGAACATAATCACAGAATCTCAAGATTGGAAAAAGCCTTCAATTAAAGTTTAATACAGCCTCAGGTACAACTCTTAGGTTCACTCTCACTAGCTTGTTGTCATCCAGGATCCTCTTAATCTAAAATACATGTTATTCTCAACTCCACAAACTTCTATTATTTGGCTTGCTGAATTTGATAATTATGTCCAATTATAAATATCTTACTAGCAGGTTCAAACTTAATGCATTTTAAAAAATATAACATCTCTTCTCATCTCAAGCACCTTACATACATACTAGAAGAATTCCAAATGAGAAAGGATTACTTTAAACAATATTTAAAAATTTTAGGTGTGAATCAAAAGTTTGTGGACATGAACTAATTTCACTTCTTCAATAACATTTATTAAGCAGCTATTCCATATTGGTGTTGGGCTCCTAAGAAGTATGAATCACACTTGCTTTAGAAAGTGTACATCACAGTGATTTTTTAATCAATTCTTTACTTATTTTAGAGAAGCATGTCTGCTCTTTAAGTATTCAAGAGTTTGATGTAGCTGTCAAGTGAGGAGGGAAGAACCTAGTAGTCATGCCCCCAATACATTAAAAGAAGATTAGAAATATTCATTTTAGAAGCATCAATTTACATTTTAAAGCAATTACTGTATATATAATTTAACAAACTGCATTCCTTGTGTCAAAAGAATCAAGAATTATATGAATAGCATAATGTTTACATGATCCCCCTACCTTTTCAGGACATTCCAAAGGACTGTGAAGACTGAGGAAGTAAAATCTGAATACAAAGAAATTGCTGGAAATATGTGGGTCAAGGTAGGGTTTGTCATAATTTTGCTTGTCACGGAAATATTTTCAAAGTAACTATTAATTTGAAAAGATATTTGATCTATAGTAGTGTTATATTTCCAGTGACTATGAGCCTAATAGTTAGGAGCACTTTGATAAGCTTAGCAAAACTATTGTAATAAAAAAATTTATTTTTAAGTTCATTTTCTTTACTAAAATGTACTTTAATATTTTAGTGCATAATTTAAAAAATATTTGTATATAAATACTGGAGGACTCCAAATGTTTAAAAATGAACTTTGAAAGTTTATTATATTTGATACATGACTCTAAAAAGTTATTTCCCTAGGATGAATACCCTAACTTTCCACTAGATAACTGAAGGCATGGTATAATGACGGCATGATGACTAGTAAACAAATGTGCATTACAACTTAAGAACTGCTCTGTACATACAGCTGGACTGTTGAGAAGTACATCATGGTGATATGAGAACACTTTTAAAAACTAAATCTTACTATATATTTTTTCAAATGTTTTTACTGATTTGAGACAAAGAGGAAGGGAGAGCGACAGAGAGATAGAAGCACTGATGAGAGAGAAACATGAATCAGCTGCCTCTTGCAACACCCCCTCAGTCCCCCTGCTCTTACTGGGGATCAAGCCTGCAACCCAGGCATGTGCCCTGACAGGAATCAACCGGTGACCTCTAGGTGCATGGGGTGACACCCAACCAACTGAGCCACACTGGCCAGGCTGAAAATAATAAATTTTTATTGAGTCTGAAAATATTTTATTGAACCTGAAAATATTTTTATTGAGTCAATGAATATTGACTTCTACAACCACCCACAAAAAATAAAAGAAGCCTACGAGGAATAGCTTATTTAACTCTACAAGATAATATAGAGTCAAAGCTAGCATAAAAGGTGAACTTTATTTTTAAATTTGAAATACTTTGGTTAGCACTTGGGATGCACACACACACACACCTCTTCACTTTAAGCCTTTCCTTTAAAGTTATTCTATCAAGAGACAAAATAACATATTTTTCAAGAAATGTAAAATGAAGACATGTTAGTCATCATGATCACAATGCAAACAGCAAAAATTAAAATTAAATTATATTTTCTAAGGTATTTTTACTCAACTAGCTTTATTAAACAATTGCAATAAACAGATTTTGTTAGACCAAGATGTAATTTACTCCCCACTAATTCATTTTTTTTTCAAAAAATTTAACTTTATAATTTCACTGTATTTGTTTATAGATAGGTAGCATAGGAAAATGAAATTATTGTGAGGAAAAATTATGGTGAGCCTCTAACCCCAATTTCCACCATAATATTATCAGTCTCATCCAATGAATCCTATGTGTTATACAATGGTTCTCTATTTTCTAAACAACAAAACAAGAGGGAGGGAAAAACTAAACAGTGATTTAAACATTTTATTTTTATAGATCTAGATCCATCACATTCAAGAAATATTTAGGCAGGGTTACTGAAAACCAAACACTAAGCAAAAAATAAAGGTTGTAAAATTGAGCAAGATGTAGTCTCTATCCTGGAAGAATCCCAATTCAGGAGGAAGAATAGAGAAGTCAATAAAAAATGACAAATCAATATAATTGATAAATGAAACTGCTCAATTTTTATGGCAATGCATAGAGTTGGAAAGAGTAAGAGATAAGTATTTTCAGGAAATGAATAAGGCAGTACTTTAAACCAAAATAATAAAGGAAAAATAAATACTAGATTTTAATCTGACTTGAGTGCTTCTTCAGTACCTACTATCAAAGATACTATAAACAACTAAAGAAAACTTACTATATGTTAGGCACTTTCCCATGTGCTTTATTTATATTAACTCATTAACACTGCATTATATTATCTAATTAAAATTCATTGAAACCCTGTGAAGTAGGTACTATTATTATCCCTGCTTTACAGATGAAAAAACAGGCACAGAGAGTTTAAGTCTCCAAGGTCACATAACTATTAAATATTGGAGTTAGGATTTAAATACAGGCAGTTTTTGGTCTCTAGTCTATAGAAAATGAAATAGGTTTTTCCACGTACATAGCAAGAAGTATTGGTAGTTAAGAAATCTCTAGGATGCTTCCTGAGCTATTTCAATGTGCAAATGTGTGATGTGTAAATGAAATATATATTAAGAGTCACAGCAGACACAAAGAAAGAAGAGACAAATTAGGCAACTAATTGTGTACTCTGATACACTTCTGGGAATTTACCAAAAGCTATTTGACAAAGAATTAATACACCACTGCCAATATTTCCTTGGTGAAGAATTGACCCATCATCTTTGACATTATATAAGCTAAATTAAGTGATCAGTAGACACAGTGAAAGGTGTTCATAACAATACGTGGATTTTGCTTCCTTTTCCTAAATCCATAAGAACTTCTATATCCTACCTTCACTCCTTTATGCCCTATGCTTTATTTCCCTAAAACATAAGATGACAAAAAAAAGGGGGATGAGGACACATATGTAATACCTTAATCAATAAAGAAATTAAAGATTGAAGAAAAAAAAAGATGACACACACAAAAAAAGCTGAGAACAGAATACAGCAAAACAGCTCCATTGGAATGTCCTTTCGAAGGAACTAATAGCTCTTTCACCCTCACCAAAATGATCTGAACACTACAGAAAACTGGTAATAACATTTACTTAAGAAACTATTTCAAATGTTCTTTGTTGTTTACTCCAACCCAAATATACTTGACAGGGAATTATGACTTCTACTTCATTTTGAATTTTTTAGTTTAGTAGACAGCCTAAAAATACTTGACTTACTAACCAAGTAGTGTGTGCGTGTCAATGTATGTGTGTACTTATATGTGTGTACATATATATATATGTGTGTGTGTGTGTGTGTATACACATACACATATATACATATATATATATATATATATATATATATACATAGAACATGCTCTTCAATATGTAGTTATCACTTGATACAGTTTCTTAATGATACAGTTTCTTAATGTCACCACATATGACCTCTTCTAAAAGCCAATCCATCTTTAATATATGTCAATTTGATCCATGTGTGGTTATTACTTCCTAGCAGTAAATATCGTGTTGATACAAGCATATTTCTATCCTACACTTTATTGTTTCAACTATCTGTAATTATCTTTATTCTACCTAGGATACATAATTATAACAAATGTAGATTTATATGGTTATTTTAATCTCCCACAGACACTCATTCATTCAATAACTTTTATTTGGGTGCCTATTATACATAAGCTAAATTAAGTATGATCTTTGCTTCATGGCTGGGTTTACATTGTCGTATGGGAGAAAGATAATGAAACAAAACAAAGCAAAACTGAAACTATGGCAAATGCTACAGAGTGTTAGAAAAGTGCACAACGTTAAAGTGTTGATTAGTCTGCAGGTTCAGAAGCCTTTTTTCTCTAAAGGAATGGCTAAGCTGTGTTGGGGTGGAGGAGGGGGCACCATATGGCTGCTTGCTCAGAATAAAAGTACTTTGACAGGTGTAAGACAAGGCTAGGGAAGTAGGCAAGGGCCAGATTATGCAAGAGCTCCTAAGGGATTTTGGTCTTTACCATAAGAGTAATGAGAAGCTAATGTAGGATGTTAGCCAAAGGAAGGACATGATCAGATAAACCTCTTGAAAAATCATTCTGAATATAATGTTAAAAACAGAATGGAAGTGAGAGTGGATGTGGAGCAACTGTGTGAGGAAGTTATTCCACTAGACCAGGCAGGAGGCAATGTTGGCTTGGAATCTCATGGCACAACAGAGATGGACAGAAGTGAACAGTTGACAGATGTTTAAAACATACAACTGATAGCACTTGGTGCTAGATTGGTCATGAGAAGAAGTAAAGGAGAGGGAGTTGATCAAAGATGACACCAAGGTTTTCTCATGCAACTGCATGGAAGATGACAGAGGCTACTGGACAAGAGCAGTATTGTGCTTCTTTCCAGGGGTAGAGAGGATCGCAAGTTCCATTTTTGGTCATATTTGGTTAAAGGTGTATTTGAGACGTCCAGGTGAGGATATTATACTTCAACTAGCTCTGGAGCTCAGAAAAAATGTCTGAATTGGAGATGAAAACATGGGAATCACCTGTGTATAGGCCATCTCCAATTTCCTTCATAGAGTCACCTCCTCCCCATTCTTAAGGTGTTGATCACAGTGCTCGGATCCACCCTGTCACAGTGTAGGCACATGTCTATCTTCCCCATTAGATTACAAATTCCGTGAATACAGTGACCACTTCTATTTTGATTCCTGTGGTACCTCAGCTTCTTATGGTACATAGTTCCTGCACATATCAGGGTATCAATAAATAACATTTATGATATAATTAGCAATGAAAGACATACTCTAATCAACAATGAACAGAACTATCTTACCTTATAATAGACAAATATGCAAATTGACTGCACCTTCGCTACGCCCAAGCCACGCCAACCAACCAAGCCACGCCCACCAACCACGCCCACCAGGAAACCGTTGCAGGGACATTGGGGTGTGGCGGAGCCCAAGGCCAGGAAAACCTCGGGCGGAGGCTTTCCCGGCCTTGGGCACCAGCGGGGAGCCTGCATGGATCACAGGAAACCACTGGGGGTCGGCTCCTTCGATCCTTAGCAGGGATGTTGGGTGCGGCCGAGCCCAAGGCCACCGCCCGGGGCCAAGCCCTGACCCTGAAAGAAGGCAGAAGGCGGTGGCCACAGCCAAGGCCTGGGTCCCCGGTGCCGGCAGAAAACTGGTGCAGGCAGCCAGGTGAATGAAGGTCTATTGCACGAATCTTCGTGCAATCGGGCTACTAGTAGAAAAAATAATTGAAATACTATTTTCAGCTTAATTTGAAAGACTTGTTATTTTCAGAATAAGGTAAGGTAATGTAAGTAGGAAATAGAGAAAAATACATTTTATAACATTTAGTATTAATGTATTATATATAGTATTTATAATATTTTATATATTTTCCCTTCAAGGGAAAGTGATAACATTTTATAGATATTTATCAGTTACACAATTCAAGTATAAATTTAATGGGAAGAAAACAATTTGATGTGCAATGAACATGCAATTATCTTTGTTATTAAAAGAACCTCATTTAGAACTTCCTGTACCTTTAAAAATGCCCAACAGAATACAAACTTTTACTATTATAAGAAATATACAGTTTTAACAACACTTAATGTGTAGCGTTTCCCACAGATCTTAAAGTAGTATTTTATTTATTTGCAGGCATTAACCTAAAAGATAGCATTTTTGCACCTCTATTTTACTGACAAGAAAGTTTTTGAGAATTACCAAAAGCATTATAACTAATTTCAGCTAAAAAAAAACACCTTTCAATTTCTATGAACAGAATAACAGGCTGAGTTCCATTTCTATTTAAATTACATTGAATACTGCATATCTTACATATAATTGCCTAGCTTTATTTTACTTTAGCTGCTCTTTATAACCATATTTCATTGAGACAGAATGTATCAAGAAACACTACACTTAATGAAAAAGGTCAAAGGGCTAAAATCCCACTGAAATACTTTTTAAAAAAAATATTGATAGTTATTTCAATTGCTACACTCATTTTGGTTTGGAGAATATGAAAAATGTGCAAGTAATAATTTTAACAACAGACACACTTTGGGCATACCATTCACTTCTAACTTTGAATGCAGACAGAACATACCTCATCTTAATCTTCAACGTGGTCAACACTGTACATATGGATTTCAAAATTGTCTCTGGCTTTCAACCTCTAATACACATTCTAATGTTATATATCCAAGCTGAAGAATGTTATTACATTGCCAAAAGCATATACATTTTTGTATATAGGCATAGCCTGGAAATTTTAAGCAAATATATTAAAGACTACAAAATACAGTGCAAGACTATGAAAGATGCAAACTAACAGTATTGATGCTTTTAAAATTATATTAAAGAGAAACAAAATACACTAAAATAAAAAGGGAAAAACTGATAAAAATTTCTGGAAGAGGTGGTTGGCCATTTATTACTTTTCTGTATTAGAGTTAATTAATATTCTAAAAAGGTCTACAAAGGCTGAATAACCTCTTAAGCTCTGAATTCATGGCACTGACCTTAGACTTTCTCAGAATGATTTTTAATGCACTCTGTTATTAGTAAAACCTGTTCAAACACATGCCCCATCTGCCAGCACCCCATCTGCAAGAGAGCTTCTTATTTTTGTAGACAGCACAACTTCTGCCTGTTTCCTTCTCTTCTCTACATACCAGCTGTATGGTAATGAGTATGGGCAGCTGAAAATACAGCATGATAACAAAGCTAATATGAAAATGGCAGAACAAGACTTCCCCTTCAATGAAGCACTTGCAGCATGAACATAGCAGATAAGCTAATAAACAGAAGTGGAGAGGGGGGAGAATTTTATTTGTGTGTATTGAGGGGAATGTCCTTGTGGGAGTGTGTATGTTAAATATGGGGTTTCCACATAATTAAAAATAAAAAGTAGCACAGGGTAAAAAAAAAAAATCTAAATTTCTAAGTACTTTTGTTAAAAATTGTGAATCAATTCTTTAAATGTTTTTAAAATCTCAATTCTTATATAGTGATGCTATATCACGTACCATTTTGACAAGCTAGTTTTCAAAGATGTTAACAAGTATGTTCTATTTCCTAACTAACTTATTTGGGGCCTTAGGGGGAAAAATGGAGTCAGAACTTAAAATCATAATGGCAACTATTTGTTAGACTTTTAGCAACTATTTGCTAGACGTTTTAGATAACCTGTGAATCAATAAATTCTATGTTTTTAATTCCTATACAGCAATTTAAATTTTTTAATTTAATGGTATTTGAAGCCAGCACATTTATTCTGAACATCTGAGAAACTCCAACAAAATACTAAGGTGGCACATGTTACCTTCTTAATTGAGGAAGACATAATGGGGTTAATTTTTCCATATGTGATAGTCATGATGAATGAATCTACATAACGTAAGTAGAACAAAATCACATTAATTTTTTATGTGCAGTATCTTTCCATTTAGAGATTAACAGTCATTCAGGAAACAGTTTAAGAAAAAGGACATTCAAAATTGATGCTGTATATTTTCACAATTTGAAGAAATTAAAATTGAAAATACTAATCATGGGTAGGTAAAAGATATAAGTACCAATATATCAGAAAAATTAATTATATTTTTTTTACCAATACATCTTCAAAAAGTCTTATGTGGGCTTCATAACAGTTATTAAGTTCTTATTATATAACTGTACTTTCTATAGGTTATTTCATTGTATCCTCACAACAACCCTACAAAGTAGATACTATTATCTCTACTTTATAGATGAAGTTAAATAAGTGGTGGAGCTAAGAACCTAAACCCAGGTCTAATTGGTTCTATCACCTATGCTCTTAAGCACTCTGCTTCTGAAAGAAACTCCAGCAGGGCAAGGATGTGGGACTGTTTCTTCTCAGTTGTACTCCAAATGCCTAAAGCCATTCTTGACACATTGGAGATGCTGAAGAGACTGCATGGATAGATGGAAGAGATAACTACTCAGTTGTTTTAAGTGTGAAGCACTTTCAATGAAAAAAATCTACTATACAGTTTGTAATAACCCAAATTGTTTAAATATTGAAATAAATACTAAAGAATTTTAAAATTAAGACTGCTTAGTAACCTAAGTTTTGTTCACCTGTCAGTTTGAAAAATTAAGACTTTATTTTTTTAAATTCTCATAATTAAACATTCATTTTGAAAGGGTGGTACAGAATGAATAAGAACAAAATTGCACTGATTTTAGTATTTTACATATTTTCACAGATTGACTTGTCCTCATTTTTACTGTTTAAGTATAAAAATGCAGTTTTCCTGTTAACAAGTTTAATTCATTCCTTGAATTCAAATATAAATCAAGGCCACGAAATCTTTTGTATAATATATATGAGAATAACGAATAATTCCAACTTAATGGAATAGTGCTAATTATCCTTTAAAAAGACATATAGTTGCATTTTCTCAGAAGAGCAAACTTTTAACAACACTTATGGATTTAAAAAAAATTCAGACAAGATTTACAAAAACAGTCCTATACTGCCCCTACATGTTCAAACTCATAGTAACAATGACATTTTAAATTCTAAAGTGATAATGCAGAGATTTCTGTGGATTACTGGAAGAGCTGTTTAAGCTTAAATTCTTCCCAAGTGAACTATATGAAATCACCCACACATAAAAATGTAATTAAATATAGGAATAACCCATAAGTTTCCATTTTCATTTTCAATACTAGCAAGGAGAAATTTAAGAGGATTTCCTCCAACATTATCATATCATTTTTTCTCTCAAAACAAATTTCCTCATCATTACATGAAGATAACATAAAATAACCATAAACAAATGGCTGACTAGCCATGTCTCTCTGGGTTAATATTAATGTATTAATGTCTGAGAAATACTTACTGTTGATTGTTTCCCCCCAGAACTAAATAAATATCAATAAAGTTTGTAAATATATACATAAGCACTTACATATATAGACACTACAAAAGTCACAAGAGAAACCTTTATTAAAGTAATATCAGATTTACTTTAAAAAATTTTTTCTTTAATTATTTTACCTTTCACATTTTAGGAATAAAACACTATATATGCAAATAAAGAGGTGTGCTGCATCAATAGGTACTTGTAAAAGGAAATAACTGAATTGTAATTTCTAACATCAGGAGTGTCATTGGATTTACCACAAATGGTAGTCCAACTGCTATTACTTCTACAATAAAAATTACATATTTACAAATCTTAAATTAGATCTTTCATTATTTATATCTACCATAAATTATATCTATCATTATTTAACTGGTTCATATGTGAGACACAAATTAACTTATACAACTTTCCACAAGTCAGGGATAGGGTCAAGAACTTCAACTGTGGCCCAGGAACAATCCAGAAAGAAATCACAGTGGTGAGCCTGATAGGATATTAAAGATTGAAGTTTCCTTGCAAGAACATGAAAAACAGAATAAGATGAAATAATATTTAATCTATCAGAGCCTCAAAATAATATTCTATACTGACCATGATCTAACAGTATTTGAAAGCAAGTAGATCATACATTTCATACCAATATAATCCTACCAAGTCAGAGAAGATTATGTCTGTGTATGATTGCACATATATGTGGATATCCATATATACATATGGAGAAACTATTACACAAATGATCATCCGCTGACTTAGAAATGAAAAGTGCATAACTGAATAAAGGAGTCTGGTGAAACACTATACTGGAGCAGACCAAACATGCTGCCCATGCCTAGACAGAATTCTGAGTCACTAAAATGTTAAAGTATATAAAGGTAGGATTTTTTTCCTGCTTTGTTCACTAATGCAACTCAAGTACCTAGACCTATGCCTCACAATTAGCAGATACTTATTTGTTGAATGAATGAATAATCAATGTTCCTCTGGTTTTGATAAGTGACCAAGAATGGGGGCAATGAGCTAAGTCTCTCAGAGACAGAAAAGCATCCATGTCCTTCTTCAAGGAAGGTCTTTACCTTACTCGTCTTTGTTACACTAGCAACACACACAGGGAATATGCCTAATATCTATTAGCAGAATTAAAATTAATTTAGTGGTGTTAATTTTCCATGGAAATACTGGGAGAAGTAAAAAATATGGCCAGGGATCCCATTCCTCATTTTAAGTGTAAATATGCTAGCATGAATTAGGTTATATGGAGCTGCCTATAACTAGGTTAACACAATTTAGGTATTCATTTATATAATGTATGTTTTTTTTAAAGCATTTAAATATTCATGTACTCGGGGACTTAAGATAAGACTTAGACTACTTTGACATTTCAAAGTGTACTCCATTTTTCATGTGGGTGATAGCTGTAAAACTCAAAGGTCTGTAGAGTTATTTCCACAACTTTAGAGAAAACTGTGTTGCTGACTTCAGAACTTTTTTGAGTTTTGAAAGTAATATGGTTCAAGTAGAGTGTTTTATAGAACACTCCCAGTACATTAAACATTAATATTTTCACAGCAAAATGTAAGAATATTCAGGTAAATAATAAAAGTGACTTTTCTTTTGTCTCAGTTAGGGTCAGATCTGGCTAACTTCAAAAAATTTATTTAGTTCTCAGGGCTTGTTGAATTTGTGGTCTGCACACAAGTAACTGGGTTTATTATTTCATACTTGTTTACCTTGCCAGAAGCTTAGTACTAAGTTTCTTTTTAACATATTTTTCATCTGTCTCCCATATTACAAGTCTTAATATTGTTAGTTTCTGTAAAACATAACTTACAAATATAAATAGCCTTGCCGTGTGATGTTAAAATTACTAAACTATTTGTACAGATTGTTATCAACAAAAGGGATAAAAATTCAATTCATGTCAGTTATTTCTATGATGTAGTTGTAGATTTATAAATCATACTGTAATTTGTTTCATATTCATATCTGACAACTGAGGCACAGTCTAATTATTATCTGATGGCAAAAACAACTAGACAGCAATGTTATCAGTAATTAGATATCGAGACCATCATAAATTGTGGTAGCAAAGTGAGGATTCCATATTTAAAGACACAGGGTTACATGGCAAGTTAACCCTTAAAACATCTGGAAACTAAGGATCCAGATGCTTACCCTGGCCAGTATAGCAAGCAGTGTTCATGATGCTGGAGCCAGATGCCCAACTTAGAATCTTAGCTCCATCACTTACTAGCTTTGGGCAACTAATTTAACCTTCCTATGCTTCATATTCCTCATCTGTAAAATGGGTTATTTTAAGGGTAGAATGAGTTCATTTGCATAAGTATTTATTAATTTATTTATTTTTAAAAATATATTTTATTGATTTTTTACAGAGAGGAATGGAGAGGGGCATAGAGCTAGAAACATCAATGATACAGAAACATCGATCAGTTGCCTCCTGTACACCCACTACTGGGGATGTGCCCGCAACTGAGGTATATGCCCTTAACCAGAATCGAACCTGGGACCCTTCAGTCCGCAGGCATTGGTTCTATCCACTGAGCCAAACCGGTTAGGGCTGCATAAGTATTTAGAATAGTGGCTTCCTTGCATCCCAAGTTAGACTATACTATTATCATATTTTATAGTCAACAAAATGTTAGCATTAACAGTTACTTTTCTGTTCCCCTAAATTAGAATCCAAGCTCACTATTATAGTCAAAGGTTCTAGAAAAGTTCCCAACTCTGTTCTAAGTGCTTGATACATATTTTTGGACTGATAATAATATTTATACATTCCATGCCAAGACATAGTGAATAATTTGCAGTATAATTAACATGAAAACACAAACTATAAGCCCAAGTTCCTTCTGTCCATCATTTCTCTGGTCATCTGGTTAGCAAGCATCCTTCATGTTACTGTGAAGCCTTTCCCCAGCCATTTGCATTGACACTTTGGGGGACCTGCTCATGCTCCCACCAGTACTTTGTACATGGGCCCATTTAAGCAAGCATCCTTTTGTACTATAAGGGTTTATTTATGATTTTACCACTAGACTATAAAATGCTTAAAACAACGTGAGTTTTTCCTTTTTTGCATATCCACAGATAGAGGGGATGAAAAATCATCTCCTTTTTATTTATAAGCAATGCCTTCCTTCTAGGCTGCAAGAAACTGCAATTTACATTATGTTTACTCATGTTTCTGCATGAGGCATGGAACATTCTTAAGAAGAAAAAGACTAATAGGATCTAATCAATTAATTCCTTTATTGATAAAATAAGTAGTGATAATAAAGGATATTAAATGATGTGAAAATGCCAACTTCCCCCGAAGTTCTGATGGAACTGTGTAGGAAAAAAACTTAGGAAGTTACATTTCTTAAAAATCTGGCACCCCATTGAAATTTCTCTCCAAACTTGCTGATACCATCACCTTGTTCTTCCTACTCTCCAACATACTGTAATAATTCTTTATTTCAGCATTTTCTGACATTTGGGGGCTATTGTGGACACTCAAAAGTACCACCTAAATGACTACATCCTATGTTTGTTTCTCCTTCATTTTCAAAATTGGTAAGTAGTAATTACTTTTAAAATTAAATGTCAAACTGTATCTGAGTTTAGTTAAATTTAGAAATGAAAAAATTGAAAATCACAGCTGCACAGTCATTTTAAAACATTTAGTAAACAAAAACACACCATAGTTTTATAGTACGAAAAACTCCTTAAAGAATTTTCTGAGTTTAACACACACTACAATGAACTGATCATAAAAATATTTATACTCATGTTTCCCTTCATATCACTGGGAGTATTAAAAGATATTAAACTCTTTGAGTTTACAGCCTAATTGAGACCTGTTTGAAGCTGTCAAATAATACCATTGAGCAGTACATATATGCTTAAGGGCCAAAGATAATGGCAACAATGACAGTATGTTCCATTAATGAATGACAATGGTGGATGCAATCAGTGCCAGGAGAAAGGTTCCTACAGAGAGGGAAGCTAGACTGTGAAGTCATGGAAAAAGTCTAGAGAGACAGAGGTACAAATGTAACTGTGGATACTGAATAGATTAATATGAGGAAGGAGAGCTTGATGCTGGCTTTTTAAGGGTATCATTTTTCTAGTATATGTTAAAAAATACATCTAATATTTCTACTTGGCTAAGATGTTGAGTTTCATGAAATGTCTTTCAGGCATCAAGACATTTTAGAAGAGCAGACTTGCTACAACTACTTTAAATGAGAATTAATCAAGGCTAGAATAAAAAAAAAAAAGGCAAACTGGGATTGGGGCTAGAGGCAAAACTATGTCAGAAATGTAAGACTAAGTAGTAGTGCCGTAAGAAAAGGCAAGTATTTCTGGCAGCTGCTCTTGCTAGCACGAGAAGTACTCTTGTAGTAGAGATTATTAATAGCAATATGCTTTGGGAGAGGCTGTCATTTACACTTACAAATATCACACTAAAACCTAGAAATGTAAAAGAATAAACTAAGGTGACAAAATTTGAGATAATCATAAGACTTACAGTAAAAACAATGTATTAAATAAATGATAAATCATGAAATTATGCATGTGGATCATCTTTTTAGATGAAAACAGAGCGATAGTTTTAAAACTACTATGGGAAGAGTAGAAGAAAATTATAGTTAAAAATAACAGGTGGCAGATCTATGCTACATATTATTTTCTAGGAAGAATAAAAAAATAAAATCACCATGAGCAACAAATAATTTCTTTATCTATTTACATATTGTCCTCACGAAGCTTTAAGTATAAACACATATCATTATTTTCTACAATGAAAAAAATTTCCTCTGATGGAAAATGATAATGTATCGACTGAGTAAAATCTACAAAACTTTGCCATGGTAGGAGTAACTTGGCTTAGAATATGTTTCTTTCTCTTTAAGCAACATTAGAAGTTCCTCATGCTGGTTTTTAATTGGTAAAATCTTTCTGGAAAACAATTTGGCAGTATTTAACAAGAATAAAAAAGTTCATACTTTTTGACCCAATAATTCTACTTGTAGATATCTGTGTATAGAGATATTAAAGATTTATGTATAAAAGAGTTCAAAGCAGGTCACTGCCCAAATGAACAATAGTAGGAAAATTATGATATATTCACATGGCAGATTATGCACATCTGAGTAACAGCCATAGGGAACCACCAGCAATTTGTTAAAAAATGAATTGAAGTACCAATTTTGCTTTTTAAAAAATTATTTACTTTAAATTGTTATTGAGCCCAGTTGGTGTCACTCAATCATTGAGTGACGACCTATGAACCAGGAGGTCAGGGTTCGATTCCCAGTCAGGGCACATGCCCAGATTTCGGTCTCGATTCCCACTAGAGGGTGTGCAGGAGGCAGCTGATCAATTATTCTCTTTCACCATTGATGTTTCTATCTCTCCCTCTCCCTTCCTCTCTGAAATCAATAAAAATCTATTTTCAAAAAAATTGTTATTGAGGTTATTTCTGAGCAGTGGAATTACTGATAATTTAGAAAATTGTGAAGAAAATTTTTTCTAAATTTACATATTGAGCATTTCTTATGTTTATCAAGAGAAGTAAAAGGTATTAATTAACGGAAGACAATAAAAATTCCCTTTATCACCATTCAACTCAGAAAACTTGAGGAATTAAAATTTATTAAATTTAGGAGGGTAATAACTCACAAATTTGCTGTACCAACAGAGCTTATGATATTCTACTTTTGGGCTACATACAAAATTTTCATACAAATAAACATCCTATCTAATAATAGACAAATATGCAAATTGACCATACCTCCGACACACCCACAAGCCATGCCCACACGCCACGCCAATCAGAGCGAGTATGCAAATTAACCCAAACCAAGACGGCTACAGCCACAGAGAGCAAGGTTTTCTAGGTAACAGAGGAAGCCAAGCTTTCTGCCAGCCGTTGCAGGCCTAAGCCTCCACTCAAGCTACAAAATTTCAATTATAGAAGGTAAACAAATTCAAACAAATGGCGGGAGAATGGAGCTTGAGAGAGCAGGCCAGGGTTGCCGCTGGCAACAGGGGAAGCAAAGCTTTCCACACACCCTGGCCAGGCCCAACTGCTTAAGGCAACAAAGTTTCAATTATAACCCCAACACAAATGGCTGCGGGCCTCGGAGGGAGCCCCAGGCTTGGCTCTGCTCCAGGCTACAAAGTTTCAATTGTAGAAGGAAAATAAATTCCAGATACCAGGGCCTCCGCTTGTGTTGCCAGGGGGCGTGGCCCGCCTGCAAACCACCACAGGCCCCTCGCTCAGGCCGCCCCACGCCCCAAGGGAACCCCACCCTGATCAGGAACACCCTTCAGGGCAAACCAGCTGGCCCCCACCCCTGTACCAGGCCTCTATCCTATCTAATAAAAGAGTAATATGCAGATTGATCATCACTGCAACACACAATATAGCTGCCCCCATGTGGTCAAAGATCCTGCCCCCATGTGGACACAAGATGGCCACCACAAGATGGCCAGCAGGAGAGGGCAGTTGGGAGGCACCCGGCCTGCAAGGGAGGGCAGTTGGAGGTGATCAACCCTGCAGGAGAGGGCAGTTAGGGGTAACCAGGCCGGCAGAGGAGGGAAGTTGGGGGCAAACAGGCTGGCAGCAGAGTGGTTAGGGGGTGATCAGGCTGACAGGCAGAAGCAGTTAGGGGCAATCAGGAAGGCAGGCAGGCAAGCAGTTGGGAGCCAGCAGTCCTGCATTGTGAGAGGATGTCCCAGATTGGAGAGGGTACAGGCTGGGCTGAGGGACAACCCCCCTCCGTGCACGAAGTTCGTGCACCAGGCCTCTAGTTTTATCATAAATAAATAGAGATGTTGTTTTCTAAACAAAGGCAATACAACTATTTGATAAAACTGACACCTTTGTTGAAATATACTAATGGGCTCAACAACAGTCTATTAAAGGAGCATAACAGATTAAAATGATATACAGCTTGAACTAACTGAAGATTATGCATACAAAAACCAATTCATGAATGAGATTAAGATTTTGAATACAGGTTTGTCTATTGTCACCCTCACTGAGTAAACAATGAAGAAAAAACTTGAACTCAGAGGAGTACAAGCTAAGAGAGGTATAATGTTTTTACTTTTTGTCACCTTTATCATAGGTACTAATTGAGCAAATTGATGAGAATGATGCCTCACTGCATGCATGGTTAATGGTTCATCTGTCAGACACTGTTCTCAGTTGTTGTCTGCCTCACACAGATCCTGAAGTGTGACAAAGACTCATTCCTTGACCAAACTCTAGTCAAGTCTCCTCTGATTTCTTTTTCAAGAGGCCCTGTCCTTCAGCATGTTCTCAAGAGCCAATTTTTACCAAGAATCCTACTAAGTCAGTTTAACCAGAATCTCCCAACCTCGATATCTGACCAACCTCCATACCAGATCACCCTCCATATCTGCTGGGTTCCTCATCCTCCATCATCCTGCAGGTGATGTCTAACCGCTTTTGGTTAAAATAATGTAGCCAGAATTCCCTGATGTTTCCTCTTAGCAATTTTCCATCCACTTACTCACCCTGTTCCTTGGCTATAAATTCTCGCTTTTCTTTGCTGTATTTGGAGTTGAATCCAATCTCTCTTCCCTATCACCAAAACTCCTTTTAGTAATCTCTACCTATGGCGATAGTCCCCCAAATAAAGTCTGTCTTTAGCAAGTGTCATGAATCATTTTTTCTTTAACCTCAGCTTGCAAAAAGACAACAAAAACACGCATACTATTAAATATTTCCAGTTTTTTATAATTATAATTATTGCATAATCTGTGAAGTAACTTTATAAGTGAAACATCTTAAGAGATTACACACACAATAAAAACCCTAAATTTATAATGGACTATGCTACTAAAAGTTATTTGTAGGTCAGCTGTTTGAATCTTTGAATGTATTTTCTCATAGAAACAATGTCAACAGTGATAGGCTCCCAGGCTTACCTTCCCAAATACTAATGTAACAGTAATTAAAAAGTGTTAAGTTTACAAGAAAAAATGTATAAAGGTTACAAAATTTAGTAGAAAGAGAATGACTACTACCTGTAGCATTAGAGAATCCTAGGGTTAAATACCAGCTTTACTATTTACCAAGAAAATTTAGGGAAAGTTAACTTGTTTGAGCTTCAGTTTTTTAGTCTAATGAAGAGAAATATTACCTAATTCACATTATTAAACTAACATTTAAATCATTTAAGGATTAACTGAGTTAAATACACAAAATAGCTGGGACAGTGTGTAGGATACATGGTAGGTTCTTTTTAAATGATAGCAATTATTAATAGCATTATTATACTAATACTGTACATTAAGAAGGGAAATAATAAGCAGTATGTTAAAATCCTAGTAATAAGACACACAAAGATTTTTCTCTACTTAACTACAAAAGAGTAAGAAGAGCAGATGAGGGATTTAAAGAAAATGAAAGGCTTAAGGCTCTATCAATATCACACCTAAAAATTTACCATAAACTGAAACTTACATACAAGCAAAATGATATATGCATAAGATTTACTATAGTATTACTGTAATCATAAAAACCTGTACATAACTTTTCTGTAAATAAAGTTTTATTAAAACAGACATGTCCATTCACCCACCAAGTATTGTCTACATCTGCTATAATGGCAGAGCTTAGTAGTTCTAATAGTAACTTATGTGGTTCATAAAGTCTTTAATATTTAATGGTCCCTTTGCAGAAAAAGTTTGTAGATTCCTGATTTAAGTTAATCCTCAGTGATAACAACACACAGGAGTGAGATTAACATTTCCTCAAATGATACAAATATCTGATTTTAATTTTATTCCTATTTTCACTTTAAAGAAAAATTTTAAATATACTATTGTAATAGAACTTGATATGGAATACAATGATTACAAAATTATTTTCAACCAACAGAAATCCAGTCATATATTTCATTGCTGCCTGAGCTCTTGGGTTTCAGGTGAACCAGTCCTCATCTCACATTGTCCCCAACTCACCTCCCTGCCACTCCACCAGCAGCTCTACCCTGTGCTAAGTCAGCTGTGTTGCCAATGCTTATGGACATACAATCACTATGTGGTTCAAACTCAAAAATATAAAAGGCAATCTAAAAGCAATATTTGTCTATAAACCAGCACAGTCAACTAGATTATCTTAAAAAGTCCTATGTAAATCAACAATTGCATGCCACTTAGAACTCTCCACCAAAATAGTAACATTGAAGAATAACCTTACGAAAATATCCTAAATGCTTTAAAGTCTCCAACAAAAACAAAATGAATTAAGAAATTAGATTTAAGCAATGAAGTGCATTTTCTTTCAACATACTATTTTTAATTGTAAGACAGCATTGTTTCTCTTATCACTTAAAAAAAATTGCTGCCAGGAAAGCTATAAAATTCCATCAAGCTGTATCATTAGTTTGTGTATATTTAAAATGTAGAAAAATAATGTATCTTAAGATTTAAGAACTACACTATTACCACAACTAGACATTCCAATTTCAAAAAAAATAATATATTTTTTAGAGATTTTATAGATTAAAGAATTTTTTCCTGTAAAATTTCTCTTCCTTAAAGGACAATCAATTTTTTTAAAAATAAAAATTTAGGTACTCAACTAGTATTTTCAAATGTTCCTGATATTGAGACTTACCTATAGGACTTCAAAAAATACAGATAGATCCTTGAGCCTTATCCAGACCTCTTAAATAAGACTATCCAAAAGAAGAAACCCTAGATTCTGTGTTTTTAACAAGTATTCTAGGTGATACTTATAATCAAGTATGTCTGAGCAAATATAAGTAAACTAGAGGCCCGGTGCACAAAATTCGTGCACTCGGAGGCGGGGGGTACCTCAGCTCGGACTGCACCCTCTCGCAGTCTGGGAGCCATCAGTCAGATATCCTTAGCGCTGCCACAGAGGTGTGAGAGGCTCCCACCACCGCTGCTGCGCTAACCAGCCATGAGCCTGGCTACTGGCTGAGCGGCGCTCCCCCTGTGGGAGCATACTGACCACCAGGAGACAGCTCCTGCATTGAGCATCTGCCCCCTGGTGGTCAGTGTGTGTCATAGCGACCGGTTGTTCTGCTGTTCGGTCAATTTGCATATTAGCCTTTTATTATATAGGATTATGAGGATCTTAAGACTAAAAACACTTTTTTTTAGGTAACTGATTAATAGCTAGATTGCTATTTCTTTACTATTGGTAGTATTAAGTCCAAAGTATCTATATAATAAAAGCCTAAGCGATTGTTATGGTGGAATGACCAAAATGACTGGTCACTATGATGCACACTGACCACCAGGGGGCAGATGCTCAACGCAGGAGCTGCCCCCTGGTTGTCAGTGCACTCCCACAGGGGACCGCCGCTCAGCCAGAAGCCAGGCTCCCCTGTGGGGAGCAGGCCTAAGCCAGCAAGCGGACATCCCCCGAGGGGTCCTGGACTGCAAGAGGGCACAGGCTGGGCTGAGGGACCCTCTCCCACCCCCCAGTGCATGAATTTCGTGCACCAGGCCTCTAGTCTCTAATAAGTAACTAGAATAATTCAAACAATAATAACTAGACTACCAGTACTAATATTATACTTAATAATGAGATTAATGGATTTCCTGAAAACACTCAAAAGATATAAATTGAAGTTGTAATTTTAACAACTACTTTAAAGGTTTTTTTACAATCTTCAATGTTATTTTATTGTGCAAACATTAAGAGGACCAATGTCTATAATGGAGAGACAATATCACGTTTTTCAAGTTTTAATAGGTCAAGACTACATACAGTCTTACAAAGGTCGCTGTACTTTCCATTAGCTCACTACTTGGAAGAAATAATGGCTTACAAAATATCTGCTTCATGTACTGTGTGTTTAACAATCTGCTTGAAAGGACCTATCACTAATGTAAAAGATAAACGGGATGCTAGACACAAAAAGATTAATTATATATCACACCAAAAGTCTCTTTTAAATCTTTGATAAAGAAAAATCCATTTTAAAAATGTCTATCATTAACTTTACCAAGGAAAAGTTAGTAAATTAAATAGCAAAGAGCATGTGAATCAATTTAAAGCTACCTAAATAATCCAGTTGCAAAAAGGAGAGAGGGAGGATATAATTACACTATCCCTCTAATATTTCTAGTAGTCAAGTCAATGAGTTATGCAATAGTTATTTGCAGTCAGGTAGTCTAAAACTGAATGTGTTAATTTTGTTTTTAACTATCTTCTGAAAAATTTTCTACTATGCATTTTATTTTTCAAATTTAGTCCCCTTTTATTATTAAAAATCCAAGGCTATAATTTAACATAACATAGTAACCTAGAAAGTCAAACTGAATAGTGACCTTAGGAAGCCCTGAGGGAAAATCTTGAAGTTCTCTCTTAATTTTTAGAACAAAGTATCTTTATCGTTAGAATCTTAATCCTTTCATTAAAAAAACCCACATTTCTTTTCCTCAATTAAAAAATGTACTTGTATTGGTATTTTCTTTTATAGAAGTATTAAAATACAAGCTAATTTATTAATGACTTTAAAGCTATTAGAGGCCTCTGTGTAAATGCTTAAATCAGAGCAGTGACCTCATTCAGAAGTTACAAAAGCGACAAAGTGAAAGAAGACGAAATAAAAGAAACACTTTCTGAAAACAAAGTAGAAAAGAAAATAAGAGTGATGGAGATATTTGTATTCCATTGTCAATGTTTACACTGTATTACATTTAAACTGTATTATATTTAAATGTTTTTCAACATGGCTACTACTTGTTTGGAATACAACTAGAAACTAATCAAAAGGAACTAAGATAATAAAAAACATATTTTATGAAGGTTATTTAAGTCCCAGGAAATAGAAGATTCTCCTTACTAAGAAGAAAAAATATTTTTCATGAGTTATGAGTTAATCTACTTGTTTAATAGAATGTTTCCCCTTTAATTAAACAAGGTTTTAAAAAAGGGTATTAAAACACTAATAGTACTGATATATGCAAACACTCATTTAATCTCAGACAGGTGGTTTTTTTAAAAAATGTATTCAGAACCATAAACATATTTTAGATCTAAAAATACAGCACTCTAGTTATTATTTCAAAATGGCAATACAGAAAATACAACAAAACTGCTCATATTAACAGGGTCAAAATTTGGCGGGGAGAGAGGGCAAAACATCCTGAAAAAGATCCAATAGATCATAACTTGATTATACATTAGCACAAGTTCTACAAGATGTTTGTTAGTTCAGGACTGTCTATATATAAACTGTTATCGTAACTGCCACACAATGGCACGTTATTTTTATTTTACATAACAGCAAAAAGTAATAGCTCTATTATGTTAAGTTTGCATTTAAGAAATAGCAATTTAAAAATAATACAGCTTAAAGTGCCAGATAAAGCTACGGAACTTGGAATACTCTTTACATTACAAGAGCTAAATGCTGTAATTCCCATGTATAAGGAGAATACCATCAGGTTTTTGCTTTTCCCACAAAATAACAACTACAAATTTTGGATTTTAATATTTGCCAACATATTTCAAAACGTACTTGTTATATTTACCAACTTAAAATAAGGAGTCTAATATCAGAAAAAAATAAACGAACGAGAGATAAAGGTGGATTGGGCAACCTTGCCCTCAAGGCTCTCTATCATATTATTAAAACTATCACATATAAGTTTTTGCTGGCTACATAATGTACTGAGAGTTTTAGTTATGAAAATCAATTGAAAATTGAAGCATTTCTTTACTAAAGGAGACAGAAGTATTTCTTTTCAATAAATATTCCTATTTTTTCAAATGTGTAAGACTTACCCGTCTTCGACAAAAGGGGAGGCCTTGGGCAATGATGCTAATGCTAAATATCTTCATCACAGTTTGGTGTGGTAGAGGCTCTTTTGCACTTTTAAAATCAACAGGAACCAAGCCATGGTTTAGAGTAGTTTTCCCCAGTTTTGACATTTTAAAACTCTTCCTGGTTGATGAATACCCTCTACATGTAATACAGGCACATTACTAAAAACTCTAATCAACAAATTAAAATATAATTTTCTATTAAAAAAAGAAAGAAAGGCTGAGAACCCAAGGCCTGCTGCTTTTGTCTTTCAACCTTCTCCTACCAAATGTCCTGACCTGTCTGAGGCTTGGTGAAGTGCAAACTATCCTAGAATAGCCAGGAATTATAAACTACTGAAGTGAGAGCTCCTGCTCCTGCCAGTCAAACAGCTGGTGAACCTCCCATGCACAGTCAGTAATGTGAATACAACGGAAGCAGGGCTGTGCTGTAAAGGCCCTTTTAAAACTTCTCCAACTATTAATGTAGGTATTCAT
Source organism: Cnephaeus nilssonii (assembly GCF_951640355.1). Taxonomy (NCBI): domain Eukaryota; kingdom Metazoa; phylum Chordata; class Mammalia; order Chiroptera; family Vespertilionidae; genus Cnephaeus; species Cnephaeus nilssonii. The sequence continues at coordinate 52,159,339 of NC_137076.1, read as the reverse complement.
TCCCTAGAAAGTGAAAGTAAAGTTTCTTTACAAAAAATAAAAAAATAAACATTGTATTTCCTCATGAATATCTAAGCCTTTCTTACCCAAATATCTGCATTAATATTTTAGGAATGTTTTGGATTATGCTTCAAATTCAAGGACAGCGCTTATGCATGCTCAAAAAATAAATATATATATTTGTTCTATGTTACATATATTCAGTATGAGCACTGTATTTTCAAGTGTTTGTCTTCAGCATGCTTTTTCTTTTTCCATACATACCATTCTCTCTCTCATACTCAGTAAGACATTGAATTGACTTGAGATCTCTATAGCTATTAATATGCATTTCAGGTTAATCTTTACAGTAGATGTTTTAGTTTGTAAATTTTAATCGCTACAATTCTGAAAAACTCAGTGATTCCATGTGAAAGTATAAAAGGCATGTGTTGTGACTTATTAAGGATATTTAAAAAACAAGTATTTATGGATGTAACCTGTGATGAGAAGTAATCCTAGTAAAATGAATACTAACTAACCAGTTCATTACCAATCCTTAGTGCCTAGTTTCCCCAGCATACTAAGGTCATATAAACCTTTTTTAAAACATAGAGAGGGATGTGGTGCACAATCCATTCCTCAAGAACCTTCAATGGCTCCCAATGCCTAAGATGAAACCTCCCCACTAAGTGGCCCCAAACTAATCTTTCCATCATTATCTAAAATATTTCCCTAAATTAACACTTATACCAGTGCTAAACTTTATACTACATTTCATATTCAAACCCTTGAACTAAACAGTTACAAAGATGATAAGAAAAAAAGGTCAGTGTGAAAATTAATAGGTAGTAGAGTTTTTTTGTTGTTGTTTTGTAATCCTCACGTGAGGGTATTTTTCCCATTGATTTCTTAGAGTGGAAGGGAGGGAGAGAGACACATGGATTGGTTGCCTCCCCATGTGGCTCGAGCCTGCAACCAAGGTATGTGCCCTTGATCGGAATTGAACCCATGATCCTTCAGGCCAACCATTGAGCCAAACTGGCTAGGGCAGTAGTAGTTTTAATAGACAGCAGATACAGATGTAAACTATCTGTTCACAATGCTGTTAACTGGTTTGTTTTCTCTTTCTATTCTACGTTCTTCTTTCAATAACCACTCATCTCTTTATCTCTCCGTCTAAGAGCTTTTATGGATCTTTATAGCGTGCATTTAGGATGTGAAATGGAGGGAATTAAAAGAAGAATGCCAGAGTGGGTGATTTCCTTTCTAACTTTGGAGAGATCTGTCTTACTAAATATAAAGTGAGCTGCTGGAAAGCCGATACATACACAAGAAATACTCCCAATCCTACCATGATACTACTTTCTTAAAGTATAACTTTCTCTTATACCACAATTTAAAATGTAGTTAAAAATGCAAAACTATTTGCAAAGGTGACATATTTAACTACACAAAAGTAAACAACTGAATTTCTCCAAAGAAGATATACAAATGACCAATAAGCACATGTAAAGATTCTCAATGTCATTAATCATTAGGGAAATTTTAAATCAAAACCAGAATAAACCACCAATGTCCATCCATTAATGAACACTAAAATACCACCGATGAATACCCATTAGCATGGCTATTATTAAAAAACAAACGGGGAGGGAGAGAAGGAGAGAAGATAAAAAATGCTGGAAAGGATGTAGAGAAACTGGAACCCTTGTGCATCACTGGTGGGAATATAAAATGGATGTAGCCACTGTGGAAAATGGTACAGTGGTTCCTCAAAAATTACCACATTATCCAGCAATCCCGCTTTTGGATATATATCCAAGGGAATTGAAAGAAGAGGCTCAAACAGACAGCTGTACACCCATGTTCATAGCAGCATTATTCTTAACAGCCAAGCAGTGGGCGCAGCCCAGGTAACCAATGATGGATGAATGGGTTAGCAAAATGTGGTATATACATACAATGGGGTATTATTCAGCCTTCTGACACATGCTACAACATGAATGAACCTTGAGGACATAATACTAAGTGAAGGAAGTCAGTGAAAAAAAGGACAAATATTGCATGATTCTATTTATATGAGGTACCTAGAGCAGTTAAATCCATAGAGACAAAGTTGATAGCTGGTTGGTTGCCAGGGGCTAGGGGAAGATGGGAATGGGGAGTTATTATTTAATAGGTACAGAGGTTCAGATGAAGAAGATGAAAAAGTTCTGAAGATAGATAGTGGTGATGGCTGCACAACATTATGAATGTATTTCATGCCACTAAATTGTATACTTAAACTTGGTTAAAATGGTAAATTTTATGTTATATATATTTAACCACAATAAAAATTTTGTTTTAATAAAAAAAGGAAATAACTAAGGATACAACCATAATCACCCAAAACAAAAACCCCAAAGAAGATCAAAGGATTGAAAACAGGATACTGAAAATCTGTAGGATGGGATGGTAGAAAAAGGTGAGCCAGATGTCTGAGATAGTCATGTCTTACAGCCCCACTAGACTTTGTCTCATTCTAGTCTCAGCATCTCCACTGATACTCACTGTATTTTTTAGCACAACAATAATCTTTTTTTGTGTGTAACAAAACCTTCAAATATATTGTCTTATTCTCCTTACTAGAAAAAAATTTTTGAAGTAGCTCCCACAGAATGCCGCCTCTCCAAGTTACTATCAATATCTACTTCGTTAATATTACACACACATATTTTTATGCAGATTGACATTCCTTATTTTAAAAAAATTCTCTCAGTGATATCTTTGAAATTAGTTAACCCCTCAAAATTCCTTTCTATGAACCACATAGAAGTATAATTTAAACTGTTATTTCAAAGCAGAAAAATTACAAGAGAGTACTATATTCCTCCAGTTTAACGTATGCATTCTGCACAGAAAAATGAACCAAACTTATCAACTCCAAATTTAGCTTTCACGTAATCCACTGGTTAATTAATGATAACATACTAAAAATATTAAATTTTTTACTTTTATATTTAAAAGCCCTCAAAGAACTTTATAGTAACATGTAGATAATTTAAAGATAAGGAAGATCAGCCCAGCCAGTGTGGCTCAGTAATTGAGCATCAACCTATGAACCAGGAGTTCACAATTCGATTCCGTCAGGGCACATGCTGGGGTTTTGGGCTCAATCTCCAGTTGGGAGTGTGCAGGAAGCAGCCAATCAATGATTCTCTCTCATCGTTGATGTTTCTCTCTCTCCCTCTCCCTTCCTCTCTAAAATCAATAAAAATACACTTTAGAAAATAAAGATCATGAAGGTCTCTAATCTCTCTGGAGTCTGATTCTAAGGAGGGAGGAAAAACTGGAATTGAAAGAATTTGGATTGGGAAAATTAAAACTAAAATCAAGTATTCATTTTTCTGCTTGTAAGAGAGCAGAAATTCTTACAAGGTAAGAATTCATTTTCAAGAAAATGTTTACAATTATAATAGGAGTGAAAACTAAGGCTTGTTTCTACTAGTATGTCAAATGTTGTGTTTTACACTGGATGCCAAGTTCTGGTAAACACAAAGCAGTGACATTCTAATTCAACCTCATTTAAAAAAAATCAGTAAATAGCTGCCCTCAACTGGACAGTATAGAGCATTGCAACTCTAGCAAACCAAACACTAAATCAAATTATGTCTACAACAATATATTTTTTTAAAAAGAGACATTTAGAGTTGTTGCACAAAATGAGTGCTAATTTCCAAATGTCTATACTACCACATTTCATCTTCTGTGGAACATTCATTCAGTACTTCTAAAGCAATGTTCTCAATCAGCATAGAAACATTTGAAATACCAAATCTTTAAATACCGAAGAAAACCCTAGTCAATGAGGGAAATCATGGAGAATACTCAGGAGAACCCCAATTGTTAATACTTTAAAATGCAGCTAGTTCCATGTGTTCAAGAAAAAAATAAGTCATAGTTCCCAATTATACTTTTTAAAACATTTAAGAAACTCTTAATTATTAACTCCCTCCTCCCAAACTAAGACTTTTCAAAACAGACAAGCTCTTTTTGAGATACCAACAAATATTGAGGAAGTACAACATAGTAGGTAGGAACACGGACAGCGGGACCAAATTGCCTTAGTCCAAAGTCTGGTTCTACTTATTGATGGTATGACCTTAAATTAATGCCTCTGTCCCTCAATTCCATGCACATAGAACCTACCTCACAGGATTGTTATGAGGATTAAATCAGTTAATGTAAGTGAGGCACCTAGAATAATGCTTTAAATCTAGTAAGTGTTTTATAGATTACATTTCATTTTAAAAGTCACTAGGAATGTAGGCAGAGATTCTAAAATCTACCTGTAATAACTTTACAGTAAAATATTTAACACATCATCATCTGCAACTTTTAGAAAGACTCCCACAATTCTGTCAAAATTTTTACCTAAAAATGAAGGTGTAGTATCATAGCATTTTAAGATTATAGACATCACCAACTATCCATCCAAAAACTCAACACTGGGGAACATACGGTAAAGAGGTATTTTGCCCATGTATTGCTTCCTGGTTTTCCTTCTTCTAAGAATTTGCCTTGGTCAGATGTTTATATATAAATGCTACATGCAACAAAATATCACCAAAATGGTATTTCTAAAATGTATTACAGTCGCATATACTCCAATTCTCTTACAACAACAACAACAAAAAGATTACAGCAGTTTATTCTGGATTTCCTTTCATTCATTATGATACAGAAAGCTAGGATTTAACTGCTCTTGACCAAAGCCCACAGCCTAAGAGTGGCATAAAGATTTTCCATTTTTCAAAAACTATTTTTGATGAGCTAAAACAAATCACTTGGAAGATAGAAGTTTACCGACAAGTATAAATGATTTTAAAGCAAGAGTTTTCAAAGGCTCACATCAAAAACTTTTGAAAGGGAGAATAGCATATGCTATTTACACTCAATATTATGTCTGTGAATTTAAGCAACACAAGATTTACTCTTTTACAGAAAAAGAAAAAATTCCAGATGCTAACATTGTACCACTACTAAAATGAAATAACCACAGTCAATATCTTTTTGAGACAAGAATATGTTATTACAAAGAGATATAGAATCTTTTATTCGGAGATATAGAGTGAAACAGACTATTCTCTATATCTCCAATTCTAAGTCATTGTTTCAATCCTTGCTAACACCTTAGATACCAGAGTGTTAAAGTATCTCCCTAAGTCTAAGCAATTCATGTACAAAGACAGAGAGTAATCTAAGCACAGTGGAAAACAATATCAATCAAGAAATTAAGTTCTTTGTTTAATGATAAACAGTCAAGCTTGCATTAGGAACAAGTTGCAAACACTATATCATTACTTCAATTGTAGAAACAAAGGTACAATTAGATTCAGTATGAAAGAAAAATGTAAATATATGACATTCTGTTTAAAGTTTTATTATTCATAGAAGGCATAAGTCAAATAAATAGAAATCTTTTATAAAAATTAAAGTCACATTCAAAACAAGTCCTTAAAAAGTTCTAAAAAACAATTAAATGCTTTAAAACATTAAAAGTGTTCACGAAGAAGGATTACAACTTTCAACTATAATGTATTTGAGATATTACATTCACGTAAATATTTAATGGGTCAAAACATATTACTGTATTTCCCTGATAACTTTCTTTATCCAGGCAAAAAGGCCACTCCTAACTACTTAAAAGAAATTAGCTTGGGTAATGAGGCAGTACATACAGTTTATACCAGTATAAATGCTATAAAAATGTGACCTGGTAATTAGACAGTTGCAAAATAAAAGTATTACATATATATAAAAATAAAACTGCTACAATACCAGGTTGATAAAATATTGTAATTGCTGTGATATATAATCAAGGTCTGATTATTGCTGGACATTTAGATTGTTTCTGAATTCTCCTGGTAATTTCCAGTTATTTCCAAAAAATACAGGGTAAATTTCTTAAAGTTTATCTTTATTGTTGAAAGTGTTACAGATGTTCCCCTTTTTTTCCCCATTGACCTCTTCCTACCCCATTCCCACTCCCCTCCCCCCAGGCCTTCAGCACACTATTGTCTGTGTCCATGGGCTATAAGATCTCTGGTTAATCACTCTCCATCCACCCCGCTTACCCGCACTGGGTGAATTTTAAGTTTCAGCTCCTCCACTAACCAATGACCTTAGATAAGTCTCTTAACTTGTCTCAGGTTTCAGACTTCTAGAATAAGGAGGCTAGAATAAGGAGATGATTGTGAATGAAGTCCCTTGCAGCTATAAGAATATATTACAGTGCTAGCAGTACCAATTATGGAGTCTTATTGTAATTTGTTAGATTGTCAATTTGGTGAGTCTTCCTTTATTATAGTTTAGTTAATAGTACAGTTTTACAAACTATAAAGAAAATTCACTGCTTCTATTCATTTGTATATAACTTCTAAAAATAGACCTCTATCCCTGTGTTGTGAATATTAGTGTTGCTTAATTAGAAAACATTTTTATTTGGAAAAAAGTTATAGGCATAAATGATTTTTTTTATAAAAATTATTTTAAAAGATGAAATTTAAAAAAACCCTCAAGAATTTTTTATTCCATACTATACTATTATATGTATTTCCTTTCCTATCTACCACAGTTGCCTAAACAGTGACATAAGAGTATATTTGTTAGTTTTTTTAGTAAACTTTGGATTTTATTTCATATTTGTGTCTACGAACTTCAGTTGTTAACATTAAAATGACATTTTTCCTCATTCTTTTATTAAGCATTTAAAGAAATATTTGAGAGAAAATGGAAGTCCAACTATTGGGTTGAATTTATTAAGTATTTCAGAAATGCCCAGTATAAAGTCTCAATGACTATAACATAATTTAAGTTTAATTCTTACAGTCTGTGCTGGGTTACCCCAGCTGTTAATTGGTCTTACACAGCTGCTCACCAAGAATTTAGTTGAAGGTTATTATAGTTATACCTTTAAGTCAACTATGACAAAAATGACACAGTAATTATAGGTATTTCAGTCATGCAAAAGCCTCATGTGATGACAGAATAAGTGATTTAAAGCAACTTAATTTTATACAATTCTCAAAATATAACTTAAGTGTAAGGACACAAAAACTTTTTTAATAACAGGTTTTTAAGGTCCCTCATCTAAGTTATTTTTATGCACACATTTAAGCATAAAAGAGTCATTAACTTCAGTTAAACTAAATGTTACTTATCAATTATTTATTTTTCCTGTAAAATTTTAAGACTGTTGCAGGCCAGAGAATCATAAATAAGGATATAATACCAGTAATTCTTTTAAACACAGAAAATACAGCAGGTGGTTTTCCTATATAACTTTAAAAAAAAAAAAAGTTATAATGCAGGAAGTTCACCAAAGTGATATTTTAACACTTTATATGAATTTATTCTATAAAGAATACAAAACTGAACTTATGAAAATATAAGATATTTAAGTGTTGACAATTTTAAAAAGTAAAATAGTAAGAAGAGGGGAGATAATTGTTTCCTACACTGTTGCATTTTTTATGCAATTATAAATAAAAATAAGTTCTTTTGAGTGAAATAAACTTAGTTCCACAACTTCATTTATATAATTTGAGGTAACATGCTGTAGAAGCATGTGAGATTTATCAATATTCACTAAATATTAATAAATGTTTCACTGAAAAATATTCACTTTTCAATATTCACTTCATCAAATTTAAGTATGAATTACTTTTATAATAGAAAATACTTTCAGTGTAGAACTAAGCTATAGAAAATACATATATATGTAGGGCCTCATTCTTGGATGAGCTGACAGTTAATACAACTGGACTTCCACATTGTCAAAATTATATATTCAAGGAAATGCATTGTCTGATAAACATCAACATTAATTTTATAGGTAAGTTTACATTAAACTGACAGTCTAAGTTTTCACCCTTTCCAATAAATAAAACATTAACTGATATCAAGAAAGTTTAAAAACAAAGAAAAATCCCTACAATTCTTGACTATGCCTGAAACAGAAATCAATAGCTGATATAAAGGAAGTTTGCAACTACAGGACTCAGAAAATACAAATGTATTATTTCAGATTCGTACAATGATGTGGGGAAAGGATTAAACACTGACAAGAGTTCCTAGTAGATCATGCTTTATTGCACTTAAAATATCAAGTAAGACAAGACTGTAAGGTATTATTATCCTACATTTTACAGACAAGGAAACTGAGGCTCAGAAAGGTTTAAAACTGCCTAAGCTATTACAGCTGCAAGACAGTAGAGTTGAGATTTCTACTCTAGCATGTCTGATTCCTAAATTCATGCTTTTGTAATAGAACATATATTTTATTCTGTAGGATATTAAGCCTAGCCTATTTGTGTTACTTCCTAATCTAGTTGGAGATTTGTTATTATATATTTCAGATACGTAAGTTTGTCAGATAACTGAGTTCTAGATAACTGAAATAAAATATTACATAAGACATATTATACAGTATATGCAATCTGGTTTAACTAGCCTGATTTTTGTGAAGTCCAAATGAAAAATAAAAAAACAATTATAATAGCAGCCCTGACCAGGTGGCTCAGTTGGTTGGGGCATCATCCTGTACACCAAAAGGTTGTGGATTCGATTCCCGGTCAGGAAATATACCCAGGTTGCGGGCTTGATCCCCGGTGAGGGTGCACATGGGAGGCAGCCGATTGATGTTTCTCTTCCACATCGATGTTTCTCCCCCACCTTCCTCTCTCTCTCAAATCAATAAAAATATATCTTCAGGTAAGGCTTAAAAAAAATTCTAAGAGCAATATTATTACCTCCTACAGCAAATTGTTTCTCTCTCAAAGATTGCACTGCAATATCCCCTATCTCACAAGCTCTTCTTACAATATTCTCCCATTGGGAGGTGGAGTCTGTTTCAACCAAGAGAAAATGTAAAAGTCCATTATGTGATTTCCTAGGCTAAATAATGATAAAGAGACTCTGCTTTCACCTTGCTTGATGGTAACCCTCACATGGTAGCCCTTTCTCAAGTAATGATTGCCCTAAGGTCCCCATGCTATGAAGAAGCCCAAACTAGCCCTGGTAAAAAGACCATATGTAAAGAAGTCCATGGACTATGTGAAGAAATAAAGATTTGTGGGCAGCCCCCAGCTGACTGCAACCCTGAATCAGCAATGTCTAAGTGATCCCTTCCGAATTCATAACCCACATGAACAATCCTATCTAATAAAGAGGGAGTATGCTAATTGACGCTCACGCCTCGCAAAGATGGCGGTGCCCAACGCCAATAAAGAGAGAATATGCTAATTGACTGTCCCACCTTCAAAGATGGTGGCGCCCACAGCCACAAGATGGCAGCGCCCAGTCCCCTCAGCCCTGCCGGGGCAGCAGGCGCGTGGCAAGGTCAGGCCCGCCCCCAGGTGGGCCCAGCCGCTCCGTACACCTGCCTCCAGAGTCCCCCAGTCCCCTCAGCCCCCCATCTGCCCAGGGCCGGCCCGAGGTGCAGGCAAGCCTCGGATGGTGGCTGCCCAGCCGCACAGGGCCGGCCCGAGGTGCAGGCAAGCCTCGGATAGCAGCTGCCCAGCCACCCAGGGCCGCCCGAGGCTCAGGTAACCAGGGCCGGCCGAGGCTTGCGCTGCCAGCAGTGGCAGTAGCAGAGGTGTGATGGGGTGTCGCCTTCCCCTGATCGCCAGGTCGCCTCCCGCCCCTGAGGGCTCCCGGACTGTGAGAGGGGGCAGGCCGGGCTGAGGGACCCCTCTCCAGTGCATGAATTTTCACACACCGGGGCTCTAGTGAGAAATAATAAAGTAATTGTTTGTTATAATCTATAAAGCTTTGGGGTGATTAGGTAGCTACAGATAACTGAAATATCTTATAAAATAAGGAGCTCCAAGAACACTGGTTTACTGCTATAATATGATAAATGGTCATCCTAGTAGTGTTAACTTTAAATTTTAACAAAAAAAAAAAGGATGATCCAAAATGAAAATTTAAGTTAGTGGGCATTTGGAGCATGGCAAAAGTCTTGCTGACAAATTCTCACTTTAATTATACCCATTGGAAATGAGGTGTTTAGCAACTCTCTGGCTATTTTAATAATAACCCTGACAAACAGTTACATATTACATTAACTTGGATTTATATCCAAACTAGTTTGATATGTGATAAATAAAAGAAAAATCAACTTTTGGATTTCCTACAATCATGTTTTTGTCTTTATTCCAAGCTAACTCAAATAACTAGAGGAGCAGGTAAGTAAAATGAAAGAGAAATGGCAGGTAAAGTTTAATACCTAGAAAGTCCATTTAAAAGATGCAATTGATGGTTGTCATGGAAGCACGTGAGCGCAGTAAGCCCAGATATTCCACATTTGCAAAAGAAAGTGAAAAATCAACATTTTTATGTGAACTCTCCAAATTTTTATTTTATTTATATTTATTTTATTTTGTTGTTAATCCTCACCTGAGGATTTTTTCCCCCAATGCTTTTCAGAGAGAGAGAGAGAGAGAGAGAGAGAGAGAGAGAGAGAGAGAGAGATCAATGTGAAATAGACACATCCATTGGTTGCCTCTCGCATGTGCCCCGACTGGGGAGTGGAGAGCAAACTCATAACCTAGGTACATGCCCTTGACAAGGAATTGAGCCTGAGACCCTTTGGTTTGAAGTCTGATGCTCTAACCACTGAGTACACTGGCTAGGGCCAAATTTTTAAATGTTGGCAACAAATTCAAATGTGGTTTTTAAAAATACCATATAAGACACCAGTTAGTAATCTCTGCTCTATTTCTTTGTGGAGTACAGAAGCATAAAAATAAGGTAAAAATAAAATATAAGACTACTGACATCTAAATGATATAGAATAATGATTCTATCTTAATTTTACTCTTTTTTTTTCCTATACTAGTTAATGGAGTGATTAGTAATCTATACTAATAAAAGGGTAATATGTTAATTAGACCTGGTCAACTGGACATCTTGCCCTCCCTCCCTCCCTCCCTCCTTCCCTCCCTCCCTCCCTCCCTTCCTTCCTTCCTTCCTTCCTTCCTGACAAAGCCACAGTGGCGGGGGCCGAGGCAGAGGCTGTTAGGGGCGATCAGGCCAGCAGGGGAGGGCAGTTAGGAGCGATCAGGCCAGCAGGGGAGGGAAGTTAGGGGCGATCTGGCAGGCAGGCATAGGGGTTAGGGGTGATCAGGCAGGCAGGCAGGTGAGTGGTTAGGAACCAGCGGTCCCGGATTGCGAGAGGGACGTCCGACTGCTGGTTTAAGCCCAATCCCGCAGGGGGACATCCCCCGAGGGGTCCTGGATTAGAGAGGGTGCAGGCCCGGCTGAGGGACCACCCCCTTCCCCCCGTGCATGAATTTCGTGCACTGGGCCTCTAGTAAGAAATAAACCCCCAAAACTAAAATTGTCATACACATTACAGATGTACCTCAGCATATTTAAATTTTCACTCACTAGACCCTAAGATAGATGGCAGCATATTGGCTAGGTACAAATAATTCCTTCTAGAAAATTAAATGTATAATGTAGACATAGAAGACCAACATCTGTAGCTACGGAAACGACTAACTCTTGACACTTAGTTCCCAAATGCACCAGTACTTCCTTCATACTTCCATTCCTCATTGCATCTGATTTCAATAACCAGAAATTGCCACTTAATATCAACCAGAAACATAAAAAATTAAAGCATTTTCACTTTGAAAGTAAAGCACCTCATAAAAGCAACTTTTATTTCTAAAATAGAGAAGCTATCTTTAATAGTATCAGCAAAGACCAAATGAACAGAAGGACACGGTACATTTGAAGAAAAGAAATCTTTTTCTAGCCAAAAATAATCTTATTTTTAGCCCCAGTGATCTATAAAAACAATCATACTTTATTTACATTTCATATAATTAAAGATTAAAGTTTACATGCAAGATGCCACCCTTACTACTAGTAGGAATCAAGTTAATATTCTACATCAGATACAGCTAGTAGCTATAGCAACATTCTTTAAAACATGTTCTCTAAGATACATCCTAGAGAGAATTTTAACTTGATTTATTTTAAACTTATTCATTTGTAATGACTGTTTTCATTTGTTTATAACCATCTCTTAACTGAAAAATTTAAGTTATTTCCTGTAATATCAAGCAGTAATTCTAAAATTTCTACAGAAGTAGCAAAGAGAATCTTCCCTTGCATTTATTCTAGGTCCAGCTATTCAGTTCAAGAACACCCAAGTATCGTTATAGAATAGAACTAGCATTTTCATCTCTTCTGAAGATTTTCTTTGAGAACTCAAAGCTCCAAGATTACCAAAATTTAATTTTAGGTTCTCTTTCAAATTCCTTCTAGGTTCAGCATTAATAACCAACTGGGGAGTGATGGTACCTGCCAGAAAACAAAAATGCTTCATAGTTAGCCCTAAGAAAATTTACACTATCAAATAACTGAACTTGATGCTGAAAGTTACAATAATTTAGACCAAAAGAATCAGTGGAATAGTTTCAACACATCTAAAAAAGTAGGTATCTTTGGAACTAAAATAGTTTACATAGCTTATTACCTATTATCTAGCCTGAACTAGTTAGTTAAGCTAGTTTCGGTATAAGTCTTATAACATTATAATGATAAATCTTATGAAATGTAATAGCTAACATTTATTAAGGACTTGGTATCTGCCAGTCACTTTTCTAAGTACTTTAACTATATCATCTCATTGAATCTTCTCAGTAATACTATATATTTCTAAATGTATTTTTATTCATGTCACAGAGAAAGGGAGAGAGAGAGATAAAGCATCAACGATGAGAGAGAATCGTCAATCAGCTGCCTCCTACATGCCCCCCACTGGAGATTGAGCCCACAACCTGGGCATGTGCCCTGACAGGGAATTGAACCATGGGTTGATGCTCAACCACTTAGCCACACTGGCTGGGCAATCCTACATAATAAAATGGTAACATGTAAATTACCATCACTCCGCTACGCCCACGATTGGGCCAGCAGGAGGCGCAGGGGGCGGGACTCAGGGTGGCCGGGGTAGCTGATTGGGCCAGCCGGACGCTGAGCTCGCGGCGCCACTGGCGCCGCGAGCTCAGCGTCTGTGTCATGGCTGCCCCGGAGGCTTTCGGAAGGCCTGGTGCACCGGCGGACAGACAGCCAGCCGGCTCCCCCGCGATCAAAAGCCAAAGCGGGGGAGCTGTCTGTCTGTCTGCGCCGGCGCAAGGCCTTCCGAAAGCCTCCGCGGAGCTGGAGGCTTTCGGAAGGCCTGGGGCACCGGCGGACAGACACACAGCCGGCTCCCCCGCGATCAAAAGCCAAAGCGGGGGAGCTGTCTGTCTGTCTGCGCCGGCGCAAGGCCTTCCGAAAGCCTCCGCGGAGCTGGAGGCTTTCGGAAGGCCTGGGGCACCGGCGGACAGACACACAGCCGGCTCCCCCGCGATCAAAAGCCAAAGCGGGGGAGCTGTCTGTCTGTCTGCGCCGGCGCAAGGCCTTCCGAAAGCCTCCGCGGAGCTGGAGGCTTTCGGAAGGCCTGGGGCACCGGCGGACAGACACACAGCCGGCTCCCCCGCCATCAAAAGCCAAAGCGGAGGAGCTGTCTGTCTGTCTGCGCCGGCGCAAGGCCTTCCGAAAGCCTCCGCCGCGCGGGAGGCTTTCGGAAGGCCTGGGGCACCAGCGGACAGACAGCCAGCTGGTACACCAGGTGCATGATTAAATCATGCACTGGGCCTCTAGTAATACTATACTAGACCCAGTGCACGAAATTCGTCCCTCAGCCCAGCCTGCACCCTCTCCAATCCAGGACTCCTCGGGGGATGTCCGACTGCCAGTTTAGGCCTGATCCCTGCAGGATGAGGCCTAAACCGGCAGTCGGACATCCCTCTCGCAATCCAGGACCGCTGGCTCCTAACTGCTCACCTGCCTGCTTGCCTGATCGCCCCTAACCACTCTACCTGGCTGCCTGATCACCCCTGCCTTTGCTTACTGGCCTGATCACCTCCTAACTGGTCCCCTGCTGGCCTGATTGCCCCCTAACTGCCCTCCTGCCGGCCTGGCCGCCCCCTAACTGCCACCCTGCTGGCCTGGCAGCCCCCTAACTGCTCCCCTGCCGGCCTGGCCTCCCCCTAACTGCCCCATGTGAGAAATTCCTTTCATATGATACTAGAAAAGGGGCTGTGTGTGTGCGTGTGTATCTGTGTGAATGACATTTTCTCTTCCTGAGAGGACTCGGCAAATCCTTCTCCTAATTTTATCACAAGGAAGGAGAGAAACAAATTAATAGGGCAATATTTTTCAAACTTTAATCTATATCTAATCTATATCATGGGCGCTTAATCAAAATGCACATCCCAAACCTAGAGATTTGGTTTGGCACTTCTGGCATGTAACATTGCAACTTACATTTTTAATAAACACTCCAGATGGTTCTGATCCATCTGGCCTAAGGTCACACTTTAAAGAATACTGGAGTAGGCCAACCTGTATGAGTGGCCAACCTGTGTCCTATTAACAGCTTAGTCCAACTCATCATAACTCGCTCCTTACTCTTCTCTTGGCCTTATCTTCATAGTCTATTCCAGTATTTTCCCGGTTCTGATTTTCAGGTACACTTGATCATTTTACTAAATTTGTTTCTCCTAGATATATGCCACCTCGAATTCATTGTGGAAGTTACAATACACATTTCTTTTAAAGGAGGCCAATTCATATGGCAGTTCAACACCTAAAATCAGTATATTAAATTCATAAAGAAAAAAGTCCTCAGGCCACCGACTAAGGCACTTACTGTGCTATGTATGTGCTGCACTTGCACTGCAAAGAACTTTGTGCCCTTCATCGATTTGCACTGGATGCAAACGACTTTCATTTTGCAATGAGTAATGAACTGCACAGTCTTCTTCTATATACACTATCTAGTGAAAATGGGTGGCCCATAGGTCAAACCAGCCCACAGAAATGCTTTTGAAAAATTTAGAGGTCAACATATAAAAAACTGAGAAATTATCATCTAAAAATCAGGAATCCCAGTGGCTTTTGAGAAACTGGAAAACATGGCAATATCAGGATCACAATTTTCACAGTCACTCCCTTTAGCGAGGCTTTGGCTCCCTGGGTCTTATGTTTAGTCCACTTTATTCATTTAAACTAGAGGCCCGGTGCATGAAATTCGTGCACGGGGGGGGGGGGGGGGGGGGGGGTATGTCCCTCAGCCCAGCCTTCACCCTCTCCAATCTGGGATCCCTCTCACAATCTAGGACTACTGGCTCCCAACTGCTCGCCTGCCTGCCTTCCTGATTGCCCCTAACCACTTCTGCCTGCCAGCCTGATCACCCCCTAACCACTCCCCTGATTGATGCCTAACTGCCCTCCCCTGCAGGCCTGGTCACCCCTAACTTCCCTCCCCTGCAGGCCTGGTCACCCCTAACTGCCCTCCCCTGCAGGCCTGCATCCCCCCCAACTGCCCTTCCCTGCAGGCCCGGTCACCCCCAACTTCCCTCCTCTGCCGGCCTGGTCACCCCTAACTGCCCTCCCCTGCAGGCTTGATCACCCCCAACTGCCCTCCCTGCAGGACTTGTCCCTCCCAACTGCCCTCCCCTGCTGGCCATCTTGTGGTGGCCATCTTGTGTCCACATGGGGGCAACCATCTTTGACCACATGGGGGCAGCCATCTTGTGTGTTGGAGTGATGGTCAATTTGCATATTACTCTTTTATTAGATAGGATTACGTTTCTGACCTGCATTACCTCTTGGTCATATCCTATAAACTGTGATATGGAGAAGTGAGGCTAAAAAATTTTTCTGGTTGGAAATCATTCCAGTGTAGTCAAGGCATCACTGATGGAGATTAGTTACAATATAGGTAGTATTTTAGAAATATCTATAGTACTCATACTAACCTAATTTTCCCAAACCTTCAGAGTTTTGAGGGAATCTAAGTGGTCTTTTTACCTTTGTAAAATACCACATACCATCAATTCTGCACTCGCACCTTCCCCATTAACCTTTCTGAAATGAAATGCCCTCAGAGTGGAAGTATGCATTTAGCACAGTAATGTGCGCCACACCTTCTTTATCCTGCTCCCATAAAAGCTAGTATCAAATTGTGGCACATCTTAGAAGAGAAATGGCCATTCTTTCAAAACTCAATAATATTGCTAAATTCAACCAAATTTTAACTACTAATGTTCTCTCCAGATACATGTCAAAAAGGCAATATTTTAATGTCTTCAATCCATCAATAACACCTAATATCTCTCTCTCCTTCTTGAGAAAAGAGCAGTTACGGTGTTTTTCACCATATCCAATACTGATCTCTTTTTTTTTTTTACTTGTTTACCCTTGACCATTTAACATTCATTCACCAAGTAGATTGTGCCATTAAGAGCTAATTTCATTACCTGTGCATAAAGATCAGAATTCAAGCTCAGTGCTTAATCACTTAAGCTCGTTAATCTGTCAAAATACAGCACATGGCAGTGATACAAAATACACACACACACAATGTAACTACCAGTTTGAAAATACCGCTATCATAGCAATGACTTTATTTTTTTATTTTTTTAAATATATTTTATTGATTTTTTACAGAGAGGAAGGGAGAGAGATAGAGAGTTAGAAACATCGATGAGAGAGAATCATCTATCAGCTGCCTCCTGCACACCCCCTACTGGGGATGTGACCGGAATCAAACCTGGGACCTTTCAGTCCGCAGGCTGACGCTCTATCCACTGAGCCAAACCGGTTTCAGCGATGACTTTAAATTGAGTTCATCAATATTCACGAGGACTAAGTCATCAATAAAACTGAGAACTAAAGATAGAAGTTTAGTAACTTCATTATAGTTAAGTAATTTGAAGAAATAATTTAAGATATTAAAATTAACAAATTCAAGGAAGAAAAACTCAAAAGATAAGGTTCTCTTAAGTCTTCATATGTATTATTGCTTTCTCTCTGTTACAAGATCCTTTCTGCTCTCCTCCAGGTGTAAATGTTTCCCCTAAATTCATCCTAATCTTCCTTCACAAAAAGGGAAGTGTAAACACTAGTTGAAGAGAAAATGTCCTTATTTCCCCCCTCAAAACATAATATAGAAATTAATAATGCAAAGTGCTCTCTGAAGTATATCTAAGGAAGAATAAAAATTTAACTAAGATGCTACTGAAGATGTTAAACTTCATCTTTAGAAGCTATCAAAATCAGTAGTAATCCATAGGTCAAATGTAGCTCAAAGACAAGTTTTTTTAAGCTTGTACAATATTTTCCTTTTTCTTTTTTTAACTGAACACTAACACCTTTTAGGAAAGGCATATACCCTACAGTTCGTAAGAGCCTGAGCCACCTTACTACTGGGGTAACCATGACTTTCTTCACTCATACACAATGTCAGTTGTTTCTCATTTCTTCACCCCAAGCAACCAAAAGAAATTAAGGATGAAGAATCATCTGTTCAAATATTCTTTAGTTAAGGATGACAGGTGGTGACACCCTGAAATATTGCCTTCTATCTAATTAACACAAGAGAAAATTTAGACAAGAATTTAAAGGGATCATTCTTTTCTCACATGTAAGCTGAGGAAGCTCAGAGCAACTAACAATGAAAAGACTTTTGTTTTTAATGTGTTTATGTGCAGATACTTGAGAAAGTTTCAAAAAGCATACTTATATCCCCAAAGCACAGTAAGTTTGTGCACATGTGTACATTTATTCTAAAGCTCATTTTTTTTCACTTTTGTTGCATTGTTTCTTTAAAACAGCAAAATGAAGATATGTTAATTGTTAGTTTTTTAAAATCCCTAGGTATCTCACATATTACATGACAATGCACATAACTAATCCCAATATTAATTTAAAATTCTGAGGGAAAAAAATAGTGTACTAGAACACAAAGTAGAAGAGAAGACAAGCACCTACTAAATATATTTAAATACATTAAAAGCAGCTCCTATCAACAGCAATAAAGTACTATATGGCCCTCTAGTGTTCAATGAAGAAATAGATTAATTCTTAAGTGAGTCTTAGATATGATATTTCATAGTAAAAAATATTTCCTGATTTATTATATATGCTAAACAAGCTCATGTATGACTTCTACAAAAACCTAAATATGTTGTATCTTTTGTGACTTTATTTCTCTGTGCCTTCTTTTGAACTATTATCCATATTTAGAGTATCCACTGAGAGAACTCTAAAATGTTTTTAAAGTTTTCCCATTAAAAAAAGTGGCTGGGTAAGAAGGGTAAAGGAATTAAGCAAAGAAAAAGAGAAAGACTCATGGACACAGACAACAGTATGGTGATTGCCAGAGGGAAGGGGGATTGTGGGGAGGTAGAAGAAGGTATAGTGGGGCTAAATGGTGATGGAAGGAGACTTGACTTGGGGTGGTAAACACACAATTCAATATATAGATTATGTTTTGTAGAATTGTATACCTGAAACCTATATAATTTTATTAACCAATGCCACACCAATAAATTAAATTTTAAAAAATTTAATCCCTATACTAAATGGAAAAGAAACAGCAGTTCTCACGACTAAACAATATTGAATTTAAGGAAATTTTTCAAAAAGAAACAAAAATAAGAGTGCCATGACTACAAATTAGATATTTAAAACACACATAAATTCTCTAAGCATATTTTCTTTTCTCTGTGTTCTACTTCTGTAATTCATCCAACTGGTTTTTTCCCTTTATCGTGATTTACAGATAATAGAGATTCACTACAGCAACCAAAGCAATAAAATACATAAAAATTGTGTCTCCCAGGGAGAGGCCAAAGATGTGATTAAGACTCTAGGAAAAGAGTCAAGTAAAAAGTATACTCACAAACAGAAAAGAATCTTGTTAGGAAGAGTCTTAAGATTATAATAACTGGTGAAAAGGTTTAAAAATTAATATTACCATCTAAATTAAAGCTGGTGAAATATAATTATTATTTACATATTGGAGTTGTAGAAGATGATGGGGGGAGTAGTATATGAGCAATATCTAAATTACACTCCCAGTTCTATCATTCATTTTCTGTAATCTGAAGTTAATAATATTTCTAAGTTAAAACTTTAGAAATAACAAGATTTTGTGAAATTCCTATATTTGGCATTAAGATTAATCCTTGACATTGGATGTCAAGGTAAGTTTCAAACTCTGAAAACAACCCTCCAAAGTCCCATTTAGCCATCAGCCATCAGCAAACCACTAAGAAACAGATAGGAGCCGAAACCGGTTTGGCTCAGTGGATAGAGCGTCGGCCTGTGGACTCAAGGGTCCCGGGTTCGATTCCGGTCAAGGGCATGTACCTTGGTTGCGGGCACATCCCCAGGAGGGGATGTGCAAGAGGTAGCTGATCGATGTTTCTCTCTCATAGATGTTTCTAACTCTCTATCCCTCTCTCTTCCTCTCTGTAAAAAAATCAATAAAATATATATATAAAAAAAAAACAGGATATAAACAGAAAATTTAAATAAATTTGCCCAATGTAAATATATATAGATATTTGGAATATATTCAAATATGTAGCAAGGTTCTATACTATTTCAAAAAAATCTGCCACTATTCAAAAAAGTTACCACTCTTTATTTTCACTTCTTTACAGCTTCCTAACACTGTCGAATCCTCCTTATCCTCTAGCTTTCATCTTCTCACTTCAGATATCACTGATTTAATTATTTGGATGTAGATACATATGCACTGAGAACTACAAAACTGGGAAGGACAGTGAAAATTCTGAAAGACAGAATCCTGATAGAAGCTCATCTTAGTGAGGAGGACCTATGTAAGGCAGGAGCCAAAATGGTTGAGGATGGAGTCAATGTGTCAAATAACGATAGAAAATCTAATAGGGGCAGATTCAAAGTCTTATACTTAGATTCAAAAACCTGCAAATACTCACACTAAGCAGAACAGGATTCAACAGGACCATTTCTATAAAAACACTTAAAGACTTTGTTTTCTGAAAGTTCAATTTAATTTTAAGCAGTTCCTGTATGCAAAGTACAAGGTCCTATAAGACACAGTAGAATCTTAGAGAACCAGGTCTGTCAACAATCTAAATGTGGGGGGAGAACACAAAACACGAAAGCTTACTATAACTACCACAATTCTACCTAATATTACCTGCCCAACCTATAACACCAGGGTTATTATTCAATAGGAAAAAAGCTATTCCACAATGACTTCCATAGGTTATCCCAGGGGGAAAATGTTGTGAATATAAAGGGGGAAAAAAAGAAACAAATTAAAGAGCCCGGAAATAAACCTACATGCATATAGTCAACTAATCTTTGACAAAGGAACAAAGGAGCAAAGGCAATACAATGGGGCAAAGACTGTCTATTCAACAAATGGTGCTGGAAAAACGGGATATGCAACACTAAAAAATGAACTCAAAATGGATCATACACCTAAATATAAAACACAAAACCATACAACTCCTATAAGGTAACATAAAAGAAAACCTAGAATACCTTGGGTATGGTGACGATTTTTTAGATGTAACACCAAAGGTACAATCTATGAAAGAAATACTTTATAACCTAGACATTAAAATAAAAACTTCTGCTCTATGAAAGACAATGTCAAGAGAATCTATATATATATAAGGCTAATATGCAAAGTGTCCCCTTGGGAGTTCAACCGGGAGACCAGGAGTTCAATCGCTTGCTATGATGTACACTGACCACCAGGGGGCAGTGCAGAACAAGGGAAGGAAGGCCCCAGCCAGCAGCCAGCAGCTGGGGAAGGAAGTCCCTGGCCGGCAGCCAGAAGGCCCTGATCAGCCCTGATTGCTGGCCAGGCCTAGGGACCCTACCCATGCACGAATTTTGTGCACTGGGCCTCTAGTAAGAATATAAGCCACTGACTGGGAGAAAATGCTTGCCAGAGACAATATGATAGAGGCCAGTTATCCAAAATAGATGAAGGACTCTTAACACTCAACAATGAGAAAACAAACAACCTAATGAAAAATCTGAACAGACATCTCACTAAAGAAGACATACAGGTGGCAAGTAGGCATATAAAAAGATACTGAACATCATATGCATTAGGGAATTTCAGATGAAAACTACATGCCACTGCATACCTACTAGAATGGCCAAAAGCCACCAAAAACAGTGACGTCATCCAATGCTGGCAACAGGAACTCTCATTCATTGTTCGTAAGAATACAGAATAGCATAGGTACTCTAGAAGGCAGTTTGGCAGTTTCTTACAAAATTAAGCATACTCATATCTTTCAATCCATCAATTGCACTTGTTGGTATTTAAAGAGTTAAAAACGTATGCCTACACAAAAATCTGCACATGGATGTTACAAGAAGCAGGAATGCAAAATAGTATATGCACTGACCCTCACTATGCAAAATATGCATCCATGTGGTCAGGGACTGGCTAGGAGT
The DNA here is from genome assembly GCF_951640355.1 of Cnephaeus nilssonii. Classification (NCBI taxonomy): domain Eukaryota; kingdom Metazoa; phylum Chordata; class Mammalia; order Chiroptera; family Vespertilionidae; genus Cnephaeus; species Cnephaeus nilssonii. Next base: position 52,137,994 of record NC_137076.1, on the reverse strand, counting down.
AAATAAAAATGGATTCGCTAATTATTTGTTGACTAACTATTAGGCATGGGGATGTCTTATACCTGATAAATATTAGTAGGCATGGGAATGTCTTATACCTGATAAATATTATTAGGCAAGATATAAAATCAAAGGGCTTGAAGAGGAGTCAAAAACAATTTTAATACAATGTAATATGAATTATAATAAATATACCCTGAAAATAGAGATTAAATTGGACAACTTTGGGGAGGGCATGAAAACAGAGGGTAAAGTGGTGGCTTTATGGGTTCAACAGTCCAACTCCTCCCAAAATTACTAACAAATTTTAACAGAAGTGCAACCAGGACCCAGAATGAGTTCTGAGTTAAAATCCTAGCTCCACTACTTATTAGCTCACTCACCATTGATGAATTACTTAATCTCTCTTCACTTGTTTCTCATCTCTGATATGGATAAAAATTAGAAGCTACATAAACTAGACTTTTAAGATTAAATGAGATTATATATGGCAAGTATTTAACACAATGTCTTGGCACATAGTAATTAGTGTTCAATAAATGGTTTATTTATCATATTACTAATATCATCATCATCAAGGCTATTTCCATTGCACTGATAAGATTCAGAATAATAGTGATAGTCTGGCTCTACAGCACCTCAGTAGCACCATGTTGACTACAGGACACAACGCTTCAAGAGCAATTTGTCCAGAATAGCAAACAGAATGACGACCCTGGAAAACACATCGATGGCATTCAGTCTGGAGAAAGATTATGGATGAATGTGACAGCAGTCTTCTCCTATAAGAAGGGCTGCCATTTCTAGATAGAAGAACAAGGACCAAAGAAGACTAATAAGTGTAAACATAAAGAACTGTGTAAAAATGTAATGTTACTTCATACTGCAGTATTCTCTAGAGATTACTTCATTTTCAAGCCCAAGTCTATTGATAAAGCCTTGGACTTGGTGATCTCAAAGGTCCCCTCCAGTTCAGTTTCTATCACAGGAGACTTAAAATTCTAATGGAAAGCCTAAGCAGCTTAAATTAGTTTGACGAAATGGGGAGTTGGGAATAGGGGAGGGGAGGGAAAACACTGGTGACTTCCTGGTAAAGCACTTTAGAATTATATTTTAAAGACAGACTCTGAAATTGGTCACAGAAAGATTTTAAAATGAAAGATATTCATGTTTCATGGAGTCAAAAGTGCTATCGAGAGTGCTCTAAGTTACTCTCAAAAGAAACCACATACAAAGAAGGATATCACCATGCTAAACTATTACTATAGCATATGGTAAGTTGATCTTATATAAGAAAAAATATAAATAATTCAACCATATTGAGATATAATTACTAATATTTGGTTTAATTATTTCTGATTTTTCCCTATGTAGATAGATAGGTAGATACTAGTAGGTAGGTAGGTAGGTAGGTAGGTAGGTAGATAGGTAGATTAATGTATGCCTGCTTTATAATTAGGATCATATTGTATACATAGTTTTTAGTTCTACATTTTTAGTAAACATTGTTTATAAACATTTTCCTGTTATTAAATTTTCTTTAAAAACATGGTGTTTAATGGCTGTATGAGTTACCTTCAATTGATTTCTGTATCTTAGCAACATGGTTCTAAAATTAGGATTTTAACTTCTCCTTGGGGAGTCTTACTCTAGAACTACTAATGTATTATAATATTCCTCAATGTAACCATCTTTATATTGAATACTTGAATTTTAAACTAAACATAAATGGCATGCCTATTTATAATTTATAGTCTAGCTTGGGTAGACCGTAAGAGCTGAAATGAGAATTGTTCACATTACAATTTGTGGATCTTCAACTCTCAACCTGAATCAGCACTAGAGAAAAATATATCAAATTTCTTCTGTTTAAAAAAAAAATTAAACGTCAACTCAAAACAAACTTACAAAAAAATCACAAGGTAATACCAAATGAACTGTGCAGCATAGAAAATCAACAATTGATTCAAAGAATTAAAGTTTCTAATTCTAGGAAGGTATAAAGATAGAGATGAAATCAGGGTTTTCAAGGATCTGGCTAGCTGGAGAGGAGCAAAGTCATTAAAAGCTAGTGAGGGCATAGAGATGAAATCAGGGTGAAAAAAACTGTGTAAGATTATAAAAGATTTCAAATATCCACTTACGGACTTGGCTTCATCAGAATATTTATATTGAGGTTACAGATATATATGGAGGTAAAAATCCATTTTAAAAAATGCATCCAATCGTTCATACTGCCAACTCATTGTCAAGGACGTGACATTATAGCCTAGTGCAAAGAGAAACCTAAGCAAAGATGCTCGTGACATTTTTAAACATCGACTCTCTAATTTTTATTTTATAAGCACCTGGGGGTAAAAAGTCCAAATATTCAACTCTGTTAAATTTTCAGTAGACCCATGGGATTAGAGAATAAGAAAAAGTCAAACTGTTTTTCCACCAAATGACCATAAGACCAGGATATTAATAAAGATTGTAAATCTGGGGAGGAAAATAAAAAATTGTTATGAAAAAAGAAACAGTAGTTTTAAGTGGACCACTCTAGTGACAATGCCCAATAAATAGAAGTGCAGGACTGAGGTCTGGGTGAATGATGGGAGCTTGAGACATCATTTTGAAATTGTCTACCAAAGTCAGAAACAGAACCCACCATGACATATTTCTTTATCCTCTTCATACCATCCTCCCTAACACCAACAAAAACATCAATACAGATCAGATCACTGCAACTATAACACCTGAAACAATTTGCCTCAGGAACATTTTGAAGATAACCATTTGTTGTAATTGTGGATACACAGAGATATTTATCTTCTCTGTGTACAAACCAATGAAACACTTACAAATTTTTTTAATTCTCCATTCTGTGGAGAGACTTTGTTTGTCTAGAATGAAAACCAATAATCAAAGTAATCTTTAATTGCTTGCAGTAAAACATATAAATTTAAACATGACCAATATTTATAGCTATTGTATTTTAAAATAATTTTAACAAATATTTTTAAAACTACACTAACAAGAAATAGAAATTGACCATAAAATAAAATTCATGTTGGCATCCACTTGTAAGATTCAAGCATTTAAAAATACGAATGTTTTAGAAGAAGAAAGTTTAAAAAACTGACTTAAATTCTAATGAAAGGAAATGATACATACCTGTAAACTGGGAAGATGTGTGAATAGCATCCCCTTGAAAATATATGTCATATTTTTATTTTTATTAGATATGGGCCCAGCTTATTATAGTATTTCCAATCCTCCTGTGTATCCTTTTATCTATATCTTTTTCCACTAGAGAGTGATATAAAGACTTACCTCTAAAAGTCATAAAAAACACATAGATAAACTGATATGTGCTGTGGGGAATGAAGATTCGGGGTGAGGGATAAGAGAAAGCCTACATCTGTGAACCCCCTGAGTGTAGCAGGTACTATACTACTTGCTTTACATATGTTATTTCACTTAGTCCTTACAAAAGCCCTAAGAAGTAGGTACTGTAGTCTTATTTTACAGATAAAGGAACAGTTCAATGAGATTACATACTTAGGATCATATAATGAGTGGCAAAATCAGAATTCAAGCTCAAATCTAAAAAGCTCTTACCACTCTACTATGACATGGGGAAAATCTATCTTCTCTAGTGTGCCCCCTTTCCTCCACTTCTATTGTCCTCTCCACATATTTAAAATTAGGTTAAACTAAACTGAGTGAATGTTTCCAGGTTTTCCTCCTTCACATAAAGGTAGAAGGCATGGTTATTAGTTGGGCTATGTTTATTATGGATGTTATTCAAGAAGACTGCCTTACATAGCACTTGTTCTCTGGGCATGTCTATACCTAACAGAATTTTTAACTTAAGCTCTTTGTCTCAAAAGAACAAGACAAGACCAGGAACATCCTGAAGCAGCCAACACTCTCTAGGTTTCTACTCGTAACAGATTTTAGTGCCCTGTTATATTTCAGATGTTAGCCACATTGTCCTACAAAGTTCCCTAGTAGCTGTGGTTAATGGGAGTGGTTGGGGGTTCGTGGACAACAAACACTAACCATTTATTTCTTATTTGAGGCAAAAAGGATTAAAAAAAACTAATTAGTTTTAGGATGGTAGGAAAAAAACAGATTAATCTGAGATCAGAAATGAAATTGTGTGAGAACTGATGGAAGGCACTAAACAGATATGGAAGAAGCAGAAATCGGTGCTCAAATATGGTTCTCTCCATGAAAAGATCAAGGGGATACTAGACCTGGTTTGATGGTAATCTCATTTGCTTTTCATTTTAGTAGAAAATGAGCTGTTACTGTGCATTAAACATGCAAAATAAGTCTTTAGTGTGGGCTGGGCATCTCTTCAGAAAATAGGTTTTATTTTTTTATTCTTTAATGTGATAAGGCTGTTGACAGAGGAGTTAAAACTGAAGAGATGGGCCTTCCTATCTGGGGAAGCAAATTTACTTTAGAATTTATAGGCAGACTAATGAAATCAAGTTGACAGAAATAGCCGGCATACAACCCCTGGTTAAGAAGCACATTTGATAAACTATAGAGAGAGTGGTGTCTGTTATCCAGCCTCGAATTCCATTGTTATATCTTCCTTTTACTACTTTAGACTTGAGCCCTCATATCTTCCATATGGTTTGTTAAATACACACAAAAAAGCACTTAACTGAGCTCTATATTTTTTAAAGGGTAGCTTGGTGATTTCAAATGTGATATGGCAGTAGAAAACCACCACACTCCAAAGTCTAGAATATATACAGACTTACTTGTAGTTCTTCTGAAAATCTTAGTAATGTCTGCCTAATTCTACCTAGAGGGCAGCATAGCAGAGAAAGGTGTTTTGTTTTTATTTTGAAATTAGACTAATCTAGATTAAATCCCATATTAACCTTAAAAATGGGATTTTAAAAGTGATTATTATACCTCTACTCTTCTCAAAAGTCACAGTTTAAAGACCTGAAACTGTGGCCTAGAGTAATGTCTGTAAAAGTGTCTTATGTATATAATGATTAAAAATTTAAAGCGGCTCCAAAATGAAGTATTTGAAATAGAGAGTTTTTCCCTATTTATTGTACTAAACACATTTATACACACAGGTGACTAACATTTTCTTTGTAAGCAACACAATAATAACTGACGTTTTTTAAATGTTCTTAAAAAATAATAATAAAGTACTCTGGGAATGATCCTGAAGAAAGTTTCAGGAATGGACAAAAACAAAACCAGGCCAATTTCAGATGGAAATCCTACTTACGTAGAAGGGCTTTGCTGCCTTAACCATCAAATGGTTTTATATTCTCCTTGCCATATTTATGGAGGCAAGCGATCTCAAAATAAACAACGTATTAAAAGCATATACACACACATACATGTATATATGTAGATATATGTATATGTACACAACCTATAAATGCATACACACATCTATCTCTGCTATCAGTACTCAGTATACACCTTTGAGCTTGTATATACAAAACAATAATTTGTATTCACAACTCAAGAGTCATCAAAATGACTTAAATTCAGTATAGTTTGTTTCAAAGGAGGTACTATATACAACACACATCTAAAAGTTCTGTTTACAATTTCATCTTGAGGGGGGAAAAAATAAATAAAGCACCTGTCAAACCTGGGTGCTGGAAGTTTTCCCACTGAACATTATGATGGCTTCTCCTGTTAGAAAAAGATCTGTTTTGCCTAGCTGGCTTTCTTGTTGTAATTTACAATGTAGCAGAAATCATTGGTGGTTTTGCACTGCTTAGCAAGTCCTCGTTTTGATTACATTTCTTTCTTAAATAAGATAATGCAATTAAATACTAAACCCCCATTCCTACAACTGAACCCTCAGAAAAAAGAGGAAAGATATAAACTCCCTCTTTGGCATACTAACCTTGAAGGAGAGAGACCAAGAGATGGGGATGAAAGCTGGGCAAACTGCACTATGAAAGGTCTGAGCCTTACCCAAAGCAGGGCTGCAGCAGTGAGACTCAAAGCACTGCCTGAACACCTGGAGGGAGGGACGAGAAAATGCCTCAGGAAGTTCCATCTAAATAAAATCTACACTTGCAGGCAGGCTAGGGAAATTAGGAATAAACATGTTTCAAGAGTTTAACTTTCACATGCAGATGCAAAAATGACAGCAATTCAAGTATTAAACTAAGTATCTAAGATATATCATTCCAGGTCAATTTAGGTTAAAAGAGATGATGTTAAATCTGTTTGTATATTGTTTATGGACTAAATCAGTGGTTCCCTATAAAATTTGAAAAGAAGCAAATAGGAATAAGAAGATAAACTGCTACAGTCCTGGTTGGGTGGCTCAGTTGGTTGGAGTGTCATCCCTTACACCAAAAAGGTAGCGGATCAATGTTTCTCTCCCACAGAGATGTTTCTCTCTCTCTCTCAATAAGTAAGTAAATAAAACAAACAAACAAACAAACTTATCCTGGGTGAGATTAAAAATCCTACCTAATAAAATAGTAATATGCAAATTGACCGCACCTTTGCTATGCCCAAGCCACGCCCACCAGCCAAAGCCACACACACCAGCCAATCAGGGCGAGTATGCAAATTACCCAACAAAGATGGCGGTTAATTTGCATACGCTGAGGGAGGGAGGAGTGAAGACTGAAGACAACTTAGAAGGAAGAGGGAGGAAAAGCAGAAAGCAAGGTGGCTGCCAGAGGGAAAGCCGGGGCAGGGCGGGGCGGGGCGGAGTGGGGCGGGCGGCAGCGGCGCGCGGGTGCAGGCGTGGCGGCCACAACGGCGGCCGCTTGCAGGATTCTTCCTGCAAATGGGCTACTAGTAAAAGGATAAACTACTACAGACATTATTTATTTTAATGTCTATAAAATAAGTTATTATTCCAGTTAAAATGTTCCTTTCCAAAGAATTAATTCATAAGTCTACTCTAATTGGATATTCATGATTTTTATCTAATTTTCAAATGATAAAGAACCAGAAAGCATGCAAACATAAAGATCTATGGGCATTGAAGCTTGAGGGGGGAGGGAGGATAGTTGTTACATACCTCATTCATTCTGAGCATAATTCTTTTTACTTTCTTTCCTCTTTGAACAGATCATTAGATAGCAACACTGCCTAAAATATTGAAAAACTACACAGAATAATACCCATGAAACCTCACATCTCTGCAATCCAGCTTCAACAATCAGCAACTCATGGCCAATCTATACCTTCCTTTTTCTCCCCTTAGGTATTATTTTGAAGCAAAGCCCAGACATTATATAAGTTAATTCTTACTATATTTTGATGAGGGTGGGAGGGGAGAATACAGCAGAAAGACTGGGTAGTGAGAGAAATAATGTTCCCTCTTTCCACAACTCCATCCCGGCCATGACCACAATTTTAAGTGATATAATATCAAGGAATGTTTTGAGGAAAGAAGCCCACATACCACCCCAAAGAATAAGCACTGGAAGATCAAATTTACTGCGGCTGCCCTAATACTTCTTCCCTCCAGCTCAGACAGACTTCAACATTTCAGCACCTCCCTGCCTGTCCAGTAGCAAAGATAATACTGGGAAGCAGTGATGGTGTGACTGGTTAGTGTATTCCAGTCCCTGATCTCTGGCACAGCCTCAAAGGACTGTATCCAATAGAACTGTTTTTCTCAGTACTAGACTAATCACTAAGGCCCTGAGCTAATAAGACTCCTCCAGTTTAGACAGGAATCTAACCATCCACCTTTTAAAATATGTCTACAGTTGCCCAGCTGATGTGCTCAGTGGCTGAACGTCGACCTATGAATCAGGAGGTCAAGGTTTAATTCCAGGTCAGGGCACATGCCTGGGTTGCGGGCTCAATCCCCAGTAAGGGGTGTGCAGGAGGCAGCCAATCAATGATTCTCTCTTATCATTGATGTTTCTATCTCTCCCTCACTCTTCCTCTCTGAAATCAATAAAAATATATTTTTAAAAATAAAATAAAATATGTCTATGGTTAACTCCATGGGCAACCAGTAGGAAAATGAGATAAGGAGCAGAGATAACAGAGTTATCTCCCAGGAATGGGAAGGGAAAGGAAAACTGCAGGCAAGGGAAGGAGTGGCAGAAACTTAGCAGGAAGTTGAAAATCTCAGCCTGGTGATATCATCTCCTCCAACCTCTCACGGTCAAATATCAACCAAAATGATTTGTTAATCTGTAGTAAATATTCAAATGCCTTTGAGAAATACAGTGTTTCATTGAAATGAAGTCAGAAAGAAAATCCAATGATTCTGTTGTTCCTGAATATTGTAAATATGATAAAATCTGGAGGGAAGCAAGCATTGATGATAGCATCATGAATTCTTGTTGTTTCATAATGTAGGAAAAATGTTTACTCTTAAATGTCAGTGTCTAGTACTTTATAACTTTTAAAAATACTAACTCAGATTTCACCAACAACCAAATATTAATATTCAGGCTATAGTCTCACCTTGTTTAACTACATAATAAAGAGACTATTTACAAAGGATAAATTTTAATCATCACAGGAAGAAAATGGATTGAAGTAACTTCCAATAACTCATGTGTTGGATTAACACCTGTGAACACAAAGCCACCCCACAGGCTGCATTTTGTAAATAAGAAAGTATTTTTACTACTTGATTTACACAAGTCATGTTTCATCCCAAGCCTCTTCACTGCACACAATCTACTAATCTCTGTCCCAGGGATAAGATTTATAATAAAATTTGAAATTAATGATTTTTCATAATAATAAATAGGATCAATTACTTTCCCTCCATTTGTAATAAGACTGTCCCAGTATCAATATTTCTATTTCTAATATTTTTAATACCTTCTGTAAAACAAAATTAGTTCATTTTATTATTACATATCTGAAGAATAATTTTGCAGTAATACAAAGACTGTGAGAAATTTTATTACAATTAATATGGATATATAAAATTTCTCAAGTGCACAGCAGACTAAATATACTCACTTTTGTTGTCTTTGTATAGAATGATGAGGAGAGTTGGTGAATAGGCAGGTCCACGATACTACTGGAGTTTGTGACACTGTTACTATGTGTATGTTCATCTTCCCTGCTACTATCATCAGACTGATCAAAATCATCACTCTCCTGGTCCATTTCCTCTTCCTCTTCATCCTCCTCATCTTGTTCCTCAGCATGCTCTTCATCCTCCTCTGGTTCTTCTTGGTTTCCTGAGGAGTCCTCATCTACAGAAATAAAGCGATTATTGTTTTCTTCTAATTGTCCTTGCTGGGAATCATTTTGGTCTCCAGTTCTAGGTTCTGCTCCGACAACTTCACCATTCCTTGCGGTGTGCTCCTCCTCTTGTTGCCTTAGCTGTTGCTGCTGCTGTTCCTCCTCCACCACACGATTCATCTGTTCCTCATCTGCCTGGCTTGCGGAAGGGTTACCTCTCACAGAGCCTCCAGTTCGTCGTCTTTTGCTGCCCACAGAGAGCAGTTCCTGATTCATTTCCAAAAGCCAGCTTGCTACTTCTTGGACCTTGGCTAGACTATCAGAAGATGCAAAGGTTTTCACATTCTGTAGGGGAAAATGAAGGAAGACAAAAAGGTTTGTACAATATACATTATCTCCTACTTTTATGTTTTGTTTATATTCCAAATTTTATTAAAGATTATAAAAAGTATTTGGTGCCATTGAGGCATTAAAATATTCTTTAGGAATCAATATAGAAAGTTTTAAATTGTAAAAGTTATGAGCCTTTATAAAAACATACCCCCAAACCACATAGTAAACAGCTTTATTTTCATCTTCTTTTTTAAAATACTTTTAGAATGAAGATTTAATTGTTTTGATCACTAAAAACGTTTTGAAATTTTGGATCAATAGTTCATAAACTGTATCTTTTGTACAACTTCCACAAAATGTTAAAAAGTGTCTCTCACAAACACAAACAAACAAACACCCAGCCAATGCTCAGTTAAATTCAGGAAATGCTGAGGGAAGCCAAGTTAAAAAGGCTTTTTTACTCTAGGAATTTCCCAAACTTCTCTGATCACAGAACCTGGCCTTTAGACACAATTTTCTGCCAGGTACCAAGTATAATATTATGAGTTTCACTTTTCACAATGAATACAAATCAACTGGATAGCAAATAAACTAAAAATAAATAAAAATAAATAAAAATAAAGTTTGTTTTTATTTTTAAAGGAAAAAAGTTCATAAGATCATACCCTCTGACCCAGTAACTCCACTTCTGGCAATCTATCCTAAGGAAGTAATCCTAAAACAGAAAAAAAAATTATGCATAAGATGCTCACTGCAGCTATATCCACAAAAGCAAAAAAAAAAAAAATAATAATAATAATAAATGAATAAATAAATAAATATCAATAAAAAAGCAAAATCTATATGTTCAAGACAAAGGAATCCATTAGATAGGATTGATACAGTGCAATCACTAAACATCATGTTCACTTTTAAAAATATGAAAACATGGATGCTTATATTATGCTAAGAGCAAAATGCAGGGAATTATATGATCACAGCATGATTTTTAAACTACATAAAGACTAGAAGACAACATTTCAAAATATAAGCTGCATTTAGGCAGTGGTATTATAGATATTTTAAATTTATTTTAACCATATTTCTCAAATTTTATATATCAAGCATATTTACTTTTGTATTTTTTTAACATAGACTCTAAAATTTGGTGACAGAAACTTTTCATAATGTTTATTCTTAAATTTCATCCTTTGAAGACACATGGACATGTTCAAATAATGCCAAATCATTACACAAGTTCATATAAAATTCCTTTAAAATATCTTTAAGGTTTAAGATATGAAAAGTACAATATCCATTTCTATCACACCTTAAGAGTAACCATATTATATCACAATGGTGTGTGGATAAAACAGTCCTATTTACTTTTCCAACCTTGCCACTAGATGGCTGAGTTCTCACTGCAAGCTCTGAAACAGGGCCAAGAAAGTCTAACATAGTTTGAAAAAAGCAATATTTAATTGTATTTTCTATAATCTACATTTTCCAAGAAATAAGCTATACTGTGGGGTGGGGAGAATTCTTGAATTCTAATTATACTAGAAATGTTAAGTGTAGAAAGAGAAGAGTTCCAAAAATTGAGCCCTGAGGCACTCCAACATTCTGAAAGAAGAGGCGTAAACCAGCAAAGATGATTAAGAAAGGATATCAGGAATGAGTGGTATCCTTAAAGCCACATAAAGCATATCCAAGAGGAGAAAGTAAATAATAACAACCATTGTGATAGATCAATGGGATGAAGACAAAGAACTGACCACTAGATTTAGCAACACAGAAGTCACTAGTAATGGGAGTGATTTTTGGTAGTTGAAGTCTCATTAAAGCAGAGTTAAGATACTGGGAAAAGAGAATAGAGATGATCAATATGGACAAGTTATTAGTCTGCTGCAAAAGAGAATAAACAAGGGAGTGGTGACTGATAGGGGAAATAGGGTAATTGGTAGAGAAGATTTTTTGATGCTTTAAGATTGAAGAATTAGCAACATAACTGTATAATGACAAGAATGACCCAGTACAAAACAAAAAGTTGAAAATGTAAGCAAGAAAGAGAAGAAATAGTTATGTTCTTAGTTGTTAAAAGGGGATGAGAAAGAATTCAAAAGTGTAAGTACTGGTTTTACTTAGGAAAATGAATATGTCATTTATGGTGCCAGATGGAAAAAAAGAGTAGTATTATAGGTGCTTTAAATTTATTTATTTATTTTACTATATCTCTCAATGTGGAAACAATCAAAAACAGGTGAGATTTTTATAGTGGCAGGAGTCTTTGGAAGTCCCCTTCTCATTCCTTTTGTTTTTTAACTGGTTTAAGTAGGAAGCAAGGTCATCAACTGGGAGAGGAGGTATTCAAAATTTGAAGGAGATATGAAATAGTCCTTTAGGGCGAGAGGAAGGGAACTTCCCTTGGTGCATGTAATTTTGGTGATCAAATGTAATCAATAAACTATGATGTAATATATATTAAATGGGGCTTTTAAAAGTCAAGTGACTCTTATTTACAACTCAGGCTAGCACAATACAAAACTTCTATTTGACATAGACTGAAACCATTAAATATAAATAACTACATCAGTTTTGAACAGGGGTAGAAGGTAAAGTTCCTTAGAAAAAGCACATTAAATCTATCCACTATTTTCAGAAGGTAAACTCCAGAAAACAAAGGTCATCAAAACCTTACCAGCTAATATATGTCGAAGACAAACTGAAAAACATCACAGGAGAGCAGGTCAAAAATAAGATACTGAAAAACACTGACCTAAATCACAAGTGAATATATATCGTGTCCCAATTATATAAAGGTAAATCTCTTGTACATAGGTTTTCAAAGACAGAATCAAAATCTTGCTTTAGTAACTGTATCTAAGGTAGCTTTCTCAACACTGGAAAGGACATTTTCACTTGCATGTTTATACACAGAACACATGAAATCAGGGACGATGCCTGGGATGATGCAGGCCCCAAACGAATTGCCCTTTGTGTGTCCAAACTAACAGGCATATTTTTACAAGATTGAAACAGGTCGAATGACACATTAAGAGTAACTTACAAAGTGAAAAGATGAGAGAACAAAGTTCATAAAACAAGTCATAAAGAATAGCAGGCAGCCTATCAACAAAGAGAAAATTTATTATTGGCATTTCTAAAATAGTACCAGAACTGGTCATCATTGAACAGTTCTGTTACCAATTATAAATAACAAAAATTCAAATCTCTATCTTCGTGGAACTTTGTGTTATATTGGGGGAACAGAAAAGAGTGCCTTAATTTAAGCCAATAAAGTTCAGTGACTCTCATATTTACAGTGTGACATGTAAATACCTTTCAAATTAATGCAGATTCTAATAAACAGACCTGATCAAAACTGGTAAATCCAAGCAGAAAAATCAAATTCAAAGCATAGCTAATGTAAAATAAACAACACAGCTAAAAGTCAGATGACAGGAATTCCAGAATATTAGAAGAGGCTGAAAATATCTGATAGGCAGGTAAATTTTTTTTCAAGTAGTATATATATTGGATTAGATTTCTCTGGCCTATTTTGGTAATGAAAATGGGAATGAACATATAAATTTTAATTTTCTGTTGCTATTCATAAATTTTAAAATTAAACAAAAACTGTATTCATAAGTTTGGCGAGTTGGCTCAATTGGTTGGAACATCCTCCCATGCACCAAAAGGTTGTGGGTTCCATCCCTGGTCAGGAAGCTTACAGGAGGCAACTGATGGATGTTTCTCACATTGCTTGCTCTCTCTCTCTCTCTCTTTCTCTCAACATCTCCTCAGGTGAGGATTAAAAACAAAAACCAGTATTTCTAGGAAATTAATTCTAATAATAATCCAATAAGTAAGCTAATCACCTAATTAAAATAATACTTATCCAATAATTAATAAGAAATCATAATCAACTCCTAAATATTTTACGGGGTAGAAAGCACCTTTTAAAAAATAGTTTATAAAACCCTATATTTTTTTTAAAAATTAAGTACCCATGATCTTAAACTTGAAACTGCATACTGGAAAATTAATAAATGAAGTATTATCAAAAGAATACATACTCTTGCTTTTGAAATTCTAATTCTAAACTTTTTTAAAGAAAACTTTTTATATAATTTCAGATTTGTGTCATAAAAATATAAACATCAATAAACAGAATCCTATATATACTCTTAAAAAAATATATATGTATCAAAGTAAAATGCCAGGATGCTTTTATTTCTTCTTACCAGTAGAGGTACTAGTATATAATGTCAACACAGATCAAATACATCACTTACGTTTTTATCAATAAGTGGTGAGATCACACTAGAGGTCAGTAAAATAAAATCTGATGGCTAATATATTGACATTAAATTGTAGAATTTCCTTGAGTGGCATAATGAGAATGAAAATGATTCAAAGTAAGGACAGACAAGCAATTGAGGTTCAAAGAGATTAAGTAAATTTCTCAAGATTGCCAGCTTCTAGCAAAGCAGCACTCAACTGAGTTTTTTCATGTGCCTCAGTCTACATAACTACATAAGAATATATTCTCTAACGCTGATAGTACGTTCTTTTCCAAAACCAGAATCACTGTAATCCCTAAAGATTATTTCTCTAAAATAAATATTTACTGAGCCCTCAATATGCTTCAGGAACATATTAATTTTCTAGAGAATAATATTTCTTTAAAAGTTAATCAATGGCTTTTAACCTGACCAGAACCCATAGTAAAATTAGATTTCACATTATAACTCTGTATACATGTGTTTAAACAGACCTAAAATAGTGATTTCAGAGAGAGGGGATTATGAAATGTTTTACATACTTTAAGTCTGTAAGTTACCACCCTTAATTAAACACAGTCTGTTCTCATTATTTACAGTAACTGTGTTCTATAAAATTGCCCCAAATACTGAACCATAGCTCCTAGGAGAAACACAGGGTTATGTTTCTGAAAGCCTCTGCTCTGGTCATGACATTTTTGCCAACCGATCAATACATAATGAGGGTTTCTATTTAAAGACATGCTATTTAAAAATATTATTTCTGATTTGGTAACACTGACCTCACGGTTAACAGCATTATAGCTCATGCCTGAACGAAGCTTATCTAACCCAGCTATGTCCTAAATAAGGTACAACACAACACTAGGCAGCACCTCATCACTGCATGAGAGACACATGAATTGCACACAACCAGACCCAGGCAGGGGATTGGACCTGCCCTTGCCAGGGAATCCAACCCCAGACCCTTCGGCGGGCGGCGGGGATGCTCTAACCACTGAGCAAAACTGGTCAGGGATGACATATTTCTTTGTTCACTGTTTAGTAACCCTATCTGGCAATGTAAGTCACCTTCCCTCACTCTTCTATTCCTCTGTGTTACAGAACTTGCTAAAATTGTCAGGTACAGGTCTTGAATACAAGAACTTCCCCCTTCTACTTGCAAAAGGGTAGGAAATACCAGATATGATCACATCAGAGAGCCAGGATAAAAGCTCAGAATACTGGTTTTTCCACTTCAACAGGAAAGGTGGCAGTTTTCTAGAGTTCACAACTCCTGGTATTGAGAAGTCAGCCCTGTGAAACATTCTGGAGCAGATAGAACTTTGAATGAAGAATATGATAGGGCTACATAAACTGTCCTAGAAGGAACAATATCTGTATCTGCTACGTTAATAAGGAGCCAATAACCACAGGACCAGAGAAAACAGAATCTGCTAAATCTCAGGAATAACTTAGCATCTTTAAGGAAAGCCTGAACACTATCACAATGAGCAAGTACTGACTCAAATCCTTGTAGCTTTGGCCTATACTCTGCCTCACTATCATTTCACAAGAAGGGTTTGAACTTCAGAAAAGGCACACTACTGTAATATAGAAAGTTACTGTCTGTAGAACACTAGTGAGTCTTTTTAAATAGGATTCCCATCTTCTTAATAAGCATGTAATTTTTGCAAGGCAGCATTGTAGAGCACCTGGGGGAAACACTGTCTTCTTGCTATTTGCTTTTTAAATTTAAGAATCCTATTCTCATTTGCTACTGCTTGATGCTCCCTTGCCTGGGTTCCTGGGAGGTTTCAGTCGATATGTGTGCTATTAGAATTCAGTAGCTCCTTCCAGATTTTCTTTCTTCCTCTCTGAGGCAAAATAATTACCTCATTTAGTTGAATATGCCAAAGAATCAATATTCACGGACAGACTTCCATCTTCCTCTTCAAAATCTTGGCAAGAAGGTTGGGTGGACATATTGGGGGAAGACACTGCCTGACTGTGTGGTTTCAGAAAATGTATAAACTGAAAAAGAGAAATATTTAAACTCTACTATGTGCCAGGCACTGGGGATACAATGTTGACCAAAGACATAGCTCTGCATCCTAAAAACTCATGAGAAAAACATCTTCATATATATAAGTATAGTAGGAACCAGGAAAATAAATTTCATTCTAACCTGGCTCCATTACCACCCACCAATATCACCCCATCACCACAACCAAGAAAATCCCCCAAAAAAACAAAACATCTAAAACATAATTCTAATACCAAGAAATATTTATAATCCACGTAAAATGATTGCTTGCTTTTTCTTTCTTCCTTTCTTTCTTAGTAAAGTCTGAGAGTTATTATTTTTAATGGTAAGAAATATCATGATTTTTCTTACAAAGATGTTCTCTATATATGTAGAAATAAAGTAACACTGTCATAATGATTAAATCAGTAAACTAGACCCCTTATGTGATGATCTTTCATTTTTCAGATGAGACATTTTTAAAATTTTTCAGGTTACAGAACAGTATTTCTAGAGAAACCTAACAAGGCAGTAGTTGTAAAACACTCTGAAACTTCTAAACACCCTCAATTTTAGTACAAACAATGCTGTGTTGTACCCTCAATCTAACACTAAGAGGAAGCATTGTGGGTTGGTCACAACTTGAATTCCTTATCACAATGAGGACTGCCTAAGGTTCTTACCACTAAACTCAGCCATTCAAATAATCGGGAAGACCGCAATGATGCCCACTGCTCTCCAGAACCCCTGGAGTTCAGATTTGTTAAAAGAAATATTTCCTAGATCTTCAAGTTTCTGGATAGGATTCTTTCATTCTGAAGTTATTCCTCTCACCCAGATAAAATAGAGTTAATTCAAAATAATAATAATGATTAATGGAAGGCTATAAAAGTATGCCTTCTACTACAACATTATTTCGCAAATGTTTCATCCTCAGGAGCAGCAAATGTTTCATCCTCGCATGCGGCCGCCTCAGCGGCCGCGTGTCACCACAAATGTCAGTGCTGACACGCGTGTCATAGGTTCGCCATCACTGCCCTAACCGCTTCTGCCTGCCAGCCTGGTCACCCCCTAACTGCTCCCCGGCCAGCCCGATTGCCCCTAACTGCCCTCCCCTTCTACTACAGGAATTCAGAAACCAGATTTGAGATATAGAAACCAAAATGTTAGCGCAGTGGTCGACAAACTCATTAGTCAATAGAGCCAAATATCAACAGTACGACGATTGAGAGCCAATTTTTTTAAATTTAAACTTCTTCTAATGCCACTTCTTCAAAATAGACTCACCCAGGCCGTGGTATTTTGTGGAAGAGCCACACTCAAGGGGCCAAAGAGCCACATGTGGCTTGCGAGCCATAGTTTGCTGACCACTGTGTTAGCGGAACCTTATAGGTTAAGAAATCTGTTATACATTCAGATGAGTAAAAAATGCTTCCACTGCATTCATATAAAACAGCAAACATTTATAGACTGCCCACTAGAGACCAACACGATGTCAGTTACAGAATATTCATTTAATCAAGAACCCTGAGATCTTATTCCCATTTTACAAAACAAGAAATGTGCTTGGATTAAGGTTACTTGCCCAAGATTTATAGTTAGTAAGACTTAGTAACATGTTTGAAATACAGATATGTCTAAGCCAAGGTTTGTTAAGTTCATTCCACTAGGCCAAAATGTCTTCCAATAATGCACAGTAAGGATCTTACAGCGGCAAGACAAAAGACACAAGTGACAGTAACATGACACCACTGCAACTATCTTTTTCATATAAAAAAAGCCCCTTCTTAAGGTAAGAGACCTCTTTCCTTTCTCAGATACCTAAACCTTGCCTTTCTTCCAGTAAGGGCCACCACAAACAATGGGTCTAGGCCCTCGGAAGAGGGGTCTGGGGAGGGAGCTTTTAGGCTCCCCCTAGCAAAGTAGAAATTATATGGTATTTGTCCTAGGTCCCCTTCAGGACCAAAGGGCTTCAGTAAATTGTACCAGCACCATACATCCAAAATCTCATGTACATACTCTAAAATTGCTTTTGCTTACTAGTTACAAAATACTCTTATAGCTATATCTGAATCTGTAAATGTAGCTCTGTACTTACCTATGATTACAAGTATTTGATAGTTTTAATTGATAATTGATTTTAGGCAAAACAATGAAATGGAATTCTATAGACTCTAACCCAAACAAGCTATCCAACTTTATCATCTTGCTTTCAACCCAACTGCAAAATATTATTACCTATTTATAGAATCTTACTTTGTACCAGGCCTTGCTGTTTTACATATGAATCTTGATTTCACTATCAAAGCAAACTAATGATGTAGATTCCATTTTATAGATGAGGAAATGAGGTTCAGAAACTGTGCTATATTACCTCTCAAGCACTACCCATCTTTGCATAGTAATTGTCCCTCTGAACCTCTATCTTCTGTTTCGTACTTCCAGGGCAGCAGAAATCCCATAGTATTGTGGTCTAAGACAAATAATTCCTGGCTCCAGCAAAGCTAATGGTTTTATTTCCAAGGTAATAGGACTATTATCACTACAGAACATTAATAAATAGATCATTTCAGCACAATATCAAAGTCAAACTGAAAGCCAAACAGCTGAAAAAAATTAAGATCATAAAACACAGTGGTTGCGCTGGCCAGTGTGGCTTAGCTGGTTGAGAGTTGTCCCATTTACCAAAAGGTTGCTGGTTCAATTCCCTTCCCTTTCTTTCCCTTCCCTTCCCAGGCAGGGCACATGCCAGGGTTTTGGGCTCAATCCCCAGTGGATCCCACTGGGGACATGCAGGAGGCAGCTGATCGATGTTGCACTCTCACATCAATGTTCTCTCTCTCTCTCTCTCTCCCCCCTCTCCTCCCTTCTTCCCTCCCTCCCCTTCTCTCTCCCCCTATTCCTCCCTCTCTAAAAATCAATAACAAATATTTTTTTAAAAACAAAACAATAAAAACAATGGTTAAGAGCCCAGGTTCAGTAATTAGACAACAGCACAAATTCTAATTCTACCACTACTTAGTTATGTACCCTGGGGCAAATTATTCAATGTCTTTAAATGTTACTTCATCTGCAAAAGGGGATTTAAAATGCTACAGGTATCTCACAGGATTACTGTGAGGATTAGAGTGATCATTTTTAGGCTCCAGCCTTCATGGAGGGATCTCATTTTAGATACCTTATGACGCATGGCCTTCTAATTTACCTCTGTCTCTAGCACTTGAGGCAGCCCTTAAATTAGAAACCCAAGGTCTCTAAATTTTGTCCCCCCTACTCCCCATATCACACAAAAGTTGGTTTTCCCCACTCTTACTCCCACTGTCTCTTGTTCTTAGTCACTGTGAAATTTTTCTTCTCATTTCAACAATGGTTAAATAAATCTATCCAGCAAGGTAGCAAGCTATTTATATCTTTACTAGAGTCCCAGTGCATGGATTCGTGCACATTGAAAGGAAATTAATTAGAAGAAATATTTTAGAGGCCGGGGAAGGACCGTGGGAGATTGGCCAGCTGGGAAGGGACCGCGGGGGGGGCTCCAGGTCGTGTCCAGCCCATCTCCCCCAGTCCTGACCAGGGCCAATGAGGAACAGCGGGAGGGCTCCAGGAAGTGTCCGGCCCCATCTCGCCCAGTCCAGATCAGCTGGATCCCAGCAGCAAGCTAACCTACCGGTCCGAGTGTCTGTCCCCTGGTGGTCAGTGTGCGTCATAGCGACTGGTCAAACGGTCAAATGAATGGTCAGACACTTAGGCTTTTATTATTTAGGAGGATTTTTTATCTAACATTTTAGTTGTTTCATTTGAGAGGGTTTTTCATAGTACCTATTTGGTATCCCACCATAATGCTAGAAACAAAAGTCATAGTTAACTCTTTACAGGGAAGCCTTAGATGACTTTACAAAGAATATAATAGTTTAAATGAGTATTAAAGTACTATTAGGTGGCAAATTGAGGTAAAGTAGGAAAAACACATTAGAAAAGTAGCAAATTAAAGAAATAGAGTTAAGATTGAGATGATTGGTTTTGCTGGGTTTAAACTTAATTTTAGGATATAGAATTGCTGGAAATGAGACTGATGATGGACTAGATCAGGCTAAAGACAGATAGGGTCCAACTCTTGAAAATCTTGGTGTGTCATGATAAGGAATCTGAATTTAAGACTGTGAGTCACTACAGGGCTATAAGCAGAGAACTGCCACTGTTGTATCAATGCATTCAAAAAGATTATTCTGGCAGAAGTGAAAACAAGCAAACAGAAGAGACAAGAAAGTCTTGCTTTTCAAAATTAGGGCTTCCACCAGCAATTCTGGCATCACCTGGGAGCTTGTTAGAAATACAAAATCCCACTCTACATCTACCTAATCATAATCTGCATTTTTAACAAGAATCCTAGGTGAATCATCTAAACAGTCACTGATGCAAAACAAAGATCTGCAAAGTCAATGAACATTAGCTTTATTTTAAATTTTAAGAAAAAAATCTTAATTATTCTAGAATACATGACATTCATTTGGTGTTCAAGTTGCTTTGTTTGTCTAATAACAAGCTGACTGTTAACACCGTTAGATTTAATATTTGAGGTTTGGACACTACATGCCTGTGAGACGAAGTGATTTGTTATTTAGTTGTGACATAAGTTTGAGTCCATTAACATGCTGCTGTCTAAGAGCAGACTATTTAGTAAGCCCAGGAGACTATTATTCAGAATCAGAATTAGTTCTCCACTCATTATTGCATATGTGGTAACTCTCTAGGTTAAAAAAGTGGGGTAGGAAAGACCTTCCTATTTTGTAATAGAAGTGAAAAGGCAAAGAATCTGATGCTTTTAAATAAAAAATTATTATAAAAGATGGAGACAGTTCTTAGCTATAGAGCAATTCTGTATTTTTGGATGCTTCATTTAATGTCCTAGCTATGTTCCTGTTTAATGTCAAGTGCATAATATATTTGAATCATTTTACTTATTAAATTTAATAAATATTGATCATCATAGTCCTAGCTTCAGAGAATACTTTTTTTTTTTGAGTTTGACAAATTTATTGGTATTTTAGTAAAGACATTCATCTCAGTTGTTTCTCTCTCCCATCTTGACCATAGGCTAATATTTTGTTTCAATCAAGGAAAGAATATGCAGGAGAGGGATTTTATTTTAACAGTAAAATAGACAAAAATGAAAAGTTTGCCTATATTAAAGCAAGTTAAATTCATGTATCTTGATATCAATAAATCAAGTAAGTAAGAACTAACAGTTCTATATACATTTCCATTGTTTTACTTGCGTCTTACTCTAATAAATGAAAGTGAGCAAAGTATTAGGAATATATACAGGCTGCTTCTCTGGAGTTACTATCTCTTAAAAGAGGTGAGCAATTAGTTACCACCATTAAGACAGTCTGATGCTGCCTGCAAATTTAACATTGTAGATGTTTTCAAGGAAATCATTATACTGCATTTTTCTTTTATCTATTACTCTGCCTTATAAAATGTGTTTAATCGTCACATTAAAAAAATAATTCATATACAAAAACAAAACAAAACCCTATAACACATAGCTCTAACAAAGTATATGTGGTCAAAGAGAGAATGTTTTTTTAAAAAAGTGTTTTCTCAAAGAATGCTGCATCAAAGTTATTGCAGGGGGTGGGGTGAGCAAGAGGTGTTAAATGCAAAAACCAGGTGTAGCTACCATAGATCCATTGAATCCCAATCTGCATTTTTTTAATAAGCAGCTTCCAAGTAATTATGTGCACATGCAAGGTATTCTTTCCAAATTTGGAAGCCATTATTGTTCATTTTCTTACCTTTTTATTTGAATATAATAAGCATACCCAGAAAAGTCCCAGCACCGTCCTAGATCAAAAATAGAACATTCTGACACTCTAAAACCCCCTCTAATGACTCCTAGAAACTAGCCCGCTATTCTAGCAATTAGAATATACAGTGGGAAGAGGACAGTCTTCACTAAAACCGGAAAGCCACATGCCAAAAAATGAAACTGGACTCCTATTTTATACCACATACAAAAATCAAGTTTAAATGAATTAAAAACTTGAACATAAGACCTGAAACCATAAAACTCCTAGAAGAAAACTTAGGGGGTAAGCTTTTTTTAATACACACATGTTTTTATTGATTTCAGAGAGAAAGGGAGAGGGAGAGAGAGATAGTAACATCAACGATGAGAGATAATCATCGATTGACTGCCTCCTGCACACCCCACACTGGGGATCAAGCTTGCAACCCAGGCATGTGCCCTGACCAGGAATCGAACCCTGACCTCCTGGTTCATAGGTCAATGCTCACCACTGAGCCACGCCAGCCAGGCTGGGAGGGAGGGGGGGAAGGGGACAGGTGGTGGGGGGAGGTAAGTTCTTTGACATCAGTCTTGGCAATGACTTTTTTTTGGATTTGACACCAAAAGACAACAAAATAAAAAATAAACAAGTGACACAGCATCAAACTAAAAAACTTCTACTAAGCAAAGAAAACCATCAACAAAATGAAACGGTAACCTACAGAATGGGAGAATATATTTACAAATCATACCTGTTGAGTTAATGATATCCAAAATATATAAAAAAACTCATATAATTCAAAAGCAGAAAAGCAATCCAATTAGAAAGCTGAAAGAGAACTGAATAGTCATTTTTCCAAAGATGACATACAAATGGCAAACAGGTATATGAAAAGGTACACAATATCACTAATCATTAGGAAAATACAAATTAAAACCACAATGAGAGATCACTGCACACCTGTGAGAATAACTCCCCTAAAGATTCCTCAGCAATGGGCTAGTGTCATCTGGATTATTTTCAATAATCATTTTCATTCCAATCACAGTATCATCTTAAAAAAGCAGAAATACACAATTTCTGAAGGTATTTTAAAATATCTGATGCATTCTTAATGGTTCTAATGAAACTATTCAGTACAATATTCAGACTCATTGCTCCCACCAAGTTTGACAAACTCAACAAATTTAGGAATACAACATGTAGCTTGAAGCTGGTGAATTGACTTTTAGACACCTCTTCATTCCACTATTACACAACCAGTGTCCAAAATAGTAATTCACTTGTACAGCTGCAAAACAAGCTTCTCTGGATTTCTTCTAAGGTCAAAGATGCCATAAGAATTCAAACTATAAGGTGTCAGGATGTCACTTTTACTATATAAATATTTACAAGACTTTAATATCTCTTTAAAAATTAAGGTAAGTATGTGTGTGTACATAAATACTAAGCCATATTTGCAAAATTACGTAATTTGAATCAGCAATATGAAAAATTCTTTGGTATCTCATTTTAGAATTACAAATTCAATTGTATTTTTCTGAAATTCAAAACTCCTGGTACATTAGAGCATACTTCTATGGATTTTCTTTTGAGGCATATGCTCTACTTTTTCCTACCACTTTTAACAAAAGTTCATTAATCAGGAAATCACAATGAATTATCAACTATGTGCTAGTTGTTGCTGTATTTTTACCTATAATTACAAGGATAAAATAATGACCATCTTAAAAAGTAGAAATTTTACTAAAAAACACATATATTAACTAGGCAAATTTCATTTATAAATTAACCCTAAAGGAAAATTCATATGATCAGTATAATACTGTAGTATAAAACAAGCAACCTGATATAATTTGACCTGGAGAGATGCCATGTTTTTTTTGTAAAAGTAAACAATGAATTTACCAATGCCTGAGTATTATCGTTTAGCTAGGAAAATATAGTGTGTTGAAAAAGTACGAGCAGGCATGAATTAAACTGCTGACACAAACTTAAGTACAGAATCTTTCACTCAAAAGCAGCACTGGTCTAATTAGAATAAGAACTTACATCAAGAGCTGCCCTAACAATCTTTTATCATCATCAATAATTGAATAAAAATATGAATAAGTGAAACATTAATCAATCAAAGAAAGAATACACCTTACTTAAATCAGTAAGAAAATCCACACGTATGTGTGCACCCACAAGTATGTGCATATATCTTTACAACTTCATTTCTGAACCTATAGTTAGGTTCAAACTGTGCTTCTGCATTTCTCCATATAAAACTAAAGATAGGAATATGGTAGTCAGTGAATCTGACTTTTTTGTATGTACAGGTAACCTTGGGCAGGTCCCTTAATCTTTGCAATCTCAAATTTCATTAGAAAAGGAAGTAATATTTGAGTATCTACTATGTGCCAATCACTGTGCTTTTATATAAATTATCTCTTAATCTTCAAAATATTCCTACCAGATTATTAGTATTACCCTCAGATAACCAAAACTCAGTCACTTAAATCTGATTTGATCACAAGTCTGCCTAACTGCAAAACCCCTTTTCTTAACTACATGGTAAAGATAATGCATAAATTAATACCTAAACGATTTGAAGTACACAATAATTCTAATAAAAGCTGTCATAATCCACATGGCCTGTTTTAAAACATAAAGCTATACAAGCGTAAGAAACAAACAGTACTCTACTGGTACACTATTCCGTCACACTACTCTCCTCCCTACATCTCAAAGAAGGCAAAAATCCTAAAACTGGCTGACTGATGTTTGGTACAAATGCTTAGCTTTATTAATATTTTTTTATTAGAATTGTTACTGGTTTTGTTAGTACATAGATTACAAAGCTGCATAGGTTATGAATGGCCTGTTCCTATTTTTAGAGTGATTTTGCAGAACTTTTAGGTTTTTCCCAGAGATACATATATTGCTTTATAACAGGACCACCTGTGTTGTGGTAGTGAAGGAAACCCAGCATCTCCACCTGCTTTATTTAAACCCAGCCTAACTTCTTCAGAATTTGCTATTATGGGGTAAAACCAATCTGCATTATAAAACTTTATTGCTGCTAAAGACTTAAGAACTACTTTGTAAAAGCAAAATACTGCCCATTTTTGTTTTTGCTTTAAGAAATATTAATTTTAAAAGTTGGAGTGGAATATCAGAAATGAATAAAAATTAAATAACATTTAAAAATACAAACTGTAATAATAGATATAAAACATATCACCTCAAAATTCTGCTAAATTAAATTTTAATTATAGCATATACTGTGTGTTTTTACAAACCAGTATTTTGAGTTGTTTTTTAATTTTATACTAATGCCACAAGGAGGATGACATTCATTAGAGTGATACAGGCTTTTTCCTTAGGACAGACTGTTTTGGTTTATAGCATAGCACACTTGAAATTATCTTATGGAAATGTCAAATTAAGGAGAAAGCAATCTCTACCTACTTTGGTCACAAAGAGAATACATTTCTTTTTTCTAATATGAAAAATTACAAAAATTGACTTTAGCATTTAAATCAGTCTGCAACATGTGCCTAAGACATTCCTAACATTTTAAGAATGTGAAGTACTAATCAAAATTTAATTTTATTAATACATGTTATTAAAAAAGTGAAAGTTATTAAATTTCCCCTGAAATGTTGTGCTACATTTAGGAATTTTTAAAGCACTTTGTATGATGTTCTGAAACAGAGGCATCTGGAAATATCAAATTACTAAAGTTAGGAATGCCAGTAAAGTATGCCTACCACTTTAAAAATGGGAGGAAAGGATACAGGAGCTGGCAGAAAAAAGGAGAAAATGGTATCTTGAACAGAACAAGGATACCAACCTGGTAAATAAATGTAATCCATCTCCACAATGCCAAAACACATCCTATCTGCTTTTGTATCAAAAGTCACTTGGATCTTGATGGTTCATATCACCCTCCATTCTTTTTGCCAATTAGTGATTATTACTATAACATTCTGAATCAAATTCTGGCTCAGGGACTATCAAAAGGTCAGTTATAGCTCTGAAAGTCTGTTTTTCTTTCTTCATTGCCTAAGGTTAGATGATTTGTTTTCCAAAACTTTCACTTGGGTACACGTCTCCTCTGTGCAAAATTTTCAAGATGGAAATGGCAAGTTTATCTTATTAAAATAAAAATACTGATCAAGAACAGTTTCTATTATAAGACAGAAAACATGTATTAAAACTACACAGTCCCACATAAACTGTTTATAAACAACTAATTTACACTTATTGAGAGTGAACTTCAAAACTTTGCTGTTGTCAATTTTCGATACCTCAATCTCAAAGGTTCTGTTTCTTTATTCCTCCTTCTTTCTCACTTGTCTCTTAAGAAAAAAGTGTGATCCTGCCCTGGCAGGTGTAGCTCATTTGGTAGGAGCATCATCCAGGACACCTAAAGGTCCCAGATTCGATTCCCATTCAGGGCACATACCTAGGGGGATGGGGGAGGGGGGCGCAGAATCAATTAACATGTCCTTGGGTGAGGATAAAAACAACAACAAAAAAAGTGATCCCTATCATTTCCAAAACTATCCCTACACCTCCTCCAGAAACTTGACCCATTAATCATTCCCCTTCTGCTTAAAGATTCGATTTCTTCAATCTCACTCTTGTCTCTCTTTCTGTGAACATTCACAAGTGTATAACATTCTTTCTTGGATGCAAAACAATGTAAATGAGGTGAAGCCTTAAAGTGGGAAGGGAGTCGTCCCAATCTAATTAGACAAATTTTAAAAATAATAAAATTCAGTATTTTTTTCATTTCACTATTTAATAAAGCTCTGGTCATAGAATGAAAATAAAAGAGAAAGCAAAAGTAAATATCATAAAATATGTCACAAGCAAAGGCTGTACGGCAATGACTTCTAATCTTTATTTTCAGCACCCAAGACTTCTTTGTTATGAGAAAATATATCTAAAACTTATCACAGATACAATTCTAAGATATAAATTTTAAAAGGTACTCTAGAGGATGAACTGCTATGACCTTCAACAAGTCAACTCCAAAATTTAGGAAATAATTTCCTATACAAAAACAAAGTATGTTACAAAACTTTGCTCTTGCTCTTTTGCTTACTTTTAAAAAATAAATAAACTAATTGGATTCTTAGACCTTATCTTTGCAAAGTTAACACTGTGATTTTTACTTACTCTTAATCACAGAGTTGGGGGTAAAGAGTAACTTTTTTTTTTTTTTGCCAAAATACTGTAATATCAGAATTCTGAGGTTTTTCCAACAAAAATTGTGATTTTATAGGTTTACAACTTATATGTATTGATGAAAAAATTTAAAAAGTTAAGAAATTTATAAATGTTTAAGCATGAGAAAAACGAAAAGGATACATCTGTAATCATAACTTTCCATCACTGTCACTCTCTTCTCATTTCAGCTTCATGTAACTTCTTCCTCAATTACTTTATTCATTATTTTCAACTTACATAAACTCTAAGTCATGTCCAATCTCATCTCTAGGCACTAAAAGATCTCACTTATTATATGTGCATTTTAACTGTCACATTCATCTACTCTCAGAGTATCTTGATCCAATGACAAAGCTGCAATTATAGTAGACTTAGAAATTCTGAAGAATATAGACATGTAAAGAAGAAATATTTTAAATTACCTAAAATCTCATCATCCACAGATAATCACTTAATAAATTTGCTGTACCTCCTTTTGGTCTCCCTCTCTACTATGTACAACAAATACATATTTTCAAAACCAATATTACTTTAGGTTAAACTCCATAAAAATTCTGATACTCCCTTATCTACAAAAAAGGCAATTTCATATGCTTCAACCTAATACCATAGGGACTACATGTGTATGTACATATAAGTACAATTTTACATTCTTCTGCTGAGACTTTATATTATACTAGAGGTCCAGTGCACGAATTTGTGCACGGGTGGGGTCCCTCAGCCTGGCTGGTGATCAGGGCTGTCTCACCCAGTCCCGATAGGGCTGATGGGGCCAGCCAGCAGGGGGGGACCATGGGAGGGTTCCAGGGCATGTCTGGCCCTCTCACCCAGTCCCCATCAGCTGGATCCCAGCAACAAGCTAACCTACTGGTCAGAGCGTCTGCCCCCTGGTGGTCAGTGTGCATCATAGCAACTAGTCGACCAGTCGACTGATAGGTTGGACACTTAGCATATTATGCTTTTATTATATAGGATATATAGGATTATGAGCATTTTCCTAGTTTTCAATATTCTTCCCAATATAATGTTTTAAGGCTAGATGGTGGCTCAAACAAATGGATATTATAAACTAATTTAACCATTTCCCTGATGTTTGAAACTAAATTATTTCCAGTTTTTCACCATTACAAATTATTCTGGTGGAAATAATCCTTATACCTAAATCTTTCTGTAAATCTGATTTACTTCCTTAGAATAACTTCTTAGAAGCAGGCTTACTAGATCAAAATTTATAAGCATTTTAAATACTACTTAAGCAAGTTCTTAAAATACCTACCATAAGAGAATTTACATTACCAGTCTACATTTCACCATTAGTGTATGAGATTGCTCATTCCATCTCAAACCTGATTTTAATGGTCTGAGAGATGACTTTACAAATCATCTATGGTTTGTAAACCAATTCTTAGAGAAAAGGAAGCTGACGGACAACGTATACAAAAAGGTAAAAGAGGAGCACATTATCAACATCAATTGTTCTCAAAATTTGGTATGCATGAGAATCATATGGCTTGTTTGAGCATGAAAGTTCCTGGCTCCCATTCCAGTGACTCTGTCAATGGGTTCTGATACAGATTTATGTTTACTACCACCCTGAATGACACAGATGCAAGTAATCTCTGAACCACACTTTGAGAAACATTACTGCAAACAGAAAACAAGTGCTTTATATGAATAATTACTGCAACAATAAAAAGCATATTCCAAATAGCTGAGTAAGACGTGAATGCATCAGTTACTTCTTATTCAAGACACAAAAATTAGGTACCATTTAGGTCTTCAGACCAAAACCTGGCTTCATCTCTATAGTCACTGCTTAATTAAAAGTGCAAATACTTTAAAATATTAAGGTACTGTATTATACCAAAGCTTTTAAAATATACAGGGTGTCCCAAAAAAAGGTATATACACTTTAACAACTGATAGCTCCATTTTGAAAATGAAATGTATTTTAATAAACACTGCCTTTATAATTATTCAAAGAGTATTTATACATTTTTGGGATACTATATATATATATATATATATATTATATATATATATATTAATTAAGTAAAAGTTTGAAAACTGGTTCTATTTCCTAGCTGTGTGATTTATGGTAAGTTATATAACCTCTCTGAGCCTCAGTTCCTTTATCTTAAAAAATTACAACAAGAATACCTATCTCATAAATGACATAATATAGAAGTGCTTAGTTTAGCATCTGGTCCAATTAAGGGTTCCATAAGTGTTTGTTACAATTATTCTGATATAATCATCACTTTGAAAGTGCCTAATTCAATCAAATCACAGACCACTTTGCCTAGGTAACAAAGAGGACTGTATCCAGCTTCTGATGGACCATGTATGGAGCAAGCACTACTAGCATAAAGGCTGCCTTTCAAAAAAAATGATTACTAAAAAATCTGCTAGGTACTGAAATAAATTATTTACAAAATTACCTTTGTTACAGAGCATAGGGAAAAATTGCAGTGACAGAAAATAATCCCAAATTTTTCTTTTAAGAACTAGAATAATTATTCAAAATATTTATGCTATATAGAGAATATTGGATATCAAAAAGATATAACAGTGCTCTTGGCAAAAAACATGCACCCCCTTCTCCACCCCTCCTCCACAAAAAAAGAGAGATGAAAAGTAAGACATTTCATTACCTCCTAGAAACTGATTCTTTAAGAAATTTTATCTTTCCTCCTAACTCCAACTTCTATAGCTTCCATGTCAAATATTATAACACATCATACCAGTATGAACAAATTGATTTCTTTTTAATGGAAATTTTAAGACTGTGTTTAAGGAACCTTAAAAATGTTCATACATAAATTTGATCAAGGTCATCAAACAGATTAGTGGCAAAGCCTGGTTAAGTCAAGTACAAGTAGGCTTTTAAAAAAAGAACAGGCAGTTCCACTGGGGCTAAATGTCACAATGTATACTGCCTATTTATTTTACACATCTAAATACTGTCTAAATACAGAATAATCATAGTATCTTCTATCTCTTATAATCAATCTTTCTTTTAAGTAGTAAACACTTCTGGTATGCCCTTCTTTTCCTCCTATTTGCTCAGCCCTTTGCAAAAAAGCTTTAATGCACACCACTCCGCTGAAACTTATATTAATGATTAATGAGTTGGTTATCTACTATTTAACATTTCAATACATATGAAATTTAGACACATCCTTGACCAAATCTCAAATGATACTGACATACTTATATTAATCAGTGTTCATAAAGGAATTTGGGGAGGAGGGGTGGATAAACTTGTTACCGAATGAATAATAAAATATTGCAAACACTACTTTGTAAATTACATTACAGTATTCTATAATTAATGTTTTAAGTACCTGAATTCAGGATAAAGTACAGAATTATATTGGTAATATATCTTTAAAGAAACACTAAGGCCGTAAACATTAAGGGCAAGTATTTAAGTAATCAAAAAGTAAAGCTTTCTTCACACAGTGCTTTGAATAGTATATATAATGGTAATTTTATGCTAAATTTCTTCTACAGCAAATTATTAACATATTTAATTAATATAAATGTTTTTAAATGTCATTGGAAGAAACAGTGTCTCTATCATGGCAAGAACATAAACTTGTTAAAGAACATATATTAGAGAAGGACAGTATTTTTGTGTCAGATTCTGCACAAAACACTCTACATACTGGATAGTTAAAGAGGTTAGAGGAGCTGGTGAAATATGAATATAAACAAAGTCTTTAACACTCAGCAAAATTTGAATATAGACAAAGTCTTTAGCACCTGAGTCTCACTTTTGTTTCTGCAACACTAGTTCTCTTCTATTTTAACCTTTTGCACTCGGATGTCGAGTGTGACGGTTATTGAATGTATCAATAATTTGAAATATAAAAAAATCCAAATAAATAAGTTTGTATGAAAAGAAACTCCAGTTTTTTATTCTACTGCTGTGCTTTGTAAAATCTGGGGTATTTAAAAAATTAAATCCCGAGTAGAATAAAGGAATCGAGAAAAAAGCAAGCGAGTGCAAAGGGTTAAGCTTTAGTCCTATACTTCCTTTGTAATCAATTATTTTTGAAAAGGCATATAATAAAGGTGAAAACAAAGATTATTAAAATATAATCACTGGAAATTCATAATCTTGGATATTAAGATTTTGATTTGCTATATCCTTAAATATTGCTTTAAAATAGCTACTATGTTTTCATCAATAATCCTTAGAATTGGTCCAACTCAGATTTCCTAAATATTTGCATCTATGAAACTAATGAGAGCAAAAGACCAAAAAAGGATACAAAACAACTCTTGTGCAATTCTCTAGTACAAGAACTTACCATAATTCCATTATTATAATTACAGCTAGAGTTTTAAACTTATGAAATTTGCAAATGTTAAGAATATTCTGTTTCATTTAGATAACAAAGAATAGTTAAATAAATTCTTATATTTTCAAGATATGTTCTGTGATCAATAGCAGAGTATGCTGATACTATATGTTGATGCTAAACTGAGAGTATGGAGCAGAGAGATTATATTTCATTATATTCAAGGCTAGTAGTACTAATGGACTTTTTATGAATTGATGAATGAAATAATATATAGTCTCTAAAAGTTTATGGCGGAGGCACTCAAATTAACTGAAATAACTGAGGCTACCCAAAACTTAAAGCAAAGACAAAAAAGAGAAACTTAGTATTCTAATTTTAAAAATAAGTGCTGCTGCTTTAAGTGGCCAGCCGTCTCACATCAACTCCAGGCTGCAATCACAACATCCATTAGAGTGCTCCACAGCTCAGAGCAAGCAAGCAAGTGGTTGTCAGTGCAGCTAGTAAATCACCTGATCCTATTACAAAATCAATTACTGCAGTGCATTTCCATTGCTACACAATCTGATGATGACAAAATGATATTGGATAGCTACTGCAAGGTCAAGAAAACTACCAAGAACATCTTTAATTGGTCTTTTATATTTAATCATTTGGTCCTAGTTATAATGCATCCATTTTAATTGTATATTCTTATTTGAAATAAATCTATGTAGTTACCTTTGGTTGCCTGGGACATTCGCTGGATAATCTCTGCAACTGGTCTGATGTATGGCTACAAGAGAACAGATCGGAGCAGCAGGTCGAACGGCTCAACCTCTTCATTAAAGAAGAAATAATGCTGCAGCCACAGCCACACATTGACTTGCTCATTAGATGAGAATTTAACTTAAAAAATCAGAATTGGTAATGTCCCATATATACTCAAAATTGGCTAAATGCCTCATTCTGCAGCTCTCTGGCTGAAAGAAACACTGTTAAAAAAGAATAAAACAGCAGCTTCCCTACAGAAGAAACCAGCCACAAACTCATTGCCAAGAAAAACTCGATATTAAAAACAGAAGTCTCCCAGCTACTCTTTAGAAAGAAGGTAAGAGGTGCTTTAATATTTCCAACTGGTTTATATTAAAACCCCAGTACTTAGCAAAGGAGCAAACTGAAGATATTACACCCCAAAATTATACTAACCACTCTCTCTGTCCTCCATCAGTTTAGATCTGTTTGCCTACTCCTTCAGCTCAGCCTATCCAACCTGTTCCCTCTGTAAATGCACACTATTTCAACAACCAACAGGAATGAGCCCCACCCCTCCCTGTCCCCATACACACTGTTCAAGAACCGCTCAATATCTGGAAAAGAACTGCTGCTTCACTGCTTTGAGAAACAACAGGGAGCAAATTACTGGACGGATTCTTTAACTTACCAATCAGAACTGCTGACCTTTTATGACTCTCCGATTCAAGAAGCCTGCCAAACCCTCACAGTAAGAATAATCAACTGATTTTATTTGTATATTATAGATTAATTAACAAGATCATTTTCAATCTTATTATTCAATCTAAAATGCAGAAACACAGGCATAAGTATTTTTTAACAAGATTTAGACAGTAGCTATTTAAAAGATCTTTGAGTATTGCTGGGAGGGGGCAGGATGATGGCTGATGTGCAAAGTAATATATTCCCTCTGAATATTATACTTAAACTTGAGGAATACGGAGCAATAAAATTCTACAGCAAAAACAGTGGTGTAGATAATTATGGACTAAATAAACAAGGTAATCAAGGAGGCCCCGACTATCATGAATGTTAGAAGAGTTTTAATGAGAAGAAAAGGATATGTATCTATAGATACGTATTGACAATGAGTAAAAAGCCTCAAACACCTGGTTTTCATATTAAATCTTCTCCCACTTGGTTATTTGCATCTCATTAAAAATATTCAAAAAACACAAACCACCCTAAAAACTAAGCAATAGTATTAAATATGTTAGCTATTTATACTCTAATATCTTTTATATGTAAGCATCCTCTTTTGCCTATAAAAATATTTATCTATAGCATGTAGTTATAATGCATATTATTATTTCCAGGACAAGAGAAGATAAGATTAATATAAATACTTTATAGTCTTCACAAATAATCATATTTCAAATAACTATAACTTAATAAACATTCATAAACCACTGATTATCAATCTTTTTTAACAGCACTGTTTTTTGAGGAAGATAGTTTAAAAACTAAATGTAATAAGAAACAATTCGAATTTAAATGTATTTTTAAAACTTCCTGTTTTCTATGGCATTGAAAGGTTCTTTATTTGTGTGTGCCTCATGCTCAATTTCTTCCTTGGTTTAAAGCTAGAAAGAGCCAGTATTGCCCCTTCCTTCATCTTGCACTGCCCTTTTGATATTCATGTTATACATAAATCAATTTCCAGAATATCTAAAAACAGGCATGCACTTCACATTGAATTAAAAAATAACAAACACCTTTTGTAGATACAGGCTATGGAAACAAGCAAAATAATGCAGTAACCTTTTACTCGCCTGCTGGAGGTACTGTCTGCTGCATAGGATTTTAAATCCTCATCTGCAGATGCAATTGAGTTGGTATTGCTAAGAACTCTGCTTTTCCTGCATGCTGCTTGCTACAGCTATTCATTGAAAAAGCACATTACGTGAAAAATGTGAAGTACTATCAGTTTAAGTTTCTTATATGAGTTAACAAAAGAACTTATACAATCTAGCTATGGCTCTGCTCTGTCATATTTTCACAAGCATTGCCAGACACATTGGGGGAAAAGGTCTTATTGCTGCTAATGAACTGCTCCTAGCAGATATGTGAGACTGGGAAGCCAAGAGAGGTAATGAAAAAATTAATACAGCATCCTAACATAAGAACAATGTACCATGCATTAAAACCTCATACAATTTATATTATCAACAAATATAATAACTTGAGATTTTTATTAGCTTTATAATTAACAAAAGCCTGAAACTAAATTATTGTGTCTAATATTATAGGCTAGCTTCAATAAAAATCCCCACCAAATGCTATTAATGAAAGTAAGTTATTCTACTAGCTACTCAAAATCAATGTTGTTTTTAAACAAAACCATGAAATAAAAGATCCAAAGTATAGATTACTTGTGAAGTAATTTGACATGTAATGGTTCATCCCTCTCGTTCCTCCACTAATACCCTCCGGATCTTATATTAGTTATAACTAAAAGAGAATGTAAGCAATAAGGGCTATCTTCATTTATTATTTTTCCTTCCATGTCAGCTAATTTAATGTACTATTGATTCTTAGGTTGAATACAGATGGAGGCAAAAGGCAAACCAACAAAGATAAAGCTTTAAAAACCATCTGAAAACAAAAACACATAATATTGTTCAGGAAAAAGTTAATATTTATCTTTAATTATCTTCCTATAGATATGTTTAAAAAGAGACAACATTAATATTTGCTCATTAATGACAATTAAGAATCATGATTATTTTTTAAATAAACTGTATTTTAAAGTTGTACTTTCCTCCTTAACTGCACATTACACTAAATATCAAAAACTTGAAACATTTTTACTAAAAGACAGAACTCAAGAGAGCTTTCTGTTGCTATCTATTTCTATTGAGTTAATTTCTACTTCTCTAAGAAATATGATAACCTTTCTATTACATGGTAGTCTAAAAGATGTGTAATATACAAACACAACCCCGCAGGTCAGGACATCCTCCCTCAATGCCCAAGCCAACTTCAATATATAAGTAAGCACAATCCAACTTCAATAGTTTCCAAAACTAAAATGTATCAAATAGAAATTTATCCAATTGAAACTATTATATTTTTTAAATAACAGTTTCCCTGGTATTTACTAATACCAGTCAACATTTGAATTTCCAAGATTGTGTCAAAAATGTCTTTTCTAGGTAATCTGATCTAAACAGAATCCAAACAAGAACACTCATTGTATGTGATTATTACATTTCTTTTCTCTCTTACTAGTACTTGAGAGCAACTCCTCATGCTCCTCTTTTTTATACCAATAAACTGCATGCTTCTTCACTGCTACTCATTTTGTACCCCAATCTCTCATATTTCCTACAAATAACTTTTGATGACTATAACCAAATTCTAACCACTAAAGAAATACTAGAGATATAGGTGGCCTACATAAAATTCCCTCTAACTCCAGAGAATCAAATAGCAATTCAAGTCTCTTGGCAATTGTTGAACACTTGTTAAAATTAACTTGAAAAATTTAACATGGTGCAATAGCTCTGAAAAGACAGAAGAGGGAACTCTAATATTTTAGAATTCCATACTTAAAATTTTAACATTTAAACACTTATTTTCAACTTTGCAGTGGTTAAAAATATAGTAATGTTTTATATAATTTTCCTTGTAAAAAAACAAAAACTCTACAATACAGAAGAAAAAGAATTGGAAGAATAAAGTGAAGACTGAATGAATACACAGACATTTCTAAATTCTATCACACTAATAAATTATAACCATTAACAAAAGCTATCATTTAAAATTACAGTTGACCCTTGAACAACACAGAGGTTAGAGGTCCTAACCCTTATGTACCTGAAAATCTGCATATAACTTCTGACTCCAAAAATCTTAAGTTGCCCTTCAGTATCCACAAGGGATTAGATCCAGGACCACAAGTGGATACCGAAATCCAAGGATGCTCAAGTGGCCAGATCAACACAGTCAGCCCTCCACATCTACAGCCGCAAATCAAAAACAGTACAGGCATTTATCGAAAAAAAAAAAAAAAAATCCGTGTGTTAGTGGACCCACACAGTTCAAACTCATGCTGTTCAAGGGTCAACTGTATTCTAACAAACAATGCACTCCCATGTTCTAAATAATTTCTTCAATATTAAATAAGGATACCTGAATAAACCCAATGTATTTTTTTAAATAACAGTTTTTGTTCAAAATGATTTTTTAAATAGTTTGTTTTAAAAAAAAGTCGGGAAAATGTACAGCAAATTAGTTTTACATACCCATTTTTTTCTAAAGGAAACTGCAAAAAGACTTGAGTAAAATGACTTCTCAAGGATAAGTATACATAGTCTATTAAGATGTTTGTTTGGAGAATACAGATATTTTTTAAACATAAATTTAATTTATATAAAAATGCACACCTGTCACTTTAATGAAAACTAAAGTACTTTATGCGAGAACATAATAGAAGAGCGAATTTATAGTACACAAGTGACTACTACGCCAAGGCCAGATGGAACAGAGTTACCAGGTAACTAAAGGACAGAACTCAAGAGAGCTTTCTGTTGCTAACTAACAAGGATCCCCTTTACTCCAGTTTCCTATAACATGTTCATTTCCTTTGGAGTTCCCACCAGTAGCACCTTTAGTATTCCTATTTTCACCAAAATTCTGCTTATGATAATTTTGGTATTTCTCTAAGAATCTACACGCTTTCTTCACCATGATCCTTACATTCTTCTGAGTCTTCAGCATCTTTAACACCCATTTCTACCAATTCTCTGTATAATGATTTAAGTATTTTGTAAATACTTTTTCTCTGTTGCACTCCTCACTTCCTTTGGAGGCCTCACCATAGTGTTTAACATCTGTGTTTCTACCAACAGTTCATTCAGGGCAATCTAGAATTTTTCTATCATACTCCTCAAAATTCTACCCGTTACCTAATTTCAAAGAAATTCCTCTGTTTTTTGGTATTTGTTGCAGGAGCCAAATCTATATTTTCTTCCTATAGCTGCTGTTACAATACTGCAAACTTGGTGGTGTACAGTATGAATTTATTATCTTGTAGTTCTTGAAGTCAAAGTCCAAAATCAGTTTCACTGGGTTAAAATCAAGGTGTTGGCAGGCCAGTGGTCTTTTTAGAGACTCTAGAGGAGAATGTTTCCTTGTCTTTTCCAACTTTTAGAAAGCTGCCTGAATTCCTTTCCTCAATTTTCAAAGTGCATCACTCTAACCTCTACTTCAGTCTCCTGTCTCGTTCTTCTGCACTGATGATGGGAGGTGGTATGCATGGATACCAAGAGGAGAGGGGATGGAATCTGTGTGGCCCCACCCCCACCTGACCACTAGTCCTCTCTTTCATTTGGCAGTGCCTAAGTTGTATCCTTTATAATAAAAGTGTAATTGTAAGTGATGGTTCAGAGATTTCAGTGAGTTCTGTGAATCACTCTAGCAAATAATCCAACATGAAGGGTACACATAGAAATCTCTAAATTTTAGTCAGGTCAGACAGAAGTAGAGGTTCCTGGGAGACACCACCGGGCGCAGGTGTCCAAAGTAAAGGCAGTCTTGCTAGGAACCTTGCCCTTGAACTAGTAGGATATTACACTAACTATGGGTATAAATTGAATTGAATTGAATTGTAGGCCCCCAGTTGTCAGGGAATTGGGATAGGAACATAGATATTAACTGTAATTTAGGAAAGATTTCTGGGTAGAAGGTAAAGGGTGGTGGTATTCAGTTTCCAATGGATTTCGCCATCACATCTATCCTCCCAATACCATAAAAAAAGAGAAAGTTCAGGAAACTTTTGTAATTTGATGTTTAAGATAAACTTCCTAAGCAGATTGACAGAGTAGTCAAAAACAAACAATACAAGTGATAAGGTACATTTATTTTCACTTTTAAAAGGTTTATAATAAATTTTCCACAAGCTTTTTGACATTTTTAACTCTCCAAGTAAAAGATATGTATCAACTTAAGTCAACTAAAAACAATGATCCAGATGTGCATGATCCAGCATACCACAGGGACACTATTAGGAAATCAACACATCTGGGCTCTAAGCCAAAGTATACGTATGATATATCATTAAACATTATATCAAAAAACATTTTCAATTCTTTTTTACTATTCAGTATATATTCTATAGAGATTATGTTTTAACGTAAGGTTTTAATCATATTGGAGCTAGAATTGCTAATTTTAATAACAAATGAATTCAGACAAGTCAAAATTCCTCAAAAGCAAGGTCTGGGATGTACTATGGGTAAATATATATTACTGTAAATAAAGATGTACTATACTTCCTCTGAGTTAAAGAAGGAGCCAGTCATCCATGGCAAGTAACAATACTAAACAAATAGAAAAATTTTAGTTTATTCTATTAATAGTGTAAGATAGTGATATTCAACCATTTTCCCCCCAATAGAACTCTTTCCAAATGAAATGTTACTTCCTTTAGAATTGCTTATGGTAACAGTAAACTGACAAATAAGTCCATGTTTTTGTTTACCTCTTCAATGGTTCTCTTGCTTCCAGGGTTTCCCTCAGTAAATTTCCAGTGCTTGGCTAGCCCTAACTATTGTCATATGCCACTGCAACTATAGACGGCTAGTATGCACCCTAAGACAAGAAAGCCACAAACATACAATTCTTACACATTACAGTTGCAGGCTTTCTGGCTTCTGCTTCCTTTTGACCATTTTCCACTGTTTTAAATAGGTGGAGTTTTTCTTTCAATATTTTATCCAGATTTTTATCATTGTTATTGGAGTGGTGGTTCATTCAACTACTTTACTGGCATCATTGCATCATTGTTGGATTTAAGAATCTCAAAATTCTATTAATGTGGATTAAAAATTCACAGTCTTGATTTCCATTCCTCCCACCAAATTAAGGTCTTCATCTCATCACACAAGAATTTAAAGTACTACCACCTTCCAGTTTTCTCTCCCTGAACTCACACAGTAAATGGAGAGCAGTTTCTTGCCTATATACTACTTTTATCATTAGAAAGAGTGTTTTCTGTGAAAACCAGAAAATGTGTAATCAGAAACCTCATATTAACTTTCAACTCCACCACTACCTGTGAAACTATAAGCAAATTATAATCTCTGTGACCCTTATTTCTACCATCTGCAAATAAGAATATCTTCTGCCTCATTAGTTAAGCTTAGGACCAAAATATGGTAAGTAATGTTAACAAGTGTAGACAAGAGTTTGCCACAGATGTTACAGGGCTGTGACATGAGAATAGGAGAATGGTTAAAATCATTATCTAATACAGAACAAACTGAACAGACTGGGAGACTCAGATAATGAGTTCATTCACTGACTCAACAAGAATGTATGAGTTCCAACAATATATCAAGAATTGTACAAAGCAAATTTTTCAGGATGAGAAATAATAACTTTGGGTGCTGAGAATGTAATAACTGAGAAAAAATAGATAATGAAGGAAAACATGGCATTTATAAGGCATCACAAATTTGTCTTAATTCACATAATGAAAACGGACCATCTTCTAGAAATGTATTATATGATTAGTAGGGGAAAAGAGCAAAACTTCAACCCAGTGTATACTTAATGGGTGTATGAAGAAAGAGCAATAACAAAGAAAACAAATATGTAGTCAGAGAGGTAAGAGAAAGCCATTTAAGTATACTATCACAAAAGACAAGGGAGAAGTGGCTGCTAAGAAACAAAATACCAAGTGCTGAAAAAGGTAGGGTAGGATGAGAAATGAAAAGACACAGATTTAGTAACTGGAACTTTAGTCTTATCTTGGGAATGATAGGGAGTATTTTAACAGCTTAACCAATGCCTATCTAGCTGGTTTTGTGAGAAAAGTGGTTTACTTTCACTTGAGAAAGCAGAACTCTAGTAGAAACAATAGGCAAACTACAGAAGGTGGTTGAATAAGAGTTAAGAAATTGGACACTTAGCATGGACTATAAATCAAACACAAGTTTGGTGATAATGAGAAGGATAGAAGAGTAGAAGTAAGGCATTTTTCAAGATTAAGTGTGATACGGCAAACAACCCAGCACAGAGCATAAAGAGGGAGAATACTGGAAATAGCAAAGTTCCAGTGAAGGGAAGAAAGATCAGATTAAGAATACAATTGTACCTCAATTGCAGGCTGGATCTCCAATTGGGGCGAGTACGAGAAGCAACCAATCAATGTGTCTCTCTCACATTGATGTTTCTCTCTCTCTATCTCTCCCCATCCCTTCCACTCTAAAAATCAATGGGGATAAATAGACTTGGGTGAGGATTAACAAACCAAAAAAAAAAAAAAAAGAATACAGATGTTAACTTTCTAAAAAAATATATTTTATTAATGGGTAAAGATAAACTAAAGAAAGAAAAAGTATAGCATATAAAATCAAAAAATAGTAAGAAAAATAGGGATAGGATCATTTGAGGGCAGTGGAAAGGTTTCAAATAATATTCACCATAAAATAGATTAAAAATAATAATAATAAGGCTTACCAGGAAGCACTGACGCTAAACTATTGGGGGAAATGTGAACCTCTCAGAAGAGTAAACTGATAAAACTCTAGTAAAGCGAGGCAGTCCATGAACAGGGAACAATATATAAGAAATAAACACCTGAATAGCCTGGGAAATTTGTGACAATCAGGAGAATGGAAATTCTAGGAATTAATAAGAATAACATTTAGATGGCTACTAGATTGAATGTGGGTCATAATGGATTTTTTCACTTAAAAAGTGATTTCTGAAAGAAAAGGCTTTTAGGAAAACTTCACTGCATGAAGTTTTTCACTATACTGGGAGAAAAGGGAGTCAATACTACTTTTCAATGGTTTTCAGACACTTGTGAAAAAACAGTGTGACATTTATAATAAATATTAAGTAAATAGTGAAATACCCTTTTGAGGAAGAATAGTTCTATCCATACAAGCCTCACCAATGACTAATAGCTCTAAGGTGTATTATTGATCAGCAGATTAGCAAACTCTAGTACATGTGCTGAGAAGCTGTTACCTATCTACACTAATAAAAGAGTAAGATGCAATTTGAATGTACCTTCGCGATGCCCACCAGCCAATCAGGGGTGTGTATGCAAATTAAACCAACAAAGATGGCGGGTTAATTTGCATACGCAGGCACCAAGCAGCCGGAGGCAGGTGTTGTGCACTGCACCAGCCGCTCCGAGCCTCTGGGCAGTATGGGAAGGTGGAAAGGCGGCTCCATTCTTGCACAAATCTTCATGTAACAGGCCTCTAGTATAAGGCAGACCTTATTGACTTTAATGACAAATTAGTAGTTTAACTAAAGAGTAAACTTTATCTTTGTAAAGAAAAGGGGTCTCTGTTAATATTAAATCCATATATATGTGTGTGTGTGTGTGTGTGTGTGTGTGTGTGTGTGTATGCCTAATATGCAAAGTGTCCCCTCGGGAGTTCAACTGGGAGACCAG
Source organism: Cnephaeus nilssonii (assembly GCF_951640355.1). Classification (NCBI taxonomy): domain Eukaryota; kingdom Metazoa; phylum Chordata; class Mammalia; order Chiroptera; family Vespertilionidae; genus Cnephaeus; species Cnephaeus nilssonii. The sequence continues at coordinate 52,096,700 of NC_137076.1, read as the reverse complement.
GAGTTCGATCACTTGCTATGATGTGCGCTGACCACTGGGGGCGGCGTGGAATGAAGGAAGGCCCCAGCCAGCAGCTGGCTGCTAGAGAAGGGCGGACCCAGCCAGCAGCCGGAAGGCCCTGATTGGCCCTGACTCCCGGCCAGGCCTAGGGACCCCATGAACCTCTAGTTTCAAATATAAATACTCAAAGAGAATATTTGCTCAATAATTATGTTAATAAGCATACAGAACAAGAGAAGGAAAAAGAGAAAGAATGCACAAAAACCATTTTGCCTTAATTCAGTCATAAATAGGTTATCAAAATCCTCTTAACTACCACATTTGGTACATTCCATAGGAGGACGTAATTCTCTCAACTAAATATTTTTTATCACAATGGAAAATTTAACACCATCATGAATGGTATAATATCAGTTTTCATTTCCTTTTCCATTGCAAAATGTCCATGGAGAGTATAATACAAACTACAAAAGCATCAATGTGAAAAACAATATTACCCATAAAATGGGAACTTAAGTGATTTTTAGCCAATGGACACCATGATTTAAAATCAACTAAGAAGAAGACTATCAATAATCTTAGCTCTATAAAATTTCATTAAAATATATTTTGGTTAATATTAGTTAACACTGAATATTGTTAGATAATACAAAAGATAGAAACAAAAGTAAATTTCCCTAATAAAAAAATACATTTATTACACTATATAACAACACCTTTGCCCTTACATAGAATGGCAATGCTACTAAGAGTAGTCACATTCCACTGTTAATTGCCATTTCTCTAAAAACTAACTTAGACAACATTATAGATCAATATATCATGAAATATGCCTTCAATTGATAAATAAAAAATAAGAAACTAAAATGGTCCCATAAAATTTTGAAAGACATATACATAATAAAGCAGAGGAAAATACACATATTCCAAATGTAGGTTTACAAAAACATTGAAATATTACCTACAAATAACCTGTACAAGATTAAAACCACTAAGATTCTCAAAATCTATTGTCTCTTCACAGGAAAGACTTAAAAAAGAATTGTTACTATGCTTAGCCTAAAAAGCAATGGTTTTATTAAGGTACAAAATCAAATACACAGTAAGTACCACGATAAACTAAAGTATTAAATTCATCTCCAGTCCAAAAAACTAAATATCAATTCATAAGACTAATAACAATAAAAATATTATACACAGTAACACAGTAACACAGTAACATGATAGCACATGGGATCAAAACATGTTTTGCTTAAAACAATTAGCTGAGGAATCGAAGCACAAATACAAGAATAATTGCTTCCTTTGGGCTTTGGCTGTCAAACACAGGAAATGCCAGTGCTTTATAGTCCTGTGATGATTAAAATCTTGTCACAGACCTAGACTACCAACAAATATTTATTTAAAAGTAAATTTACAGTATGATACCAGAAGCGCAGCAACAAAAGAAAAAACAGATAATTTGGATTTCAAAAGACACCAGAAATAAAGTGAAAAGACAATCCACAGAGTGGGAGAAAGTATTTACAAATTATATATCTCATAAAGGACTAGTTTCTATAATATATAAAGAATGCTTACAATACAACAATAAAAAGTCCAATTGAAAATTGGGCAAAAGATTTGAACAATTATCCTAAAACCATATATAAAAATGGCCAATAAACACATGAAATAATGCTCATTAGTCATTATGGAAATGAAAATCAAAATCACAATGTAATACCACTTCACATCTATTAGCATGGTGAAAATCCAAAGACTGACAAAAACAAGTATCTGTGAGAGTGTGAAGTAACTTGGAACCCTCATGCACTGTTGGTAGAATTATAAAATATTGCAACCATTTTTGACAGTTCCTCAGAGCTAAACACAGTTACTATATTACCGTGCAAATCCACTCCTATAAGTATACACGTAAAAGAATGAAAACATATGCCCATACAAAAACTTATCCAAAAATGTTTATTACAGAAGCATACCTAAAGCCAGAAAGTAGATACAGCCTATCAACTGATGGATGAATGAATAAATGTAATATACAATGGGATATTTTCTGGCCACTAAAATAAATGATACATGCTACAAAATGGATAAACCTTGAAAATACTATGCTAAATGAAAAAAAGCCAGATACAAAAGGAAAAATATTGTCTGACTAGAGGCCCAGTGCACAAAATTCGTGCACAGGGGTGGGGGGGGGGGTGTCCCTCAGCCCAGCCTTCACCCTCTCCAATCTGGGACCGCTTGAGGGATGTCCGACCGCCACTGGGATCGGGCCTAAACGGGCAGTCCGACATCCCTCTCACAATCCAGGACTGCTGGCTCCCAACTGCCCTTCCCTGCAGGCCTTGGTCCCCCCCCAACTGTCCTCCCCTGCAGGTCTGGTCCCCCCCAACTGCCCTCCCCTGCAGGCCTGGGTACCCCCCAACTGCTCTCCCTTGCTGGCCTGGTCTCCCCCAACTGCCCTCCTCTGCTGGCCTGGTCACCCCTAACTTCCCACAACTGCCCTCCCCTGCAGGCCATCTTGTGGCGGCCATCTTGTGTCCACATGAGGGCAGCAATCTTTGATCACATGGGGGCGGCCATCTTGTGTCTTGGTGTGACGGTCAATTTGCATAATACTCTTTTATTATATAGGATTCCAATTAATATGAAATGTCCAGAATAGATAAACCAATACAAACTGAGAATATATTGCCTAGGGCAGTGATGGCGAACCTATGACATGCGTGTCAGCACTGACATGCGTAGCCATTTCTGATGACACGCAGCCGCATGCCGAGGATGAAACATTTGCGACTAGAGTCTTGGAGTTAGTTTTTTCCTCAAAGTGACACACTATCCAAGTTATGCTCAGTTTTTTGGCGAAGTTTGACACACCAAGCTCAAAAGGTGGCCCATCACTGGCCTAGGGTGTTAAGAGCAGGGGTTTTATGGAAAATAGACAGTTATTGCTAAAAGATAAAGGGGTTTGGAGGGATATAAAAGTATCTTAAAATTAGATTGTAATGATTATTCTACAATTCTGAATACACTAAAAATTATTGAATTGTACACTTAGGGATGACTTTTCTGTATTGAACTATATTTCAAGGAAGCAGTTACTAAACATAAATGAATAAATTTGCAATAGGGAAATATATGTCAGAAACATATATAATGCAAAGATGATTACTTCCCTCAGACTAACTCAAATACATGTATCAATGAGGGGGAAAATGTCAGCAAATTACTCTTTTCTATTTAATACATCTCCAGATATCAGTTACCACATTTTAAAGTAGTAAAAATTGGTTTAAAAAATCTTGTAACATCATTTGCTCCTAAAAATATTACATTCATTTTACAATAAATAGAGTAGTATAATTGTTAAATACTTAAGCATCAATTATGATTATTGTAGAATTTTAGAAACATCATTTGGTTGAATATTTGTTTCAAACACATTAAAGAGAATAACAAATGAAATTAATGTTTTTTTATTAAATATTTCTTCATGTAGCTAGGAAATTTCCTTTGGCTAATCAAACAGGTGTATTCATCCTTAAAGATATTTTTACATTCAAACAACCAAAAATTTTTATTACAACATTTGATTAATCAATGTCTCAGTACTTACTCCCCATCCTACATAATAAAATGGTAATATGTAAATTACCATCACTCCGCTACGCCCACGATTGGGCCAGCAGGAGGCGCAGGGGGCGGGACTCAGGGTGGCCGGGGTAGCTGATTGGGCCAGCAGGACGCTGAGCTCGCGGCGCCACTGGCGCCGCGAGCTCAGCGTCTGTGCCATGGCTGCACCGGAGGCTTTCGGAAGGCCTGGTGCACCGGCGGACAGCCGGCCAGCTCCCCCGCGATCAAAAGCCAAAGCGGGGGAGCTGGCCGGCTGTCTGCTCCGGCACAAGGCCTTTCGAAAGCCTCCGCCGTGCCGGAGGCTTTCGGAAGGCCTGGTGAATGATTAAATCATGCACGGGGCCTCTAGTTATTTAATAATTTTAACAGGTATCATGCTTAACCAAGGCATTATTATCCTACATAATAAAAGGGTAATATGCAAATTAACCATCACTCCGCTACGCCCACGATTGGGCCGGCGGGATGCACAAGGGGCGGGACTCAGGGTGGCCGATTGGGTCGGCGGGAGGAGCGGGGGGCGGGGACTTGCTCCTCCCGCCGGCGCAATCGGCCGCCGCACCGCTGAGCGGGGACCAATGGGGCTAGCGGGAGGCACGGGAGGCGGGGACTCGCGAGTCCCCGCCCCCTGCTCCTCCCGCCGGTGCGATCAGCCGCCATGCTGCTGAACGGGGACCGATGGGGCTGGCAGAAGGCACGGGCAGCAGGACTCTGGGTGGCCGATCGCGCCAGCGGAAGGCACTCCGATCAGCGGGTGGCCAGAGCCAAGGCCTGGGTCCCAGGTGCCAGAGGAAAACTGGTGCCGGCGGAAAACTGATGCCAGCAGCCAGGTGAAGGAAGGTCTATTGCACGAATCTTCGTGCAACGGGCTTCTAGTATCTATATAAATACTATGTAGTTGAAGTAAACATACTGGACTAGCCCAGATAGGGCCTGATCAGAGTACTGGTCTTCATCTTGTCTTGTTGTGGTGAACAGGATCTAATGTAAAGAGCACTCAAGTCATGGATGGCTAAAGAAGAAAGTTGTACTAGTATCAACAGCTAATAGAAAACTGTTACAAAAATCTCGGCAGGATAAATTTCACATTTCTTTCTCTGAATTCCTTTAATACTTAGCTTGCACACTAAAACAATTTTCTGAATACAATGTGTAGAAAGAGTCAGAAGGAGAGCAGAATAAATATAAAGAGAAGAAATTCCAGTATCAGGTAAAAATTTTAAAAATATAAATTACAACTGTCATTCGCAGTGGCTGTTGTAAATCTCATTAATGTTACATACATGTAAACTTAAGTAACATGCAAACTATTTAATATAAAAAGTATGTACTTACCAAATATTTAAATAGCCTTTTAAAAATCCCACTGATCGTTTAGACTCCCTAAATAAAAAAAAAAAGAAATAATTTTTCAACTTCAAAAGTTAACCCTACTCTGAAAATCTACCCTAGAATCCCATTTATGAGAACAATTTGTCTTTCTACACTTTACAACCCAGATTAATGCTGAAACTTTGGCACATGACAAATATAAAACATTTTTCCTAGTCTTATAAATTATGGAAATTTTATAAGTGATATGGAAATGCTAAAAAATTATTAAGACATTGGCAGAATTTACTAGATTACAAAAAGAGCAAGCTCTATAATAAATTAGATTTTAAAAATTATAGACCAAGAAAACAGCACACTAATAACAATGTCTTAGAGAAGCATCCATATATTAAATTTTTCTTGGCCATCAATATACAATGTTATACTCTACATTCTGGTTACCTAGTTACCATCTAACTAGCATCTATAGAGTTAAAGTAGAGTCAATGCCTTGGGAAGATGTTTTACAAAGTATTTTTATTTAAAAATTAACTTAAAGTAACATTTTAAAATTCACCCTATGTGAGTACTAAGATATTAAAATATTTTAACCACAATAAAAAGAAATATATAAAATGACAAATTAACTTTACTATTTACAAAAGTTAGCTGTATCTAATAATTTTATAATAAACATAGTATATATCCTTTCAGTCAAGTCTCAAGTGAAAATAACATTCAAAATAAAGTTCAAAAATTCAAGAATAAAGCACTAAATATTATAGAGCTCTTATTCTTTATCAGGCACATTGCTCAGGCCTTGAAAAATATTTATACACATTTTTAAAACACTTCATTTATTCCCCATTTTATAGGCAAAAAGCCAAGCCTTATAGAGATTAAGTCATCTGCTTACATACAGCAGCTGCCTTTGGCTGCATAACCCCATGTCTTTAAGGCACCATACTATGACTCCACAAAAACAAAATAAATAAAACAGAACATGACATAATAAGAGGTAAAACCAATTATCTCTTTTGAAGTCAGAAAAGAAGATGTTTTTAGAGTCCTTTTCAAGAACCTTCAGAATAAAAAAATCATCTATCTTAACTAGCATAAAATGTTACCATATTCGCAATAACAATGCCATACATAAAAATAAAAAAGTTTTCTTATGAGTAAACCATACCAATAAGATTTTCTATCACTACCACTGCTAAAACCAAAATTGATCAAATGAATGACATCCATATCCACAAACCAGATAAAAGGGGGGAAGAAAAATTATATTAGAGACCTAAGCAATAGTTTAAAACAATACAAGTTTCTATAGGATGACAGGAAAATCTCATCATTACTTTGAGGTTAGCACAGGTTTTTTAAGATAGAAAAATCAAAACAACATACTGGACTTCATTAGCATTAAAAGTTGTTCTTAAAAAAATGAAAATGAAAGCTACAGAGTAGGAAAAAATAACAATGCACATGTTCAACAAAGAACTCATATACAAAATACTTTTTAAACAACCTTATATTACACCAAGCTAAAGACAACCCAGTTTTTAAGATGGGCTAAAGACTAAACAAAAATTCACAAAAGATAACTTCAAAACCCAATAAACAAATTGATAAGGTGCTCAATGTCACTAATCATTAGGAAAATAAAAAAACACAAGTAGATACTGATACCCACCAAAATGACTACTTTTTACCTAAAAAATAAAAAAATAGAATACCAAGTATAAGTGAGAATGTGCAACAGCTGGCATTCTCATGCACTGCAGGTAGAAGTGTAAATTGGTATAACCAGCATAGAAAACTATTTAGAACAGTGATGGCGAACCTATGACACGCATGTCAGCACTGACACGCGTAGCCATTTCTGATGACACGCGGCCGCATGCCAAGGATGAAACATTTGCTGCTCCTAAGGATGAAACATTTGCGACTAGAGTCTTGGAGTTAGTTTTTTCCTCAAAGTGACACACTACCCGAGTTATGCTCAGTTTTTTGGCGAAGTTTGACACACCAAGCTCAAAAGGTTGCCCATCACTGATTTAGAAGTATCTACTAATGGTGAAAATACATATAGCCAATGACTAAATCATACTATTCCCAGGTATACAATCAATAGTTATCCTATATAATAAAAGGCTAATATGCAAATCGAACAGCGGAATGACTAGCGAAACGACTGGTGGCTATGACACTCACTGACCACCAGGGGGCAGATGCTCAACACAATAGCTGCCCCCAGCCCGCAGGCCCTAGGCCAGCCAAGGCAGGTGCCAGTGGGCTCTCCCCACCGCCATCACCCCGCTGGTCACCCACAGAGGGAGGTGACTGGCAGTGGCGGCGGCAGGGCCGGCAAGTGGGTGGCGCCAGGCTGGCCAAGGCGGGTGCCAGCAGGGACCCCACAGATCAGCCCTGATCGCCCGCAAGGCCTAGGGACCCTACCCGTGCATGAATTTCATGCACTGGGCCTCTAGTGTGTATATATGCGCTCAAAACAATATGTACATTTAGTATAGCGGCATTATTAAGGGGCTCAGAACTGAATATAAACCAAATGTCCATCGGCAGTAGAAGGGAGAAATAAACTAGTATATTCATACAATGGACTCCTAAACCTCAATGAAAATGATGCCACACACAAAATAGGCTACATCTCCCCAACATAATACTGTGTGAAATAAGCTTGGGGGATGGGGGATGGTGGCACATGAGGAGATGCATACATATTAAAATATCTTTTTATTTTTATTAAATTCAAGAATAAGCCAAACTAATCTCTGATCGCAAAGTCAGAATAACAATTACCTTGGGGTGAAGGGATTATTTGACTGGCACATGACACAGACAGGTTTCAGAAGAGTCAATATGTTGATCTAGCCCAGTGGTCGGCAAACTCATTAGTCAATAGAGCAGCAAACCAGGCTCAGCTCACGAGCCGCAGTTTGCCAATCACTGATCTAGCCTATAGTTAAAATGTGTGTTCACTTTATAAAAGTTCATTAATATAGAAAAGTTTATCAATAGTTTTCTGTATGTTAATTTTACTTCAATTATTTCAAAATTTTTATTTTAAAAATGTTTAATAAAATTTTAAGATGAAAAATTATGTTATGTGCCATTAAGTCAGTTTCAGCTCCTGCAACCCAATGAATGAGTGATGTCAACAATGTCCTGTCCGCAAAAGCCCTGCTCAGCTCCTGCGGACTCATGCATGTGGCTTCTTTTATGAAGGAGTCATCCAGATGAAAAAAGTACTTCTTAGTACTATAACTTCAAGTCATCATCCTAATGATACAAAGCTCACTAATTTGAAAATCTGAATTTCCTAATAATGTATTTTAATTTATTACTACTGACTGTATAAAGGTAAATTAAATATGTCTGGTCATTTTGTATTAAAAGTTTAAGAATAGTTTCAATGTAAACATAAATTTTACCATCAAGAGATTTCCTATGATTTTCTTTAATAGCAGGAAAAGTTTTGCATGAAATCTTGATAATGCCTGTTCTACTCAAGCTCAAGTTAGGTTTACAACTGTGTAATTTCATTCACTCACGTATTAAAAGTATTAATAGCTAACTCAGAAATTGATTTCAAAAGCAATCAAGTGGCCAAGTTAGGCATTCAGAAAAACTTTAAGGCAAATTACTTGGCCCTATTCCTTAGAAAATCTTAGACTTTTTAAAATCAATATCCTTTTTTTTTTCCCCAGTAGATAAAGGCTTTAATTTAATTTTTTAAAATTTATATTTATTGTTGAAAGTACCGTATTTTCCGGCGTATAAGACGACTGGGCGTATAAGATTTTCCTGGGTTAAAAAGTCGTTTTATATGCCGGAAAATACAGTAGTCCAATATATCTAATCCATTACATCTAATCCCATCAATATAGTCCAATATACCGTATTTTCCGGCGTATAAAACGACTTTTTAACCCAGGAAAATCTTATACGCCCAGTCGTCTTATACACCGGAAAGTACGGTATTACAGATGTCCCCTTTGTTTTTTTGTTGTTTTTCCCCCCATTGGCCCCCTCCTCCCGGCACCCGCCCCTCCCATTCATGGGCCATGCACACATGCATATAAATTCCCCTAATCTCTCCCCTATACCCCCCTCACCCCAATAACCTTTTGAAGAAAAACCTGGCAAATAAATATTCTTATATATCTAAAAAATGTTTAGGTTAGTATTTACAATAGTACCTTCTTTATTCAAAATATAAATATCTATATTTCCTTTTGTCCCATTTTATCTGTTATATTTATCTGAAAATTATTTTTTTTAACTAACCAACTTATTTTTCAATTCTCTAAATTAAATAACAGCATTATTTGATAAGATTTGAAAACTTTTATCCTAATGGAAAACTGCCTTGTTACAACCTATTTGTCTTAAGCATGTGAGACATCCTATCCTATATAATAAAGATGTAATATGCAAATTGACCATCACTCCAACACACAAGATGGCCACCCCCACGTGGTCAAAGATGGCCACCCCCATGTGGTCAAAGATGGCCACCCCATGTGGACACAAGATGGCCACCACAAGATGGCCAGCAAGAGAGGGCAGTTTGGGGCGACCAGGCCTGCAGGGGAGGACAGTTAGGGGTGACCAGGCCAGCAGGGGAGTCGTTAGGAGGTGATCAGGCTGGCAGGTAGAAGTGGTTAGGGGCAATCAGGCAGGCACGCAGGCAGGCAAGTGGTTGGGAGCCAGCAGTTCTCAATTGTGAGAGGGATGTCCCAGGTTGGAAAGTGTGCAGGCTGGGCTGAGGGACGGACGGGGACACACACACACACACACACACACACACACACATCCATGCACGAATTTCGTGCACCAGGCCTCTAGTTTTTGTTATATGAGCCTCTAAGACACAGGTCAGAGGAACAGTATGGCACAGGCCCCAAAAAGCCAGTTCCCTGAACAATTCCAAGAGCTAAGCATCCTTTGGACAAACTTTACTTTAAACAACTCATCAAAACCTCACAATAACTTTCCTCGGTCTTGGGTTGTTTTATCTCTAAGATCTTGGCCTGTTACAGATCTCTCTAAACCTTCAATTGGCCAGGAACTGCTGTCAGGTTTCTACTTGAAGGCAGCCAACCACTGGGTTGTAATTCTGATACATAAGGTGCACAAGCAACACTTTCACAAAACAGATATTTTTAATCAGTCTAACCACCCCACCCCAACCCTGGTCCCCAAACAGAAACCTGCTTCTTCTAATCCCGGTAATTATCTTTCTAAATGGTATATTTTCACCAAGATTGCTTACTTACAGTTCCCACTTTGGACAACTTGTGATATGAACACAATTGTTAATTTGAGAGGCACCTTAGAACAAAAAGGGGACTGCCCCAAAGAGAAGTTTGTCTTATCTTCCTAAAAGAGAAAGAACAATGTGGTAAACCTAAGGGAGACCTCCTCAGAGGTCAAATACCTCAGCAAGACCACACAGACAAATACTAGGAGTAGGACCAGGATCATCTAGTTAGGGTCCTCTATGAAGCTGAGAGCCAGCAGATCCCATCCCAAATCTATAGAGTCTACAAAACTAGACACACATTAATTAAGACAATTGCCTAACTTTATAATTTCTAGTAATACTTAAGATCCCAGAGAGGAAGATAGGATGAACAGTCTTTCCCCAAATCAAAAAATGAACAATAAATTCAGCAACTGCACACTGTTCATTCAAGCAATAAATGTAAGGAAGATTGTTCGTAAATTATAACCATTATTTAAAAGTCTAGCATCTTAAAATAGTGCTAATGATATACTTTCCTAGAATACTGCTATTTTGTTGTTGTTTGCTAAATTCTAAAATCTTACATAATCCCTGAGACTGTACTATTCAATTGTGGAAGTAAAAAAGTTAAAACTAGGCTGGTAAAGAATATTTTAAAAAACAGTCTCAGCTAGTCAAAAGTCATAAGTAGTTACATAGATGTCAGATCTTGAATAATCTGGAACACAGCATTAGAAACCATTTCTCAAATTCCCCAGCACCCATTCAACTTGACCAGATTACAGTATTTCACAAATCAATCCAATGCAAAGCAAGAGTTTATCTCCACCTTATACAGAACTCAATCCTATCATACCTTTCAAATGTCTTCAAAAAAACTTCATACCATAATAATTTTAAAAAGATGTAAGTTTTTACCTTAAAAGTCTCATGTTGCATTTCTATTTCCTTAACAAAGAAGGCATAGCATTCAGTATTTATATTCTCAAGCATCTTGCCTGATTGCTACAAAACTGCAAAGGAATGCTTGCTTATACAATACCTCCAACGGTTTGAAAGGAATCCCTCAATGTTCTAATGACATTCTCATAGACACTACCAACAAATGTGAAAAGTAAATTCATAGGACTTTTAAAATACCTGATTGTCCCAGTTGTTAAAACACTGCAAATGTAAGTTTCAATAAAACTTCATGCATTTTTAAAATCCTTTTCACTATACAATTACACCTTTATAAAGTTATACTCTCAATGTTTCTTCAACATTTCCACAAACCTAAAAGTATTTCTAAATTTCTCACAGTTCTTGTCAATTGCCAATTTTACAACATACTTCTTATGATGCCTAGGCCTTATATACGGTATCTTTCACTACCACGTTCATACCCCTTAAGTCAACACAAGCCCCAATTATCATTTTATTGCAACGACATACAACCACTGTGAGAATACTGATCCCCTTCCAAAAAATAAACTTTATCTAGAAATGTAAACTGCTACCCACCTTGATATCTGCAACTGGAAGATTCTGCAATAAATTGAAATTTTTTGGAGTCCTAAGATCACACATAATCCCTAAGACTATACTATTCAAACTGAGTTTTAAAGAAAATAATAACTGAAAAGAGTAAACATATTAACTCTTCAATCAATGCTATAAAATGTAATGCATTCTATTCTAAAGAAAAGAAAGCTTCCACAAAATCAAATCCATCAATACGGAAAACAAAAGCCCAAAAGGATTTATTTGAAAAAATATAGTTAGTAAAAAGCAGGCCTATCTAGAACCAAGTGTTCAGAATCCCAATCTCCTTTTCTACTACCCCACTGACTACGAAGTAATTAGAACAAAGTAATTAAAAAGGTTAAAACATTTTCCCTTTGCATTCAAAAACACATTATTCCAACCAACCATGTTTCAAGTGTACATGAAACATTTGTCAAAATAAGCCTTAATAAATTTAAAAGAATTAAAATAACTAAAATAACATACAATATATGACATAATAGAATTAAGCTAGAAATGAGTAACAGAAAGATACCCCTAAATCCCAACTATGGGAATCCAAGAATACATCTAAATACCCTATGGATCAAAGGAGGCTCAAAAGAAATTAGAAAATACTTTGAACTAAATGAAAATAAAAATACAACTTATCAGAAAATATTGGGATGCAAAATAGTGTTTAGATGGAAATTTTATAGCATTAAATGCCTATGTTAAAAATAGGAAAGAAGGGAGTAAGACTTTTAAGAATATCTTTTTATATAGTTTTGACTGTTAAGCGTTTTACTGTTTTACTATACTAAAAGAGAAATAAAATTAAATCAATGGGGGCAGCTAAAATACAAGCAAAAACAAATGAACCTAAGTGTTTATCAAACTGGTGACATAAAAAAATAATTAATTAAAATAACTTATGAGCATAGTACTCTTATATATATCCTCATTGAGATATATTTTATGGAAAAAACTGCATAGAAATCTTAAACTTTCATTACTTATTGTGCTTATTGTTGGCAGCAGCATTCGTGTGGCAATTCCAATATTATGTCATGTATACTGTAGGACAGAAAATGAATGAACATATATTGATATTATTCTTAACCAGGATCCTCACTGTGGGAGAAGAGAGATCCAAATATGCAACAGGAGGAAAGAAGAACGCTGCAAAGAAAAGAACCCTTTGGTAGTGGATTGGGATTAAAATATTAGTGTGGTTTTTTGGGGTTTTTTTTAAGTATTTCCTTGTTCTGTCCAATGAAAAGAACCCCCAATAGAAGCAATGACATTCATCCAGTAATACAGAGCACATCCTATATGGAGAAATAGCTATTTCCTAATATAGGGTAGAGGAAGCATAAGGTAAGAATGGAACATTTGTTGTGCCAGAAAGCAAATAAGTACTCTAAAAATTAAGGGACATATCAAAAAGACATAAAAACCAGATTGAATGAGTTCCTACTGGCTAAATGTTAATAATTTGAACCTTCAAAAGAAATATAACAATAATGGGTCTTAGCTCACTGAATAAAAGAAGAATCCATGAGCCCACAATGATAATGAAAAAAGGAGGCTAGAAACTCTTCCTTAGAGAAGAATGTCAGTTAATATATGTGTGAAGAATATCAGAACTAGAAAATCATCATTTTGCAAGCATCAATGTAATCAATGATTCAGACTAAAATCAACAGTGTTAAAATCATTGGGTGAAAGCCTGTTGAGAAACTATTTATTCAGCCTCAAGGCATGTATTAATTACCAAAGAAAAAAAGATACCTTTACAATGCAGAAATTTGGCAGCACCAGCTAAATCAAACAATCCAGCTTAACATCACAAATAATGGAACCAATCTATAATAATAAAAGTGTAATATGATAATTAGACCGGACGTCCTTCCGGACCTTCCGGACAAAGCCCCAGTGGGCAGGGGCCGAGGCCGAGGCGGCCGCCCGCAGCAGCAGGGACCAAGCCCCTTGCACAAATTTCATGCATCAGGCCTCTAGTTAGTAATACAGAGATTAAATTAAGCAAATTTTAAATACTTATATAAACATGGATAAATCTTGAAATGAACATTGAGTGAAAAAAGCAAATTACAAAGGGATGTAAACAATGTAATACTATTTATTTACATCTTAAAAACAAATCAATATTATTTACTCTTTTTATAAATGTGTGCATAAAAGTGTAAAAACTTAAAGGATACCTTCAGTTTAGTAATTACATCTTGGAGGGAGGCAAAGATTTAATTAGTAACGTTAAAGTATATTTTCAATTTAGTTTAAAAGTTCTGAAACAATTACAGCAAAATGTTAATATTTGCTTATTTTGACAGTATGGATACATAAGCATCTTATATTCTTCCTTGTATTTTTTATATTTTTAAATATTCCATCATTTAGAAATTTAATTTTTAAAATGAATTGCTACTATACAAATCTTAGTTCTGTGATTCCTGGTATTTAAAACTATATTGCTTTGAAGAACTTTAGAAACAGGCTCCCAGTAATCTCTTTAATCTCTGACATTAATGGACAGAAACAAATCAACACTTCAAAAATAATTCTAATAAGCAAAATACATTTCATTTACTTAAATAAAAAATAACCTGGAAGGCATGCCATATGTGGGGCATTACACCTTCTCCAGAGTTTAATATTTCCTGCATTTTATATTGCTCTTAATATGTATCACCATTTGAAGAATTAAAAGTTTATCCATTCTAATAACTCAGTTTTTTCAATCATTTACACATAACTCTACAAAACCATCCTATTAAAGTTATTATTTTAATTCCAATTAATAAGCTTATTTTTAAAACCTACTAGTGTTGTAAAATCAGTACACACAAAAAAAATTTTTAACTCAAATTTTTAAGTGATTTGATAACAAGTTAATTCTTTATCACATTCCCTTTAATGCTTTAATCTATTTGTGAAAACTTTCTATTTTCTGCTTATGAGAAGGTCAACGGCTTTCACTTCACTACTCTAACATAATCATGAATTGAAATAAGAACTCTTAGCTCTTTGGACTGACAAAGCTACCAGTATTCCTAAGCCAATAAAGCGATTCGTTCATTAATGCTGCTAATAAAGCAACCTTTTGTTAGTCTATGAAACATCAGAAACCTCAGAGACTCTAACTTCGCAATTTTCCCGTTTTTTGCCATATGAATTTAAAAGTTCTCTTATGTACCATTTACTTTAACAACTAAAACATAATCATTCTAAAAATTTGACCTTCCATTCTAGGTATTTAATAGCTTAACACATTAGTTCCAACTTCAGAAAACTGTTCCTAGAGGAAAGATGGGCATTTTTAAAAAATGACTGTAAGGTAGTTTTTAATAGTGTTTAATAAATATAATAGCATGAGGATATAATTAATTGAACTGAGACAAGATAAAAAACATCTTCAATGAGGAGATATTTTTAAACTAAATAAATGAAAGTATATTTAGGCTTAGAGAATAGCTTATATACAAAACAAGATAGATAAAACATCACGGTAAATTCAAATTTTTTAATTAATTTAGTAAGGCTGGAATGTATTGTGCATATAAGAAATTAGTAGAAAATGTCTGTCAGGTCTTAAAGAGCCACATTTGCACTACGCTCTAGAATTTGGACTTTATTCCATGCAATGGGCACTCATTAAAAAGTTGTAAGAAAAGATACGTGGCACTCAGGTCTGGGTTTTTGTGTGTATGTATTTTGTTTTGTTTTGTTTTTAGAAAAGTCACTCATGAATGCCCAAAAACTTCTATTTTTAATAACTTCAGATCCACAAAACAGCTAAGTCACTTGATCAGTCCTGCAGCTTAGGAAATAGGAGAACCAGGACTCAACGCTGGCTTGAGTCTTCCACATTCTTAATACTATAATATGCTTTTCCCAAGAAGAGACAACAGTTAAAAACAATCATAACAGCCCAGCCAGTGTGGCTCAATGGTTGAGTGTCGACCTATGAATCAGGAAGTCATAGTTAGATTCCCAATCAGGGCATATGCCAGGGTTGTGGGTAGGGGGCCAGGAGGCAGTCAATCGATGATTCTCTCTCATCATTGATGTTTCACTCTCTCTCCTTTTCCCTTCCTCTCTCTGAAATAAACAAACATTTAAAAAAAATCATAACAGAAATCTAACTACTTTGTTAAACTGCCTAAGTATTCCATGGAAATTCAAAATAGCAAAAATCAAAAGCACTCCCTTTCCTTCAATATTTTTGATTTGTATTTGTATTAGAGATAATATGTTCAATGGTATAATTACAACTAAACATTTTTAGCAATCTTTATTATTTACTAGTTCATAACTTCATTTGGAAGTAAGGCATATCAAAGTTTAAAATATACTCTATGGGTATCTATATATATAAAAGGCTAAGTGACCATCGCAACCGAACGGACGACCGAACAGGCTGCATGGCACGACCAGGCCAGCAGGGGGGTTAGTGAGAGGCGACCAAATGACCGAGCATCAGGCTGCATGGGGTGACCAGGCCGGCAGGGTGGGCAGTTGGTGGTGACCAGGCTGGCATGGGGGGCAGTAAGTGGCGACCAGGCCAGCGGTGGGGGGAAGTTAGGGGCGACCAGGATGGCAGAGGGGGGCAGTTGGGGATGACTAGGCCAGTGGGGAGGTAGCTGAAGGTGACCAAGCCAGCAGGGGGCGGGGGGCAGTTAGGGGCAATCAGGCAGGCAGGCAGGCAGGTAAGCAGTTAGGAGCCAGTGGTCCTGGATTATGAGAGGGATGTCCGATTGCCGGTTTAGGCCCGATCCCTAGGAGGTGAAAATTTAATAAGGATTAAGTTATCCTTATTAAATGATCATTTAATTTAAATGAGCAACAATATACCAACAAGCTGAAGAATGTGGATAAAATGGACAAATTCCTCGAAAATATGGTGCAGGCTGGGCTGAGGAGACCCCCCCCCATGCATGAATTTCATGCACTGGGCCTCCAGATATATATATATATAAAAGCCCAATATGCTAAGTGTCCAACCAATTGGTCTACCAGTCGCTATGACGCGCACTGACCACGAGGGGGCAGACGCTCTGACTGGTAGGTTAGCTTGTGCTGGGGTCTGGCCGATCAGGACTGGGTGAGATGGGCTGAATATGCCCTGGAACCCTTACGCGGTCCCTCCCTGGCCTCTGAAATATTTCTTCTAACTAATTTTCTTTCAATGTGCATGAATTTGTGCACCGGGCCTCTATTAAAAAAATAAGAAAACAGGGAGCCCTTAAAGATCATCATCCCTGATAAACATCAAAACTAACAGGCACATTAGAGAAGAGAAAAAGAAGAGGTATTTAGAGTAATCTTTGTAAATAGGAAAGGGGTCTTTTATTTGCATAGCTTCCATGTAAGAAAATAGAAAGAGAAAATTATAAAACTCAAGAGCATTTGAGAACCAAGTGGCAGACTTTTTGGACATGGTTCAAGATCAAAGGACATAGTATTATTTCTCTTTTTTAGCAGATGCCAATAAAATAAAAAAGAATTACTACATATCAATCATTCTCTCACATTCATAACTTTTTATAACATACTGACTAAACAAAGTATGCAATAATATAATAGCTCTTCAATTCTTATATCTTTAATAAAAAAAAAGAAAAAACTACAACAGCACAACCATCCCATAAATTTATTATGCTAGTCACTAACAGGGCAAAAATAAATATATTCTGCCCTCTGAAAACTTAGTCTACTGGAGAGATTGATATGAACTAATCAAACAAATAAATCACAAATATGATAAAAAGCCATGAATACACACAACAGGGGCATTTAACCTAGTGAGTGTTTTGAGTGAGGAAAGCCTTTCTTTCAAAGAAGTGACCTTTAGATTGATATTTGGAAAATGTTTAAAAGTGAGGAGGGATTTAGGAGAGTGGCTGATGGGGGAAGGGATCATGCAATTAAGGTGTGGTTCACAGGGTAGGACAATTATATTGGCAAAGTTTTATTTATTGAGGTGGTGGTGAGAACATAGGTGCTATGTTTGTGTTTTCATAACATTTGTATTAAAAAAACTTTTTATGTTGAAAATTTCAAACACAAAATAAACAGAATATAATAAACCCATATGTATCCATTACCCAACTTTAGCAACCATCAATATCCGGCTATTCTTGTTTCATCTGAATGAACCCTCCACTCCCTGCCACCCAACTTATTCTCATACTAGAGGCCCGGTGCACGAAATTTGTGCACGGAGGGGGGGGGTGTCCCTTAGCCCAGCCTGCACCCTCTCCAATCTGGGACCCCGTGAGGGATGTCCGACTGCCCATTTAGGCCCGATCCTCGTGGGATCGGGCCTAAACCGGCAGTCGGACATCCCTCTCACAATCCAGGACTGCTGGCTCCCAACTGCTCACCTGCCTGCCTTCCTGATTGCCCCTAACCGTTTCTGCCTGCCAGCCTGATCACCCCCTAACCCAGTGATGGGCAACCTTTTGAGCTTGGTGTGTCAAACTTCGCCAAAAAACTGAGCATAACTCAGGTAGTGTGTCACTTTGAGGAAAAAACATTATTTCGCAAATGTTTCATCCTCAGGAGCAGCAAATGTTTCATCCTCGGCATGCGGCTGCCTCAGCGGCCACGTGTCATCAGAAATGGCTACGCATGTCAGTGCTGACATGCGTGTCATAGGTTCGCCATCACTGCCCTAACCACTCCGCTGCCAGCCTGACTGATGCCTAACTGCTCCCCTGCCAGCCTGTTTGCCCCCAACTTCCCTCCTCTGCCGGCCTGGTCACCCCTAACTGCCCTCCCCTGCAGGGTTGATCGCCTCCAACTGCCCTCCCTTGCAGGCCTGGTCCCTCAACTGCCCTTCCTTGCAGGCCTGGTGCCTCCCAACTCCCCTCCCCTGCTGGCCATCTTGTTGTCCACACGGGGGCAGGATCTTTGACCACATGGGAGCAGCCATATTGTGTTGGAGTGATGGTCAATTTGCATATTAGTCTTTTATTAGATAGGATAGAGGCCTTGTGCACGGGTGGGGGCCAGTTGGTTTGCCCTGAAGGGTGTCCCAGATCAGGGTGGGGGTTCCCTTGGGGTGTGGGGCGGCCTGAGCGAGGGGCCTGTGGTGGTTTGCAGGCCAGCCACGCCCCCTGGCAACCCAAGCGGAGGCCCTGTTATCTGGAATTTATTTACCTTCTACAATTGAAACTTTGTAGCCTGGAGCGGAGCCAAGCCTTCTGCTAGCTCCGTGGCCGGCAGCCATTTCTGTTGGAGTTTATTATCCTTCTATAATTAAAACTTTGTAGCCTTAAGTGGAGGCCTGGGCCGGCCAGGGTGTGCAGATAGCTTTGCTTCTTCCATTGCCGGAGGCAACCCTAGCCTCCCGCTCTTTCCAGCTCCATGGCTGCCGCCATTTCTGTTTGGATTTGTTTACCTTCTATAATTGAAACTTTGTAGCCTTGAGTGGAGGCTTAGGCCAGCCAGGGCAGGTGGAAAGATTGGCTTCCTCCGTTGCCTGGGAAACCCAAGCCTCCCTCCTGCTCTCTGTGGCTGTATTTTGGTTGTATCTTGGTTGGGTTTATTTGCATACTTGCTCTGATTGGCTGGTGGGCGTGGCTTGTGGGTGTAGCGGATTGATGGTTAGTTTGCATATTACTCTTTTATTAGGTAGGATTTTAAGGTAAAATTTACATATACTGACATATACACTCCTTTACCATAGTACTCTGACAAGTACACTCCTTAACCTCTATAAGATACTTTCTCACTTCAGGAAACTCACTTATGCCCCTTCCCAGCTGAGCAGCAGCACTTCCCATAACTAAAGAACTAACCCACTGTTCAATATTCTTTTTACCACAGATTAGCTTTGCCTGTTCTAGAACTTAATATAAATGGAATCAGAGCATACTGTGTCCAGCATCTTTCACTGGGTGAGTTTGTGAAAGCCATCTATGTCATTGGCATGCAAGTTTCTTCCTGTTTATTACTTAGCATTCCACTGTACAAACATATGAAAACTTTTTAACCACTTATTCTACGGATTGACGTTTGGGTTGTTTCCAGTTGTTAGTTACTATGAATAAATCTGCTCTAAACATTATTTTAAAAGGCTTTTTGTAGACATGTTTTCATTTCTCTTAGGAAAACACCCAGGAGAAGAATTAGAACTGCTGGTTCCAAAGGTAGGTGTAATGCTTAAATTTATAAGAAATTGCCAAATAGTTTTCCAAAGTGGCTCTACCATTTTATACTCACACCATGGATAAAGGGGGACTACTGTGTACTGCTTTCCATGGATGCTGGAACTGTCATCAAAGTACTTCTCATTACCTTGGTGAATGAAGTATTAGACCTCTTTGTAGATAATGGTGGGAACATGGGGAGGTGGGGATGGTCTCACTGAAAAATCCACTCCATCAGTCCTATTTCCCTTATTCTTTTGAGTTCTTCCTCTAACTATACCATGAGTTTTTAGTCCTTTAACTTCATTTAATATAGATCAATGCTGAAAGCAATCAAGGGAGCAAACAATAGAACACATCCTAGCTGCTTGAGCAATACTGAATCCAGAATCTCTGGTAATTGCCCCATGCCAGTACACTGAGCCAAATGCAAAAAGCAAGTTTCCCTCTCATCATCAGAACCCATTTCTCTACGTATTCCTGAAGTTTTTACTAAGATGTTAGCAAAAATCTTTTAATGCTAATAGATAATGCTTTTCTTCCTATTTTGACTATGCAAAGGCAAATCATGTACAATATGACTCCAGTTAGAGTTCTGTAATCAACAAGGATTATAGAAAGGGGTAGGAGGAAGCTAGCTTCCTTTGAATGGTAACTGTCAAAATCAAGATTGTTATAGGTCTCCAAAGAAGACAATGAAAGACAGCTTCTGTCAGCAATAGACTTCACAGAGTTTGGAGACCTGTAATGTTTCCATAATGCCCTATATAAAGTAAATTGATTTAAAAGATTAATAGCAGCAATAAATATGGCCTATGTCCAATAAGGGGCATTTATTACATTGCTTTTCATCTCCTCAAATTTTCTTAAAATTAGACAATAAATCTATTTGTTATGTATTTAGTATGAACTGTCACTAAGATGAGGCAGCATTATGGTACTCAAATGCAAGAGCAATTAAATTTAAGCCTCCAGAGGGCAGCATTTCTCATTGGATAGACAGGTGAAATGCAGGATAAGCAAGTTTCTTTCTGTAAGATGCCTCAGTCTTTAATATATCATTGTGCATTGTGAATCTTTAATAGGCCATTATTATGTATACAGTGTTCCTTCAAACTTACTTAATCACAGAACCCTTTATTCGAGAACCATTTCTAATGCCTACTATAGAATGCATTTTGGAAACAATCTAGTGGGCAAATTTTCTCAAGACAAGTTTTACTTCCTTCTTTATTCATGAACTTACACTTCTAATTTTTAAAACAGGTCTTTAGACATCTCCCTGTATTCACAGATCATGACTAGGAATCAACAAAACCTGGTAAGAGCATTCATCTATTTTGTGGAAATCAGAAACATGCAGAACTTATTGCTTGGCTTGCACAAAAGACAACAGCAGATACAGGGGCTGGCAAAAGTAGGTTTACATTTGTGTAGAAAAACTGACCTAGTCATAGTATCAAACAACTGTAAACCTACTTTTGCCTATCCCTGTAAATAAAAGAAAAAAGTTTGATGCTATAAATAGTTGAGATATGGACTCTCATAACTTAAAAAACCAAAGGAGTTTAAGTATATTTAATAAAACATTTTCCTATTTATCCAAATATTAAATATTTGAACACCATTAACAATCTTTCCACAATTCATGTCAACTGAAAGTCCGTTTTCTAATCTAAAGGTCTGTTGTAAACCTGATAAGAGCCATACAGATCACTATAGATAAAACATTCTTAATTTTACTTGTGAGAAGGAATTTAAACAAAATTACACACCTTTTTTTGGTCTTTCACCAACATGATAAGTTTTTAGAATGTAGACATTTTTCCACTCTTCAAGTATTCTAATAACAGGGGGATCAAGCCATGGTTTCAAGTAAAATGTGTGTGTCCAAATGCTTTTCTAATTACTAAATATCATTTTACCCATAAACAACATTTGAAACATTTCCTATTTATTTACTTATTTATTTATTCATTTCCTTTTTAATGCTTCAGGACTATAAGGCATGCTACAAAGAAAATGCATATAATTCTAAGCAGCTTTTTCCAGGGTTCTTGATTCAGAAGTCTTCTTGGGACTCTGCCTTTGACATGAGCATTAACAAAAAATATTATAACCCCTAGTCCCCAATCTCCAAAATACTTTAAGAAAGTATATAACCAACTCTTTAAGTTTTAACTTCTAGTCCTGGAAGTACAGTATACTAGTGTAACCAACCAATACATTAGCCATTAGCTGCATGTGAACCCTTGAAATGCGACCAGTGTTAATAAGGAATTGCATTTTTATTTAATTATAAATAATTTTATTTAAATATAAAAACTGAAGCAGTATAAAATGTCCTTCTACTAAAGATAATATTATTGTTTTGGTAAGTCTACATTTCATTGTAACCTCTGCACTGCACACTAAACTGTACATGTAGAAATATAGTGACTCATTTCTAGTATTACACAGAAATAAAACTGATCTAGTCAGTATCAATTAACTATTCAGCTGGATTTTTTTTTTCTACAGACTAATGTAATAGTGGTGCAATATATTTACTTAATATTTTTTGGCAAATAAGTTGCAGTGATGCCTATGTAAATTAAAATTGGTAACTAAATAGAGATACTTTTTCACTTTAATTTTAGTTGCTTTTTAAATTTTAATATTTTGAATATAATTAAGTTACTTTCTTTAACTCTAAAAACAAATGGACAAAGGAAGTGGTAGACAAATTGTTTAAATTAAAATGAAGGTATTTTACCTATGCAGCATCAAGTGGAGATATGGAAACTACTAGTACTATGACCATAACAGTGAAGTGAGACTGAAAGAAATTTTACTATTAATGACAATTACAATTAGCTGTAGCAGAGCAAAATACAAAAGATGTTTCTTATATAAAAAGTTTTTTCATTATAATGGATAGAACTGTGCAAACTGGCTATAAAAATGACATAAAACAGTTTATAAAATTTAGAGTTGCTTTTCAACTTATACAATGTCCTTTGGAACTTGATATTAATAATACTGAGTTGACACAAGAGTTAGTGAATTTGCTTAATTTGAGTAGCATAACTTTGAAACTAACAAGCTTTTACTTCAGAGTCTAATACATTCTACTAAAAGTTTTATCCATTTGGGTGCAAATATTTAAAGAAAGTTATTTTTGGTACTTAAATTCAAATATTAAAAATCATAAGAATGTTGGAAACAACTTCGGTATGTGAATCTACATTTCCAACCATAAACTATGAAATCTAAATGAAGATCAAGTATTTCTGATGAAAATTTAGTGACCAAATTGAGATGTAAAATATCAGGTTTCCAAAAGTTAGTACCCCCAAAAAAGTAAAATATCTCAATGTTTTTATATTGATTATCAGTAAGTATGATATGTTTTGGATATATCAGGTTAAATAAAATATATTCAAGTTAATTTTGCTATTTTTTGCTATTTTAATGAGGCTACTGGAAATTTTTTAATTATATACAGTATGTGGCTCAAATTACATTTCTGTCACACAGGGCTATTCTGGACAAGATTAAGGATGAACATAATTAAGTTTATCCTTATGAGCAGAGCGCATTCTTTAGAACATTGTTATCAAGTACTAAAATATCACCTTGAAAGTTCACATTATGATTGCCCGTCACATTATATGCACAACACACAGAGAATGAGTCTCAGCAGCAGAATATAAATTTGCCTGAGGAAGATTCAATGATATACTGTTTTGCAGCATTTGCAACTTCAGTGTTACAATAGCTTAGTCTTTAAAAAAAAAACTAAAACAGGATGAAACCATTCTCTAGGAAACTAGTTGCAGAATATTATCAGCAGCAAATTATCTATATATATAAAAGCCCAGCAACCGGAATGGCCGAATGACCAGAATGACCAGAACGACTGGTAGCTATGACGCACACTACAGCAGCCAACCAGCCTGACCCAGTCCCTGATCGCACCCCCCTCAACCCCCCTCAGCCAGCCTAGCCCTCAATCGGCCCGCAACACCCAAATCGGGGATGGAGTCATCTGGCCAACCACCCATAGCCCCTCCCCCACAATGGCCCGGCCCAATGGGCCCCCAGCAGGGCAGGCTGGCTGGACCCCACCCATGCACAAATTCGTGCACTGGGCCTCTAGTATAAAGATAAGGAGTGGTAAAATTGTATGCTTATTAAGAGTAAAGATGCAAACCATATGAAAATAAAAGAAATAGTGATACTATAATAGCTAAACATTCCAATTTTTTTTGTAACAGGAATAGGCATCTCATTTCCTATACTTACATCCTAAGGACATCATAATGTTGGACTCACACAAAAAAATAGAATGGCAAAGCAAAACTATAGCACTTTTTTTTGTTAATGAATTGCAATTTTTCACAAAACAGAAACAAGTCTTATGCATACTCATGCTTTCCACAGAAGCCAAGAGAGTATCCATCACATGATACTAAATTTATTTCTTTAGAACTTACTAAGTACAGTATGTTTAATGCTTAAAGTGACTTATCATTTTGGTTTTAAAGTGCCTAAAGAGTTTTTTTAAATAAATAAGCACATGAGAAATATATATTCTAAACACCATGATATATAAGGATAGACATATACACCAATGGAACAGTACTGAAAATCCAGACATTACACCATACATCTATGGCCAATTGACTTTTAAGCAGGGGCGCCAAGTCCACTCAATGAAGAAAAAATAGTTTTTCAACAAAGTGCTGGGACAACTGCATTTTCACATACAAAGGAAGGAATCCACACCATATACAAACGTATACTCAAACTAGATCAATGATCTAAATAAAAGCTAAAATCACAAGCTTCTTCCAAAGAAACACAAAGGGGTAAATCTTCATGATCTTGTATTGCCATGACTATGGCAATGGATTCTTACAGATGACACCAAAATATGAGCAGTCAAAGAAAAACTAGGTAAATTGGACTTGATCAAAATTAAAAATGTTTGTACATAAAGAGACATTACCAAGAAATTAAGACAACCTACCAAATGGATGAAAATATTTATAAACCATATATCTGATAAGGGATGAATATTCAGAATATATAAAGAATTCCTACCACACAAGAACAAAAAGACAAACCCAATTTAAAAATAGTCACAGGACTAGATAGACATTTCTCCAAAGAAAATATATAAATGGCCAATAAGCACATGAAAAAAATGCTTAACATCATTAGTTATTAGAAAAACATAAAGCTTCTTAAAGTACTAATCCAGAAAAAAAGTCTGGAAATCTATTATTTCTCTCCAAAAAGAAGTTGGCATGATTCTTCTTCCCTTTTGCTCATCAAGAGCAATCTACATATAAAAAACCCTAATATGCAAACAGACCGAACAGCGGAACCGAACAACCGAACAACTGGTCTCTATGACGTGTGTTCACCACCAGGGGGTGCATGCAGAACATGGCAGGCGTTTTGCGCAGCGGGATGGTGAAGCAGATGAGCGAAGGGAGGGTGGGGGCAGATAAGGCAGGGCGCCAGTCGCTGTCATTGGGGCGAGCCTCTGGTGGTTACTGAAAATTCTTTGCTCCCACACGCTGCAGTCCCGCCCGGCGCTCGCACCCGCTGCCAGCGCCAGCCCCGCTCGCACCCACTGCCAGCACCGGAGCCACCGTTCACACCCACTGCCGGCGCCCGGTGCTGGTCCCGATTGCTTGGTGCCATCAGTGGGTGCAAGCGGCGGCTGCTGGCCCCGAACACCCCTGATGGCTTTTCCACCTCCCCATGCTCCTGAGGGGTAATCTGGACCGGCAGCTGCCACTAGCACCCACTGACGATGCCGGCCCTGCTTGCACCTGCTGCTGGCGCCAGCCCCAACCACTCCACACTGTCAGTGAGTGGGAGCAGCAGCGGTGGGAGCAGGGCTGCCGGCAGAGAGGGAACCGAGGGCCATGGTGTGAGGGGCCAGGCGGGGGCACAGAAGATGGGCCGAGACCCACCCCTGTGCCCACTGCAGCCACGTGGCCCACAGTTCAAGGTGCACGAATTCATGCACTGGGCCCCTAGTATGAATATAACAGAAAGGACGGGAGCTTATTTAAAATCAGAAATATCTGGATTAGCATCCTGATCCTTGCACTGGAGGCATGACCATGGGCAGTTACTCAAATTTTCTGGTCCTCCATTTTTTTTATCTATAAACAAAGTCCAAAATATCCATAGCTTCCTTTTCCCGTTTATATTCCCTTATTTCTTTTTCTATGTTTACCAGTATAGGTAATCAAATTTCAAGTAGATACAGCTTTTGATTCAGTAATTTCACTTTGGAGAAAGTATCCTGCAGAAAATAAATAAGAAAGTTCTCAATGTACCATTGTTATGAAAATATCAAGATACATTGTGAAATAAAAAAAGAAAATCTGTATACTATGTTCTCTTTTATAAAATGGAATACCACTAAACATTTCTGTGAGGGTGTGTATGTGTGTGTGTGTGTGTGTGTATGCATGTGCATATAAAAACATTCTGGAAATATTTTTAGGTACTCTATATGTTAAAATATTTCACTTTTACTATTTCAGACATGTTAAAAGGAGAAAAAGACTGACTCTATGTGGATAAGAGGAAAAATAAAACTGAAGCCCCATAATAAACAAACTGCTAATAGTGTTAACCAGAAAATGAATGATGAATGTGTTACATGTATCAAATGCTGATTCAAAGAGGTATTTTTTCATATTATATGAAAATAAATAGATCTGTTTGACATAATGAATAAATCCAGAAAAAAATCCTCTTTGTTCCACTTAGTGTTTCTCTGTACTCTGTTCTAATACTTGCCTTTCTAAGTCTCCAGAATATGTACATATACATATACAATATTTATACACATTCATTCATTCCTTGGTTTGTCAATGTAGATCTTCATTCTTAAAGTTTAGATTATTTTATTTTCTCTTTAGCTTCCATTGCCCTAGGGGCAGTGTCAGTGAAGAAGTTCTTTTGGCATATGTCTGAGATTTTGCTGCCTGTGGATTCCTCTAGTATTTTTATGGTTTCCCATCTTATGTTTAAGTCCTGTGTCCATTTTGAGTTTATTTTTGTGTATGGTGTAAGTAGGTGATCTAGTTTCATTTTTTGCATGTATCTGTCCAATTTTCCCAACACCATTTATTGAAGAGATTGTCTTGACTCCATTGTATGTTCATGCCTCCTTTGTCAAATATTAATTGAGCATATGGTTTGGGTCGATATCTGGATTCTCTATTCTATTCCATTGGTCTATATGTCTGTTCTTGTGCCAGTACCAGGCTGTTTTGAGAACAGTGGCTTTGTAATACAGCTTGAAATCTGGTATTGAGATCCCTCCTACTTTATTCTTCTTTCTCAGGATTGCTGTGGCTATTCGGGGTCTTTTTTTATTCCAGATGAATTTTTGGAGAGTTCTTTCTAGGTCTGTGAAATATGCCGTTGGTATTTTAATGGGGAGTGCATTGAGTCTATAGATTTCTTTGGGTAGTATGGACAAAACAATGAAAGAGAATTATAATTACAGGCCAATATCTCTCATGAACATAGGTGCCAAAATCCTCAACAAAATTCTAGCAAACCGGATCCAGCAGTATATCAGAAAGATCATACACCATGATCAAGTAGGATTTATCCCAGGAATGCAAGGATGGTACAATATCTACAAATCAATAAACGTGATACATCACATAAACAAATTGAGAGATAAAAATCACATAGTCATATCAATTGATGCAGAAGAAGCATTTGACAAAATCCAACACCCTTTCTTGATAAAAACTCTCAACAAGGTGGGAAGAGAAGAATCATACCTCAACATAATAAAAGCTATATATGATAAACCTACAGCTAACATCATACTCAATGGGCAAAAACTAAAACTATTTCCCCTAAGAACAGGAACAAGACAGGGATGCCCACTCTCACCACTCCTGTTTGATACAGTACTGGAAGTATTAGCTATCGCAATTAGACAAGAAGAAGAAATAAAAGGCATCCAAATTGGAAAAGAAGAAGTAAAGCTGTCCTTATTTGCAAATGACATGATATTGTACATAAAAAACCCAAAAGACTGCATCAAAAAACTAATAGACTTAATAAATGAATTCAGCAATGTAGCAGGATACAAAATTAACACCAAGAAATCTATGGCATTTCTATACACCAATAGTGAACTTACAGAGACTAAAAAAGCAATCCCACTTACCATCGCACCAAAAAAATTAAGATACCTAGGAATAAACTTAACTAAGGAGGTAAAAGACCTATACACGGAAAACTACAGGACACTGAAAAAAGAGATAGAGGAAGACGTAAACAGATGGAAGAACATACCATGTTCATGGATTGGTAGTTTAGATTATTTTAAAATGAATTGAATTGACAAACGTATCTATATTGTCTACATAATCTATCATTCACATGTAGCACTTATTTTAGAAATACTAAGAAACACTACTGGAAAAGAAGAGTAAAAAGAAAAGGAGCTTGAGGTCACACTTTATAAAACTTTTAATGCAAACTAAGTATTTTCTATTATGCTGTATGAGCAATAGATAGCCACTGAACATTTGAACAAGAATGTGAAGCAACAATGTTCTTGGAGAATAAATGTGATCTCAAAAGCTGGGGGATTATTCATACTAGCCAAAAATTGGAAGCAACCCAAATGTCCATCAAGTGATGAATAGATAAACAAAATGTGGTATATTCATACAATGGAATACTATTCAGCCATAAAAAAGACTACAGTACTGGTACATGGCATAACACAGAAGAACCTTGAAAACACTATGCAGAGTAAAATAAGCCAAACACAAAAGGCCATATATTGCATGATTCTATCTACATAAAATGTCCAAAATAGGCAAATCTATAAAGACAGAAAATAGATTGGTGCTTGCCTGAGAACTGGGGGCAGGAGAAATGGGGACTGCTAATGGAAATAGGGTTCCTTTTCGAGATGATGAAAATGCTATAGAATTAGGTAGCAGTGATGCTTGCAAAATTTTGTGAATATACTAAAACCCACTAAATTATATACTTCAAAGGGTTAAATTTTCTGGTATGTTAAGTTATAGCTCAATAACAAAGAAAGCTGAGGGAATGTATAAAAGACTGCAGTCAGGAAAAATAGAGAGCAATTATAATGGTTTAGCAATGAGTACATAAAAGCCATCAGAGCTTCTATTGTTAATCCCAATCCAGGGAGCACCATTCGGGATATTGTGCTCCAGAGAGCACCCATCACAGATACTCTTTAGACTAGATATAGCCTGGGAAATAGAAATAATTAAATTTAAGCAAAGGAGCAAAAGGACTGTCAATAAAACTTAATGTGACTGACTATAAAGAGGAAGGAAAAAGAACAAAAAAAGAAATCTATTTTCTCTTTGCTTGAAAATGAAACATTCACAAAGAGGAAATTCAACAAAAGTTAACATTTGTTATCTTGAAATTGAGGAAATAAGGTCAATTTGTAGTTTCTTATCCAGAGTTTTCCAAATTTTCAACAATGACATTACTTATATAATGAGGGAAATGTATAAAAATGTATTTAACTTTATAAACAAAAAACTTTGTATAACAACCATAGAAATCATTCTGAAACACCAACGCCCTAACCTATTGGAGAGTCAAACATTATTCAAGCCAATTTCCTGAGGTGTTCATATATTATTGTCTCTAATTTTTAAAAAACTTCATAATCTACATCTGCACTGCCCAATGTGGTAGCCACTAGCTAGTGAACACTTGAAATATGGCTAAGTCCACAATGAGATGTGCTATTAAGTATACAGTATGAATCAGATCTCAAAGTTAGTGCTAAAATGAGAATCTAAAATCTTTAATAAGTTTTCATAGCTTTCATATTGATTTCCTGCTGAAATTATAGTTTGGACATATTGTTAAAAAAATACATACTATTAAAATTGTCACCTGTTTCTTTTTAGTTTTTTCAATGTAGCAACGAAATCACTTAAATTTAGTTATCTGGCTTGCATTACACTTCTACTGGACAATGCTGTGTTAGATGGCAGCTGAATGAGCTTTTGAGAGCTTCACTTGAGTCCTCCCGTGGTCCCTTTTTCTCATGTTCCAGGAAGACTTTTCCCAGAGTGTTTCCTGCACTAGAAAACACTGCACACACCAAGCAACATGAAACAAGCAATAATATAGGAAATGACTAGAAGGGAAATCTTTTTATGTTTCCTAAAATTCAAATTGTACTATGAATCTTAATAAGAAAACCTGAGATGATTACAATTTGAGATTGTCTTGGGGGTTATGACTACCTTATAACAGGTGAAAAGCCTCAGATAGTAACAATGTGAAATTTTTTAGGAGCTTGGAATTGTAGTTGAAAATTATTTCTGTTTATGGCCCTACAAAGACAGTAAGTAGTAGAAAAGTGGATGAGGAAACTATGCAAGCACATACAAGGGTTAGGAGAGCCAACTTTGAATCTTCTGAGGGAAAAAATGTATAGACAAAGTAGAGGCCAAGAACATCCCAGAATTGTGTTTAGAAATCTTCATGAAGAATCATTTACCCTCACACTGAAGGAATAAATCTAAGACCTAAGAAAGAAAGGAATGTTTTCTGGGGATAATTAAAATCCCTAATCCATCAACTTTAAATTAGGAAGATTATTATAGGTAGGCCTGACATACAGATTTCAGTTCTTAAAAGAAGGCAGAGAGGTTCAAAGGGAGATTCTCCTACTTTCCTTGAAGAAACAACCATGTTGGTCTGCCCACAGAGAGAATAAAATGGTAAGAACCCAACAGTGGAGCTTCAGGAGAGTGGTCCCTGACTGGCAGTCAGCAAGAAAAACTAGGACATCATTCCCACAAACATAGGAACTGAAGTCTGCAAACCATCAGGGAGCCTGAAGAAGACACTGAGCTTCATTCAAATGAGATGGCAGCACTCTGACAGCTTGATATTTCAGCCTGGTAAGACCAGAGGACAGGACCCAAAAACTGTGTGATAAGCTG
The DNA here is from genome assembly GCF_951640355.1 of Cnephaeus nilssonii. NCBI lineage: Eukaryota > Metazoa > Chordata > Mammalia > Chiroptera > Vespertilionidae > Cnephaeus > Cnephaeus nilssonii. Next base: position 52,065,813 of record NC_137076.1, on the reverse strand, counting down.
CTAAAATTGTGGCAACTTGCAATGCAGCAATAGAAAACTAATACAGATGACTTCTTAGATTTGAGGAAACATGGTTTACATTATTTCTCTAAAAGGCTACTAATCTTTGCTCTATCATCAAAACAATTTCTAATACTTCACGTTACTATGAGTGATATGATTCAATTTCACAAGTCAGCAGGATTAAGGTAATACTACTCTCAAAACTTTATAGGTAAAAAAACAACTTTATACCACCTAAGAATTTATTTCCTCCAACTGGACATGCAAACAATACTTTAATCTTAGTATATTTGTTTCTGCTTTTCAAAAACAATGACATACCCCCCACTCCAAAAAATTTCAGTCCTTATCCATTTCTAAAGGAATTGAAGTCAAGTTGAATGCGTGGTAAAAAAACAAAAAACAAACAAAAAAAAAACTAATTTTGAGATCTAGCATATAATTTTGGGCAAAGATCTATTTTCTAAGAACCTCAGGGAACTCAGCTATTAAAAAAGGGGGAATAACAGAAACCTCAATAAAATCTGGAGTCTAATTAAGAGAAAAAAATACATACATACATACATGGATAATAATGTGTGCTCTGCCAACCTTAGAGCATATAATAAATGCCATTAAAATAGCAGCACTTTTATAGATCTTACTGTGTGCCAGGCACTGTTCTACAAATAACAAAAAAGAAATTAATTACAGATGATAAATATAATATAGAATAGTGATTAAGGCCCCAGGTTCTAGAAACAGACTGCCCAGATAAAGTCCCAGTTCCACTAGTTAGTAACTAAAAGTGAGATCTTGAGCATGTTTAACTTCTCTATGCCACATTTTCAACCTTAAAATAGGGACATTAAAAATACTTACCTCAGAAGGCTCACATGAGGATTGAGTGCGTTAATACTTATAGAGGACACCGATGAGTGCTGGCACCTATTAAGCACTCTAATGTTGACATTAATATTGTTTTTATAATAGTGCCATGTTAACATTCACTTCTAGGAAAAGCAACCTGTGGTAGATAATGTAAAAGAACACTAACAAGCCTAAAACTTAGAATCCTAAACTCTTGACATGATTATCTAATTCCATGCACCAACCCCAAATTCCTAAATTCTTATTTACCAGAATTCAATTCAGCTTAGGCCTTTTAAATCTTCAATAGAATATCATTCAGCACACTGCTCTTAGTGTTTACATAAAACTTCTGATAAAATTTTACAAAAGCATAAAATTAAAATTCAGGAAGGGGAAAAGTTCAAATGTATATAACTGGTTACAAATACAGTATTTAAAATGCGACCAAGAGTAAAAAGAGAATCTTTTAGGAAACATGGTTAAAGGCCAATATCCAGGTTAAGCTCTTTTTAAGGTACCAAAATAACACTATAAAAACTATTTTAATCTTATAATGAAAAAATAAAAATCATACTGCCCAGATGTCAAAACTATATTCCCACTATATTTATTAAATGAAAAATATCTATAAATAAATTAACTTAATAAGAAATAGACCTGTATGAAGTATGAAAAAGAATTTTTTAAGTGACAAACACAATCTTGGCAAATAAAACTAGTTTAAGAAATCACAAAAAGGAAATACTCCACAAATAACCCATTGGCTTAAATAATTTATAGCTTAGAGACTAACAAATTTTCTGCTATACCTTCCAAGCAAGCCAAATCATAGGTTTTAAAATCCCAAATAATATATTTCAGAGGTTCATCCCCTAACAAGAATCTCTTTCAAAAAATTTAACTCAACTACAAATACATTTTTACATAGAAAAAAAAAATTATAAATACCACTTTGCTCCACAATCTTTTAGACAGATTCTGCATAGACAAATTTCTTCTACTGATAAAAATGTACCTGGGACACCTATCCTGATGGTGATACCAAGAGCAAGACTAAATTTAATTAAAAAAATGCAGGTTTAGTGCAAGTCAATTAAAATTACAGGCTTAAATTTCACAATTATTTTGTACTAGAGGCCCGGTGCACGAATTCGTGCACGGGTGGGGTCCCTCGGCCTGGCCAGCATTCAGGACTGATTGTAGCCATCTTGCCCAGGCCCGATGGGGGCAAGGGGGGCCGGCCAGCTGTGGAGGGACCACAGGAGGGCTCCAGGGCATGTCTGGCCCTCTCGCCTAGTCCCCATCGGCTGGACCCCAGCAAGCTAACCTACCAGTGGGAGCGTCTACCCAGTGCAAGTCATAGCAACTGGTTGAGTGCAAGTCATAGCAACTGGTTGAGTGGTTGACCAAACAGTCAACCAATTGGTCAGACACTTAGCATATTACACTTTTATTATATAGGATAAGGACATAAACCTGGGAATTGCTTCTCTATGAGTCTGTTAATCTTTTTCCTTCTAACATCTGTATAGAAAAAATGCTATCATTTCCCCCTCCTATCCTATATAATAAAAGGCTAATATGCAAATAGACCAAATGGTGGAACAACCGGTCGCTATGATGCGCACTGACCACCAAGGGGCAGATGCTCAACACAGGAGCTGCCCCCTGGTGGTCAGTGTGCTCCCACAGGGGGAGCACCACTCAGCCAGAAGCTGGGCTCCCAGCTGGTGAGAGCAGCAGTAGTGGCGGGAGCCTCTCCCGCCTCCACAGCAGTACTCTCAGCAGCGCTAAGGACCCACTCCCCTGGGAGTGGGCCTAAGCCAGTAGGCGGACATCCCCTGAGGGGTCCTGGACTGTGAGAGGGCACAGGCCGGGCTGAGGGACACCCCCACCCCAAGTGAACAAATTTCATGCACCAGCTTCTAGTCTCAGTATAACCAATGACTTCCCATTTTCAATACAAAACTCCTTCAGTGAAACTTAAGAGAAAGTATGCATGGTGATTAAAAGCATAGATCACAGAATCAGATGGATCAGAATTTTAATCCCAGTTCTGTGTGCTCAAATTCCTATCTATATTATGTTCTTGGAAAATTCTCTGAATCTGTTTATTCTGCCATAAAACAGGCATTAGTACCTGTTTCATAGGGACTGCTGTGAAGAATAAAATGATGCATATAAAAAGCCTTAGCACAGTGTCTCACATAAAATAAACACTCCATACGTGCTAATGTTAATTAAAACAATAAATATCAAATTATTAATTTATCAAATTACCAAATCAATATTTTTATCCTCTAGATTCATACCCATCTCCCTCCTAGATAATCTATACTAATAAAAGGGTAATATGCTAATTAGACTGGGAGACCTTCAGGAGACCTTCCGGACATTTTTCTGGACAAAGCCATGGTGGCGGGGTCGAGGTAGAGGCAGTTAGAGGCCAAGAGGGGAAGGCAGTTGTGAGTGATCAGGCCGGTGGAGGGGGGGGCATTGGGGGTGATCAGGCCTGCGGCGGGGGGGGGCAGTTGGGGATCAGCAGACCAGCAAAGGGACCAGTAGGGGGCCAGCAGGCCATCAGTCGGGGCCAGTTGGGGGTGATCAGGACAGCAGTGGGGGGCAGTTTGGGGTGAGCAGGCCAGCAGGTGGGGGCAAGAAGGCCAGCCGTGGTGGCAGTTGGGGGCTAGCAGGCCGGCGGCGGGGGGCAGTTGGGGGTGAGCAGGCCGGCAGACAGAGTGGTTAGGGGCAATCAGGCAGGCAGGCAGGTGAGTGGTTAGGACCCAGCAGTCCCAGATTGCAAGAGGGATGTCAGACTGCCGGTTTAGGCCCGATCCCTGTAAACCGGCAGTAGGATATCCTTCAAGGGGTCCCAGATTGGAGAGAGTGCAGGCTGGGCTGAGGGACACCCCCCCCCCCCCCAATGCATGAATTTCATGCAGCAGGCCACTAGTTCTTTATAAATAACTGGGGGAACCCTGGCTGGTGTGGCTCAATTGGTGGAGCATCTTTCTGTACAGCAAAAGGTTATGGATCTGATTCCTGGTCGGAGCACATACCTTAGGTTGCAGGTTCAATCTCCAGTTTGAAGTAAGGGAAGCAGATGATTCTCTCTCTCTCTCTCTCTCTCTCTCTCTCTCTCTCTCTCTCAAATCCATGCATGTCCTCAGGTAAGGATTATTTTTAAAATAAAATAAAAATAACTGGGGCAGCTCTCAGGTAAAAATTAATCATCATCAAAAGAAAAAGAGACCTTTCCTAGTAGGCACCTTCCTGGCCTCCAATTGTCCCCTCTCTCTCCCATGCTTCAACAGCATCAGTCATTATCCCTACTTGAGAGTAAATATATACTCACTCTGTTTGGACCCAAATGTACACAATTTTACTTACTGATAACTCATCCAAAATGTAAGACTAATACTAAACATTCATCTTTCAACAAGTCCAATACTACAATGGGCCTATAGGTGAAAAATAAATCAACCAGAAGCATTTTCAAAAAAAGTATTTGTTGGATCAAAAGTCTCATTACTGAATCAAGAAAAAGGTTTACCTAATGTGTCAGGTATACCAAATATCTAGACTGTTTTACTTCTAGGATATGCTTTCTAGGAATGCAGAAGAAAAAAGTTCACATGGATTCTCTTTCAATTATTGGGGCTGGCTTCTAATTCATTCAGTAAATAATTGTTGAACACCAATGGACAGGTAGTACACAAAGCACTTGGAAACAAAGTGACAAGATAATATCCTCCTCACCCTGGCCGGGTAGCTCATTTGGTTAGAGTGTTGCCCCAATACTCCCAAGGCTATGGGGTTCCATTTCTTGTCAGAGCTCATACCAATCAATGTATAAATAAGTAGAACAATAAATCGATGTTTCTCTCTCTCCCCCTCTCTCACTTTAAAAACCAATTTTTTTAAAAAAAGATAATATTCTCCTCTTATAGAGCCTATTAAAAAACCTTCCCAGTTTTTTTTTTTTCTCTTCCTTTTATTTTTTAACACACTATATGCCTACTATGTAGCAGGAAATGTTAGGCACTTGGAGGGTGGAGATATTAACTGAAAAGATAAATAAGACATAACCCATGTCCTCGAAGAACTGACAGATCAGAAGAGAAAAATACAAATAATTATATTAAGTGCTATAAAAGCCACATAGATACTACGGGTAACCAAAAGAAAATACAACTAACTCCACTTATGTAAATCAGGACAGTCTTCCCAGAGGAGGTGGTATTTAAGTAGGGTCTTAAAAAATAAATGTTTCAAAAATGAAAGGAAAAAAAATACTCAAGGCAGAGGAAATAACGAGGTACAGAGACAAATTATACATGAATGTGTGTATATATATATGAACACACAGATTTGCATTAAAATATATACATGCTGTATATAAATGGATATACAATGTTTAGATACAAGTGAAGGAAGTCATCTGAACTAAACAATACAGAAAATAATGTGATTATGAAGACCTGGGGTGGGGAAGGAAGGGGGAGTCAATTGAGGGGGGGAGGGACATCTGTAATACTTTCAATAATAAAGATACATTTTTAAAGAAAGAAAATAATGTGATTGACTATTTTCCCAATTCTCCCAAAGATAGTATATAACTAATAGCATTTAATTTTCTCCAGTAAATAAAGGGATAGTGCAGGGAGGTTTGAATGGTAGACAGAATCCTGGACTAGAAAGGCTCTCTCTTAAGTGTTAATTCAGGTAGGAATACTAGTATAAAGGATAGAAGCAACGAAATCAATTTAGAAACTCCTAAAATGGACAGGAACTGGGAAGAGTTCCATTTTAAACAGAGAGAAAAAGAAGGGTGGGGGGAAAAGGCCTAAGTTAAACAGCATTCAACTCAGTGAGTGATAAAATATAAAGGGCGTGAGGGAAATAAGACTCGATCCAAGCTTTCTCTCAATAGATCATTCCATCAACCTTGATACTTGTTTTTTGCCATTAGGGTACATTTGACTTTACAAATATTTACACAATGGCACTCATATCTCTTGAGCCCCCTACCCTTGATATACTTTTACATGAACAGTTTGCCACTGGGGGGGAAAAAATCCAGGAAAATCCACCTGGAAACCTTTCCTAGTTTCTAAGTAAGTATAAGCACTCTTAGATTACGTTTGGAGTAACTGATATAACTTTTTTTAAAAATCATGAAAGCAATCTCCCTTTATGTGTCCTTTAAAATGAATATTAACTGAGGCCTATTCCATGTCTATGACTTATTTTTATCAATAATACAGAATCTAATTGGCAAAGTTCCTTACACAATGAAAATATTCAAATAAGCAACTGAGAGCAGAGTTTCCCAACCCTGATACTATTGACATTTGGAACCAGATAACCCTTTGTTGTGGGATGCTATCCAGTACATCACTTTGACCTGGCCTCTACCCACTAGATACTAGTAGCAACCCCCCACAAACACACCTCTCCCAAATTGTGATCCTCAAAAACATCTCCCTCCAGATATTGCCAAATGTTCCCGGGGGCCATTATGTGACAGTCATTGTCCTATGCTTATTTATTATTTCATTTAACCTAACAACAAAGTATCTGTTTCCCCCATCTTACAAATTAAGTGAGGCCAAAAGAGATAAACAACTTGCCAAAAGTCACACAACCAATAAGTGCAGCAGTCTGTATTTGAACCCACACAATGGTGGCTTGAGTCCCTGCTCTAATCACTATCATGCCATCTCTTATTAATGCCTCAGCCTTTACCATCTGATAATTGGAAAGTAGCATTTTGAATCTTATCTGGAAAATAAAAACTAAAATTATTCACACAAGTGGAAACTAAAAGGCTCCAAACTCAATTCAGAATAAATTAACAAGTATTTTTTAAGTACTGACTGTATGCCCAGTACCAACTTTAAGAACTAGAGTGGTTCAAAGAAAAGGAAACTACCATTTATTAAGGATTTGGCTCAGGACCTTTTTCACACATCATCTCTCTGAAATCTTACAACATCCCTGTGAGGAAGGTATTATCTTCTTTTCAAGTGAGAAAGATAAGACTTAGAATAGAAAAGTGGTCCCTGACCTAAAAGGGCTTACAATTTCATTGAAGAGACCAAAATAAATAAATAAATAAAGATTTGAAAAACAACAATAGGATAAGCACGTTAAGTACTTCATTTAATAATACACAGGACATGCAAAATAGAAAACGGGTAATGGGAAAGTGTACAGTTAGTCAGGGAATACTTCTTAAAAGAGGTTTCTAGTATCCCCTCTCTTAAGAAATGCCATGAATGAGCAAAAGGAGATAAGCTGGGGAGAAGCCACACTTCTGTAAACTATGTAAAATAGAAGTCTGGGGGCTGAAAGGAAAGTTTTGTGATTTAAGTAGTAAGTCAAGGAAATGATGAGGAGTATAAGGCTGCCTTAAAATTAAGGTCAAGCTGTAGCTGGAAACAAAGAAACTGGTTCTATGATTTTAGGGTGCCAGTGCTGCTGAATAAAGGCAGTAGTATTCTAGTGATATATTCAGAAGTAAAGACCACAAATGCCCTCAGCATTTTAAAAAAACCAGCAACCTAATGAAAATAACAATAATTTAATAGTCATATTTATTATTATTACAACAGCTAACACTTATTGAGCACTAATTCTCAGCTAGCCTCTTGTGATGCATTATCTCACTCTATCCTCTTAACTACACTATGAGAAAGGTAGGTACTATTATTATCATCCCAGTTTTACAGGAAACACACAAAATAAACAACTTGGCCAACCTCAAAAAGCAGCACAGCTAGAACCTGGGTCTATCAACCTCAAAGCTTTCCTCTCAACAACTATCTCACATATATCGAATTACAAACATCTCTCTAGGCAAAGCTTGAGAAATATGACCAATGAGGAGACAAGAAACTCCAATGTAGTTAAAAACCCTTTGTGGGTCCCTTCTCCTAGCAGGTATTGTGGAAATTTTCCCACACACTGACTATCCTATACAGATTAAAATTGGTTTAAAGCAGTGGTCGGCAAACTCATTAGTCAACAGAGCCAAATATCAACAGTACAACTATTGAAATTTCTTTTGAGAGCCAAATTTTTAAAACTTAAACTTCTTCCTATGCCACTTCTTCAGAATAGACTTGCCCAGGCATGGTATTTTGTGGAAGAGCCACACTCAAGGGGCCAAAGAGCTGCATATGGCTGGCGAGCCGCAGTTTGCCAACCACGGGTTTAAAGAATCCAGATGTTGAAAAGCTAAGAACTAAAGCCAATCATTTAATCAACATTTCAAAGGGTGGTAGATGATAACAAGTGGCAACACCCCACATCCACAACCCAAAGCAATAACAGGGTGTGACCTCTGACTAAGTTAGACTGACCTCAAAACTTCCTGAACCACTCTCCCCTTGTATTTGCCTCTTCCCTCCGTCCTTTGCTGTGTGTCTCTCCCCTCCTCTGTACATCCATCTCTCCTACTAAATGGCCTGTATGAAAAAATCAGAAATTTTGTGTTTCCTGCTCTAAATTTCTAATCTAGTAAGTTAAAATTTGAATATTTTTCTAATGAAAAAATTCTACTTGTGTAATACTCAATAGAAAAATGGTTCCCCATTCATTATAGCAGCATTCCAAAGTTTCTATTACCAAATTCACAGTAGTCAATTTAGAACCACCAATCATGCAAAAGAAAACTAATGACCCACATAGTTATCTAACCTTCTGGTATTATTGCCTACATAACAAATAAGCAGGAAGAAATTGAACTCACTAGAGAAACTATGCTCTTCTCCCATCTATCCAGTAACCTATCCTATATAATAAAAGCCTAATATGCTAAGTGTCCAGTCATCCGGTTGGCCATTCAACCAATCAAAGCATAATATGCTAATGATATGCTAAGGCAGCTCAACTGCTTGCTATGACATGCACTGACCACCAGGGAGAAGACAGTAAACCGGTCGACCAGTCGCTATGATGTGCACTGACCACCAGGGGAGTGGGCCTAAGTTGTCATTCGTACATCCCCCAAGGGCTCCCAGACTGTGAGAGGATGCGGGCCGGGCTGAGGGATGCCCCCCTCCAAGTGCACAAATTTCATGCACCGGGCTTCTAGTTCATTATAAAATACTTTTTTAAAAATCTCTAAAATAGAAAGAAGCATAACTCCAATCGCTACCAACAAAGAAAAATACTGAATTTTTAAAAACTAGAATATTTATTAAATTAACCACTTAACCAAAGACCCACTAATATTTAAACCAATCTAATTTCTCTATTTACACCAAAATCTAAAGCAAACTTGCCTTAAAAGAAGAAGTTAGAGAATGAGGACAAAGCTGGCAAGAAAATCAGTGCCAAGAAATATATCTCAATCTTGCCTTTCTGCCTTTGGATTTTTTTCATACACATATCTTAAATACACAGTTCTATTAAATAAACAGACTATGAAGGCATAGCCAAATGGTTCTCAAAATAGAAATACTTTCCAAATACAAAAACGACCCAGAAGCATTTATTTCTTTCATTGACCAATAAAACACTGTTTACACCAAGCTTGAAGAAATGTTACTTCTGAAACTAATCTTGTAATTAAAAAGTACTAAGCATGAAAGGGAATATAAAACAATAACACCACTAACACTATCTCTGTAATCATTTTAGGAAAAGGAGGAAACTAAAATTTACTTAAAATAGAATCATCTAAATAAAATTCCTTCAATATTAATTTGAGATGAGATGTAATAATAGAGATAAAACCTATTAAACTTCTCCATAATTTCTTTAAAGTTTTTTATCCCCAATAGTTAAGGAGATGGACAGTTAAGACACTTGATAACTGACATTTATAAATTGACAATTTAAACAACAGCCACTTTCAGAGATAATCAACAAATTATTTTTAAAAGTCCTTTCTGATCTAAACACTATTGAGGTCTTTGGAAATGAATTCTAATTCCTGCTGTGTTCAAATCAGGAGTTCTGCCATGTCTCTGATCTTTTTTTTTTAATTAATGTTAATGAATCATACAGACACTGATTTAGATGTGTTTGAAAACACTGCAGAATTATTCAGTATTATTTGTCAAACTCAAGAGATGAATTTAAATGTTGGGCAACATAAAACCTGACTTTAGCCTTCTGTCTATGTCACACTTAAAAGATCTTTAACTTAACAAGTTTACAGTGATCAGTCACATTGCTATATGCCAGGCACTGGACTAAGAGCTTTGCATATGTTTTATATCATCTCATTTAATCCTAACAACTCTGTGAAGGACACGGTTTCCCCCCATCAACAGGTGATAAAGCTAATATTAGGATAAATAGCTTGTCCAAAGCCACGAAGCAAAGAAATGAACTGCCTAACAAATGAGTCTTCTGCCTTCATAGTATGACTATATTTTATTAGGTAAATGAGAAATGAACTAGCAACATGTTGCTGGTTCCTAGGTATGCACAATATTTTCAACCATTAGATAGTTATAAATTATTATTATTATTAGTGAAGCAACTCCTTTTAGATCTAGAGAATGTCATGCAAATGTCTATTATTTATTGCCCCTTACACTGCCCTAAAAAACATACCATCCTAAAAGTCTAAGATAAATACATTCTTCCAAAATCAAACCAGCAATTTGCCATCAGACTTGACATTTGGCACTAATATACAGATGCTCCTTGACTAATGGTGGGGTTATGTCCCAATAAACCCATCATAAGTCGAAAACTCATTTACTACACATAACCTACCAAACATTGTATCTTAGCCTAACCTGCCTTAAACATGCTCACAGCACTTACATTAGCCTACAGTGTGGCAAAATCATCTTGCTGCTGCTATCCAGCGCCATAAGAGAATATCATACCCGACTTACTGCTAGCCCGGAAATATATCAAAATTCAAAATTCGAAAACTGACCACTATCAAATATATATCGTTTTCACACCACCATAAAGCTGAAAAGTCTAAGACAAACCATCGTAAGTCAGAGACCGTCTGTATATTGATGGGTTCATTCAAGATGCTGTGTGATGAATAAACCAAAAGAAAACACAGTATCTTGAATCCAATGGTGAGCCTCTCAGAGGAAAGGCTAAGTAACATTAAAAATATTTTGCACTATGTTTTAATATTTCCTAAATTCCGAAGCAATCATGCAGAAAGGAGCATGTGGCACAATACACTAGGTACATGCACACAGAGACACACTCACAATGCTACCTCCTTCCTAAATCCACTCAGGTTTCCAGTAGCTATCTTTCAGCTGGAAAGAAAGGGCAGAAGAGACACAGCATAGCAACAGAAACGGCACAATACTTGACTGATCCACAAGCTATCCCTTAGATGATGGGGGAAAAGAAAAAAAAGATAAGATACTCAAGCAATAAGGCCTCTTGTGCATTCTTGTTTATTATCTTTCCGCTTCCTGCATTGCAGCTACAACACAAACGTAGGCTCTCATACTTGCTTGTATTAGCTTGCTGTTTTAGAGAAATCAAGTGTTACTCAAAATTTTGAAATATAGTGCAAAAAAAGGTTTAACAGCATGAGTTCATAGTTTGAAAGTACCTTTAGTCATCTGTCTGCAATGACAATTCAGCTACACTTAAAAATAATACACCACTCTTTTCCCTTGTCCACAGAAAGTGTCACAATATAGAATATTTCTATTCAGAATATTTGCAGATATGAGATGAACACCTGGCATCTCTTAAATTGCACCCATTCTTAAGCTTGAGAAAATGATAAAATTACTTGAAAGGTAAAAATTTAATTGAAGATTTTTTTTAAAGAATTAAGGAAAGACTCCTCTCCTAATAAACAGAAAGCAATTTTACAGTGACCCTCTAAATAGTATGCTAAAATTGTCAGATTATATAAACTCCTTTTAAGGAAGAGGGACTAAAGTACCAATTACATGTGCACATAAAGTAAAAGTAGGTTTGAAACTAACTAAAAACTGATCACTACTGCAAGAGTAACACCGTTCTCTGACATAAACAGGAGAATCCTGAGATGAATAAGATTTATGAAATCAAAACAAAAATATACCATCATCCAATGCAAGTATTTGTTGATGTGTGAAACTAATGTTTTCATATTAGCTACAATGTAAAATTACACAGAATGAATTGTCCTTTCTAAACAACACATTTGAGACAGACTAACCTACGAAATCAACCCATAGGACACATTTACTCTTAAGGATACAGCAAAGGTTTTTAAAGTATACTTTTACATAATTTAAATGATGTGTTAAGATATACTACTTGGAATTAACAAAACAAAAATTGTGGGAGCCAATAATTGTATACACTGAATTGGTCACTACAAGAGATTAAGACTTTAAGAGACAAGTCTCACACCTTAATGTTCTTATAATTTGACTAATACTTTCATCTGATTCAAGCCAACTATAAACACTTGTAATTTTATATCTAAAGTAAATGCTTCATAATTTATTTTCACAGCCTCTCAAAATTATATCCATAAGTCCCTTCAACTTTTGACCTGGATACATAGCCAGTATATCACTATATGCCAACTATGGTATCCTATACAATAAAAGCCTAATATGCTAAGTGTCTGGTCGTCCGGTCATCCATTCAACCAATCAAAGCGTAATATGCTAAGGCCACTCAACCACTCACTATGACGTGCACTGACAACCAGCGGGCAGACAGTCGACTGGTCAACCAGTCACTATGACGTGCACTGACCACCAGGGGGCAGACGCTCCGACTGGTAGGTTAGCTTGCTGCTGGGGTCTGGCTGATAGGGACTGAGTGAGACAGCCTGGACATGCCCTGGAGCCCTCCCGCGGTCCCTTCCTGGCTGGCCAACCTCCCACGTCCCTCCCCAGCCCTGATCGTGCACCGGTAGGGTCCCTCAGCCTGGCCTGCGCCCTCTCGCAATCTGGGACCCCTCGGGGGATGTTGGAGAGCCAGTTTCGGCCCAATCCCACAGGCCAGGCTGAGGGACCCCGCTGTTGCACGAATTCATGCACCAGGGCCTCTAGTCTATTTATAAGAAACACAAGTAGTTCCTATTTTTTGTTGCATCCCTTTACAGATGGCATTGCCACTGCTCCTTAATCCATAGTTTTCATCACTATCTTGTACAGTAGACTCTATGCTTTATTCAGAATCATATTAAGACAACCCTTGAGGAACACATCTCATTTAGAAAACAAACCACCTAAAATAGCTGTACATCAGATTCATAATGGATGAAGCTCATACTGTATTGTTGGTGGACCTGGCAGATGCCTACATCAGGGGTCCATAAACTACATGCCCAATCCAACCTACCTCCTGATTTTATGTATAAGGTTTTACTGGAACACAGCCCCACTCATTCCCTTACGTATTGTCTTTGGCTGCTTTCACACTACAAGAGCAGAATCGAATCACTAAGACAGGGACCATGTGGTCCATAAAATCTAAAATATTTACTAACACTTTACAAAGAAAAATTTGTCAGCTCCTCCTCTACACAATGAGATAGCAGAGGAAACATAAGACTTTTCCCAGAACCACCTCCAAAGTACATGAATTGGGCTGCTGCTAGCCTAGGTGTGGGCTTTGCAGTCAGTCATCTGGTGCTAAAACACACAATGCACACCCTCAAGGCTCTTTAATCTTCCCATATCAATCCCAAAGCACAGCACATGAAGTTATGACTCCCAACAACCAGAGTCCCACCTTTCCCTCTGTCTGTACTAGTAAATCATGTACAGCTGCCCTTTACGTTCATCAAAACATGGTTTTACCTGCGTAAAAAAATGTTGTGGAAAGTAGGGGTGAAGAGAGCAGGCATCCATGTGGCATACATTCCAGTCCCTGTACCCTCATCCTAGAATCACCCTAGATTTAAACTTCTTGTCTAAATATCTCTTCCCCAGAGAGTTCTGCCATTTCAATGATCACTCTTAAGAAGCTACTAGGAAGGTGGAAATTTCAAACTCAGCAATGCAAAAGTGGGGATATATGTATTCCCTGCCTCACAATCCTTAATCTTTATTCTAGTCAACACTAAAAGCTAGCCACACTAGCTGCAGGTTTCCCCACAGGAAGAAAAAATAAAAGGACAGTCTTTCAGTTTCTTATACTTCAAAGATGTCTGGATTTTTTAAGTGCTAAATTGTTTTGTGTTTCTTTTTTAATAAAAGCGTTTTCCAAAAAAGAATTTCAGCACTTCTGTGCCAGCACAGGGATATCCCCTCCATTGTACAGGACACAAAGACACACACCAACCTCAAGCAGGGGAAGCAGCGTTCTCTGCCAGCTATTTTTAGCCCCACTTTGTCAAGTTAGAGGCCAAATTTAGGATAATGATGCTGGACAAACTTTAAAAACATGAATATGGTGAAAGAAATCTGTCCTTTTAGGTGTAAGTTCCTTAACAGTGAAATCCTATATATTCTTTCAACTTAACCTCAGGGGACTTATATATACTCTACAAGTTTGTCATAGCTATTTCAAAAATACAGAATCATAAGACTAACTACTGGCCATATTTAAAGGCTGTTTCTCTCTTTTCAACTTCAACTCTTATTCCCTTTTAAAACATTTATTTTAAGGAGAGTTCATCCATTCACTGTTGCTACTATATCTTTGCTAACTTTAATGATTTTTCTCCCCTCCACCCCAAGTAAAGATACCCATTTTTCATTCTCCATCTGCACTCCCAAGAAACCATAATACTATGAAAATGACTCCCAGCTCTACATTTTCAGCATATCACTCATTATTTTATTGTCTTGAGCTTGCATTAGTATCCAATGTTTGTTTACCCTGAAATTTAAGGTCAAAAAAAAAAAAAATACAATGCCCCATTTCTGAATTATGTTTTACAAGAAACCGCTCATTAGCACCATACTAAAATACTGGAAGAGCCTTCTTTTTCACTCCTCCATCTGTACAGCTCTTCAGTGACCATAGTGTAAAAACGTTGGTTCCCTAGAAAAAGATATAATGCCTCTTGGCCTAAAATACAGTTTCTCCTCATCTAAAACTGTCTCAGGAAAATTGTTCTCAATTGCTTCTTTGATCCGTAAACATGTATTGATCCTAAGCCTATTCAACACAGATTGATCCTAAGCCTATTCAACAACTTACCTCTGTATTCCTATCAATCTAAATTTCTAATTACATTTGTCCCTCACACCCTCCAATTCCAAAAGTCTGAAAAACTTTTCTTCCCAAAAAAATACCTTCGCAGATTTGGTTCAGACATTCCAATTAGTCCTCCATAGTTCAACACTATCATTTCCCTAATGAAAAATGTACAAATACATTTATATCTATGAGGTACCAAACACAGTAACTGACATATGGTGGTAGTAGATAAATAGTGGTCCATTCTCACTTTCCTACAGTTTTGTGCAATGTGTGATTCATTGCCTTTGCCATCTATAAATAAAAGCATCTCAAAGGTAGGGATCCCAAATACTTTGTTTCTTTGATACCCAAATATGCAATAAAACATTACCATAGTCAAGCAATAAAAAGTCTTAAGGTAAGTAAACAACTTTGATGGAGTACAATCTATACTTAAACTATAGTTTGTTGGTTTGTCCTCCTTTCCTCCCTATGAAAGATTATACTTTTCTTCCTTCTGTAAAACATGGGATATGTGAATTCCTCAAGGTCACAAAATAAGATAACAGAACCAGAAACATTTGTTTCTGGATTTTACATCTAACATTATATCCACTACTCATGTCAGTACCCATTTAAAATCGATAGAGCCCAAGCCAGTTTGGCTCAGTGGATAGAGTGGACCAAAGGGTCCAGGGTTAGATTCCGGTCAAGGTTATGTACCTCAGTTGCAGGTTCCTCCTTGGCCCAGGCCCTGGTCGGGACTGGTGCAGGAGGCAACCAATCGATGTGTTCCTCTCACATCAATATTTCTCTCTGTCTTTCCCTCTCTCTTCCATTATCCCTAAAAATCAATGGAAAAATATCCTCAGGTAAGGATTAAAAAAAATAAAATAATAAAAGTAAAATAGAATTTAAGGTTTCTCATTAAAAAATAACAAGAACAAGGCATATAAAGAAAAACAAAACAGGTGGAGAAGTTCCAGAGGAAAGCAAAATAATCAAAGGAATTGAAGAAATTAGTCTAAGATATGCAAAGAGGCAGGAAAGATAATGGTAAAGAGAAACAATCAAAATCTGTAAAACCAGAAAAAGAAAACTCCAGCTTATTATAGCATTTCTCAAAACACAAACTCTGCATGTGTCCTGGAACATTAAAGAAAAAAGGTTTGGGAGAAATGAATGAATTGTTACATAATTTAGGCGCTAATAAACTTGTAGAACTCATTATTTCAAAAGACAAAAAGTATAGAATGGAAACATTGTTTGAGAAAGTATCAAATTTAATAAAGATCCTGAATGGAGAAGTTACCATAGCTAACCTCAGACTTACATTCATTCCCACAAAGCTTCTCTCAGCAGGGGCTTGAGAGAGAGCAAGACCACGCAGTTGTCTGCAGGGACCATAAATCGGTATAGTACTCCCTATGTTATTATATAAAATTCTATCCCATGCTGAAGCCTTCAGGTCTGTATAAACTACTTTCCTGCACCTTAGTTTGGAACTCTGGGAAGATACCTAAAATACAGGTCAAAGATTTTATAGACTTCACCTCTAAAATAATGGAAGGGAAAAAATCATCCTTCAAAATATTAAATATCAAATTTTCTCATTAGATAGAAAAATAAAGAAGCTCAAATAAGCAAAGTCTCAAGTCACTCTGCCAAATAAAAGAGTGCTGACAGGGAGGGCATATACTACTTGCCCCCCAAAAAAGCATTTGAGTAAGGAATAAAAACTTTTAAAAACTGGTTCAAGTACCGAATGCTCTCCCCTAATTAACTTGTGATTCCTAAGAACTCACAATTTCCCGAGTAACCGAAATCTGTTACAGTGTCCTCCTGATACACAGGAATTGGACCCAGGAAATGAGAAGGTAAAAACTCCTGTCCGGACCGGTCCTGAAATGAAAATCTCTTCAAGAGTGCAAAAAAAAGGGGGGGGGAGGGGTACTTTACTTTCAGGGGTTCACGGGGTAAGAGATTCCCCCTTGAGAACCCAAATAAGAGTTGCCCGGAAACAAAAACTACAGCGCAGGTTTTCACACCTGGTGTACCAGGAAAAGGTGTATTACAGAGATGTCCTTTGTGTACACATACGCTCCGGCTTCCTCGATTTCCTTTTGTCAATTACTGGCCAGAAGGGAGCAAGTGTCCCCTCTGGAGAAAGACAGAACTCCTCTCGGAGAAGCCTGGAAGCTTCCGTATTGCACGGAAAGGAGCTAAAAGGTTAAACGTGGGGGCTACCTGATACCTTCTCCTGCCTTGTGGAATAAAGGTACCTCCCTCTCATCCATGCACTCCCAACGCTCCAGGAAACCATCAGCAAAACCCCAGGAGGTTGCACCGGCCTCTGCCCACTTCCCACCCCTCAAATCCCTTTCCCGGGGCCACTCACACTTTGGAGAAGGACCGTGCGCTGAGCCAGTGGGCCGGCTCCCTTCCTCCTCGGGACCGAGGCTGCGGCTGCGGAAGGCGCCGACCCGCGCGTCGCTGAGAAGCGGGGCTCGTGTCGCTCAGCCCGGCGGCCACCCGGGTCCCTTCCGCGCAGCGGGAGCAGAGGCGGCTTCGGCCCCACTTATCTCTTTTCCTCTTCCTGGGTCTCTTCAGGCTGCCTTCGGCCCGTCCTCGGCCACTTCTCCCGGGACAGTCACGTTAGGGAGGCTCCGGATGGTGTGTTTAGAAAGTTTCCTCTGGGCGGAGAGCGGCCGGCCCCCCGGGTCCCCCCGGCCCCGCCGCCCTCGGGGCTGGGGCGGGGGAGGGGGCTCTAAGAACTCCTCCCGGAGTCCTGCCGCGGAGCCGGGGGGCCGGCGACTGGCCCGGGGAGAAGACCCCCGAGGGGGTTAAGGGCAGGTGGAAGGGAAGGGAAGGACTGCAGCGCCGGTCCTGCTCTCCCCGCCGCCCCGGCCGCCGCTTCACATCGGGGTCCCCGCCCCCCGGCCGGGGGTGATTGCTGAACCTGGGGCCCCGGATCATACACTCCGGGGCGAGATGCTAAGGCCCCGGGCGGGTGGCCGCGGCGGCCGCGAGGTGGGGGACCCGGCCGGCTCCGCTCGGCGCCGCCCCCGCTCCCGGCTCCTGCATGTGTCGCTGCGGCTGGGACCCCCTTCCTACACCTCGGGGGTCCCTCGCCCGCGCCCCAGGACCAGACAGAAGCTCCGATCCCTCCTCGGCGTCCTCTCACCGGGAAGCTGCTGCCCGGCCCCGGCCCGAGGTAGCCTCCTCCCTGCTTCCCGGCCGCCGGCTCCGGATCGGGCTCGGGCTCCGGCGTGTGCAGCCGCGGCTGCCGGCCGGGAAGGTGAGGGGGGAGCGGAGCAGTGGCCGCGGCTCCCGCTGGCCCAGGTGAGGGCGGAGGTCGCGGCGGCAGCCAGCGCACGGGGGCGGGGTCTCCGATGCTCGCAGGTCTCACGCTCGCGGCGGCGGCAGCGGCGTCCGGAGCCCAGCTCGCAGTCTCGCTCGCTCTGTGCGGGGCTCTCGCCTCACTCCAGAGAGAGAGGGGCGGGAGGGGAGCGGCGCGCGCCGATGACGTCAGTCGCCTAGCAACCGCTCTCCGCCCCTCCCTTCGCTCTCCGCGAGAGGCGTCCTCCGCCAGCCTGGGTTCCCCTTCCCAGCCGCCCCGCCCCGGCGACGCCGGCGCACTCCGGTGACGCTCGGAAGGAAGAGGAAGTCGGGACTGGCGAGCGGGTGGGTGCGCCTCGGGCCGCTGGGCTCGTCGCCGCCGCCGCGGCCTCTGCGGTCGCGTCAGAACTGAAGAGAGGAAGGGGAGGAGCCGAGTGGAGCCCGAGCGGCCGCCCGATCTCACCCCGACCCGAGGGCGGCGGAGCGGGCTTTTGCTCTTTAGTGGTTTCCTTCAGGGCAGGTGGTGACTGCTCCTTTGGGAGCCAGGAGGAGGGAGGCCCGGGCCGCGCGGCCACGCTCGGGTGCGCACCCCCTGAAGGTGAGGCCTTGGGCCCCAAAACCGGCCTTTGAGAAGCTGTACGGAGCGAGAAGTTGTCCTACGGCCTGACCCGCGCGCTGCACCTGTTCCCGGGAGCCAGCGCCCCACCCTTTCCGCGGTGCGGGGCGCGACCCAGCGCCGGAGAACGCGGAGCCGGACCGTGTGGATGTTTAGTGAATGAATGAACGAACGAATGAACGAACACTCGCGGAGCTCAGAGGGGTGGATGGAGTGCTAGCGCTCTGTTAACTGCATAGCATTGTAAAGATGAGAGGTGTAATGCATCCCTTCTTCCCCCTCTGCCCCCCCCCGCTTCCCTCACCCCAAAGGAAATAAGGGTGCGGCTTGAGTACCAGGTCACAGCCTGAGTCTTTCTAGTGAAAAAGGAGGCGCGTTGCCCGGGCGAGAGAAAGGAGTCATCCTCCGGGATATTGTGGAAGGAATTGTGACAGTTTTCCAGGGGGGGAATTGAATAGTGCCTCACTCCTAGTAATCACTCGTGCTTGTGGCCTGCAGCTCGGGAGAACTGGCCTTGGTTGTGAATCGGTATACAGGACCGTCACCCAGAAATTGTGGCCTGCGTTTCAAAGGCTATTTACTCTCTAAAGTAAATACTATTACTGTTGTGCAGCTTTTCATACAGATGTTATCCTGGAAAGTACATTCAAGTAAAAAAAAAACTCATGAAGTTGAAAGTGTAGTTCTCTAGGAAAAAAAAAATTAAGTGAAAAGACCAGAGTCCTCAGGTTGAACCTGTCCTGGTGAATAGTGTGAGGATGAGATAAAAGCAGCAGCAATGATGAAAGGAAGCAGATTCCACAGTTCTGTCATTGGGCTCTGGCAGCCCTACCTCCTCTGGAAGGGGCAGTACTGGATATTTCAAGGCTTTCTGCCTCAGGGGGATGAGGAGCAAGTTTTTATAGGCAGGCTGGGGGAGCTTGGGGTTTCTGCCACTACTGCTGCCACCATATGGAAATAGTAGACCAAGGAAACTTATAACTGGATAAATCCCAAGGCTCGTTGTTATTAAAATCCTGCAGAAAAAGTAATGGGACTGGGGAGGGGTGTTGCAGAAGCAAGAGGAGACAAAGTAGCACCTGCCCAACTGCCTTTGAGCCTAAATTCCAAGAGCCAGGTGAACTGTCCTGCTTAAGCTACCCTGGATTTGACTGTCTTTTCATAACCTGCCTTGTTTATGTCCTTCCAAGTAAGACTCACAGAGAATCAAACCATCAAGTGATGGCCCCACATGGCTGCAAAACAAATCTTTTATGGTTTTGCCTGTCTTCCTGATTTCCTGATGGAAATTGAAGGAATAAAATGCACAGATTTAGGGGATTTTTTGAAGCTGAGCACCTCAGATTTTAGTACTGAGAGGTTTTTATAGTATTTTTTCCCCATTGGTTTTAGAGAGAAGAGAGGGAGAAGCATCGATTGGTCACCTCCCATACACGCCCTGACCCTGACCCTGGATCCAACATCATCCATGAACCCACCACCTAGGTAGGTGCCCTGACCAGAAGAGAACCTGCCACCTTCCAGTGTACTGGACAGTGCTCCAACCAACTGAGCCACATCACCCAGGGCAGTTCTGTGGGTTTTGAATAAAAAGAGTGCAACCTAGTAACGTATACCTCAAGGAAAGTGTGTACCAGATGGACTTTTTCAGCAGCCTGATCTTAGAACCTTAGTGCTGAAGACAGAATGGCACCCCGGAGAGCCCTCCGCCACCCACCACCTACAACCTACATAAAAAGAACCAGCTACACTAAACCTCACCACCCAGCGTGATAACCAGAGGAAACAGCTGGAACTGGTGACTGGAAAAGAGGAAGTTCATACATATCCAACTTGGTCTGCAACTTTTTAGTTCTTTTATTTTTTATTAATTAATCCAGAGGAGAACACAGCTAGTTTTCAAAATTCAAAAAACTTTGGAGTTTTAGGTAACAGTTGTTTTCCTGGTTCATCAATTTGTTTCTGATAGAGATCTGCTTTCTATGTTGAAATATGACAAAGGGATATTTTTCTCCTACACTTGAAAGCTCTTATGGGGAATTAATCAGTGTTTTATTAGCCTACATCATTGGTTTTTACTATTAAAGATTTCTTAATTATCTGGCAAAATTTCTTTTTACAAATACCATTTATAGTATTCAATTACTTTTAGAATTTTTATTGTGAAATATACATTAAAATGCATAAAGCAGTTACTCAGTATAATGAGTAATTATAAAATAAACCTTCCTGTGACCAACCAGATCAAGAAATGGAACATTGCCAGCACCCCAGAATCCCCCCTGTTGACCTTCCTGAACACAACTCATCCCCTCTTTTTCAGAGGTAACCTTTTTTCTATCTTCTGTGATAAGTATTTCCTTGCTTTTCTCTATTGTTTTATCACAAACATGCATCCCTAAACAGTATATCATTTGGTTTTGTCCTTTCTTTTGAACTTTATTAAATGGAAAAACCTAATATGTAATCTATTATACTGGTACTTACCACTTTAGCTCAACATTGTTTTTAATCTATATGTTGTTCAGGTTGTTCATATAGCTTTAATTTGTTCATTTTAATTGCTGAATATTATGTGCCATGATTTACTTAGCCATTCTATTGTTGATGGATATCTGGGTTGTTTCTAGTTTGGAACTGTTATAAATGCTGCTGTGAACATTCTTCATATGTATTCTATCATGTCTATATCAGTTTCTGTATAGTATATACCTGGAAGTGGATATGCATATCATAAATTTGAATAAATAACACCAAGCTGTTTCTGATCTCTATATATATATATAAAAGGCTAAGTGACCTGACCGTACGACCATAGACCGACCAGTGGTACATATGACACGCACTGGCAATTTGAAGATAAACATTGACTCACACATGCACAATACGTATAAAGCTCTCGCTGGCGCCAATTGCACGTGTGTGTTTCAATTTGTCATTGTCGATCATGAATTTGGTTGACACTTCTATGATAGAGAAAGGGCAGATAGCAATATTAAAATATTTCTTCTAATTAATTTCCTTTCAATGTGCATGAATCCATTCACCGGGCCACTAGTGTTACTATAATTTTCATGCCTAATCTCTGAGATGCCCAGTTCGGTATCCTCATTTGTTGTGATTTAGCTTCATTGAATCTCCTTACTTTATAGGCAACTATGTAACACATTGTTTCCCCTGGCACAGATTTTTTTTCATTTCCCAGTTTCATTCATTTTATAAAAGTCACAATGGCTTTTTGTTTTCTACCTAAAGTTCCTGCTAAAATACATGGTTGGTTTGGGTTTTTATTTTTTAATGTCACTCATTAATATCAAGTACATACCACCCGTTTCTACCTGGCAAATTGTCCCAACATATTGTTTGGTTGTTTTTATCATTTTCTTATCAGTCAATTCTTGGTTTACAATCAGTGATATTTAAAACTGGAGGAAGAGGAGTCCCAGAGAAATTAAGTGTCTTACCCAGGTCAAAAGAACAAGTAAATAGGAAGCCTGGACTCCACCCCAAGTAGTCAAATAGAGTATGCATGCCGGTATATCACACCAACTCTTACTAGTAGTCTTCTGGAGCAGAAAGGTAAATTAATTCCCATGGTCTACAGAATATTGTCCACTTCCATATGCCAACCCTCTTACTCTACCATTGAATAAGGTTATGTTAAGCCTACCAGTATTAGAATCAGATTAAGATTGATATAAATAAATATAAAGGTTAATATAAATGATAGTGCTAAAATTTGCTTTTAAAAAAATAAGCAAGTTTGTATTGTCGTTTTGTTGGTTTTGTCTCAATTGGTTGAGCATTGTCCCATGTACCCAAGGGTCACTGGTTTGATTCCCAGTCAGGGCACATGCCAGGGTTATGGGCTCGATCTCCGGTGGGGGGCATTCAGGAGGCAGCCAATTGATGTTTCTCACTTAATGTTTATATCTTTCCCTCTCCCTTCCCCTCTCTCCAAAATCAATAAGAACATTTTTGTTTTTATTTTTTAATGATTTCTTTACTCCCCTTTCTCCCTTATAGCCTATTTGTCACTAGGCCCCATTGCCTCTACAAAGGATTACCATACTTCCTCAATATCTGAGAAGAGTTACAAAATAGAAGGTAGGTGTTAGCTGTTAAATAATGCTGGAAAGGCCCTTGATGATGATGATCGGCTCCCTAATAATTTCATAATGTGGTTAAAAACATTGGAGGATATCAGAACTTTTTTTTTTTTCTGGAGGCCGGACCCAGACCTGGGGCAGGTCACTTCACCTGTGCTGTGGCCCTGCTCCAGAGGCTCCCGGCTGGCTCCTCAGCAGTGGCTGGGGCAGGACCTGGGCCCGGGTCCTACCGCTCTGCAACAGTGGCAGCCACAGCAGCTAGAAGTTAACATTTTTAATACAAGGACAAACCAGCCTCGAAAACTTACCAACTGTTTGATGAAATTGCCCCTGTTTTACCTTTATTATCGTCCAGGTTTGCGAAAAGATTGATTCTAAAAAGGAGTGATAGAGTACTTCTAGTTTTTGTTTTGTTTGTTTGTTTGTTTATTTTGATGACTTTTAGTTTTAATAGAAAATAAATAAATTTGAATCACTTGAAATCTTTAATAATTTAAATTTAAAGTTTCATAAGAATCCTTCATTTGGTTTTGTCAATAGTCACAAAGTATTTTTATCTAATAAAATCTAGCTATTATATTTTAAATATTGAGTAAAAACAGCCTCAAAGAAATAACTTCATAAAAATATTAATGTAGGCTTAGATGTACCTTAACTCTGAAGAGCAAAGGCTTTAAAATGTTCTGGCTTGAATTTTAAAGTTGAGTTATTGAATTAACTATAGGGAGTTGCCAAAGGTAACAAATACATAAATACTAATTGTATATTTTTTTGTGGTAACTGCCAAAAAGCAATGATCTATAGAAAATATTAAAGGGTTAGAATATCTATCATAAGCATAGAATTTTCATATTTCACCATTCAGTGAACAAAAACTTAGCACCTATTGTTTCTTAGCACTGGACTAAGTGCTTGCTTGACAGATAATGGTGAAGAGAAACAGACCTGTCCCTAGCTTCATAGAGCTTGCATTTTAGGGCCTAGTGCAGGCCAGGCTTGATACTTCACACCAGCTACTGTCATCTAAAACTGTTTTCATGTATCTGGTGATACAGGCAATGAATAAAGGAGTGACTCCTTTTATTCTCTTAAGCACATTAATGCTAGCAACCTTTGATCCTATTGTCATTTGTCAGATTATCGTGATAATTTTGAAAAATACAGAAACATTCAAAGAGTAGTATGTGTGTCCATACACATTTCACCTGGATTTCTGCTATATTTGCTTTATGAACTTTTTCTGAACCATTTCAAACTAAGTTGCAGGTCTCATGATGCTTCACTCCCAAGTACTTCAGCAGTTATAACCTAAGAAAAAGGATATACCTAACCCCTACCTTTAATCAGACTTATAAAAATTAACAAAAATATTTATCTAAATACAGTTCATATTTAAATGGTTACTTTCTATCCTCATTGATATATAACTTGTAAATAACATTGTGTAAGTCAAGGTATACAACATGATTACTACAATTAGGTTAGTTAACACACTATCACCTCACATAGTTACTTTTTTATTGTTGTTTGATGACATTTAAGATTTACTCTCAGCAAATTTCAAGTATAAAATACGAAGAGTATTCTTGATGGCTGTCCTCCTCCCCCAACCTGGGTCCAGTCAGGTTCACATATTGTATTCTTCAATCTTATTTAAATGTAAATATTTTTCGAGAAACTAAAAACTTGGGCTCTAATATTTTAAAGTAGTTGCTTTACATGATGTCCTTTCTCTCTTTTTAAAAATGTTATATTTTAAGTCTACTAAGAGCATTATGTACTTTTTAGTAAAGAATGCACTCCCTTCTTCAAGAGCTTTTTCACTTACCTTTGACATCACTTAATGCAGCTTTAGTAGTTGGGGGAGTCGCTCACTGAGATGCTAGTCATTCCATTATTTTCCGAAAGTAGTCTGTACATTTTCTTAGACACTGCTTCCTTCCACCCATGCCCCACATGCCATCCTCTTTCTCCCAGGCAAAATCCTATTACCTCTTTTCCCCCTCCTAGCTTTCTAGGAAGCCATTCAGGAGCATCTAACTCCACAGTTCTTATTCTCTATCCACGACTTCTGCTGAGCTCCACCAGAATTTGCACCTGATTTCCTTTACCAAAACCTTTTCACTAAGAGTCCTTTGCACCAGAGCCAATCACCACTGCAGCCTGCCACCACTAACTAGGTGTGTACTTGACTGAGTCCAAGGGAAGGAAAGGACATAACATTACAAGAACTTAGAATGTGCAGTTATTTTATTTAATCTTCACAAAACCCTGCACAGGAGGTGTAAGATGCCTACATTCCTTTTTCCTCTTCCTGGACGCATAGGAAGACTGTTGTTCACAGCCTGCCTTGCAGTGAAGCTGGGGCCATGTGATTAGTAAAATGTGGGCATAAATAATGTGTGTCATTCCCAGGCTTGATCCCTAAAGTCTCCCATGAGATAATCAGCCTGTGATTTCTCACCTGTCAACAATACTTAGAAGCAAAGATGTTAAGATAATTGGATCACATGCTAGAAGTCCAGATTCCTTAGTTGCTACTTGAAGGAATGCTATCTGACCTCCATCAGACAAGTGAGCTGAGCAAAATATAAAATTGTATCATGTTAAATTGTTGAATTTAATACCAAGTTTGCATTTAGAAACATAAAGAATAGCAATTCATTATGTTAGTATTTTAGTCTCGTGAGGTTGGGTTACATAAGCTTTTGTGAGCAGACTTGAGAAGCTATCCCTTTTTGTTACACTGTTTTTATAGAAACACAATTTCTGAGTTCCAATCTGAATGACAAAAGAACTTTTAGGGATTGACTCTTCTGTGAAAGAAGTACCACACATTAGAACATCAGCACCCTCCAGGCTTTTAATGCTTCCTTTTCAACAAATAGGCAAGGTATCCTCAGGTTCTCCAGCCTTCTATTCCAGGGTTGACATTTCTTTTAATCCTATATAATAAAAGCCTAATATGCAAATTGACCGAACAGTGGAATGACGGGTCACTATGACGCACACTGACCACCAGGGAGCAGACGCTCAACGCAGGAGCTGCCCCCAGGCCCCAGGCCAGCCAAGGTGGGTGCCAGTGGAGGCCCCCGATCGCCCTGCCGGTTGCCCCACAGATCAGCCCTGATAGCCGGCCAGGCGTAGGGACCCTATCCATGCATGAATTTCATGCATCGGGCCTCTAGTAACCAAATAAAATGTCATGGCTTACCACCTAATGTTATGAAAAGTTCAAAGCCAGCTCTCTCCACTGTGGCTAGCATCCTCAAAGAATTTTAATACCTTGCCCCACACTGGACACTATTATTTCCATTTCATCAACATAAAACTGTCCTATGTAGTGGACTTTTAGGTTGAGAGGTAACAAATTGTTATAAGAACCAACTTACATCAGAGGAAAAAACTTTAAATTCAATGTCAGATATTACTTTTTCTAAAACTGTTGCTCGTTGCAACCTTGGGGAATTTCTCACTGATGATGTCTTTTATTATTATTGATTTTTTAGAGAGGAAGGAAGGAAAGGAGAGAGGGAAACATTGATGGGCTGCCTCGCCCCTAGGCGGGATCAAGCCTGCAACCCAGGCATGTGCTCTGACCAGGAATCAAACCAGCAACATTTTGGTGCATGGGACGATGCCCAGCCAACTGAGCCACACTAGCCAGAGCTCACTGATTATGTCTTAAGTCTCTTCCTATCACTCTGTATTTGCTTCTCAATCCCAGCAGTCTCCTTAAGTACAAGATTCCTTTTACTTTATTGCATAAGTCAACTCTATTGGTTCTCAACCTTTTACTAAAAAGCTCTTCAGCCTGGCTGGGGTGACTCACTGGTTGAATGTTAACCCATGAACCAAGAGGTCCCTGGTTCCATTTCTGGTCAGGGCACAAGCCAGGGTTGCAGTCTTGATCCCAGTAGAGGGCATGCAGGAGGCAGCTGATCAATGTTCCTCTCTCATAAATGTTTCTAACTATCCCTCCCCATCTCTCTCTTAAAAATCTATATATATAAAAGCCTAAGAGACTTTTGACCAGTCGCTATGACATGCACTGACCTCCAAGGGGCAGATGCTCAATGCAGGAGCTGCCCCCTGGTGGTCAATGCACTCCCACAGCCAACCTCCCACGGCCAGCCAACCTCCTGCGGTCCCTCCCCACAGCCAGCTGGCCCCAATCAGCCCCAATCAGGACTGGATGAGATGGCCCCAATCAGCCCTGATCACTGGCCAGACCTAGGGACTCAGCCTGTGCATGAATTCGTGCACCGGGCCTCTAGTATATTAATTTTAAAAAGCTCATCAAATTTGTGGTTAATAATGTATACAGATGCAAATAACATACTCCAAGTGGCATAAACATGTTTCTCTTAATAAAGAATATGCTAGTAGAGAGCCCAAGATTGGCACAGGCACAGAAGCTCAATAATGCCATCAAGGACCCAGGCTATTTTTCTTTCCTTGCCATCCTTATTGCTATTCATGTCATTGCAACTTGCATCACCAAACCTGTGTCACAAATAGGCTGCTGCTGTTCCTTAGGAGTCACATCCACATTGCAGACTGGAAGGAAGAGGAAAGGGTGGCGCCTGTATGAGGAAATGCGCTTTCTTTTCCCAATGTTTCCAGCACACTTCTGTTTAGGTCTTATTGATAGAGTGGTACCTTGGGGGATACACCAAGATCTAAAGAAGGCTGAGGAGTATTTTAGCTGGGCCTTGTTGCTCAAAGTGAGGTTGGAATTCTGTTTATAAGAATGGTGGGGGAAATAGATAAGTAGGATATTAACAGTATCTGACACATTTTGTCTTTCTTGTGACTGCTATAAGAAAATACCATAGACTGGGTGGCTCACAAACAACATAATTAATTTTCCACAGCTCTGGAGGCTGGGAGTTTGAGCTCAGGATGCCAGCATGGTCCAGTTCTGGTTAGTGCCCTGTTCCGAGTCAGACTGTCAACTTTTCATTGTATCATCACGTGATGGAGAGCAAAAAATAGCAACCTCCTAACTCATAAGGGCGCTAATCCCACTTGTGAGAGCTCTACCCTCATGGTATCATCTAATCCTAATCACCTTCCAAAGGCCTCACCTCTTAGTACATCACATGGCAGGGGATGAGGAGTGGAGATTTTTCAACATGTGAACACTCAGTCCATAACACCCTTAAAGGTGTTTTTCTTAAAATGACCATCTAACCCAGAGATGAAATGTCACTGTCTAAATCCTAGAAATAGCTACCATAAGTATTTGTTTAAAATAGCAATTTTCCCCATTGTTTTGCATACAAATATCAGTCGTATATAGAAGCTTCTTTTTGCTTCTTGTAGTTTAAAAGTTCTAGCAACTTAATTTCAGGAACATTTTTTAAATAAATAAATTTGTGATCGCCAGATGGTTGGTGTTAGTCTCTTACATTATCATTGCAAAACACATCTTATTAGTGGTATCTTAAGCTCTTCTTTTAGGCCCATGTGTAAGAATGATTGAATATTCATTTTCCTTTTAAAACAAAAATAAGTACTGTTTTTATTTATTTTTAAAACAATCTGAAACTTATAAAAAACTTATAAGGACAGTATAAAGAATTTTTTTTTCTCTTGAACTATTTGGGAGTAAGTTGCCAACCTGATGACCCATCACCCCCAAATACTAAAGGGTGTGTGTGTATAGGACATTCTCCCACACAATTGCAATATAACCATCAAAATCAAGAAATTAATATTGATAAGCACTACTACCTAACCCCGAGGCCCCCATTACATTTCATCAATTGTCCCAGTAATATCCTTCATAGCAAAATAAAGGATACATTTAAGAATGTGTGTGGCACTGAATTGTCACATATCTTTGAGTCTGAATTGCTTCCTCAATCTTTAACTTTTATGACCTTGATACTTTTGAAGATTACAGCTAATTATTTTGTGGAATATCCCTCAATTTGGGTGTGTTTGTGTTTAGCAGGAATATCACCAAAGTGATGCTGTGTTCCTAGAATCTCATCAGGTGATACTCAGTTTCAGTTGGTCCTATTACTGATGATGTTCACGTTAATCACGTGGTTAAATGGTGTCTGCCAGGCTTCTCCACAATGAAGTAGATCCAAAATGAAGTTACAATTTTTTTTATTTTGAATTAATAAGTATTAACTTTGTGAGGAGATACCTTAAATCTAAATAAATCTAACTTTAAATCTAAATAAATACTCTATTTCTCATCAAACTTTAATTTCTTTCTCTCTCTCTCTCTATATATATATATATATATATGTATATATATATATATATATATATATATATATCCTACCTAATAATAGACAAATATGCAAATTGACCGCACCTTCGCTACGCCCAAGCCACACCCACCAGCCAAGCCACACCCACCGGCCAATCAGGGTGAGTATGCAAATTACCCCAACCAAGATGGCAGTTAATTTGCATATCAAGACAGTGTAGAAAGAAGCCAAGAGCTGCAGAAGGGAGCAAAGCTGCAGAGAAGCAAGCAAGCAGGACGGAGGAGAAGGAAGGAGAGCAGGCGGGGCGGAGGAGAAGGGAGGAGCGCAGGCGGGGCCGGGGGAGAAGGAAGGAGAGCAGGCGGGCTGGTGGAGAAGGGAGGAAAGCAGGCGGGCTGGCGGAAAAGGCGGGGCGGGGGAGAAGGGAGGAGAGCAGGTGGGGCAGAGGAGAAGGGAGGAGCGCAGGCGGGGTGGAAGAGAAGGGAGGAGCGTAGGCGGGGCTGGGGGAGAAGGAAGGAGAGCAGGCCGGGCAGGGTAGAGTGCAGCAGGAAGCCCTATTGCAGGAAACTTCCTGCAATGGGAATGCTAGTATATATATATATATATACACACATACATACATATGTATGTGTCAGTATAAGTTCATGGGTTTCTATTTTTGTTCAATGAGTTATAATCTGTTACTATTATTTATTTTAATGCTTAAATTGTCCCATATTTGGCCAGTAGGAGCCCCTTCAAAATGGCTTCTATGCCATTTTATCTCATAATTCTTTGAGTATTTTCTTTTTTTCTAGCACAACAAAATGTTACAGGCTCATGTACTTTCCTTGCCCCAGTGTTAAAATTGGCCATTTCATCAAGGAATAGTGTTCCCAAATAAAATAGAGGTTAATCAGTTAAATTTGAATTTCAGATAAAAACTGAAGTATAGATATGCCCCATGCAGTTTTCTTATTTGCTAATTATTTGCTGTATTTTTATATGTCTGGTACCCTACGGAGGAGCCCTTGTTCCTTTAAGTGGTGAATGTTAAGAGGAAGCCACAATCTGGGTAGGCCTGCTGGTTGCAATTTGAGTCCATAGCTCTCAGCTCTTGATGGACAGTGAAAGATGAGACAGAGGGCCGAAAACCAGGACTACAGGCTTTATTAGAGGAGAAGGACCCTGCCGGGCTGTCTCGCAAAGGGAGAACAGCAACACATGCAGAGGTGAACACGCCTTTTGAGGGGCGGAATGGGAAGGGATGGGGCTTAGAGTACTCGGCACACGCTGATTGGTGGTTTCAGATAAGGCACGTGATTAGGCACTTAGGTACTTAGGAATCAAGGGCTTAGGGTATTTGGCAGGTGCTGATTGGTGGTTCAATGTATAGTCCATATAAGGTGCCTGGTTAGGTGCTCAGGAATGTCCAGGCCGCAGGTGTAGGTTATGTCATACTCCATCCACCAGTTGGGGGAAGGGAGGATCTATCAGACAGAGCTAGGGAACATTCGTGTACACACACATTTATATATATATATATATATATATATATATATATATATATATATCGATGCCATATAGATATAGACACATTGCAACCCATGAGTTCACACTGATAACTTCTACTTCCAATCCAACACCTGAGGGTTTATTCTAGTTTTCTCCTTTCCATATTTCTGACTTCACTCTCCTAGGGTGATAAACCTGGCTCACATTACTCTTAATATTTTTACTTAATTGATCAATGCCTTGGCATAAAATTAAACTCACATCGCTGTCACTGCGCACTCACCTATGAGGAGGCCCTCTCAGCCTGCTTGTGCTCAGACCTTTGTGTCAGGCCATCCCCTTGGGCTCTGACACTGCAGGTCACCCCACAGTGTGGCTCCTCTTTGTCTTTCGTGGGATCTGACCACCCCCACCCTCATGTATGCTACCCCCAGCAGGGATCTGCTCCTCTCTCTGCTCAGGCTTGGCTACCACACCCGAGGCCATCCTCAGGCTTCCTCAGCCTGCTCAGAATCTGACTCCACACCCATCCTTCCTGTCTGTACACACTCCTCACCTTACTCTAAGCGTGAAAGTCTTCAGATATAAGTGATACTTAAGTATGAAATGTTATATTACTCTTACTACTCATAGCACAGTTGAACAAAATAGATCCAGAGACATAGAATCATGGAACAGACTGTAGAATCTCAGAGGGAAGGTGGGAGTGGGTGGGTTGGTGAGTGGGTGAGAAGAGATCAACCAAAGAACTTGTATGCATATATGTAACCCATGGACACAGACAATAGTGTGGTGAAGGCCTGGGGCAAGGGGTGGAGGTGGGCTAGAAGGGGTCAATGGGGAGAAAGGGGGACATATGTAATACTTTCAACAGTAAAGATTTAATTTTTTATTAAAAAAAGAGGTTTTCAATGTAAGAGGCTTTGACAGAAGCCACTGGAAACATAGTTACTTGGAAATATTTGTAATCATTTGCATTGAGCTGATAATAACCACTACTTATTGACTAATAATAAAAATCCAAGAAAATCAAAATTATAAATGTAAACTACTGTTTAAAAACCTGTTTGCCTCCACTTCCTCTCGAAACCCCCTAAAATAATAGTCAAGGAACAAAAAGACATAAAAAGTACAAGAGAACATGAGATGAAATGACAGGAGAAAAGAGATGTTCAGGAAAGTTCTAGAAGGTAGGAAGTAGATGGACAAGGAATAGCTAAGACAAAAGGGAGCTAAAACTTAAGTTCCTGCAGCAGAGTGTCCAGCAGTGACCAGCCGATTCCTGATGCGGAACTCTAGAAAATGTCAAAACTCCAAGTCGCTAGCTGCCTCTGAAGGCACTGGTACAGGGCAGAGCAGGAAACAAGCCAAGAATCATCAGACATTTAAGGAAAGTCTAACGTGAAAACAAAAAAGAAAACTAGCCTGGAGAAAACGGAGACAGCACAGAAGAAGAAAAACATCAAAGATTAAAACTTTATTAAGACGAAGGGCATGGGATAGTAGTGTGCACGTGTGTGTGTTGAGATGATCTTTAATTATAATAGACACTTAATAGATGATGCCTTGGTTTGAAACCTCATGACATATCTGTATCAGCATGTTAATTACATGAAAATACTAAGGGGAAAGCCACCTAAAAAGTTGTAAGTCGTTGCCTCTAAGAAAGCCACATTAGGTGAGGGGAAAAGCAGGTGATTCTTGTTTTTCTTTTCTTTTTTTCTTTTCTTTAAACAAGCCTATATATTACTTTGGTTAAAAAAAAAACCCACAAGAATTTGATTTAAGAATTATGTTTGTACAAATTGAAACATCTTAATATAGCACATAATTTGGAAAGAAGCAGGCTGTAAGGGTAAGAGCCAGAATATAACACCTCCATTCAATTAAATGGGCAATTCTGCCCTTTTGCTGCTTACATAAATCTGTAGAAGGTCTTAACATTTGAGATTCAGTTTATACATTTATAACTTGGGTATAATAATACTTGCCCTACTGCATTAGTTTGCTAGGGCTGTCATAACACATAATGCTACCGACCAAGTAGCTTAAACAGAATTTATTTTCTCACAGTTCTAGAGGCTGAAAATCTAAGATCGAGCTGTCGGCAGGCCTGGTTTCTCTTGAGGTCTCTCCTTTTGGCTTATAGCTGGTTGCTTATCACTGTGTCCTAACATGGCCTTTTCTCTATAGGAACCCCATTCTTAGGGTTTTTTTTTTTTTCTTTTCATATAAGAATACCAGTCATATTGAATTAGGGCCCTACAATAAAGTAAGACCTCATTTTAACTTAATAACATCTTTCAAGACCTTTTCTCTAAATAGTTACATTCTGAGGTACTAGAGATTGGGATTTCAACATACAAATTTTGGGTGAACACAATTCAGCCCATTGTACCTCCCTACTACATTCATCCATTTGTTAAGATTTATTGCAGCTCCTTTCACGTTCCAACTTGTGCTAGGCACTGAGGATTGAATGAGAGGATCAAATGAGATATTGGCATTTTGAAAACTAACTTAAATATAAAAAACACTAGAGGCCCAGTGCACGAATTCATGCACAGGTGGGGTCCAGCCGGCTCAGGCCCAATTGGCAGATCAGGACCAGGCCTGTTGGGAGGAGGAGACAGCAGGAGGTTGGCCAGCCGGCCTGCCCCGATCAGGGCCTGATCAGCTGGGCCAGCTGGGGAGAGGGGCTGCAAGCAATTGGCTGGCTATGGGGAGGGGCTGTGGGCAGTGGGATGGCTGGCCCCACCCCTAAATGGGGCTGAGGGAGGGGCCGTGGGAGGTTGGCCAGCTGGCCCTGCCCCTGATCAGAGTGGGGGGGCCAATCAGAGGCAGAGCTGACTGGGGGGAGGGGCCACAGGCTAATCAGGGTGGTGAGGTCCTATCGGGGTTGAGGCTGGCCGGTGGGTGGGGCTGCAGGAGGTTGGCTGGCCGGCCCTGCCCCCTATTGGAGTAGGGGGGAAGACCAGGGGTGGGGTCAGCTGGGGGGAGGGGCTATGGGCCAATTGGGGTGGGGCGGCCTGATCAGGGGGTGGGGCCAGCCAGGGGGAAGGGCCTTGGGTGGGAGAGGCCAATCAGGGTCGGGGCCGGCCAGGGGGAGGAGCCGCAAGAGGTTGGCCACCAGCCCCGCCCCCCAATCGGGCAGGTTCGCTGGCCACACTGGGTGTCATAGTGACTGGTTGTTCCAGTCGTTACGGCGTTACGGTCACTGGCTTTATATAGATAGATAGATAGATAGATAGATAGATAGATAGATAGATAGATAGATTAGGGCATTGCAGCAAATAATTAAGTTGAATGAAGTCAAATGAGAAAGATGGAAAATTTCTAAAAGGGAAAGAAGTGGAAAGTGTGGGCAAAGTTATTGAAGAGTAACTTTTATTTCATAAGCATCTGATATGTGCCAGGCACTACAATAAGATTTATGCAAACAATCTCATTTAATAATTACTACTACCCTGCTGGATCGATATTATCAAAATCATTTTACTAGTGAGAAATTCATCACTCACAGACTCAGTAACTTCCTAGAGTTGTACAGCCAATAAGTGGCTTGAATTTGGAGCTATCTGATGCCAACACCTAGTATCCATGCTCCTTCCACTACTCTTCACTGAGAGTCAACCAGCAAGGAATTATGGCTAGGCCTTATTTCTTTTCTTTTTTTTCTAATCTTCACAGAGGGTATGTTTATTGATTTTAGAGAGAAAGGAGAGAGAGACAAACAGGCAGAGAGATAGAGTGAGGGAAAGAGAGACAGAGACAGAAACATCTATGTGAGAGAGAGAAACATTGATCAGTTGTCTCAACATGCCCCAGTTGGGGACAGAACCTACGCATGTGTCCAGACAGGAATCAAACCCACAATGGTTTTAGTTGGTAAGGACGACACACACTCCAACCAACTAAGCCATGCATCCAGGGCTAGGTTTATTTCTTTATGTTATTTTTTTTAAATATTAAATATATTGAAAAAGTATAATTTATGTGTATAGAGATTAACAATAAAAAGAACACCTGTGTACTCACCACCTGGCTTTGGAAAGAGAATATGTATTGACAGTATCTTAAAAGTCCTCTTATACATCTCTCTCAACCCCTGTTCTCTCCCCTCTTCTTCTCAGAACTATTATTCTAGTTTATTATTTACTAACCTATCACACACACACACACACTTACATTTTCGTTTTGCATGCTTAAAAGTCTAAATAAATGATGTGTTCTTCTGGGACTAATTTTCCTCCATCAACAATAGATTTATTCAGGTTGATGTCAGTGGCCATAATTGCACCTCATTGCCTCAGATGGTCTAGTGCTGCCAGTCTGACCTCTAGAATCCTATTATTCCCATCGAGTCTGGGGCATCTCTTACTATCAGTCTTGCTATAGAGGACACGCAGTTCTGAGCTTCTCAGAATATAGGAGCACATTCCTTATCACTTCAGTGAGGAGAGTGTCCCCTGAGCCCTACCAGGGAACATTTTTAGCTGGTAGTTTCTCTGAAGTTACATTTTGCATTCTTGATTCTATACTGTTTGATTTTTTTACCCACTTCCTCATCTTTTTCTAAGTAATTCCAGAATCTCCATCTCATTGTCATTTTAAAGTTTCAAGGAGCCATTCCCGCAATGTACTAGGTACAGTTCTAGGCATTCTACCAAGATATTAAGTTTTAAGTCACTGAATAATGCACTCATATTAGTAAATTCTCCCCTATCCAGCCTTATAGTCTGTCCTCCCAAGTTGAACACTTTCAAGATCCAGGCAAATTCTCCCAGCTCCTGCTGCTACATATTTGCCAGGTTCTGTGATGCTTTCGGTGAACAATCTCTTTCTTCACATAGCAGTATTTCTCTGCTTGGCTCATAATAAAACTTTTAATTACTGGTCTAGAAGCAATAAAGAGAGGCAGGAAAAGATCTCACAGACAAGCATCATCTTGCAAGGCATCTGCCCTGGCTAAGGCCTTTGCACAATCTCCAGGCAACTAGAGACTGGCTTCCTCTAGCAAGAGGGAGAGCTTCGGTGAGTTCTGGCTCAGAGTATGCAGAGGGTCTTTGTTGCCACCTGATCCAAATCTAGAATCCCATTCTGAGGATCTCTTTCCTTGCATCACTTCTAGGACCTACTGACTTAGACTGAGTTCCTCTACAACATGATTTAAGTATGTAAGACATGTGGTATGTTAGACATGTAAAATGTGATACCAGGAAGTATTGTTCGAGGAATGGAGAAGTGAGCCATCAAAGGGAAGAAAACAATACAGAGCTGGAGACAATGCAAAGGAAAGGAAATGTTCATGAGCAGGGTACCACTAAGGACAACTGCGGCTCAATCCCACAGGGAACCTCTGGAAGACAAGCAGAATGCATCAAAGTTGTCCCACCCAAGGAAGCAGGGAAGCTAGGGTGTTTGTCCTTCAACTCCCATTTGCCATTGGCTGAGGGCTGTTCCCCAAGAGCTGAGGCAGGATCTGCACTGTGAGCCAGAAGGGCCCATTGCTGTTACACTAGGGAGAAGGAACTGGTTAGTCTGGAACAGTGTAAATCATTGTGGGTTCATTGGTCTCCTCCTCGTTGATGTATAAGCAAATGATTTCCTCAGGGAAGAAAGAGAAGACCTTCAAAATAATAATCACAGTACTTGTTGCCTAGGGAAAGCTATTGTTGCTGGGAACTGAATACCCGACAGTTCTGAAGCTTTGATCAAGGACAGTGATCTTGCCTGTCTTGTCTACTCAAGACAAGTGTACTCAACAGCTATCACTCAGCCTGGCACATAGTAGGTATTTAATACATATTGTTGATACATTTTCAAAAGTCCACAGCCTTAAAAGATTTGAATTTGGGTGGTGGGCACACATGCAATATACAGATGATGTATCATAGAATTGTACACTTGAAACCTATATAATTTTATTAACCAATGTCACCCCAATAAATTGAATAAAAAATAAATGTCTATAGCCTTGAAAACACATGGAGGAATCTGAAATGGATAATGCAAGTGAAAGAAGCCAGTTTGAAAACGGTACATACTGTATGACTCCGAGTGTATGACATTCTGGAAAAGGGAAAATTGCAGAGACTGTAAAAGATCCTTCACAATAGATAGTTATAATGAAGATAAAATGACATAATGAAAGCAAAAGTTATTGTCATTATTCCTTCCTTCTTTGGAAAATTACAGGCTGTCTAAAAGGTACCTAGGAAAGTGCCTAATGTTTTCAGAGTATCATTTAACCCTTGGTGCGAAGACAGGAAATATATAACTTTGCTTTCAAGTTCAATAGACGGTTATCAGCAGGGCTGTATCATATAGCCATGTGAGTTATGCACTGCACAATGGCAGGGGGCACCATTTATGTAATTTGGGACCTGTCGCTGAAAGCTAAGGATTAATCGGTAAAGACTTCAGATCCCACTATCTATGACATACTCACAGATAATTACACAAACCAGATAGCTAGCTATCCAAACAAGTGGCACATGTACCTCAAATTCTAATATATAAAAACCCTGGGTCCGTCACATCCGCAATGACCGGGAGGCTTGACTGTTCGCCAGGCTGCATTCACAGCAGACGAGAGGGCTGAACTGCTGACCTCTCGGAAAGAGAGAGAGGTGGGGCTGATCAGTAGTGGCAGCGGCTGCTGGTGAGGCCCAGATAGAGAAGCAGGGTGATCAGACCCTGCTTCTCTCTCCCTCGCCAGCAGCCAAGCCTCTCTCTCCCTCCCAGAGGTCAGCAGTTCAGCCACTCACCAGCAGTCTGGGGTGGCTGCTGATCAGCCCCACCTCTATGATCAGGCCCAGAGATAGGCCTGGAGATGCTAACTGGCATAGAAACCGACCAATCAGAACCAAATCTGGGTGAATTCCAAGGAGCCAATGGCTGCCTAGGAGGCGGAGCTTTTGATACTGACTGGTATGGAAACCGACCAATCAGAACCAAATCTGGGTCAACTGTGAGGAGCCAATGGCTGCATAGGAGGCTGACTGGCATAGAAACCGACCAATCAGAACCAAATTGGCCAACAGAGGAGAGCAGTTGGGGGCGAGATTAGGCCTGCAGGGGAAGGCAGTTAGGGGTGATCAGACAGGCAGAAGCAGTTAAGGGTGATCAGGCCGGCAGGGAAGAGCAGTTGGGGATGAGATCAGGCCGGCAGAGGAGGGCAGTTGGGGGCAATCAGGCCAGCAGGGGAGAGCAGTTGGGGGCAAAATCAGGCTGGCAGGGGAGGGCCATTGTGGGTGAGATCAGGCCAGCAGGGGAGGGCAGTTGGGGGAGACCAGGCCGGCAGGGGAGGGCAGTTGTGGACAA
Source organism: Cnephaeus nilssonii (assembly GCF_951640355.1). Taxonomy (NCBI): domain Eukaryota; kingdom Metazoa; phylum Chordata; class Mammalia; order Chiroptera; family Vespertilionidae; genus Cnephaeus; species Cnephaeus nilssonii. The sequence goes on along the minus strand of NC_137076.1, from coordinate 52,027,753 downwards.
TTGGGCCAGCAGGGGAGCAGTTAGGTGTTAATTAGGCGGGCAAGGGAGTGGTTAGGGGGTGATCAGGCTGGCAGGCAGAAGTGGTTAGGGGAAATCAGGCAGGCAGGCAGGCAAGTGGTTAGGAGCCAGCAGTCCCAGATTGTGAGAGGGATGTCCGACAGGGATCGGGCCTAAACCGGCAGTCGGACATCCCCTGAGTAGTCCCAGATTGGACAGGGTGCAGGCTAGGCTGAGGGACACCCCCCCCACACACACACACACACAGTGCACAAATTTTGTGCACCGGGCCTCTAGTTTTCAAATAAATTTGAGACGTACAATACATTTAATGAATGAAAGGAATTTCCATGTTGAAGCTCTAAGTATATTTTAAGTAATGAAAGACATATACAAACACTAAAACTAAAAGGGACAACAAAAAGTACAAGAATTTTAGCCCCCCAAATCCCACTTATTTAAGTCCTACCTTCAATTCTAAGATCAGCCACTAAAGAAATGTCTCCTAAATTACAAATTTTAAACTTCCATGAGAAGAGGAAGTTTCTTCCTTGTGCAAATGAAATATGCTCTCAAAAAGAGAGAGAATGAACTGGACAGAGAACAGGTGCCAGAACCCTGATCTACTTAATGGCAGGGAACACTGATCCTAGACGTTCAAGAAATTTTTTCAAAGTATGCACTTCCAATCAACAGCTCAATAGAATCTTTATTTGGAAGTTATCCTAATTCTCATCTGAAAGAATGAACATACGAAAACAACATATTCTAAAGAGAAATGCAGTAGGGAGCTAACCCTACCAGATACATTATAAAGCAACAAGAATTAAAAGTTTGTAGTACTGGAATGGGGATTGAATGGACAGATCTCTCAGTGGAACACCATTGGGAGAAAAATCAATGCATATCTTCACCTCACATCATGAATAAAAAATAAATTTTAGAATATGTAAAGATACCTGAAACCTATATGATCATCTTAACCTATGCCACTCCAATAAATTAAATAAAAAAGAATATGTAAAGAGATGAAAAAGACAAATCAAGCTTTAGATAAGCTAAACGAAGAGAGAATTAAGTATTTCTCAAGCCTCTGGGAAAGTATGAATTTCTAAGCTTGAAAACAATAGAAAAAAATAAAAATTTGACAACATAAGAACAACCATAATTTTGAATGTTAAAATTTAAAAAAGCAAACAGAAAACTGAGAAATGTATTGCCTCTAAAGGGTTCAGATAAATAGATAGAAAATAACTAAGATCCTAATAGATAAGTCAGTGAAGGGCATGTTTAGAACATTTATAGAAGACCTACTATGACTAGTTTTAAACAAAAATTTTCACCTGCAATTGTGATTTTAAAAAGCAACAACTAAAACAAAAACACATCATTTTCACCTATTAAATTGGCAATATTAAAAAGTTGTGATATCATTAATGTGGAGGGGACAGAAAAATAAACATGCTGTGCATTTCTAGTGACACAACCTTTTGGAAAGTAATAAATTTGGTAAAATATATTAAGAAGAAAATTATATCTCATGCCCTTTTATCCAGTAGATGAAGAAAATGCAAGCAAAAAGCCATATGCTCTTAGTCACAGAATATTATGTACAGTTATAAAAGATCAGAAACAATAATTATATAACAATAAGGAACTGGTTCAGATCTTGCCAAATGATGGGTTGAACAAAAATTAATGAATGAGTGAAACACATATGGTGGAATATTATTCTGCAAAAAATAAGATCACTGTGTGAATCAAATGACCACGCAATGCAGCTATTGTTTTGAGTTTTTCCCCTCCTTTGTCCAGCATGCTTACCAATTTCCTTCTGATAACAACATCCCTTTCCTTTGGAGAATCATTCCCAACCTTGTGTTATCCTGGTGGCCTAACCTCATCTCTGTTAACTGGTGAGCATATGACGCAAAATGGACTAGTGACAACGGCCCCTGTGCGTGGTAATTGGTCAAAGGAAGAATACTTTTTCTTTTTTCTTTGCCTGACCAATTTCAGTCCTTTCACAGGTTTTTCCCAAGTGAAACTAGACAGATGTTCTCTCTTCCTTTGGATGACCTTGGGCTACTGGCAGCTGCAACCCCCTGCTGGCTGGGTTGAGAAATGCAGAAAAAGAGAATGGAGGTAACATAGGAAGAGAATGAGGGAAAAAAGAAAAATCTGATGACATTCCTGGACCCCTGCACATAGCTCTACCTAAATTCCCACTTACATGAGCATTCCTGACACATGGTTTGGAATGGTTAAGCCAGTATGCGTTGGGGGTCTGTCCTTAGCAGATGTGTCCTCACTCATGCAGAAACAATTTCCATACAGTGTGTTTGGTGACCAGAATATTCTTAAAAATCTAGATTAGAAATGTCACTGCCCTGTTTAAAATCTTTAAATAGCTTCACATTGCTGTTGGACCATGTCCCACAGGATCCCCCCTCCCTAACACACACATACACACGCACATTCTCTCTCTCTGTCTCTCTGTCTCTCTCTCTCCTTCCTTCAACTCAGCTCCCTCCATATTCCTCTTGCTCATTTACTCTATCACATTGGCCACCATTCTGTTCCTCAAACAAAGATCATTCCTGCCCTGGTGTCCTGGTTGTTGAACTTGTCTCATGTGAGGAATGCTCTGGCCTAGACCTCCACAAGGCTGACTTTTCCTTGTCAATCAGGTTCCATCTCAAATAACACTTCTGTGAGATCTCTCCTGACTACTTACTCTACATTACGCTCCTTTATTTACTTCACATTACCTACATCTATCTTAAATGCTCTTATTTACTTGCCTTGTGTTTTACAACAAAGAAAACATTTAGGACAACAACATGTATGTACACTGAGATTACAACTAGAAAACAATAAGCATACGAGAAACTATGTCAGATTTATCACACTGGGGTAATGGGGACTGATTGATTTTTGAGGAAGGGAGAGGGATAGAGAGAAACACCAATGAGCGAGAAACATAGATCAGCTGCCTCCTGCACACCCCCTACTGGGAATGTGCCCACAACCAAGGTACATGCCCTTGACAGGAATCGAACCTGGGACCCTTCAGTTCACAGGCCAATGCTCTATCCACTGAGCCAAACCGGTTAGGGCAGGGCTGATTGATTATGTCTGATTTCTTTCATCTTTTAAAATTTTTCCCATATTTTCTGTAATGTATTCTTAAAAAATCTAGATCAGATTTAATTAATTAAGATACAGATAGAAAAAGTCATAGGCTCTTCAGAAATCATTAGCTTCTTGGCATTTTTATGAAGAATTTCAGTTACTCCAGTCTTAATTTTGAGAAACTATAATGGCAGGTTCTGCCAACAACTATCTTCAGAAAGATCTATTGGTTAAAAAAAAGAGGGGAAAAAATTAAAAGGAGCATTTGGTAGGACAGATTCTAATTGGATCATTGTTTAAACTGCCAAAGCACAAAATAAATGTGATGAGTTTTCTATACATATACATAAGCTCGCATCAAGACACACAAAAATCAGATACAATAATAAAAGTTCTTAAAGTAATTTGTCCCAATGCCATGGTCAAATGCAGAATAAAAAGGATCCACTATTTGTTATCAGCAACATGGAAGTAAATAAAAAGGCTAAGTAAGGCCTAGGAATGCTACAAACTTTGTTTGAAGTGGTATTTATAATTTTTTAAAATTTAACACTTTATGGAAATATCCCCAAAGCCTAAGGTGATCACATCTTCTGTCTTAAAATTCACAGTGACCCTTTCCCTCCTTGAAATCACATTTCTCTTTATTATCAGTCTCTCCTTGCTCTTTCACACAAGGGACCTTGGCACTTCTGACCTCCAGAGAGCCCATAATTTCACAATCACATCACTGGTTTATTTAAGAGTTTCACCTATTTTTCAACCAGCTAGTCTCTACTTGGTGAATAACATAATTCACTTTTTTTTTTTTTACAAATAGTTATGAAGTACCCACATGTGGTAGATCTTGGGCAGAGATGAGACATTCATCTCTATTAAATCACAGTTTATTGGGAGAAACAAAGACAAGTGATCAAATAAATTATATACAAAAATGGTTAAGTTCTAGGGAGGAAACAAATAGGATTTTCTGCTAAGATGGTCATGGAAAGTCCTTCTGGAAATGTAAATTGGGATCTAAAGCATGAGAAGGAGTCAGCTTAGGTTAGAAAAAAACATGGTTTATGTGAAGGTTTACTAGCATATGGCTGGAATATCATAAGCAAGGGCTAAGTGCCATAAAGTAAAATGAGTGTGATTAGAGTCTAGCATGGCCTTACAGGTTGGCTTTTATTTAAAGTGAATATTGAAACAGTTGAAAGGTTTTAATCTAAAAATCAGACATATCTGATTTACTTTTATTTTTGCTTCACTTTTTCCCTTTATTTACTTGTTTTCAAAATAATGAGTGGGTTTCTTAGTATCTAAAGGATATATAAACTTTATAATCAGATTATTGATACAAAATACCTGGCTGAGATTTTGATTGAGATCATGTTAAATCTATAGACTAAATTGGGATGAACTGACATCTTGACAATATTGAGTCTTGTCATCCATGAAGGTGGACTATCTCTCCATTTATTTTGATCTTTGATGTCTTCCATCAGAGTTCTGTAGTTTTTCTTATATAGATCTTGAAGATATTTTGTAGATTTATACGTGTTTCTTTTGGTGTTAATGTAAATGGCATTATGTTTTTAATTTCAAATTCATTGTTCATATATAAGAAAGCAACTGACTTTTGTAGACTTACCTTGGATCCTATAACTTTGCAATAATAGCTAATTAGTTTTAGGAGCTTAAATGTTCCCAAAGAATTTTCTACATAGATAATTTAGTATCCATCAAAGGTTTTGAAATATATATATCATTATGACTTCATGGATTTAAACATTTTAATCCATTTCAATCTCTTGCAATGATTATTTTTTATCAATATATGGAGCCCTTGGGAGTCTTTTTAAGTAGATTCTTGAGAACTTTTGACAGTTCCTCAGTGGTCTTGGATTGCTTCACTACTGTCTAGTATGGCAAGACATTCCAGGCCAGTCCTTTACATTTCTTGCCTCAGACTTGTAATCAGCTTATTTTCCAAGGAGCCCTGAGTCTTTTCATTGGAAGTCCAAGTGAACTACCACACTGTCTCCTAACCCATTTCTTTAATTCCACTCAACTGGCTTTTTTTCTACTTTCTATATAAAAGCAAAGATGATTTTAAATCACACTCAGAATTATGCTTTCAAAATACCATCTCCCAATAAAAGGCTCCTTAGAGGAAAAAAAAAAAAAGACTGAAGAACAACTTACAAGTTTTGGGTGAAGACTGATGGAGAATATCAATATCAGAATAAGGAATATTCTCAGAAAGATCTGAAGTGGGATATTAAATCACTGTTTCAAAATGCCAATAGTCTTAAATTTAAAGCTATTTTATAAACAATATATTCAAAAATCCAATACCCCTAGTAACTGTTCACATTTCTATATTCTTCCAGTTCTTGTTGACTAAATCTACAATTTAAACATTGCAAGCAGTATGTTCATTCTACTTTTATGTCCTGACTAGAGGCCTGGTGCATGAAATTCGTGCATGGGGGGGTGTCCTCAGCCCAGCCTGCACCCTCTCCAATCTGGGACCCCTCAAGGGATGTCTGACTGCCCGTTTAGGCCCGATCCCAGTAGGATCGGGCCTAAATGGGCAGTCGGACATCCCTCTCAAAATCCAGGACGGCTGGCTCCCAACTGCTCGCCTGCCTGCCTTCCTGATTGCCCCTAACTGCTTCTGCCTGCCAACCTGATCACTCCCTAACCACTCCCCTGCAAGCCTGATTGATGCCTAACTGCTCCCCTGCCAGCCTGATTGCCCCTAATTGCCCTGCCCTACAGGCCTGGTCACCCCTAACTGCCCTCCCCTGCAGGCCTGGGTTCCCCCCAACTGCCCTTCCCTGCAGGCCTGGTTGCCCCCAACTTCCCTCCTCTGCCAGCCTGGTCACCCCTAACTGCCCTCCCCTGCAGGCTTGATTGCCCCCAACTGCTCTCCCCTGCAGGCTTGATCACCCCCAACTGCCCTCCCTTGCAGGCCTGGTCCCTCCCAATTGCCCTCCCCTGCTGGCCTGATTGCCCACAACTGCCCTCCCTTGCAGGCCTGGTCCCTCCCAACTGCCCTCCCCTGGTGGCCGTCTTGTGGCGGCCATCTTGTGTCCACATGGGGGCAGCCATCTTTGACCACATGGGTGCAGCTATCTTATGTGTTGTAGTGACAATTTGCATATTACTCTTTTATTAGATAGGATGTTTCCATGCGGACAATTTAAAACCTCATCACTTTAAAAGACATTCAATCATGCTAACCTATAATAATTTACATAATCATTTTCTTATCTTGGGTTAAGTTGATTCTGATTTTTTATTATTGTGTCCCAGTTAAGGCTCTCATTATAAGCAACAAAAAATGATTTAAGTTACTTTAAGATAGAGAGGTGTGTCATGAAGTCAATGGGCAGAAATGTAGTTTGGGCATCTGGAAGGAGCCAGAAAACTGTTGGTTTGTTTTTTGCTTATCTCTGGTTTTCTTGGTGAATCTGCTTCATTCTTCTTTTCCTTATCCTGATTGTCTCTCCTTATAGGGGAATAGAGTTACCTTATAGCAGCAGTTTATTTTACCACCCTGGTAACAGCACCCCTACTGCTTATACAAAGACTAACCTGCAATTCTCTGTCCCAGTTTCATATCCCTGCTTGCATTAGATCCATCTCTGTTTGAGTTGTAGTTCAGGAGTTGAGATTATCCAGCATCACCCTGTAGATGGTGGTGGTGGTGGCGGGGTGGTGGTGGTGGGATGGCTCATGGGCTGGGCTGACCCCTAAAAGACGCCACTGCAATTTGACTAATGCTGCTATGAACAAGTTTGCGGAAGTTGCTTTTTTTTCTTTGTCCTTGGAGTATGTTCTTCAAAGTGGAATTACTGGGTCTCAGAGTAGGAACAGTTCATGACTTATCCTTAGACAATGTGAGCTGGGCCATGCTGAGGACAGGAGAGGAAATAAGGGTGTTGGGAAATACTGGTCTGGCAACTCTGAACAAACTCTTCCTTATCTCCACGATATGCCTTTTAAGTCATTGCCTGTTTTTACCCTCAGAAAGCACTCTCTTTACATTCCACTTTTCTTTTTTGGATTTTTTTTGTTGTTGGTGGTATTGTTTTGTTTGTTTTGTCTTTTCAGTAGTATTTACTGAACAGAGGAAATGAGAAGACAATGCAATCCAGTGCTCATGTAGTTACATCACTTCTTAAAGAGTTAAGTATCCAAATGTCTTCTCATGAATAAATAGCCCATATCCTCTCCTCTTTCTAATAAGTCCCATTTTCCAACCCTTTTCACCGGTTTTTGGCTTTTGCCACTTTCTCTACTTCCTCCCCTCACACTTTCCCTCCAGAATACAACACTGAGAAATACTCATCAGCTTAAACTATTGGTCCCTTTGAGTAAATTATAACTTTCAAGGATATTGATTATTTAAGTACTTTACATTTTCAACACTTCTAACAAAATTACATTGTTCTTTTTCAAAATTTTAATTTACCTTTGAATTCCTCAATTCATGAGTCTGGGAATTGGACAAAATTCAGTACAAGACCTCAGGAAGGGGGGTGGGGGGAGAGGCTACAGAGAACTGGGACCGAAGATGTCCCAGGTCGACTTTGTCCTGGCTGATCTAGCTTAGTAGACTGTGAAAGAGGCTACATGTAGGAAGCGGGAGAGAAGAATCAGCCAATGTAAGATGGGGCATCGGACTGACCTAGAGGAAATGACCAAGCGTGGCCTCTGAGCTGAAAACTAGTTACTGAAAATAACAGTCCTGATTCGGCAAGAAGGTAGGCTTGAGTTCAAGATAAAAGTCCAAGGAGTAGATGAAAAACGTTCAGCTTAGGGGACCAGAAGGAGAGCCAGAGAGATCTGATTCCATACAGCAGCATTGGCGGCAGTATTTGCCATGTATTTTCAATACATTATAATTCCCCAACTTGCCATTTTTCTTCACTGCATTGTAAAGTCCACTGTGGCTTATTTAAAGTTGTACAGTTCACAAAGGTGCTGTCAGAGCATGACTCTTCACTCTTAAGTCAAGATCTCACCCTGTTTTATTTTTAAATGCAGGTGACAAGGGCTGGCCTAGCCTGGCAGGTGTGTTCTTGTCCACAGCAAGATGAGACTGTGCAAGTGCCATTGGCTGGGGCTCAGCCCAGGCATGGGGACGTGTCTGCCCCTGGAGGGTCCCTCAGTTCCTAAAGGAGTTCCTCCACAGGTACAATGGGGAGGTAAGGGGTCCTTTCCTTATAGCATTCATTGTTTTACTCACTCCCACCTAGTTTTAAGGGGCTAAAGGGAATGGTAAATGGTTTCTGAGTTTGTAGGGAAAAGTGCTAAAAGCGGATAAGTACTTGGGAAATTGTCTTGAGTTCAGAGAATGAACAAGGCATTAATGTGTAATGGAGGCACTTATAACTGTTCTGGGAACACTACCAGTGTGTTAAGAAGATGGTCAGCCATTTGTTTTAAAGAATTCAAAGACTAGCAAAAACCACTCTGGTAGTTTTGGGGGGAAACTGTGGGCAAAAATTACAGAAGAGGAGGAGCCCATGAGGACCAGGAATATTTAATGCAGCTGTCTATTAGGGAACATTTAATTCAATATAAGATAAACAGCTGTTGTACTATAAAACAAATATTTTTGCAACATTTCCATCCTTGCCTCCTTACATTTCTGTTCTCATACTTTGCTAGAATGTAGAATAAAAAAACACACACAACAACAACAATGTGAAGCTCAGCTAGAATATGGCTTGATTCTATTCATCAGTATTAAGAGAAGTATTTGGCATGTTTTTTCAATACATTATAATTCCCCCAAATTGCGTCTTTTCTTCACTCTATTGTAATTTCCTCCCATGTTGCTTTATTTAAAATTGCACAATTCATAGAAGATTAAGGCTTGCTCCAATGAATATGCTCAAATTTCTCATTTGACACAGAATTGTATGTGCTTCTGTCTTTGTTAGTGACTAACCCTCTCTGAGTAATTAATTCTTAATAAATATTAAGTGATATATTTGCTTTTGTGTTCTTGGCTAGAAATTCCATGACTGGGCATACTC